>NC_142516.1:105985416-106673333 GCF_057876585.1 Rhinolophus sinicus
CAGGCTGGTGCAGAACACAGATGTGACACATCCTACACTCTGTTCAATACTAGTTTGAAGGGGTCGAGTTGGAGGAGAATTGTATGGGATGCTTATCTCACACCAGAGAATGGACCACCTAATCCAGCAAGGGAAGGAGTGTCAGGGAAAGTGTCACCACAATGTCTGAGTTGAACTGAGTTCTGAAGCATGAAAAGGTGGTCACCAGGTAAAGCCAACCAGGGCTTTTGCGGTAGAGGGAGCAACCGGCTAAGGCTCATAAGTCTGAGAGATGGTTGACTATGTGCCATCTGTTTATGAACCTTGTCACATCAGATCATCTTGCCTGTATGTCTTGCTTGCCAGCTTTACAAGCAGAACATGCTTTGAGTGGGTTATCAGCAAAGGTCAAGCCTGTATGGCTGGTGTGAGGGGCTGGAGGTCTGGGGTAGGGAAGGGTGAGTCATTTGAAAGTTTTGTGTGCTGAGAGAAGACTCTTAAAGGAGCCCTGGGGTTTTTTGTGGAGGAGAAAGTGCTTAAAAGCACATTATGCAGCCAGCGGTGAGCCAGTAAATGGTTGCATTGGGGCCAATACTGGGACATTTTGGCAGCCCTCTTTATTGGGCTTGGGGCTCTCTAGCTATCCAATATCTTTGTGACTCTCCTTACGAATGCCCATGAGGGGTTAGGGTGAAAATATAGAGCTTTTAAGCATTTTAATGTGATTTCAATTGCATTTTAATTTTTAATAAAACTTTTAATAAAGTTCTGCTTTAAGAGACAGAGGGATCAAAAGATTCCTTTTAATAGGGAGTCCAATATATTACAGTACTGGGAGATAGATGGGTTTAACAAGACTCTGGTACATCTCTTTCAAGTAAATGCAATAAATCGTTCTGTTGGAATGGGAAAAAAGGGAAGGTGCATACATGCATGCATATATCTTTTTATTTTTCTGTGTAGTCAGTAATTTCACTCTTTGGAAGTAATTGCTAGGCTTTTGGCATCTTTGACTAATACCCTTCTCATATGATAGCTACACTGTTCCAAAGACAGTACAGACATCTGAGCCAAATATTTTTCTGTTTCGTTTGCAAGAAATTGAACTGACAGATATACCTGTCTATTTTGGTTCCAAGAAAATGTCTTGTTAGAAATGTGTGAAAATATATTATATGACAGTCGCTGAAAATGTCTCAGATGCAGCAATAAATTGATTGTGGTTTTTGGACCAGATGTGCACCATGTTTAGAATTTATTGTGCTTCTCCATATTCTAGCTTAGTGCTTAAATAAATAGAAAGAAATACTCTGCTTTTCAATGAAACCCCTTATGTGAATGGTTGGCATTTTTTCCCACTTAGTGATAGGAAATTATAGGAATCATGCAAATTGGAGATATTCACTCTCCTCACACCCACTATGTAGCTGATAGGACTCAAACTAAGGGCCTGTTGTTTTGTTCTGACTCCTGAGGTTAAGAGTGAGACTTACCCAGCAAACGCCCACAGCTTAACTGTGCAGCACTTTTGTGTTCATATAGAAACTAGAGAAATGCTTTTCTAGTTTCTTATCTGATCATAGTATTTAAGTCCCTGCCTGTGATTTAATGTGTGATAGGACCTGACCAGAACTCTGTTAGTTATAAAGGCTGAAGGAGACATCTTTTTATTGCATTTTCTTGCATGACTCAACTTAGTCTTTGCTGAAGGTGTGAGAAACAGGACATTTGTTTTTCTATGTGTTCAATAAAATATTGTTCTAAGCATAGAAATGGTCCGTGTGTCATGACTAGCCTTTTTTTTTTAATGCTATCTCATTTTCCATTTCAATTCTAGCAGCACATGGTCTTGAATGGTTAGAGATCCGACTCATTTCCTTGCCAACTGAGATTATGTTTCCGATTTTTCGTTAATTCTGGGCACTTCAACAATTGCTACTGATCACTTCCCGCATTAGTGTGCTAAGCATTCCATGGACCTGGGAACCGGTGGAGGGTATGGTCTTGCCCTTGGGAAAGCAGTAAGACAGTTCATGAAGTTCGAGAAGGCCGGGCGCTTCACAGACGAGATCTCATTTAACAGTCATGGTCAACCACAAAGTGGCAGGGGGGAAGGGGGATGGGGATGTTGATGTCTACATTTTACAAACAATGAAATGGCCTCACTCCCTCCCTCACATAGCTCAGAAATTAGGCTCCAGAGCCAAGAAGCTGCTTAAATCCAGGGCCCGCGCCCTCCCTCCAGCCTCCTGTCTGGCTGTATGGAGAGTCAAAGCATGACAGTGAACACAAGGCTACAGAGAATTTGAATAAAGGCTAACCCAGGTTCTAGAGCATTAAAATCCCACGCAGGTAGGGAAGACTCACTGTGCACCCCAGTCAGCGAGCGCTTCCTGGAGGAGCAGCTGAGCTGTGTTTGGAAGCCGGGAAGGAGGGCAGAAATCATAGGCGCAGATGCACTGAGGAGATGAACTTGCAGCATGGACAGGCCCCTCAGATGGCCGGGCACAGACTGTGGAGCTGGGGTGCAGTGGGAAAGCAGGGGAAAGTAGGGTGGGGGCAGATGATGGAGGATCCTGGATGCATAATTGTGGCGTTTAGAGCCTTGTGAGATACCGTGTGTGTGTGTGTGTGTGTGTGTGTGTGTGTGTGTGTGTGTGTGTATACGTGCTTGCCAGAAAAGGTTTTTGACTGTGGTGGAAAAGTGCCATGTAATTAAAAGTTTCAACGTTCGGGGGCTATACAATGTTGAATTTTCCCTTTACACCAAGAAAAAGTGGTGTTTTAATAATGAGGAGAATGTCACGTTTCTTTTTCCCATCAGGGAATAAAATAAGTCAATCTCTGCTGAGCTGAAAGTGTCTGAGAATTGTTGGCAAAATGAACAGATTCCCTTTGAGTCGGGGTGAGAGAAGGAGGAAATGGGGGAGGGGTATGGGGGAAGGCGCAGGACTGGAGCACAGACCACCGCAGTCCGGCAGTTTCTCTGATTTTCTGGAGATGCCTGGAAACTAAGAGGCCGATAAAAATATAAAGAAAAGAAAATCCAGAGGGAAATCCTGATGAGCCCAGGGAACAGGCAGCTCAGCTCTTTGGAGCTGGAGTAAGACCTGGCATTTGGGCGGGGTGTATCGTCCCTCCCAGAGAGTATAACTTTCTAAATGTTTCCAGCGAGTATTGTTTGTGCCAGGCACTGCAGCAGAAAGCATGAAGGCATAAAGTAAAATTTCCCCTCTTTTCTCCTTTTCGTTTATAAGGAGATACAGAGCAATATTTTATACAGTTTTAAAAGTGATTATGACATGTGATATGATGTGATTTTATGATTGGGCAGAAGAAAAAAATCTAAGATGTAAGGGGTGATGTAAGAATCCTTTTTTTTTTTGTTTTGTTATCACGATGCCTGTCTATTGATAAGAACCTGGGTTCAAACATGGAATCTAAATGTAAGGAAAAGGTGCACACTAAATTCACACCTGCATTGTTCTGGTGGTTTGAAAGGAAGTAGGGAATTTTGTCAAGTGTTTGAGAAATTGATATGAAATTTTCAGTGTGTACAACATAATCATTTATGTGGCAGAAGATTGCCTGGATGGCTGGATGCTGGATGCTGGGGATACAAAGAGGAACTCCAGGGAGCTTACTCTGAGGGAGGCAGAGAAATGTGTATACAACATGAATGGTGCTACAATATGCAAAAAGTGGTGGGACTATAGAAGAGGAGTGACTCTCACGTACTGAGTAGATTAGAAGGAGCTATGGAGACGGTGACAGTTGAGTGGGTTTTGCAGTATTGATAGGAGTTCATATGGAGAAGAGAGAGGTGAATAAAGGAGAATGGTAAAGGGCATCATAAACAGAAATATACAAAATAAAAACTCAAGCATATTAAAGTGTACCACCTACTTAGAGAACTAATAGGCCAACAGGGGTGGTGTGTAACACATGGAAAAGAAAAAAGAATAAGAAATGGAGTTGTGAGGATAGATTAGAGACAGATGGCAACAAACTTAAATACCTTAAAAACTTAAATATTATTCCTTAGACTAATGTTTCTCAAGGTTTTGTTTTGTTTATTTTGTGTGTGTGTGTTTTTCTTTTCTTCTTTTTTGAAATATTAGTCCTGCAAGATGCCCCAGAAGAAAAGGGTTCTATGGTCATAAGTTTGGGAGAAATGCTGTAAATATGCATTCTTCCTCTTGGATATGCACAGTATTTTCACTACACTAATGCAGTTAGTATTGTAAAAGCCCCGAGAATTTCTGAAAAACATCAACACCACAACCAAATGATTTAACTTTGTTTTACCCATTGCTTCCCACATTTACGTTACTGCAACTTCCCCTTTTCATGTAATGCTGCCTCAGATTCCCTGAAACTAATATTTCCCTAACTGAGGTTGGGAAATGTCACTGGGAACCACTGAGTTTTTTAGCAGGAGGGGAATTTAATCTGGGATGCATTGAAGGAAGGGAACTGGTGCCAGTGTGGAGGCTGGAAGGGTGGTAGACCCAGCGCTGGTACAGAACACAGAAAACTGCACCTAATGCTGGTGAGTTCTCTGTAATACAATGTACTTTGTGTTGTAACTTCCATTTCCTCCACTGACCTGTGAATTCCCTGTCTTGGTTCTTTTGGGTTCCATGCCCAACACAAAGCAGATTCTGAATAAATCTATGTTGAATGAATCAACATAAAATGAATGAGCTACCACAGTTGTTTGATTAAGAGATCTTGATGAAGGTATGAGCCTCTTAGGGAAGCTTAGAAAAGGGAAGATTCTTCGGGGCTAGCAAATAAGTAACAGCAAATGCCCAACAGGTTTAGACACAGCTCTTACTTTTGTTATTGACTCTGCGAGAGCATATGACTCATTTTTATATTTTTATTAAATGTGGTATTTCATGTGGATATATCTTCTGTAAAATGCCAATAAGTTCTTTTGTTCATGTTGAAATGGTTTTCTTACTGATATTAGAAAATAAAATACAAGAGGGAAACTGTTATTTAATATATTTATCAAGATGGAGAAAAGTGTTAGGGAAGATAAATTCTGAGACTTTTGGTGTGGACTGGCAGTTATTTTAGTAGGTAAAGAAAACGTTTTCTTTTTTTATGATAAAATATCTTTTTAAATTTATGTTTTATTTGAGTATAGTTGATAAACAATCTTAAGTTGGTTATACTAGTTTCAGGTGTACAATAGAGTGGTTCAACATTTTTGAAAAATTTTTATTGGGGAATATTGGGGAACAGTGTGTTTCTCCAGGGCCCATCAGCTCCAAGTCGTTGTCCTTCAAACTACTTGTGGAGGGTGCAGCCCAGCTTCAAGTCCAGTCACTGTTTTCAATCTTTAGTTGCAGGGGGCACAGCCCACCATCCCATGTGGGAATTGAACCAGCAACCTTGTTGTTGAGAACACACGCTCTAACCAACTGAGCCATTGGCCGCCCCAAGAAATTTGATTCAACATTTTCATACCTTACAGTGTGATCAGTCCACTAATTCTAGTAATCATCTATCTATCATCATGTAAACTTATCACAATGTTATTGACTATATTCCCCTTCCCTATTTCACCTATTCCCCCACCCCCTCTCTTCTGGTAACCATCCCTTTGGTCTCTGTATCTATGAGTCTGTCTTTGTTTTGTTTGTTTTAGATTCTACATATAAGTGAAACCTTATAATATTTCCTTTTGACTTATTTCACATAGAATAATACCTCTAGAGCTATTCATGCTGTTGCAAATGGGAAGATTTCATTCTTCTTTATTTCCTCATAATATTCAATTGTGTGCACACACACACATACACACACACATACACATGCATTATATATATGTATCTATATAATATACATATATAATATATATACATATACATATGTACGTATATACATATATATGTATATACATATATGTATATATATGTATATGTTCCATTTTCTTTATCCATTCATCTGCAATGGACCCTATGTTGCTTCCATATCTTGGTTATTATAAATAACACTGCAGTAAACATTGGAGTGCATATATCTTTTTGAATTAGTGTTTTTCTTTTCTTTGGATAAATACACAGAAGTGGAATTGCTGGATCATATGATATATCTATTTTTAGTTTTTTGAGGACTCTCCATACTGTTTTCTATAGGGACTGCACAAGTTTTCAGTCTCACCAACAGTGCACAAGGGTTCTCATTTCTCTACATCCTTACCAACACATGTTATTTGTGTTAGGGAAGAAAAGTGTTAGGGAAGATACATTCTTTTGACTTTTTTTTTTGCCCCCCCACCTGTTTTTAAGCCATTGTTTCTCAGTCTAGTTGTAGGGCGCAGCTCCCTGGCCCATGCTGGTATTATGAGCCTTGCGCTCCACCTGGCTGAGGCAGTCAGTAGCTCATGATAACTGCCTGCCACACACTGGCCACTGGCCACTCACGGTAGCACATGTCCGCTCACGGCAGCCCACAGCAGCTCACACTGACCTCCAGCTGGTTCACGGCAGTCCAGCTCCAGGAAGAGCCGTTGTTCATAGTCTTAGCTGTAGAGGGTGCAGCTCACTGGCCCATGTGGGAATCCAACTGGCGGCCTTTGGTGTTCCGAGCATAGCGCTCCAACCACCTGAGCCACCAGGCGGCCCCTGACTTTTCCATAATAGCCATTCTGACTAGTGTGAAATTGTATCTTGTAGTTTCGATTTGCATTTCTCTGATGGTTAGTGATGTTGAGCCTCTTTTCATATGTCTGTTGGCCATCTGTATGTTTTCTTTGCAGAAATGTCTTTTCATGTCTTCTGCCCATTTTTCTGTCAGATTGTTTAGTTTTTGTTATTGAGTTTTATGAGTTTCTTATATATTTTGGATATCAACCCCTTATTGGATATATCATTTGCAAATATATTCTCCCATTCAGTTGTCTTTGTGTTCTGTTGAAGGTTTTCTTCTCTGTGCAGAAGCATTTAGTTTGATGAAGTCCCATTGTTTATTTTTGCTTTTGTTTCCCTTGCTTGAGGGGACATACACAACAAGATATTGCTCAGACTGATGTCAAATAGTTTACTTCCCATGTTTTCTTCTAGAAGTTTTATGGTTTCAGGCTGTACATTTAAGTCAAAGACCTATTTTGAGTTTATTTTTGTATATGGTATAAGAGAGTGGTCCAGTTTCTTTTCTTTTCTCTTTCTTTCTTTCTTTCTTTCTTTTTTTCTTTCTTTCTTTCTTTCTTTCTTTCTTTCTTTCTTTCTTTCTTTCTTTCTTTCTTTCTTTCTTTCTTTCTTTCTTTCTTTCTTTCTTTCTTTCTTTCTTCTCTCTCTCTCTCTCTCTCTCTCTCTCTCTCTCTCTCTCTCTCTCTCTCTCTCTTTCTTTCTGAATGTATCTGTCCATTTTACCCAACACCACTTGTTGAAGAGACCTGTCATATTTTTACCTTCTTTGTCATATGGTCATATTGATCATATAAACCAGGGGTTTATATTTGCGCTCTATATTCTGTTCCATTGATTTTTGTGTGTCTATTTTTATGCTAGTACCATACTGTTTTGAATATTATAGCTTTGTAGTATAGCTTCAGATCAGGAAGCATGATACTTCCAACTTTGTTCTTCTTTCTCAAGATTGCTTTGGCTATTTGGGGTCATTTTCAGTTCCATATAAATTTTAGGATCATTTTTTTGAGTTCTGTGAAGAATGACATTTTTTTAAAATAGAAATTGCATTAAATTTGTAAATTGCTTCGGGTAGTGTGATCATTTTAACAATATTAATTCTTCCAATCCATGAGCATGGTATATCTGTCCATTTATTTGTGTCCACTTCTATTTCTTTAATCTCGTATGGTTTTCAGAGTACAAATTTTTCACCTCTTTGGTTAAGTTTAATCCTGAGTATTTTATTCTTTTTGATGCAATTGTAAATGGGATTGTTTTCTTCATTTCTCCTTTTAATTGTTTGTTATTAGTGTATAGTATTGTGACAGATTTCTGCATATTAATTTTTGTATCCTGCTACTTTACTGAATTATTTTATTAATTTTTTGGTGAATTCTTTAGGGTTTTCTATATATAGTATCATGTCGTCTGCAAATAGTGACAGTTTTACTTCTTCCTTTCCAATTTGGATGCCTTGTATTTCTTTTTCTTGTCTGATTGCTGTGGCTAAGACTTCCAGTACTATATTGAATAATAATGGTGAAAGTGGGCATCCTTGTCTTGTTACTGATCTTAGAGGAAAAACTTTCAGCTTTTCACCATTGAGTATGATATTACCTGTGAGCTTGTCATATATAGCCTTTATCAAGTTGAGGTAAGTTACTTGTATATCCACTTTGTTGAGAGTTTTATAATAAATGGATGTTGAATTTTGTCAAATGCTTTTTCTGCATCTATTGCAACAATCATATAGTTATTATCCTTAGTTTTGGTGATGTGATGAATCACATTAATTGTTTTGCGGGTGTTGAACCACCCTTGTATCCCTGGTATAAATCCTACTTGATATGGTGTATAATCCTTTTAATGTACTGTTGAATTTGCTTTGCTGATATTTTGTTGAGAATTTTAGCATCTATGTTCATCAGGAATATTGCCCTGTTATTTATTCTCTCTCTCTCTCTCTCTCTCTCTCTCTCTCTCTCTCTCTCTCTCTCTGTCTTTTGTAATGTCTTTGTCTGGTTTTGGTACCAGGGTAATTCTGGTCTTGTAGATTAAGTTTGGAAGTGTTCCTTCCTCTTCAATTTTTTGGAACAGTTTGAGAAGAATAGGTACTAATTCTTCTTTAAATGTTTGCTAGAATTCACCTTTGCAGCTGTGTGCTCCTGGGCTTTTGTTTTGGGGGGATTTTTTTGATTATTGCTTCAATTTCATTGCTATTAATTGGACTATTCAGATTCTCTACTTCTTCCTGGTTTCATTGTGGAAGGTTGTATGTTTCTAAAATTTATCAATTTCTTTTAGATTGTCTTCAGCATATAATTGTTCATAATATTCTTTAATGATACCTTGTATTTCTGTGGTGTTGGTTGTAATTTCTCCCCTTTCATTTCTGATTTTATTTGTTTGTGTTCTCTCTCTTCTCCTTGAGTCTTGCTAGAAGTTTATTATCAATTTTATTTATCCTTTCAAAGAATCAGCTCTTAGTTTCATTGATCGTTTCTATTGTTTTCTGTTTTCTATTTCATTTATTTTCACTCTGATCTTTATTATTCCCTTCCTTCTACTTACTTTGGGTTTTGTTTGTTCCTCTTCTAGTTTCTTTAGGTATAAACTTAGATTGTTTATTTGGGAATTTCCTGCTTCTTGAGATAAGCCTGTATAGCTATAAACTTTTCTCTTATAACTAACTTCTTTTGCTTCATTCCATAAATTTTGTAAGCTTGTGTTTTCTTTTTCATTTGTCTCAAGGTAGTTTTTGATTTCCTTTTTGATCCATTGGTTGTTTAGAAGCATGCTATTTAATGTCTATATATTTGTGGTTTTTTCCATGTTTTCCTTCTGTAGCTGATTTCTAGTTTCATGCCATTGTGGTCAGAAAATATGCTTGATATGATTTCAATCTTCTTGAATTTATTGAGGTTTGTTTTGTGGCCTAGTATGTGATCTATCCTGGAAAATGTTCCGTGTGCACTTGAGAAAAATGTGTAATGAAAAATCTTCTTAATGTTTATCACAACTTGCCTGGAAAAGCTGAAACAGGGAAGGAAAACAAATGTCCCTTTACAATTTACTTTCTCCCAGATTTCACAATGTGAGACTTACGGTAAAGGTCACTCTTAAGGAAAATTAGATCAATGCGTCATCATACATCATCACTATCATCACATTTGAAATGGCAGCATCATAGAGTCATCATCTTAGCTGAAGGGTGGAGGTACCCACTGCAACATGGCCATCATCACTTAGAGGAAATGGACAATGAAATCAAGAGTTATGGCTAGAACAAAGCTTTGTGAGTCTATAGGGTCCTAATGCATTGTAGTGGGGCAATATTTTCAAATAGCAACTGAGGATTTTTCTAGTGCAGATGGTCTCTGACTTACAATGGTTCGACTTACAATTTTTTTACTTTGTAGTGGTGCAAAACTGACATGCATTTAGTGGAAACCGTACTTCGAATTTTGAAGTTTGAATTTGTCATGGGCTAGTGAGGTGCTGCATGATAACCTCTTTTGAAGCTGGGCATCAGCAGCAAGATGACTTTGCCCAACTGCTGTAGGCTAATGTAAGTGATCTAAGCATATTTAAGGCAGGTCAGGCTAGCCTGTGATATGCAGTAGTTTAGATGTATTAAATGCATTTTCAACGTACAATATTTTCAACTTATGAGGCTGATTGGGATGTAACCCTATATACCTGAGGAGCATCTATATTTCCTTGGGTCACTTGGTTCTGGCTTCCATTTAGTAAACTAGACCAGTCTGGGTTTGTCGACTTAGGGAACATAAGTCATAGAGCAAGCACAGGAAAAGAAGCCAAATCTTGGCTTTTGGGTTTGAAAATCCTACCTACCTCAGGAAAGAAGAGAACTTCCGGGCATAAACAGTAAATAGATGAGTTAGAATACTATGGGACCAAGGGCCAGCTGCTCACCCAGAGGGGGACAAGATTCCATGGAGCAGGAAGCATCAGGTAATTGTGTGGGCGTATTTGGAAGCTTTTGTGTGGATAATCCCCGAGAAAGAGAAATTGTGCCCAGTCCTTATCCAGACCAAGCCCTGGAGAGATGTGACTACAGAGCCCCCAGATCGATTTGTGGGAACTGGATGCATAGAGGACTGACATCTTACTGGTGGTGCTCAGAGGAGCAAATGGCTGTATGGGGAGGAGGGGACTTGGGCAGCATCAGTTTCCTGTGACCTGGTGTGGAGGGAAGAATGATTCTCTGAGCCAAGTGGATGGGTTCTTAAATGGCCCCGCAATTTCTCTCAGCTCATCATGGCATAGAGCAGTAAATGAATTCCTGGACACCCGAGAGAAGCAAAAGAGAAGCAAAAGCAGAGGCAGAGATGGGAGCATGGGCCAGGCAGCTGTGAACTTGTTGGATGATGACCAGGGCCAGTGGGCCAGGGGACATCTCAGCAGATGCAACCTTGGGTAGCTAATGATGGTGACAGGGAGCTCTACGTCCGCCATCTCCGTCCCTGCCTCCTTGGTACTACTTAACCTCCATCGATTCCTGACATGTCTGGACTAAGCTTCTGCCACCCCTTCAGCATGGGCTCTCAAAATAGAAATTCAGTTGTCGTATAGAAAAATAAAGTCACATTTCTTACACACATGTGTCTGAGTGTGAGAGTCAAGCCTGCTTTTGGAACAATAAAGAAAAATTCCACTCGATGGGTCTGATCAAGAATGGGCATCTCTCTGGCCTGCAAAGATCGGGATGCCCTTAAACTCAGGCCAATACAAAGAGGGGTTTGTTCAAAAGACATGCAAAAATCTCTTAGAAACCCAGGGCAGAAAATTATAGCTTGGTCTGAGGGGATTCTTGGAAAGTGGGAAATTAGGCTTTTTGTCACTATCTGTAAAGGGCTACATGAGATCTTTCATCTCGCCCTGTCTGCCCTGGCCCTCCCTCTTCATTCCTCCCTTCTTCTGCCATCCTAGCCTGAGCAGTCTGTGATGTCCCAGCCCCAGGTCTCATGCCTGTCTCTCCACTGAGACAGTTCCTTTGTGTCTCTCAGTTCACTGTCCACACAGCAAGAACCTGATTTGCTGCCTTTGGTGAGGTATCTACTCCTGGTCTAATCACTGGCTGCTCTTGGGGAAGAGTCATAAGTTATCGTTAGAGCAGTAGCAGTAGGGATGCCATACGGCACAACTCCAGGGGGCACTTGTCAAATTGTACTCTATGAATGACACCCCCTGCATTTGTGTAGTGCACAACCCACATGGCCACCCAGATGTAGTGGTCCTGGCCAACAGCCTTGCTCTTCTTCTGTTTCACAAATGTGATAAAATGGTGGAACTTTTGGTTGTTGCTGTTTAACTTGAATGGAAATCTTCTGAAGGTACACTGGGTGGCCGTATGAATGCATGGAGCAAGATGAGGAGGGCTGACCTTGGCAGTTGGGGATGTTCGTGATGATTAGAAGGAAGTTACCTTGTCAACTTCGGTGGTTCCCTTGTTAGTACAGAGGTTTAGTCACAAGTTTTGATGTTCAACAGACCTGTGTTTAAATTTTAACTCTGCGTATAAACTGGGACATTGGTCAGGTTATTTGATTTCTCTAACTTTCAGTGTCTTCATCAATAAAGTCAGGATGATAATTTCTATCCTACAGGATTTTTCAAGGATAAAAGGAGTCAATGTATTTAAGGAATTTATGCTGGTGTCCAGTGCTTTATAAGTGCCCATAAGTGCCAGATGTCCTCAGTTCTGTTATAATTGATGATAAACCATATAAACTATGCAGTCATAAAATGTTGACCCATTATACGAAAAGCATTTATTTATCTGAATTCAAGGTAATTACTGTTGTGTTTGGTTAAAGTGTATGTGGTTAAAATCACAATCACAATATTTTACCAAAATCGATACAGTAAATAATTAGTGACAATTACAATGATGTTGATGATGCTGCTGAAGAAATAAACCTGGATAAAATGTCTCCTCAGGCTTGTGTGGTGTAGGTATGTTTGTACTATTAATATATCAGATTTTGATTTTATTTAAAAATCTTTGTCTTAATGGCTTTCCCTTATCGTCTTGACCTTATTGTGACATCTAGCAAGATGTGAGTTTTTTCAAGCTCCATGTTTCATAAACAAAATATATGTTTATATTTGAATGTACCCAAACTGCTAGCTATGGGCATCTCTTTCTATAGCTCACTATTAATCACTCATGTCTTTGGGGTTATATAGAAAACAATTTATGTTACAAAATAAAATCCTCCCTTAAAAATGTTTGTCCTGGGAGTAAGGAGGGAAGAAATCACAAACTGTTATTATTTTCCCTTAGATGGATCTAAATATTAACATTCCCTTAGCTTTAAAGATTATTTTTATGCCGCTCCTTTATAAACAATCGAAGTACATTAACTCTTCTGTTGTATCGAGTTCTATCTAGAGCATACCCAAACAACTAAGCTAAAAAAAAAAGAGAGAGAGAGAAAATCAATTCAGGTTATTTGACATTGTATGCAAAAAACATTTGAGTAGCTTAAAGCATTTTAAAAAGCACAGCATATAGTAAATTGATTTGAAAGTTTAAACACAGCCTAAAGATCCCTCACACTGGGGAGGTAGTTGTTTCTAGATCTCATTGCAAATGTATTAACTGCCGAAACTCCAGGAGGATAGCAGCAGCGGTGGCCACAAATCAGTAATGGTCTCAGAAGGAACAACTGGAGAAGGAGGAAGAGGAGGAAGAATAAGATAGCATGGTAATAACAATAGGAGTAGTTGTAGTAGTAGTAATTATAATAATAAAAGTTAACACTGTGCGGACACTGTTCTAGGCACTTCCTATGCAGTACCTCATTTAATTTTTACAGCAACCTTGGCAGACAGCACTATTATTTCCCCATTTTAGAGAAGAGGAAACACTCTGAGAGGTGAAGTAACTAGTGGAGAAACCAAGATGTGAAGAACAGGAACAATGACTGATACTGATAAAATGTTGCCAGTTACTCAGCTATTGACATGCTTTCCCCACTGGTTTCTCAGGGGAGGTAGGCCAAGGAAGAAGCTGAATTTGGAGGCCTGCCTAATCAAATGACAGACAAGGGCCTGAGACCAGGGGTCCAAAGTTACAACTGCAATCTTGCCTTTCAGTTTTGGTGTAGAAGTGGTGTCCTGTAGGTTTTGCTTGGACTGATTTGTTGAGAGAGAGTTTTCTCAGCAATAGCCTTTTCCTTCAGGCAACACTCTCCCTGACAGCTGGCACTCCTTGACCAGCTTTCTCCTACTGCCTAGCCTGGAAAGCAGGTGATCTTCCTCTGAGGGGCCCTGATAGATCCTGTCCCCCTCCACAGTAGGGGGGAAGGCAAGGGAGGCACTGGCCTCAGGCACAAAATTTAAGGGGACACCAACAATGCAATAATCAAGATAATATTTTAAAACCATGTTGAAACTGTAAATATTAAATATTTAAAATAAAAAATATTTTTAACAACCCACACCTGAACAAAATATCAATATTTAAAATAAAGGCAGGATGAGCATGGTCACCTGGTGCCCAGCCCCTGGATGGAGACCGGACAGGAGGGTGGGACCGGCCCTCCACTCATGGCCACCCTGCTATCCTCACCTCCACAGGGCCTTCTGGGCCTTTGTAACATTTGCTTCTCTGTCTGACTCTCTATGCCACTGCACACTCAGGCCTCCCTCACAATCACCACTATAGTCATCTGTTGCCCAGGAGCCTAGGGCCAGGAGCCTAGGGCCAGAAGTGGTGCTTCTGCAGGCATCACCAAAACAGTATTTCTTCATTCAGTGCTATTTTTAAGAGGGAGGATGGCATTTTCCAATGATATGCTAAAAAAAAGTTAAGTCTCTTCCCTTTCCACCTTTTCTCTCCAAAACTCAACTGAGGGAGTTGTTTAAAAAAAGACACAGTCAATGCGTTTCCAATTTTAGATCTGTGTCTTGGGCCATTCTTGGTTTCTCTTTTCTTATTTACTACTTGGGGTGTCAGCTTAAGAAAACACTGGCTCTCTTGCTGGCACGTCAGCTGGGACGCATGTGTTCTGCTGATCTCTCCCGAAGACACTGCGGAATTGTCCCATCCCACTGGCCTTGGGCTCTCAGGACTCAACCCAGCAGCCATGCTATTGAATATGAATATAGCTGCTTCCCATCCCAAAAGACACTTTATTTATTATTTTGAAAATATTTTCTTTGGGCTCCTTTAATCCTAGGGGACATTTACTTGATGAATAGCAAATAAGTTCCCTAACCAGACTGTTGTTATAAATATCCATGGCATTAATTCAAACCATTTGCATCGGAAACTTTTTTTTTTTCCTGGAGGAAAAGGGGTGGCTGACTTAACCTCAACATTTGGGACATGATTTTCCCTAAAATAACCACAACATCCATCATTTTTTTTTTTCCTGCTGGTGTGTCAATTTTTTAATGAGAGGCTGGGTCCCTTCAGTACCTTTGGTCTCCATAGTAACAATTTCATGTGTTTATTCTGGCTTACTGAAATAAAACGCTGAGGAAAAGGTCAGTGACTCATTTTTGATTGGGGGTGACTCTAATTAGAGGATGATTATTTAAAAGTTGATCATGAACACAAAGATACTATGTGCTTAAAAATAGGATCCATGGCAAGCATTTTAAATTACAAAATTTAAAACTTTTAGATAGTCAGATGTTTCCAAAGTCTGGCTGTTTCTTCACAGGTGCAGGTGTGAAGATTATTATTGTTTCGTCCATGTATAACCAGCCTTGACTTCCTGCCGTTCCCTGCTGGTACTGGGATCTGAGTAATGCATTAAGTAATGGACTTAAGTGTTTAGAATGACTAATGCAGTCATAGGAGTCTACTTGGCCCTATGGTCCATGCATCTGAGATGAGCTGAATCAATACAGTAAGTCTTTCTGAGGTGGCCACTGGAGGGCCAGGTGAGGCAGGAGCAGTGCTTGGATCTCAGACTTTCCACCTCCTCTGTCACTTCGAGTTGTGTTTTGGATTTGCAAGAAGGCAGAAAGGGCCCGTAGTGCTTTATGATTGTTGTCTGGGTTGCCATTGTTTCATCTCGTAGCTATCTCGCATCTCTCTCCTCATCTGTAAACTGGGAACAAAGCAGAATCTGCATCATAAGGTGTTTGAGGGGATTAAATGCAATCATGATGGGCATAGTGCTTAGTGAAGTGCAGGTTCTTAGTAAACACCAAATAAGTGTGGGCCATTGGAACTACTTTCTACCTTCATTATTCATTCGATCAGCACTCTGGCCTTTGGATTGAGTTCCTTTGCTCCCAAAGGGATTGTTCAAAACTAATTTAAGCTCTGAGTGACAAGTGAAATGTCCACTTTAGAAGGCAAGAAATCAGTTGGAGCAAGTATGGATCTGTCAGTCTGTAAGGAATACTAGCCCCGCCCCCTTAGGGCTCCATGAAGCTCAACTCTCTCATGTCTGACAGCCATGGGACTTCTGTCCTCTTGAGTCCAGGCTTGGGTGGGCAGGCTCCCAGGACTAAGGGCAACGCTCAGGTGGAGAACCTGCTCCTCAGGCCCCAGCTGTGGTTGAATCTAGATCGGTATCTATAATATATAAATATGAGAAATCTGAAAATGTCAAGCTCATAGAACCAGAGAGTTGAACAGTGGTTGCCAGGTTCTGGGGGTGGGGGAAATGGGGAGATGTTGGTTAAAGGGTACAACGTTTCAGCAATAAGATGAATAAGTTCTGGGGATCTAATGTACAGCCTAGTGACTATAGTTAACAATACTGTATGCGTACTTGAAATTTGCTAAGAGGGTTGATTTTAAGTGTTCTCACCACACACAAAATGGTAACTATGTGGGGGGATGGGTGTATCAATGAACCTAATTGTGGTAATCATTTCACAGTGTATAAATATATTAAATCATCATAACGTGCACCAATAAAGCTGGGGAAAATAACAAATAAAGCTTAGAGAGATCCAATCTTAGCTGGTAAAATTGCAAATCAGCTGAATGCCTGTGACCCCCTATCAGTGACCTACCTTTGTATGATTCCATGAGACACAGGTGAGACCCATGTGGAGGTGACTAGGTGGGCTTGCAGAGAGGTTGCAGAGAAAAGCTGGTACCTTTTAGATAGAATTTCGGGTATTTGCCTAAGGTATTTTCCTAGGTACTCTTGAAAATCTATCCCTTTGATGGCTCTCAATAAACTCTAGACCCTGGAAGCCAGGCCTTTCTCAGAGAACTTCACCCATACATACCCTTACTTAACAAATATTTGTGGCTGTGATGTGTCAAGCAGGTGGCTAGGACCGCTGTGAACAGGAATGTCATGGCTGTCCAGTCTCGGAGCTTAGCGTCTAAGTTGCAAAGATGGTACACACGTAAAAAAAGACAGAAAACAGTTTGCAAATGCTACCAAGGAAGGGAAAAGTATGTGCTAGAAAGCATTTGTGGGAGAGCTTTGACGTCTCCCCATTGAGAAGAAGGTTATGCCTTCTGCAGCTGGTAAGGATGGGGATACCGTTCTAGTTTCTTCCTCTCGGTAGAGACTATGGAACGATTCCTCCTCCTTAGCTGTCGATACCGGCTTGGTCTTTCTTCTTGGGCTGTGTAGTTGGACTGAGCAAAGTGATCACTATTGCTGTTTTTATTTTAGTTGTGAATAATAATGTTGCTAGGGCCCAAGTCCCTGTTAAATGCTATAATTACTATTTTTATCCTCATTGTCAGAAACACAGCTCTGCGAACTGATTTGCTCACAAGCAGCTTTTTCTTCACAAAGCGTCTCTTGGGTCTGGTGTTTTCAGAACACATTTTGGGCAACAGTGTTTGATTTATTTATTTATTTATTTATTTATTTATTTTTAAATTAAAGTTTATTGGGGTGACAATGGTTAGTAAAGTTACATAGGTTTCAGGTGTACGATTCTGTAATACATCATCTATATATCACGTTGTGTGTTCACCACCCAGAGTCAGTTCTCCTTCCATCACTATATATTTGATCCCATTTACCTTCATCTACCACTCTCCTTCCCCTTTATCCTCTGGTAACCACTAAACTATTGTCTGTGTCTATAAGTTTTTGTTTCTTTTTTTGTTTGTCTTGTTCCTTTGTTGCTCACAGTTTTATATCCCATGTATCAGTGAAATCATATGGTTCTTGCCTTTTTCTGACTTATTTCACTTAGCATGATAATCTCAAAATCTATCCATGTTATCGCAAATGGCACTATTTCATCTTTTCTTATGGCAGAATAGTATTCCATTGTGTTATCCAATCATCTATCGAAGGACACTTTGGTTGAAGAAACAGTGTTCTAGAAAATGTAGTTTGAATAGTCCTGTGTTATGCTCTTCTGAAAAACAGAAGTATGTCTCTGAAGAAACATTTTCCAGATAATGTATCTACACCTGTTTGCTAACCTAGGTGTTCGAATGCCTATAAGTTCACTATTTTTAGCTCATCCACTAGGTTTCAGGCTCTGCCTATGATTCCTTGAGATTCAGAACCCACCTCCCACCCATTTGTCAAAGTTGTTGCAGAAAAAACTAAAAACAGCCCCCAAAACAAAGCAAAACACAACAAAAACAACAGGTGTTTGGTGGCAAACATGTAAGCAGATTCCATCTTGAAGGTTAATGCAAAATAGATGGATATAAATCAGGCTTGTTTCTACAGATTACAAAAGGGTAAAATGATATAGGAATTCCTTGGGGGGAATATTGTACATGTCAAAAAATGTGCTATGCTTCTCTTTTCCATTTTTAGACCACTGTAGTTCTCAAGAGATTTTTTAAAAAAAATTCTAAAACAATCATGCAATTCTTCGCTTGAAATATGTAAAAAGATTGTAGGTATAGAGAGAATTGTTTATACCTACATATCTGTTGAGCTCTCACGTCTATCAGTAGAGAATGCAGTAGCCTGAATCCAGTTTATTGCTCCGAGGGTTTGCACAGTGTCCAGCTTCTCCTGACCATCCCCAGCTCCGTGAAATCTGAAGGCTAATCATCTGGTGCCAAGTTTGAGTATAGAACCTTGGTAGTAGGTGGGAAGAAACATTGTGATGCACTAGAAACTAACTTCGTGAAGTGTTTTGAAACATTTTTCTTTTTGTCCTTTGGAAATATTGAGAATTATGCCCAAAAGACAGTGTTTATACTTATGGTGAAGACTGACCAGATGGTTCTATTAGAGGAAACCTCCTCTAGCATTTCTCTCTCTCTCCTATGGTTAAGATAACACGGCACCTAATACCTAACTCATTGAAAGTAAGGGATGTCCAGTTCCTGGGTAGAGTTTAGAAAGTGGCTGTGCTTCAGAATAGTCAATTTGCTTCATGATTTTCAAATACATCCTGGAAGAAAATGCTTCTTCACAACTCATGGCACCAAGCAATAAATCCAGAAGAGATTACTGTGATTGGGGGCCCACTTCCCAGACCCTAGGCCTATAATCCCCATTGCTCATGTTACTCCTTATTTAGTTCTTTTCGGCACCCTCCTCAAAGCAAACTCTCTTGCCCACATTTATTGGCACTCTTATTTTTGGGCTCTTTTTTCAAACGTGGAAGTAGTTCTTAAATTATCAGAATCAGTATCAGAATCAGCTGCAGAGCTTGTTAAAAATGCAAATGTTGCCATCTCTAGGGCAATCAATAAAAGAATAGTACAATAATATATAACTGAAAAAGCAGTGCTGCAATTCACCACTTAGTAATACTAATAATAGTTATGTTCGGAAAGTACTTTATAATGTGCATGATGCTTTTGCATTATTTGAATATTTCCCTATTTCAGCATCCATGGCCACTCACTGCTCAAGTGTCTATTTGGTTATTAAACATAATGCCATAGACTTCCTTTATCATCTTCTCCTCTTCTATAATTACAGGAAACAACATTTAATAAACACACTCAAGTAATTATCCCTTTCCTGCCTCTGGCCTCTTCCCACTCAAGCCCTTCGTCTCCTTAGTTTCTGCTTATTTGTTCATTCATTTCTTTATTCAGTTCATAAAACATTTACTGTCTGCAAAGACTCAATCACTGTGCTAGGTACTCTATTATATTACCTTGAATTCCCACAAAACTCTGAAAGGTAGATATTATTATAGATAAAAGCAGTGAGACTGAGAAGAGAAGCAGCTTTCCTGAAGTTTCACACAGCCAGACTGTGGTAGAGTCAGGATTTGAACTGGCACAAACAAACCTTTTCATTTTGTGGATGTTTTACTAGCTAGCGAGGCGTTTTCTGGTGACACTGCCAGCTCTGCCCTGGGACGATAACCATGAAAAGTTCACTGGTGTCCCAGAAAAAAAAAAAAAAAAAAAAAAAAAAAAGAGGAGGGAAGAAAGCACAGAGCAAACACCCAACTTTATGAACTAATAAAAGTTGAAAATAACCTTGGAGTGTCTGATGTGGAAAACCTGTTTTTGATAACTGATGGAGCATATGAGGTGACTTTCATTTTAATCGTACTGAATTTGCATAGAAAGCAAAGAGAAAATCCATCCTGTTTGACTGGAGATAAGAAATAAGGCTTTTAAGAAGAGTAAGTTCATTATGGATTTTAAGTGATTTTGGCAGTTTTTGTCAAAGTTTAACGTGCACACAAATCACCAGGGGTCTTGTTAAAAAATTCTGATTTTGTGGGTCTGGGTTGGGGCTTGAGAATCTGTGTTTCCAAGTTCCCGGGTGATGCGCGGGACCACACTTTGAGAACCAAGGATGTAATGGGCTTAGGAACTACTTGCTCCCTTATATAGCCTGGGTGGGGGGTGCTAGCCGAGGCTGACAGCTATGGTCCCAGTGTGTAGAATAAGGAGACTTGGAATTGAAGCTAATTCTCTTACTTTCTAGCTTTAATCAAGCCATTTAAACTTTCCAAGCCTTTCCTCTTCCTCTGGGATGAGGACAACAGCTCCCATCTTACTGGGATGTTGAGAAGATTAAAGTGAGATAATGTTATGTGAAAGCATACTATCAAGTATTAGGTTATAATCTGAATTAGTCTGTGCACTCACTTGTCATTGTATAATATTGGGAGAAGACTGTTATGCAACCTGGGCTTGGCAATTTTTTAATTCCCTAAATTTGAGAACCAGGAATGAAGGATTTCTGAAATATGGAAGGAGAAGGAAAGAGGGATGGACCCGAGTAAGTGCCAGTATGGGAAGGGAAGAGGTTATTCACAAGAAGTGTGGCAATTTGGAAAATGGGCATTTTCAGTGAGCCTGGAGACTGGACAGAATGTGCATTCTCTGGGTATGTCTTTTTCAAGCATGGATTGAATAAGGATGACTCTAGGTGAGTAAAATTAGGGAGAGTACTTGGCGTAGAGTTCATTTATCCCTGGAAAACACATTAAAAAGAAATGTAGTTCCATTTTCAGTAATACTGACAAACGAGATAATCGGAAATGCTCCTGCTAAAAATACTTGGAAATGCTGAATAAAATATAGCAAATAGCCTTTTAAATACATATTTGAGCTCTCAAGAAAATAAGGGATACAAAACAAAGAGGAATCTGAAAATCAGAGCAGTGACAAGCAGCTGTAGTTTCAGCTACCTTTTATTTTGTAAACTTGTTGTAGTAATTGGGGAGCTCAGGTTTAATAGCCTTGCAGGGTCTTCGACAAGGCATAAGGTTGTCAAGAGGTGAATTGTTGGGATGGAGATCCCTCCCCACACTGCTTAAAGCTGAGGCCCCCAATTCTGTTCCCAACTCCTTGATGGGCCTGACTCTCACTTTCCTTTCTCCCATCCTGCAGTTTATTCAACAAATATTCATTCAGTGCCTCCTCTGTGTGGTCATTTTTGGGTCACACTGGATGATTCAATGCATTAATGCACAACAAAGTGTTTTGTAGACTGTAAATTCCGTGCAAACCTGTCGTTATGGTCCTGTGAGAGTTGCCTGGATGAAGTGCTGGTCTCAGCCCCGCCACCCCTTGGCCAGGGCTTAGGCCACTTCCTTCATGGGTGTTCCAGCAGGAGCTTGTGCAGTGCTAGGATATCAGGCACGCCCTCCTCAGCCTGAAGGAATAGTTGTTTTAAATCTGCCTGCATCTCAGCACGTGCCCTCTCATCCTTAAGCCTTGGAGATCCTTGAGGCAGATGGGGGATGGGGCTTTCTGCAGAAGTTGGCTCCTTGGCTCCCAGCCATCCCGTGTTTCATTCTCTCAGGAACGGTCCTCCTCTATCCCCTTGGAGTCTGATGCATATCGTGGGGAGCACCCCCTAACCACCTCCTGAGATAGTTTTTTCAGACCCATGAATAGTCTCATGGGTAAAACTGGAGGTAGAATGAAGCCATGAGACAAAAGAAAGGGTGGAGGTGGGGAGAGCTCTGAACCACAGCTTTTGCACAGCCATCCTCATGCAAGGATTAATAATGACCGTGTTAATACTTTTCCAGGGAAAGGCACAATGCAGTGAAGCACCCCCCCACCCCCCGTCTACCCCCCAGAAAAGTCTAGCAATGCCAGATATAGTACAGGGCTTACAGTTTTGGGTGCTGGGGCTTCTGGCTGGGATCCCAAGTGCCTGCTTTGACAGAGCGAAGAAACAGGAACTTCAGGGAGCTGTTCACTGACCCTCCCAGGGGGGATGGAGTTTCTCCCATAGAAGCTTTGCTGTCGGATTCTCAGGCCTGCAAACAGAAATTCTTGTTTGTGAGTAATTTAAGTGGTAACTGTAAGTTCACTGAGAGCTACGCCGAAGGCCAACTTTTCCCTCTAGTGTAATTATTCAAGAGCAACCATTTGTCGGCAGAAGTATAAAGGGCAGATCCGGACTCTTATTCCTGGCAGAGAGAGAAGCCCAGGCCTGCAGTGTGATTGGAGCACCTCAGTTTACAGTCTATTTTCTTTTTTTAAAATTAATTTATTTTTAAAATTTTTCAATTATGGTTGACATTCAATATTATTTTATATTAGTTTCAGGTGTACAGCGTAGTGGTTAGCCATGTATGTAATTTATGAAGTGATCCCCTGATAAGTCTAGTACTCACCTGGCACTATACATAGTTATGGTTATTACAATATTGTTGACTATATTCCCTATGCAGTCTACAGCCTATTTTCAAAGCTTGGGAAAGCTGAGCTGATTGACAGGCTCAGTAGGAGTTTAGGTCGTCGAGGAGTCATTGTTGACAACTATTTACTATCCAGTCAAGAATATGTTTTCAGGTCATTTGTTCATCTCTGTTGGGTCTTTCTGGGGTCATGGGCTACTTTAAAGGTTTATAGGAAAGTCCATTTCTCCTTAAAGACTGGCATCCTACTTTTTAAAAGAAGGTTTTGTTGCTAGACAGATGTGAATCTATGTTTGGGCATTGTCACTACCTACACATAGCTACACAAACATGGACATATCCCTTAAACTCTTGGGAATCTCAATTATCTTACCCTTAAGATGGGAATGCTTAGTTTACTCTGATGGAAATCAGATGGATTGGGATTTTGGGGTGTGTGTGTGTGTGTGTGTGCACACTTTTCAGGATATTTTTATAAAAAGCACAAAATCAAGTTTCTGTTAATCTCTTGCTCATCTCTGCACACGAGAGAGGTGATTTTTATTTTCAAGTATAGTAGGAGTTTGCAGTAGGTAGACAAAGACACTCGAGCCTGTGTCATGGGGTTGGGGGAGGCTACCACCCTAGAGAAACTTGACTATTGGGAATCCACACTCAGGGCTTGTCTTAGAGATATTGTCCACAGATAATGCTCATAACACCTAGAAACTAGTAATCAAAGATAAAATGTAAATTTGGTTTGACAGCATAAAAGTAGCTCTCGTGACCGTCAGTTCTACAAATCACTAGCTCGAGCAATGTTCAATACAAACTTGGAGTGCATGAATACTTGCCATGCAGAAACAAAGATTAATTAATTAATTAATTGATTGATTGATTGATTGATTGATTCATTCATTCATTCGACATTTGCTGAGCCACTGCCAGATGTCATGCCAGGCACAGCTGTCAGTTCTGGGGGTGTGTTGGTGAAAACAACAAAGTTCTGCCTTCACAGAGCATTATTCTAGTCATACAGACAAACAATTAAGAGATACAAATGTGACATAATGTTAAATAGTGACACGGTATTTGAAAAAAAAGTAAAGCAGGGAAAGGGGATAGAGTTGTTTTTAATAGCTTAAGGAAGACCTCGTTGAAGAGATGATGTTTCACCGGAGGCATGGATCAAGTGAGGGAATGAGCTATAGGGATATTGAGCGGAAGCAGTATCTCATTAACCATAACACAGGATTGTCCCAGGAAAACTAAGACCTATAGTTGTCCTATAGGTTCTGGTGAGGACTTTGGATTTTATTTCAAGTGTAAAGAGAAGCCATCAGCGAGAGACACGATTTGATTTTTATTTTAAAAAGACCACTCTGGCTGCCATATGGAAGGTAGGCCATAGGAAGGCAGGAGTGGAAGCAGGGAGGGAGACCAGTTAGGAGGCCATTGCAAAAGTCCAGATGGGAGATGACAGCTCATCTTTAAATAAGGTTGGCTTACATCATTTTTATTTGACTCAACACTGAACTCATTCTGAGTGTTCACCTCTCGTTTGTTCCTGAAGCAGAATCGTTTGCTCTTATTATTGAGGAAAATCAGTGGGATCACAGATTCTCATCATGTCCATTCTAACAGTGATGCTGGGCTGGTGGATGTATGCAGGTGCTCCCTTTCTGTTTTACTGTCCTCGCTCCTTAGCCCTCCCCAAGGAGAGTGAGGTATCCCTCTTCTTGCTCTTCATTTTTCATAGTCTTTTGTTGCCAGAACTGAATGTCCTTTCCTCCTTTTCACTTTCTTTCTGTGAATCAAAAATTTCCATTAGTCTTTCAAAGTAATTTTGAGCGTGCACCGGTTGCATCTATAAACAGTCCCATCAAGGACATTCTGTATTTCGATGGAGTTGGTCCAAAGGCCATGATATATGAATTTGAAATTGTCTTTTAGTAGTCCTTGGAAAAGTTTTATTAGGTACGTGATGGACCTGGGAAAACATGTTGAAACTTGTAGGTTATGTAACTCTAGCAGCTTCATTGCTAGAATGCTTGGGACTCCTATCCATGACTTCATTTCTCCTGAATGTGGGTGTCATGCATCTGGTTGCTTGGCTGTTTTCAGAAAGTGGGGGTAATAGTCACATTAATGTATCATCTTTTCCATAATTAGAAAAGAAACCTGAGAAAGCTTTCCTAGCAAACATTTAGACACAGTTTCCTTCAACACCTGATCTCTCAAGTCATGAGATGTTTGAAAATAACCACACAAGTTCCTGTGTGTCTCATCCAGTCTTTTGAATAACTACTAAGGCAACATGAAAATTTTGCTAGTGTGAGGAAATGTCAGCATGCTCCCTCTTTCCCACCTCTGCCAAGGGGTTCAAGTACAGTAAATGCCTATTGATGTGGAAGAACTGGGGAATGGGTTATTTTGGTTCTGGGTAATTAATCTATAGATGAGAATACAGGTATTTTAAAAGTATAATAAAATGCCTAATGTCACATTGCTATTAAGTTAAGGAGCTGGAATTCTGATTCTATATTCCAAATACTCATCCACCCTGTCATCCTTTGACAATTTAAAAATTACGCAAAAATGTGGAAAAATTAGAAAATACAGATGGCTTAAAAAAAACCCTAAAAAAAAAAAAATCCTAAAAAAAAGAAAAATCCTACCATTCAGACATAACCACTGTTAACATTTTGGTTTATTTTTTCCTGATATTTTTCTACACAAATATAATTACAAATGTGTTTTCAAAATGGATATTGCTTTAATACTTCATTTTCCCTTTAATAATATTTTGTGTTTTGTTAATATCTTTTTATGTCATGAATAGATGTCTGCATTACCATTTTTAAAACTTGCATGTTCTCCATTCCATAATGCTAGTACTGTTTATTAAATGTTTCATCATTCTTTTCCTCTTCTGAGCTGGATGACCACTTGATTAACTAATCCCCCTGTTTTAGAACATGTATTGCATGCTAATGACATCCTAAGCTTATGCTAAGTACTTTACATGTTATTTCATTTCTTAAGTTGCTTACAATTTCTTGATATTACTGGCAATGATTACTCTTCATATACATTTCTGTATGCATTCTTTATATGCATTTCATGATTGTGCAGTGTTTACTTAAAGGCTTTTCTTAAATATTGCCTATGTATCCTTCAGAAAGGTCCTAACAATTTACACTCACAAAGCATTAAATGAGTTTAATTCTTCATATCCGCACAACCAGTGGGCAAAATCTTTTCTAATCTTCTAGGGAAAATGACATCTCATTATTTCACCTTGGATTTCTTTGATCACTAGAGAAGCAAAATATCTTTCTATTGGTGTATTAATCTTTTTCCTTAAAATATTTTAATTGAATATGTATTAAAATAATTCATATTTTATTTATATGTGCCCACATATACATAATTTTGTCAAATGCCGAATTTTAAATCATGCAGGACTCTTTTTACTGCTAATTTTTCTTTTTCTTTTTTGTTTGCTACACCCTCCTCCTTCTTTTTACACCAGCCTCTCTGCCTCCCAAGTAGCCTTCAAAACAGGATCAAATGTATCTTTTCCATATTTTTTATGTCCTCATATAATTCTCATATAATGTGTAATATACATGCATACACATGCAAGTTTTGTTTTATGTGTTTTTTATGAAAGTAGGATCGTGTATTACATGCTTTTCTGCATCTTGCTTTTCTCACTCAACAATTTCTCATTTGAAAATTCTCCAAGTCATCTGGTAGAACTCCAATTCATTATTTTTAATGACTGGAATTTTAAAAAAGCCATTCTCCTATTGACAGGCATTGCTTTTGTTTCTAGTACTTCTTTTTCTTCTACCACCACTAACAATGCTGCAATCAATATCTTTTTACATACGTCTTTATAAATAAATACTTTTATTTTTATGGAATACCCAGGAATGTTATTGCTGGGTGGGTCTAAGTGTGAGTATGTGTTTTAATTAGAATAAATGATGCCAGATTGCTTTCCCCAAAGGCTGTATGTAACACTTCACATTTCCACTAGCAATATATGAGAGTACCCTTTTTATGACATCCCAGACAGCAATAGATGTTGTGGCTCTTTTTAAACTTTTGTCAGTCTGATGCATGTAAAGTGATAGTCATGTTATTACTATAACTTGCGTATTTGTCATTACTATATGTGAATTTGTACATCTTTTCATTTATTTACCACTGGATTCAGTCATCTGTGAATTATTTTGTTGGTTACTTATCTCTTGTCTATTTGTAAGAGATTTTTGCATATTATTAATTTAAACTTTTATCATCTGTATTACAAATAGTTTCTCACATCCGTTATTTGTCCATTATCTTTGTTTATGAGATCTGTTGCCATATAAAAGCTCATAATTTTTGTTTAGTCAAATGCATCTAGCCTTAGCTTCTGGGATTCTAGTCATAGTTAGGAAGTCATGGATTCTAGAAACTCTTTGATTGTGAAGTCTCAGATTTTTCTTACACAGTCTTAATTTTGTTATTTAGAATTTTAATCCATCTGGAACTAATTTCTGTATTTGTTGTAAGAAATGGTCCATTTTTATTTTCTTCCAGATAGATATCTAGGGTATTGGTACCAATTATTAAATAATCCATAATTTTTTTCTATAGAAAATACACCACCTTTATAATATATTAAATTCTCATCTACACTGGGATTTATTTCTGGTGTATCTATTCTATTTCATTGCTACATTTACTTTTTCCTATTTGATTATAATAGCTTTATGATATATTCTGGTATTCAGTAAGGTGACTCTTCCCATATCATTTTTTTCATACTTTTTTTGGATATGTTTTCTTTCACATACAGTTTTAAAATAATTTACCTAATTAAAAATTATTAGGATATTAGTTGAAATTGCACTTAACTTGTGCATTAATTCTTAGAGATTTCAATTTTTTTGTATTTATTCTTCCTTCCCAAGAACATGGAATGCATTTTCATATTTTTCAGATCCTGCACTATATATTTTAGTAGTATTTTGTACATCCTATGTCTTTTTTATTAAATTACTTTAAAAGTCTTTTATAGTATTTGTAACGAGAAAAGATTTGACTTTTCATTTCTTGATGCTCATTGCCAGAGAAGGCTGTTAGTTTAAAAAAATATTTTTAATCCAGAAATTAGAACAAATTAATTTTAGTATTTTTCTTGTACTAGGATTTCTTGAGTTTTCTATGTATACAAGTATGCAGTCATGTAATCACCAAAGGTTTTTTTCATTTTCCAATGCTTTTTGCCAGTTATTTCATTTTCTCTTACCGTGTTTCCCTGAAAATAAGACCTAACCGGAAAATAAGCCCTAGCGTGATTTTTCAGGAGGACATCCCCTGAACATAAGCCCTAATGCGTCTTTTGGAGCAAAAATTAATATAATACCAATCTTATTTTCAGGGAAACATAGTAGTGTTTATTATAATATCTATATCAATGTTAAAAATAATGTGAAATAGGTCATCCTTGTCTTTTTAAAAAGATTTTTATTAAAATATAGCTAATATTCAATATTATATTAGTTTCAGGTATGCACAATAGTTATTCAACATTTATATACCTAAAGAAGTGATCACCATGATAAATCCAACAACCATCTTACACTGTACAATGGTATCACAATATTGTTGACTGTATTATCTATGCTGTACATTATATCCCTATGAATTGTTTTTTTACCTGGAAATTTGAACCTCTTATTCACCTTCCCCCCTTTTTTATTTTTTCACTTACATCTGATATTCAGTATCATTTTATATTAATTTCAGGTGTACAGCATAGTGGTTAGACATTTACATAATTTAAAAAGTTATGCCCCTGACTAGTTTAGTACCCACCTGGCACTATACATAGTTATTACCATATTATTGACTATATTCCCTATGCTATACCCTACATCCCCATAACTTCTTTGTAACAATGAATTTGTACATCTTAATTCCTTCCCCTTTTTTTACCCACACCCTTAAACCCCCTCCCATCTGGCAACCATCTTGTTTGGAACTCTCTGCACTTTCTGGACTTCTATGACTATTTCCTTCTCCAGGTTAGAAAAGTTTCCAGTCATTGTTTCTTTAAATACGTTTTCAATTCCTTGCTTCCTCTCTTCTCCTTCTGGTACCGTATGATGTGAATGTTAGTACTCCTGGTATTGTCCCAGAGGTCTCTTAAACAATCCTCATTTTTTTGGATTCTTTTTTCTTTCTGCTCTTCTAATTGGGTGTTTTCTGCTACTTTGTCTTCCAAATTGCTGATTCAATCCTCTGCTTCAACTAGTGCTGGTGATTCCTTCTAGTGTGTTTCATTTCAGTTATTGTATTCTTCACTTCTGACTGGTTCTTTTTTTATGGTTTATATGGGCTTTGTGTGTGTGTGTGCGTGCGCGCGTGTGCGCGTGCACTTACTATCTCTTTGTTGAAGTTCTCACTAAATTCTTTGAGCATCCTTATAACCACTGTTTTGAACTCTGTATCTGATAGGTTGCTTGCCTCCATTTCTTTTAGCTCTTTTTCTGGAGTTTTCTGCTGGTCTTTCGTATGGGATGCATTTCTTTGTTTCCTCATTTTGGCTGCCTCTCTGTGTTTGTTTCCATGTGTTTGATAGATCTGTTATGTCTCCCAGTCTTGGCCCGGTGGCTTTATGTAGTAGGTGCTCTGTGGGGCCCTGGCACAGTCTCCTTGGTCACCTGTTCCAGGTGGTCCAGGAGTGCTTCTTGTCTGGGTGTGTGTGCCCTCCTGTTATAGCTGAGCCTGGATTGCTATTGGCATGCCAGTGGGTGGGATTGGCTCTCAGATTGATTGGCTGTGGGGTTTGGCTACATCCACAGGTTACAGGCTGCTGTGTGTGTGTGTGTGTGTGTGTGTGTGTGTGTGTGTGTTTCCTCACTGAGTGGCATTTGTCCCAGGGAGCTCTGATGCCTGTTGAGACCACCATTTGTGTGTGCTGCTTGTGGGGCTAATTGGGCAGTGCTCTGCTATGGTGCAGGCCCTGGTCATCCACCACCCTTAATCGGCTGAGGACTACCTGGTAAAAGCTACAAAGCGATCTGCATTTAGTCACTGCCTCTGCTAAACTGGAGGCATGTGGGAGAGGCCACACTGCAAACCAAGGATATTTGCCAGTAGTACTTGGCCTGGGGTAGCTCCATAAAAAGCTGGGACACCCGGAGGCCTGCCACCACCTGCTGGTTCCCTTAAGATTTAGTCACTGATAAAGTCTCCTGGGGTATGAAAGTTGGGTGAGGCAGAGTCTCAGAGAGTCAGTAGAGTTGGAAGAGTTGTGTTCACCAGGTAGATTCTGGTTTGGTACCAGTGTTGAGCATGTAGCTATGCAGCAAAAGTCTCAGAATACACCAAGGCCAGTTGCCACCTGCCTGGGGCCCTCAGACTCCAATAGTTTTCCAAGAAAGAGTTCAATTCAGGCTGGGCTGGCTGCTCACAAAGTGCCTCTGGTGTTGGGGGAGTTGGGTGTGGTGAGATCCCAAAGAGTCAGCAGAGTGGAGCAGTGCAACTCACCAGACCAATCAGATTCAGATTTGGCCTGTGGGGGGCGGGCTCAACACATCAAAGATGGCTCCCACTTGCTGGCTGCACAGAAGAAGCATCCCACACAAAGGAAAATGGCAACAGTCCTCCAGCCTTCACCTGGAAGCCGCACAATTCAGTCTGCCACTTGTATGCCTCTGTGGGGACAGAGCCCCAGAAAGCAGTTTCCAGGCTCTCAGCCTCACATAGAAATGTGTTGGCTCAGGTAGTAAATGGCCATCAACTGTGATTGGATGGCCATCAGCCGTGGCTAGTTGGCCGTCAGCTGTAACCAGTGAGCCATTGGCCACTAATATAACTGCTGTGGCTACACTAGCAAGAAAATGGGGGCTAGCAAGAAGATGGTGGCTGAGCTAGCAAGAGCAGATTGCAGTTAGGATGGTGGGTTGCGGACAGTGTGGATCCAGCCTCCAGTGAGAGTATAGTGCCGCCAGCGAGAATATACTAGTATGACTCCCCTATCTATGGCTCCGTGGGTGTTTTTTTTTTGCCTCACCATATCCTGTGTTCTCTTGTGCGGAGTGGGAACAGAGACCCCCGCAGGCCTCCCTGCACGACAGCCTCTGAGACCCCCCAAGTCACCATCCCTTCGTTGGAGCCCAAGGTGAGTCAGTGCTTGTGAGTGAGTGAGTCTGTGTGCAGGTCCCTTAAGAGGACGCCTTGGTTTCCCGCAGCCTTCTGTCCCAACCGGATGGTTGGAATCCCCTCTGTTTTTCACAGCCAGATGTTGTAGGGACTCCTCTTCCCAGCACCACTGGGGAGTCCAGTGTGGGGCTGGGGTCCCTCGCTCCAGGGGGAAACTCTACAGCTGAAATATCCTTCTTGATTCTCAACTTCCACATGCAGGTGTGGGAACTGTTTTGCGTCTCTGCCCCTCCTACCAGTTTCAACGTGACTTCTTTACATCCTTAGTCATAAAACTTCTTTTTGGCTAGACTTCAGAGGGTTCTCCAGCTTGATGATTGTATAATTTAGTTGTAATTTTAATGTGTTCTTGGAAGGAAGCAGGCACAGTGTTTATCTACTCAGCCATCTTGAATTTCTTCTTCATTATTTCTTCAAATAGGTTTTCAATTCTTTGCTTTCTCTCTTCTCCTTTTGGTACCCCTATGATGTGAACTTGGTGTTGTCCCAGAGGCCCCTTAAATTCTCTTCATGTTTTCAGATTTTCTTTTTTCTTTTTGTTGTTCTTATTGGATGTTTTCTGCTACTTTATTTTGTAAATTGTTGACTTAGTCCTCTGCTTCATCTAATTTACTGTTGATTCCCTCTAATGTATTCTTCTTTTCCAATATTGTAGTCTTTATTTCTGACTGGTTCTGTTTTATGTTTTCTATCTCCATTTTTTTGTTTCCTATCTCCTTGTTGAAGTTCTCCCTGAGATCACTGAGCATCCTTATAACTAGTGTTTTGAATTCTGCATCTGGTAGATTGCTTATCTCCATTTTGTTTATTATAATGGTTCTTTTCCTAAAGCTTTGTTCTTTTATTTGGGACATATTTCTTTGTCTCCCCATTTTGGATGCCTCCCTGTGTTTGTTTCTATGCATTACATAGGGCTGCTATGTCTCCCAGTCTTAGTACAGTGGCCTTATAGTGTAGGTGTGCTGTGGGGCCCAGTCACGCAGTCTTCCTGGTCACCAGACCCAGGTGCTTCAGGTGTGTTCCTTGTGTGGGTAGTGTGTGTCCTCCTGTTATAGTTGAGCCTTGGTTGCTGTTTGTATAATATGTCAATGGGAGGGATTGACCCTCAGGCTGATTGGTTGTGAGGACTGGCTTGATTACAGTGGAGGAGCTGTGGTGCAAGGCAGACCCTACAGAGCAGGGTTCACTTTAGCAGGGCTCCAGTGCCAGCCCAGTCTGCCCTTTGAGTGTGTCATCCTTGGAAGTGGATGGGTGATGCTGCAGCCCAGTCTGAAGCTGGTTACTGGGCCTGCCATGCCCAGGGCCTCTGGGAGGGGAAGGGACCTACTGCAACTCAAAGTTTGCTGCAGTCTGTGCCCTGCCTGGGGACACCTGGCAAGAGTCACAAAGCAATTCAGAGATTGCTGCCACTTGCACCGTGCTTGGAGTTGCCTTGAGAGGCCAAGCCACACACCAAGGCCTACAGATCAGTTTTTGGGTTTAATTATCCTTTCTACTAAATTGTTTCTCATTTTATGAATTTTATGTTTTATCTTTATAAATGCTATCTTCCCAGTTTATTTTTGTTAATTTTTGTTTTTATTTTGTTATTTATTAATATGAAATTTCTTTATTATCTGCCTTTTAAACAAATTAAGGCATTTAAAGCAGTATATTTTGCCTGGAGCATAGCTTTATTTGTGTCCTCTAGGTTTGGTACAAAGTGTTCTCCTTTTTATTACCTCCAGTAATTTTCTAGTAGTATATACTTTTTCATTTCTTAGTAAACATTTTGGTATACCTTTTTATTATTTATTATTAATTATATGGGCTTATGATTAGAGAAGGTAGCGTATAAATTCTCCCTTTCATTTTTTTAAAGTTTGATTTATGATCAAGCATGTAATAGATTTTTAAAATTATATATATATATATATATACATATACATATATATACACATATATATGTGTATATATATATATATATATATATATATATATATATATATATATATATATATAAAGATGATATATATCCCAAAGATATATATTTATCTCAAAGACATATATGTAATATATGTTATATGTATTATACTGGGGTGCCAAAAAATGTATACAAGTAGACACTTTGGTCAGTGTTGCTCAAACAGTAGTTCGCCACAATCAGAACTGTCTGTACACTGATGGTAACCACTTTGAGCATCTCTTGTAATTGCAGAAGTCAAATGTGACTTGCATTCATTTTTTGTTATCAGTATATATTAAGTATTACGATTTTAGTACAGTTTTCCTTTCTTAAGGGTATATTTCCTTTTGGCACCCTCTGTATATTGTGAAATGTTTACCACATTAAGGTTAATTGAAGGCATTTCTTGATTTCTTACTATTCTTATTTTTTGTCCTCTAAATCTCTCCATTTCTGAGGGTTATCTTCCAGTATAACTGAATTTTTATCAAGTCTTTTCTGCATTTTGAATATATTTTCAATTTAAAAATTTTAGTTACATTTGACATACAATATCATATTAGTTTCATATTAGTTGGCATATAATATCATATTAGGTGTACAACATAGTGATTAGACATTTATATACTTTGTGAAGTGATCGACCTGATAAGTCTAGTTCTTATATGACACCATACATAGTTATTACAATGTTATTGACTCTATTCCCTATTCTGTACTTGACTATTTTTATAATTTGCAATTTGTACATCTTAATTCCATCACTTTTTCACCCATTCCCTCAATCCCCCTCCTGTCTGATGAACATCAGTTTGTTCTCTGTATCTATGAGTTTGTTTCTATTTACTTGTTTATTTATTGATTTATTTTTTTGATTTCACATAGAAATGAAATAATATGGTATTTGACTCTCTGTCTAACTTATTTCACTTAGCGTAGTACCCTCTAGATCCATCCATGTTGTTGCAAATGGCAAGATTTCATTTTTTCTTATGGCTGAGTAATATTCCATTGTATATATGTGCTACTTATTCTTAATCCATTTGTCTTTCGATGGACACTTTGGTTACTTCCATATCTTGGATCTTATCAACAATGCAGCAATGAACATAGGGGTGCATATATCTTTTTGAATTAGTGTTTTGGATTTCTTCGGATAAATACCCAGAACTGAAATTGCTGGGACATATGGTAGGGCTATTTTCAATTTTTTAAAAAACCTTCAAAATGTATTTCATAGTGCCTGCACCAATTTGCAATCCCACCAACAGTGCATGAGGGTTCCCTTTTTTCCACATCCTCACCAACACTTGTTTGTGGATTTGTTGATGATAGCCATTCTGACAGGTATAAGATTATCTCATTATGGTTTTAATTTGCATTTCTCTGATAATTAGTGGCATTGAGCATCTTTTCATATGTCTATTGGCCATCTGCATGTCATCTTTGGAGAAATGTCTATTCAGGTCCTCTGCACATTTTTTAATCAGATTTGTTTTTTGGGTGTTAAGTTGTATGAGTTTCTTATATATTTTGGATATTAACTCCTAATTGGATGTATCATTGGCAAATATCTTTGACCACATTCAGTAGGTTGTCTTTACATTTTGTTTTCATTTGCTGTGCAAAAACTTTTCAGTTTGATGTAGTCCCATTTATTCGTTTTTTTTTTTCTCTTGTTTCTCTTGCCTGAGAAGGCATATCCAAAAAAAAAAAAAAAAAAAAAGTGCTATTAAGAGTGACGTCAAAGAGTTTGCTGTGTATGTTTTCTTCTAGGAGTTTTATGATTCTTGGTCTTACACTTAAGTTTTTAATCCTTTGTTTGTTTATTTGTTTTTACTTTAGTCTTGTGTGTGGTATTAGAAGGTGATCCAGTTTTATTCTTTTCCATGTATCTGTCCAGTTTTTCCAACACCAGTTATTGAATAGACTTTATCACATTGTATATTCTTGCCTCCTTTGTTATAGATTAATTGACCATATAAGCATTGGCTTATTTCTGGGCTCTCTATTCTGTGTCATTAATCTATGTGTCTGTTTTTATGCCAGTATTATGCTGTTTTGATTATTACAGCCTTATAGTATAGTTATGATAACAGGTAAGCTGAAAGTAGAAAACTTAGTTCTTTGTTCTCAATATTGCTTTGGCTATTTGAGGTCTTTTGTGGTTCCATATAAATTTTAGAATTTGTTCTAGTTTTGTGAAAAATGCCATTTGTAGTTTGATAGGGATTGCACTGAATCTATAGATTCCTTTCGGTGGTATGGCTATTTTAACGATGTTAAGTCTTTCTATTCATGAGCATGGTATATGCTTCCATTTATTTTTATCTTCTTCAATTTTTTTCTTCACTGTCTTACAATTTCTCAAGGACAGGCCTTTTACCTTCTTGGTTAAATTTACTTCTGGATATTTTATTCTTTTTGATGCAATTGTAAATGGGATTGTTTTCTTAATTTCTCTTTCTGATAATTCATTATTGGTGTATAAAAATGCAACCAATTTCTGAATATTCATTTTGTATCCAACTATAATACTTTACTGAATTCCTTTATTAGTTCTAATAGGTTTTTGGTGGACTTATTAGGGTTCTCTCTATAGAGTATCATATCATCTGTAAATAATGACAGTTTTACATCTTCCTTTCCAATTCGATGCCTTTTATTTCTTTTTTCTGTTAGATGGTGGTGTGTAGGACTTTTAATACTATGTTGAATACAAGTGGTGAAAGTGGACATTCTTGTCTTGTTCCTGATCTTAAAGAAAAAGCTTTTAGCTTTTCACCATTGAGTATGGTGTTAGCTGTGCATTTGTCACATGTGACCTTTATTATGTCGAGGTATGTTCCTCTTGTTTCCACTCTGCTGAGAGTTTTTATCATAAATGGATGCTGGATTTTGTCTAATGCTTTTGCTGCATCTATTGATATGATTACATGATTTTTATCCTTCATTTTGTTTATGTAGTGTATCATGTTAACTGATTGTGGGTATTGAACCAGCCTTGCATCTGGGAGTGAATCCCACTTGATCATCTTGTATGATCTTTTTAATGTATTGATCAATTTGGTTGCTAATATTTTGTTAAAGATTTTTGCATCTACCATGTTTCCCCGAAAATAAGGCCAGGTCTTATATTAATTTTTGCTCCAAAAGATGCATTAGGGCCTATGTTCGGAGGATGTCATCCTGAAAAATCATGCTAGACCTTATTTTCTGGTTAGGTCTTATTTTTTGGGAAATACGGTATGTTCATCAGGGATATTGGCCTATAATTTTCTTTTTTTGTAGTGCCTGTTGAATTTTTTGTTTTGAAAATGTATTAAACTACTATAGTGTTTGTGAGCATGTTAGTTTATGAGTGTTACAGATATTTTAAAAATGTAATCTTTATCATTCCATAATACTTTTTAAAATCTTATTTGTTATATTTAATCTTAAATTTTACTTTGTCAGATATTAGTATTTCTACTTCTACATTCTTTTTTTTTTTTTTCATTTTCCCAATACCTGTTTTACCACTTAAAAAAAATTTAACTTTTCTTTATTACTTTCTTTTAAGAGTGTTTCTTGTAAATGGTATATCCAGGCTTTATTTCTTAAACTAGTTTGATTGTTCTTAATGGGAAAACTTCAGTGCTTTCTTTTACAATTAGTGTAACTGATGATATATTTTATTTCTTTTATTCTGGTTTGTTTTTATTATTTATTTAACACAGTATGCTCTCTTTATTCTTTTTCTTATTTTTGTTGATTTGATTCAGTTGCTAGTCATTCCATTTTTTTTCTTTTTGGTGACTTTTGAAATTATACTGCTGTATCTTCCCTTTCATTAAAAGTTATCTTTCTTTTTTTCTTTTCTCATATCAGACACATTGCTGTCATTTGGAAATAAGATATCAACTCGTTTCCCCATAAAGATACATTGTTTTTCTCAATAAGATGCTTTCTCCCCTGTCTACTTCCTCCCACACTTGTAAAATGAGGGCATAGAATAGTCTCACTTTCCTCCTCTCCACCTCTTTCTTATCTACTTCCAAGGAGCTTTTGTAATGCTTTAACTTTCACTCCCTTCCCATCCCCCAATGTCTATGCTTTGCTGAATGTTGAGTATTCATTAAATTTTCTTAAGGTTTGGGTCTTAGAACCTCATAATTTCTATTTAGTGATATATAATATATCTCTTTTTATGTCTAGTAAGGCTTTTAAATATAAAAGTCCAGCTTTCTTTTTTATACTATTAGCCAGGTGTGCATTTTTCATCCTCTTCCTCTTTGCCTTTCCATCTCCTTATATTTTAGATGTTTCTTGAAATCTTCATATAGTTAAATCTTTTTCATTGTTTGATGATATTTTCTTCTTAGTCTATTCAGTCAATTTAAATTTAATGTAATTATTTCTATAGCTGGATTTACATCTACCATCATATCCTGTTCCACTTTTTTTCTACATGCGTCCTTTTAGATAATTTTTTGAAATTCTGTTTTCCTTCTACTTGTTTATGATTTAACCATTCTGTTCCTATTATTTTAGTAGTTACCCAGAAATTACAACATGCATACTTAACTTGTTTAGGTTTAAACTTAATCAGTACCTTATGTTTTAACTCCATTTACCCTCTCTCAAATTATATACTATTGTTTTATTTTTTATTATATCTTGCTTTAGGACAACCCCACAAGATACTATTCCTATTACTACTACTACTACTACTGTGATGATGACATCTATGTAAATGTTTGCTTAGCATTAGCCTCTAATTAATTTTTTTGTTCTTCATTCTTTGTTGCATCTCACACTACTTTCTTTCTGCTTGAAATGCATCTTTTAGAATTTTCTGTAGTAAAAGTTAGATAGCACCAAACTTTTTTAGCTTTTGTTTTGCCCAACAATGTCTATTTTATGATCATTTATGAAGGATGTTTTCACTAGGATTTAGGGCAGTTAATTTCCTTTAGCTCATTGAAGGCATCCTTTCACTGGTCTCTGGTTTCGTTGGGTCTTTTAAACTCTTGAGAAGTCAGCTGATCGTCTAGTGCTTCTTTAATATTTAGCACTTTTTTGTTATGTTTAGTGTTCTGAAATTTCTTTATGCTTGCCTTTCATTCTCTTAGAGTGTCTTTTAAAAGCAAGAAGTTTTAAACTTTGATGAAGTCCAATTTCTATTTAATTTTTGTTTCATGAAACATTTAAACATTTTTTTTTATCTGAGAAATCTCTACTAATTGTAAGATCATATAATATTTCTTCTAGATGTTTCTATTTTAGGCTTTACTTTTAAGACTGTGATCCATTTAGAGTTAATTTTTATTTGTGGTTTGAGGTATGGATCAAAGTTGTTGTTTTTTTTTTTCTTTTGGAATTCTTCCAACACTATTTATTGAAAAATCTATTCTTTCTTCATAATTGCTTTTATATCTTTGTTGAAAATCAGTTCTCCATATGTGTGTGATCCTTTTTCTGGATTCTCTATTTCATTTTCTTGACCTATATGTCTATCTTTGTGCTAATACCACACTGTTTTGATCACTGTAAGTTTATAAGTCTTGAAAGTTGGTAGGTTTGTTACTTCAATTTTGTTCTATTTTAAAGCTGCATTGCCATAAGACTTTTAAAATCAGCTTGTCAATTTCTACAAAAAAAAAAAAAAAGCCTGCTGGGAAATCAATTGGAATTACATTGTTTCTACAGATTGATTTGGGGGAAATCAATATCTTGATAATATTGAAGCATCCAGCCCATGGACATAGTATAGCTCTCCAATTATGTAGGTATTCTTTAATTTTTCTCAGTAATGTTTTGTAGTTTTCTGTGTATACATCTTGTACACCTTTTGTCAGATATTTTTCTGAGTATTTAATGTTTTTGATGCCTTATAAATGATATTTAATTTTTTTATTTCTGTTTGTTGTTAGTACATAGAAATTAATTTTTTTTGTACATTGATCTTGTGTCCTACAAACTTGCTGAATTTACTTATTAGTTCCAATGATTATTTTTTGTAGATCCCATTGTATTTTCTACAAAATTGATCATATCATATGCAAATAACAGCATATTTAGTTCTTTCTTTCCAATCTGAATGCCTTTTCTGGAGGAGTTTGTGTAGAATTAATATTATTATTCTTGAATATTTGTAGAACTTCTGAGTAAAAATGTCTGGGCCAGTAACTTACTTTGTGTGAAGGTTTTAAATTATAAATCTAACATTTGATACAGATATAGGACTATTCAGGTTATCTTTTTTCTTGAGTGAGCCTTGGTAATTTTGTGTTTCATAGAATTTTGTGCAATTTACCTATGTTATTGAATTTTTTGGCATAAACTTGCTTATAATATTACCATATTATCATTTTAGTGTTTGTGAAATCTCTAGTAATGTCACTTTCCATATTCCTGAAATTGTTAATTCACTGAAATATAATTCTTGTGTCATGTAGTTTGGTTGTGGTTTTAAATCCAGTCTGACAATCTTTGTTTTTTAATTAGGGCATTTAGTCCATTTAGTTGTTTTTTTTTGTTTGTTTTCTGTTTTGACTTAAACAACAAACATTTATTTCTCACAGTTCTGAAGGCTGGAAGTCTAAGATCAAGGTGCCAGCTTGGTTGGGTTTGGTGAAGATCCTCTTCCTGGTTTACAGACAGCCATCTTCTCATTGTATCTTCACATGGCGGAGAGACCTAGTCCATGTCGTTTTAATGTGATTATTGAGATGGTTGGATTTATAGGTATCAGTTGCTGTTTCTTTTGTTTGTCCCACCTGTCTTTTGTTGTTGTTCCCCTTTTCCTTATTTTGATTATTAAAATACTTTCCGGCTTTAAAAGTCCTGTCTGGGCAAAATCAGAACTTCAATTTTATGTGCAATGCAAAGCTTTTCCTCTTACCCTTCCTGGGTCTGTCCCAGGGCTCAAGGAAGCTTTCCTGTCCCTCCTAGATCTTTTACTTCTCTTCTGCTACTCCTTCTGATGCTATTGGCTTCTGCAGGGTTGAGGTGTGTGTGTGTGTGTGTGTGTGTGTGTGTGTGTGTACGCATGCGTCCAGAGCTAAATTAGAGGTAAAGGGACTGTAAGTCTTTTTAGTCAATAGTAGCAACAGCAACCCAAATCTTTGTTTTTATCTTGAAAGCTTTAGATGTTGAAAAGCAAACTCTGGTATTAATCTATTTAAAATTGTTGTAAGCCTGTTAGATTTGAATGTTAGATACAATGACTGTTAAAGCTTAGTATACAGCTGCTCACCTTAAAGGGATTACTCGTTAGTCATTTAATTATTCATTAAGTCTTACCATTCTGAATTAAGGATGTTTATTAAGGTAACGTGAACTACTGTAACAAAACAGAAAACTTAATAAGGGTTTATTTTATCATCTATGCAATGTCTAAAATTGGTTCCCTTTCAAAAGACAACTGTCTTTTAAGTAATGATTCAGGCTCCTTCCTGGGCTTCTTCCATCTGTGGCTCTACCACTTTTGACATATGGCTTCCAAGGTTGCCACACCCTTCTATATCAAGTTGGCATTGCTTGAGGAGATATTTTTATAGGTTAAAGCCTGGCGGTGTCATATATGTTTTCTGCTCACATTTCATTGGTGAGAGTTCAGTTACACTTACCTGCAAGGGTGCTTGAGAAATGTAGTATGGTTGTGTACAAAACATGAATAGAAAAGGTTTGATGAAGAGCTAGCTTGTTTCTGTGGAGGGTAAGTTTCTTTGTTATAAGTATTCCATACATTTAAATTTCAAATTAAAACTCAGTGAACATAGTTTTCATCCCTCTCGGCTGTGGCAATTGTGTTGCCATCATATGGCCAAGTCACACACCTCTAGCTCAACCCCCAACAATGACATTTCTTGGGGTTACTCATCACACTAACTCCAAAGCTCTCAGAAATTACTCAATTTGGGTTTTTAAGAAAATATCTTAAAGGGACCAGGCTTTTATATTGAAGATTTTAAACAGAACACTTATTAAAGTCAAGCAGTGATGTCTTCATACTTCATCACGAGAGGTTTTCTTTTCAAAATTAACTCTTGAATGTCTTTCCAAAGATATTTTCATTGAAAAGTGGGAACTTAAAGTTCTGTTTTCTGGAGTTTTGATTTCAGACAAAAAGACATTTGTATAAAGTATCTTTTAGAGTGTTTATACATGTCTCTGTGTTTAGTATTTTTCTTACAAATCCCAATCCTCTGGAGTCATGGAGTACTCAGGGCCCAGGAACTGCAGTTTGACATTAATTTAATGGTTTTGACCCCTGCTATGAAGTGAATTTATACAGAGGAGTCTTGCCTTGCATGTCCTGAAGTCATTAGTTTGTCGTGAAATAGTCCTGCTGCTTGTGTTGTTTTATAATTATTTCTGAATTGGGCTTCTGTAAAATGACCATGTCCATTTAAAGGCCCGAAGAATTTAAGAGAAACTGCTTGTGGGGATGACAGCATTTGAGGGCTAGTAACCATATGATCTTAAGCATCAAGGGATAACTTTCTCTGCCCATTTAGTTCCCTAGGGTTCTAACTTAATGATTTGAGCAGCATCCCTTTCCAACAATGATAAGTATTTCCCAACATGGCTATGGAAATTGTTCTATATGTTTATCAAACCAGCTCTGAGCAATCTTACTACTGTGCTTCCCTGAAAATAAGACCTAGCCGGACCATCAGCTCTAATACGTCTTTTGGAGCAAAAGTTAATATAAGACCGGTATTATATTATACCCAGTATTATATTATATTATATTATATTATATTATATTATATTATATTATATTATATTATATTATATTATATTATATTATATTATATTATATTATATTATATTATATAATTGTATTATACCTGGTATTATATTATATTATGCCTGGTCTTATAGTATATTATGTAAGACCGGATCTTATATTAAAGTAAGACCGGGTCTTATATTAATTTTTGCTCCAAAAGACACATTGGAGCTGATGGTCCACCTAGGTCTTATTTTTGGAGAAACACGGTATCCTTATTTTATTATTGAGTATTTTGCTTGTTATTTGTGGTCCTCAGTTTTTTAACATATGGTCTTCAATAGTGATAGCTGTCTAACTCATATGCTCAGAGCCAAGACTTATGGCTCCATTAATTTGACAATGATTTGCTAAATGCTTGCTGTGTACCAGGTATCTGGAATCAAAGCTGTCAAATGACTTTATAATGACAAGGTGACCATATTCAGGCCATAGGGAAGACTTAAACTGAATAAGTAAATTATGTAGCATGTTAGAAATTGGTAAATGTAATGGAGAAAAATAAATGGATACAGGAAGTTTGAGGGTGGTGGATATTGCAATATTAAATAGGGTGATCAGGAGAGGTGTCATTGTTTATGTAATATTTGAAGAAAAACTTGAAGAAGTTGAGGGAAGAGGATTCCAGGTAGAAGAGCAGGGAGAAGGCCTTCTAAACTGATATATTTGAGGAATGGCAAAGAAGTCAAGTTGTATGGCTAGTGAGAGTGAATGAGGACAGCATGATACAAGATGATCATGTACAAGATGAGGTTAGAGAAGCTGAGCTCAGGGGTGGGGTTAGGGATGAGAGAGCAGAGGAGAACAGGCGCTGGCCAGGCACAAAACCTGAAGGCCAAGTGAAGAAAGTTTATCAAGCAGAGTGATGAACTATGTCAAAAGATACGGATGGTTCATGTAAAATAAGTTTGAGAATGGATCACTGGATTTAGATTCGCATTGAGTTGTTGCAGTGGGATCAAGAGTGGGTAGGAGGAAAGGGAGTATAGATATCTCTTTACAGAAATTTTGCTGCAATGGGGTGTCAGATATACGTAGAAAGCAGGGTTGAGGGAGAATTTTTATATTTAAGAAGGGAGAACTTGTAGTATGTTTGTACGCAGATGAGAATAATAATCCAGGAGAGAAGGAAAAATTGATGATATAAGGGTGAGAGGAGGGGATTGATATAGGTGAAAGGAAGGGGATCTAGTGCAGGAGTAGAGAAGTTGGTCTTAAATAGAAGCATGGCTGGTGCATCCATGGGGAGGGCGGAATAAGTGAGCATGTGTGCTGGTAGCTGGGTAAATATGGTGGTGGGAGCACGTTGAACTCTCTTCTAATTTCTACTATTTCTCAGTACAATAGAGAGTGAGGTTATCAGCTGCGAGTGGGAATGGGAGAGGACTTTTGGATTTCCTAGGGGAGAGGAAAAGGTGTGATGTAATGTCTATGAGAGAAAGAGAATAAATGGAACAAGAAATGGTACTTGATTGCTGGGTAGCATTTTGGTGGTCATAGATACAAAGGAATTAAAGAGAGATAAGATTGGGGTCTGAGAGATAAGTGGGTGACAGACCTACTAGAGCCTTGCAGACTATAGTAATAACTTTGGATTTTGTTCCAAAGATGGGAAGCCATCAGAAGGTTTGAGCAGTGGAGTAACGCTGACTTAAAGTTTAAAAGGATCTCTTGGACCACTCTGCAGAATATCCTGCAGAAGCAGGAAGAAGGCTCATTCAATAATCTAAGTGAAAGATACTAGTGGCTTGAACTAGAGTGGAAATGGTGAAGGTATAGTGAAAGTGTTGGGTTTGAGTTATATTTCGAAGGTAGAGTTGACAGGATTTATCAATTAAAAGTAGAGTGTGAGAAAAAATTATTAAGGAAGAATTTAAGATTTAATCCTGAGCAATGCATGGATGCTAGTGCCAATTAGGTATCAGGTTTCCAGCCCCCAAAACACATACAAGGTCAACACCAACGATGCTGATATCCTCAGCCAAGTAGCAAAATGATTTCCATGTAGACTGAGGCAAGAGCTCCATTTAGGGTACCATTGCTAATTTCAGACAAAGAGGAAGCAGATTTTGATAGACTGACACTGCACAGGAGGTCTAAGATGCGTAGTTTTTCTAAGTATTTTTAACGTATATTCTTTTTATTTTATAATTTAAAATTAATTAAGTAGATACCAATTTAATCTAATGTCTGGAAGTGTGCTAGAAGTTTCTTCTTTCAAAAAAATGACAGAATTCAGTTAATAGTCTGGAGCTTGTTAGGGTTTTCCAAACAATAAAAGTGTATTTATTTTAATAGGAAGCTGTGCTCCATCCATTCACTATTTTAATGTCTTCACTTTTTCCTTTTTTAAAAGTTAAGTAACACTATAAAAGTCTGAAAAGTGAATATGTCATCAACTTTAAAAAGACAGATGACACTTTTCTGCTACCTTTTAAAGAGGAGCTTGTCTCAATTTTCCCAATCTCTGTGTTTTTAAAATTTTACTAGCTTTCTGATGGGGCCAATATCGTCTCATACCTTCTTGCTACTTCATTTCTTTTTCATCGACACACTTTCTGGACTACTAAGAAACAATGGTCTTCACTTCCATCTCCTTCAATGTAAAGATTTCCTCAACAAAAGTTTCCATAACAGCTTACTAACGAAAAGGATGCTAAGAGATTCCCCCAAAATGCAGTTTAGTCATTTTCTTTATTGTGTGTTCAGTTGTTGCCAGTGGACCTGAGGGAGGAAATTAATGTATTGCCTAGGAATCTTTGTTTTATGGTTTGGGGAGATCAAGGAGAAAAATAGTACCTGGATCTTTTGTTGATGTCTTCTATTTGTTTCTTGTGGTCTTGTTTTACTCTCTGTAGGATAATTTTAGGTGAAAGGAAGCAAGTGCCTTTCCACATAACCAGGCTCTCAATATGAACTGGATGGCTCCAATTGTTGGTACTTTAAAGTGCAAACAGCCATTGGATTTGTGGACTGGTGCGAGGGCTGCAAATCCACTTGTTATTTCAGAGGTAAAAGCAATGTTGAAAGCTTGAGCTCTGGGGTTCTATTTGGGTACAGATTCTACTGTCGCTGAGCTAGCTGGCCAGGTTACTTAACCTTTCTGAGGCTTAACTTACTCATATGTAAAATAGGGATAATAATACCTGATAGAGCTGTTGTGAAGGTTAAAATAAGTAATGTATCTTATGCAATTACCATAGTGCCTTGCATATAATAAACACTCAATTATTTTTCAGTTTATTAACTTGTGTTAGGTTGGTGCAAAAATAATTGTGGTTTTTGCAATTTTTTAACCTTTTAAACTGCAATTACTTTTGCACCAACCTAATAATTTAAGGGGTATGGTAAGATAAGTTTCTAATAGCTATATTATTGTATATCTTATTTAGAAATTATATTATCTTATAAATTATACATATATGTACTATTATACATATATGTTTGTATGTATATACACATATTTCTGAAAGGTCTGGTAAAATATGCCTGTAAACCTATCTGGCTCTGGTTTTCGGTGCTTCTTTATGAGGTAGTTTTTTATATTTAACTATTAATTCACTTCTTTAATAGATATATGTCTCTTTAGTTTTCTGCTTCTTCTTGAGTCGGCCTGGGAAATTACAATGTTTTTCCAGGAAACTTTTCATTATATTTAAGTTTTTAAAATTTACTGACTGATTTGTTCATGGTATTCTCTTATAATTTTACAAATCTTTATCTCTGTTTTGTCTTTTTTTCATTTCTAATATTGTTTATCCTGCACATACACTCTCCCTCTACTCTCTCTTGCCAAAGATTTACATATTCAAAGAAAGAGCATTTGATTTTGCTGATACTATTTTTTTCTATTTAATTAGTTTCTTCTCTTGTATTCTCTTCCTTTCCCTCCCCCCAGCCCACTTGGCTTTATTTTGTAGCTTTTTAAATAATGCTTTGAGTTGAATGTATTAATTATTAATTTTTAATCTTTTCCTAAACTGAATTTAAGTCCACAGATTTTCCTTTAGATACCACGTGAGCTGCATAGTGCAAATGCATTGTTTAATTCTATTATTATTTAATTATAAATATATCATAATTTCCATTACAGTTCTTCTTTGACTCTTGAATTATTTAGAACTATATTTTTATTTTTAAAAGGCATGAATTAAATTTTTTTATCAATTCCTTATTTTATTGCATTATGGTTGGAAATTGTGGTCTATATGATATCATTTCTTTGGTGTTTGTTGAGACATCCTTAATTTGATTCAGGATGTTTTTGGAATTATTTTGGAATTGTGATACACATTCGATAGATTGATCTTATTTATGCTGTTGTTTGAATCTTCCATATCATTACTTATTTTTTTCTAATCTGTTTTAGGAACAGTAAAATTTTTCAATATGGTTGTGATCTGCCAGATTATCTTTATAATTAGTCAATTTATGATTTATATATTTTGAAGTTATATTGTTAAGTGAATTTAGCCAGTATTGTGTCTACAGGGATGAATATAGAAGTAGAGTATAAGGATTTGGCAGATGTCAAATACCAGAGATAAAAACGCTGAGGAGCTGGAGAAGAAAAGCTTTTTCTCAAACTCTAAGCCAAGGGTTGACACAAAAGAACTACCAGGTTATGTCTGTGAAATCCATGGGAAACAGACTCATAGCAGGGGCTGTGTGCTAGATGAGGAATGAAAGCATAAGATGGGGATCCAAGATGAAGTCAGCTGGATGTAACTCACAACCAACTATTTTTAACTCCTACCATACCTGTGTATTTGTTAGAAAGTGGCTAGAATGGAAAATTGCTACCTGACCCTGGGTCCTGGGAGGAAGGAACTGTTTTTGTTGACTGAAACACCAGAACAACTTCTAACATTTAATTCCCACCCACACTTTTATTTTGTTAGGATAGTCCTGACTTTTGTATATTTCTTTTTAAAATCTTGATATCACATTTCATATTACCTTTTGTGTTTCGTGCTCCAGGAGGAGGAATTATTCCAATTGTCTTACTTAACTGGCTGTTATTGTCTGGAGGAAATTTTAGGGAGTTCAGTTTACCTGGTAGCCTTTCCCTCTGAGATTTTGTTTCTGGTAGACTTCATCACTGAGCAGAAATACTCCTATTACAGCACTTAGTTTATCTGTAGATGAAAACCTTTGCATCTTAAATAAAACACTCAGCTAGTGGGGTCATGTTTGGCTCTGTTTCTCTTCATCAGTACTTCTAATTCCATTTGCCAAGTCTGAGGTCCTGGACTCAGACTTGTTGGAGGAACACTAGGGGTAAAGGTACTTTTCACCGAATGTGAAAAATTGCGTTTTGCTGAAGGTTATTTTGTTCAATTACTCCAAAGCAATTTACCTTGGGGAGCAGAGACCAAGTCTGAGACATTCAAGACTAAAAGAAAACTAGTTTTTTTGTTTATTTGTTTAAGTACATATAGTCATAAGCAATTAACGAAAGGGAATTTAGGATGAACATTATTCTTTAACCCTGACAGTGACTTTTTCTGTAGTGAAAGATGCAGCTCTCTCATAAACATAAAGAAAATGCAACCCCTCTTCTGTTATTCTTTTATTACTTTCAGGTCTCTTAATTTTGGGTGAAGAAAACAAGCAGAGTTTATGATGAGATTCATCTTAGTAAAACAGACAGTTACCCAGATGATTCAAGATTCTGCCCTTTCTTAACTCCATAAAAACTTTTATCTCCTTTATTTAAGTTATGCAAATGAAAGGAGCTCATGGAGGGTGGACAGGGTATGCCAAATACTCTACAAGTTGCACAGTTTTAAATTTTGGTTTCCTAGTACAGACCTGGTATCTGAGATGATGTGACATTTTCAGTCTCCAAAAATCTTATGACAAGCTTTACAAATTCTGCAGTTGAGTCTGAGCATTTTCCTCTTTGGTCATTTTCATGGCATTAGATTATAATGTTACAAATTCTACATGGTAGGTCTGGTACCAGATCCCTTCCATGAATATCCACGGCTTTTCCAAATTTGAAAATATAGAATCAAAATAGTTAAATTAAACAATAGATAATCTGAGAGTTAAATTTTCAGAGGAGGAAAGAACAAGAGTCCAATTAAACAGCATTCACTTGGGGACTAATGCTTAATTATACCAGTTCCAGAATAATCTAACCCAACTGCAGCCTCCAGACTTTGATTAAAAGTCTCTTTGCAAAATGCTGAGAATTCATTTTAAACTCAGATCTCTTTCAGGGTAGATCCAAAATGCTGGGGCTTCAGGCCAACTTGCTGTTAAAATTCACTTCGTATGACTTTTTTTTTCCCCTGTTGCCAAGCAACTTTTCTCCTTCCCAGCTGAAGGTGGTCTAGTAACCCTGCTTATGTTGGTAGAGTATGGACCTTCTTAACCCCTTAGCTAGTCTGTGTACACTCACTAGGGAAAAGCCATGCTGCTTTCTCTACCCCTGTCCATTAGACAGATGGTAAAGGAGCCCAGAGGGTGCCATATACAGATAGTAGACATCTTTACCTGACTAGAGGTTGCCCAGTTAAAAGAAAGTCCTTGTCCATTATAGTCACAAAAAATAATCTGTGCCATACTTCCTTTCCCAACAACCTGTGAAGCTGAAAGCAAGAAGCTGAAAGCAAGAAGCTGAAACAACCTGTGAAGCTGAAAGCAAGAAGGATGAACATTATTCTTTAACCCTGACAGTGACTTTTTAACACAGATTAAAAAAAAACACAGATTAAAAAAAAAAATTTTTTTTTTGGTCTAAAGACATAAATATTCAAAAAATTGTTGTTGAAACCTATAGTTTGCATGGCACTTTGCTCAACAACGTGTGTGACTCCGTAATTTACAAATTTGTAGAACAGATGACCATGTACAATAGCACCTATAATTCCAGACAGTATGGAACAAGGCTCCTATGCACAATGCAGACACTCAGTAACTACAAAAGTGATCTTTCCTGGCCCAGAGAGGGCTGATGGAGAAAGCTGCATTTGTATTGGGCTTTAGAGATGGATAGGAATTATCATTTGACAGACATATTTCAGTGGCACTAGGACTTCTTTAAATGGAACCTGGTTGACAGGTACAACAAACTGCATGAACAAGACCAAAGAAGTAGGAAAGAATGAGTCACACTCAAAGACAAGGAAATCCAGTTATATTGGGTAGAAAGGGATATAAAATGGCACCGAGGGTATAAAGGTTATATCAGATTGAATAAAAATGGAAGAATGATAGAAAAGATGAAAGATGTAAGTGAAGTCAGATTATGAGGAGACTGGGCTTTGTAGGCAATGGGAGTCAATGAATTTGGGCAGGGCAGTAATATGGTGATAGTGATATTCACAGGATGGTTTCGTGGTGGCAGCGGTAAGGGTGACAACCAGTAGCCTGCAGGTAAGGAGACCGGTTCAAAAGCACTTACATTGGTCTGGGTGTTAGAAACTTGCACTAGGACTCAGTCACATCTCTACCTATCTCTGGGTAAGAGACAGACCCAGGTTTGGTGGGGCATAAAGGTTATACAATTTGGTGGAGCCCTCTTTAGGAAAAATCAAGCAAACTGACAAGTAAAAAATTGCTGTGGTTCTTCCTGGGCCTTAGAAGGGGCCATGTAAATGAGGGGCCCCGACCCCAGCTTCATGGTAAATCAACCTCTAGGTGAAAACCGTGAGAGTTTTTGTGTCAGAATGATTTGCCTCTCTCATTATTGTTAAATGTATCTGCTTGTTCCAGCGTGGGAGGTTTTATGACAATTGGCTCAGCAGACAAATGAAATAGGATAGCCTGCAAGCAGAAACTGCCTATTTGTAAAAACGCTGGGTCAAGTAGAAAAGTATTGTTTATTTCATCTTTACAAATTTTAAGTTCATAATTTTTCAACAGCCAAACCATTTTTAAAGTTTAAGAAAATTTGCACTATGGAAAGCATAAAATAGGGATTGATGGTTCAGATTGACTGCCAGACTACCTGGGTTCAAATCCTATGTCATCCGCATAACTTTAAAGGTGCCTAGAAATAAGGTATGAGTACTGGCTCAAAATAAGTGCTCAAAAAATATCAGATACTGTTCTAAGCAATGGAGAATTGACTGGGTGGTGAACACACAATGGGATTTATAGATGATGTAACACAGAATTGTACACCTGAAATCTATGTAATTTTACTAACAACTGTCACCCCCAAAACAAACAAACAAACAAAAACAAAACAAACAAAAATAAATAAAATTAATAAAAACATGTTCAATACCAAGTAGATCACTTGCCTGTGGGGATTGTGACTATTGTCATCCAGATTCATATTTGCAAAATCAGTCCCAAAGAAATTGTTTATGTCCTTGTGGCTTTAGGTTCAGGTGGTTCTTAGCTGGCTGCACATTGAGTCACCTGGGGCACTTTTAAGTCCTACTTTTGCCTCAGCTCCACCCTGACCAATTCAATTAAAACATTTGGGGTGAGCCTGAGCCTCAAAATGTCTTCCAGGCTGCCAGAATCAGAGCCGGAAGGGGCTGCCCACTGCCTTGTGATGAGGCACTGAGCAACATGACTTTAGGCTGAGTAGTGTGATTTCAGCCAGCCACAGGAAGCTGAGGAATATTCGACTTTTTTTCTATTTTATGATTCTATCAAAATAAACCATAACTCATTACTAGAATAGGTAAATGTTGAAAAATCCTTCATACTCATTCTTAACTAATGTTAACTTATTCCAAATCCTCATCTCTTCACTAATATCCATTTCAATGGTTCTTGTTACCTATTGCTGTTTCTTTTAACTGAAATATAAAAGCCCTTCCTGGAGCATTCACAAAACTCTGAAAACAGTAACCCTTTCATCAACGACCATGTACTGAACGCTTCCTAGGCATTGGGTACTGTGTTAGCTCTATATGTGCATTATCTCCTTGTCTTTTCGACACTCCATATGAGGTAGGCACAATTATCACCTCCATTTTACAGGTGGGAAGTGAGTTTACATGGTCATACACCTGGTATGAGGCACAGTTTAGGGGCATGTATTTTAGAAGGGAGGCAGGGCAGAATAGTGGCTGAAAGCTCCGACGTTGGGGTCAGATAGACCTGGCAAATTGACAACTTTTCTGCACTTTGGTTTCTTCATCTGTAAAATGGGATAAAAACTCTCACTTTGTAGATTTGTTGCAGTTATTATGAGGATAATAACCATAGAAGTGGCAGGTGCTCATAGGTGGCAGCTATTAATGAATCAGATATATTGCTATGAAAGGCTGTTATTATTATTTTTTTTAGATTTTATTGGGGAAGGGGAACAGGACTTTATTGGGGAACACTGTGAACTTCCAGGACTTTTTTCCAAGTCAAGTTGTTGTCCTTTCAGTCTTAGTTGTGGAGGGCGCAGCTCAGCTCCAGGTCCAGTTGCCATTGCTAGTTGCAGGGGGAAGAGCCCACCATCCCTTGCAGGAGTCGAAACCAGCAGCCTTGTGGTTGAGAGGATGCACTGCAACCAACTGAGCCATCTGGGAGCTCAGCGACAGCTCAGCTCAAGGTGCCGTGTTCAATTTTAGTTGCAGGGGGCGTTGCCCACCATCCCTTGCGGGAGTCGAGGAATCGAACTGGCAACCTTGTGGTTGAGAGCCCCCTGGCCCATGTGGGAATTGAACTGGGAATTAACAGCCTTCGGAGTTAGGAGCATGGAACTCTAACTGCCTGAGCCACCGGGCCGGCCCAAGGCTGTTATTTTTTAAATACACTATAGATTTTTCATGAGTTAAAATTTTTTTTTTTTGTAATTTATTATTTCACAAGAACTACATGTAAAAATATTGTAAAATTTATGGTAAAAACATATTAGGAAATCAAGCAAGTGAAAAAGAAAAAAAATCACTTTTAATCCTGCAACTGAGAGAGAAGTTATTGAATTTTTTTCTATCCTCTGTATTTTTTGTATCTATACACATATGCGTTACTTAGAATGCAATGCTATATAATGCCTTTTCATTCAGTAATGTTTATATTTTCCATTTTGCTGTAGTCTTGCTGTTACGTTTGCAAATGGCTGCTTATGCCCAGAGATGTTTACTATCATTAAAGATAAACCAGGCCCTTGCCACAGGGTCATGTATGATTCAAGGACTTGCTGTTTTATGTAAGATAATTTCCTTGCTTTTTTGTGGGCAGGTTTTTTCTCTTTATCTGACAGAGTAGAGTTAGGGCAATGAGGCAGCAAGAGGCTTTCATGGAGGAAGTCTGTCAGAGATATTCTCCTGGCACAGTCGTCAAGGCCAGAAGTTGAGTATGTTAGGAGACATTAGGACGTCTAGGTGGGGGGCTCTGGCGATGCTTGCACTGCAAAGGGAGCTGATATCGAATGGCGTCCTAGGGCCAGGACAGAATCGAACCCTAGGCTTGTGAGAGATTGACTCTACAAATGGATAATCACTGGACAATATATACAAATAGAACTCTGACCGACTACCTGCAGCAACCAGACCAGGAAACCGACCCCCTAATCTATAGTAAACAGCCCGAGAAGCCCCCCTGCTAGAAATCAGGCTTGCAGGAAGTCAGATTGCTATCTCTAGTGACAATCCCGGAAGCTAAATAACTTCTGTAATAATTGGCACCAAATGACCAAATGACAGCTGCCCTAAATTTTGTCCCCACTTCCAACTTGAAACCAACCAGAGAAAGCCAAATATGTAACTCTAACCAATCACATAGTGACCTGCTTCTAGTCTGACTCCAGTTTCTGCCTGCCAACAGCCTCCATTCAGGGCACACCTGAAGCCCTTCCTTTATTCCACCACAAAGCTTTCCCACTCCTCTGCTTGCCTTTGAGTCTCTGCCAAAATGCAAGTGAGGGTGGCTGACAACCCTTGTAATAGCAAACCCTGAATACATAACCCTTGTTTTCTTATTTGCTTGGTCTTTGTTTATTTCCACACTTGTTTGATGCCCGTGTCGGGGTGCTCATGTGTGACCATGGTCAGATAGGGCCCCTGTCTTTGATGGAAGTTTACTTGATCTCTGTGAGGTACAGGCTATTTTTCTGGAAGGTGGGGATCATAACTTATTCATCTTGATAGTCCTAGTTTCTAGCACTGCCGGGCTCATAATAGAAACTGTTGAAAAGAGAGGGAAAGATGTCTCACTCGCAAGGACTAGACCCTTTGTTTTCCAGTATGGAAACGGGAAAGCCCAATGTGATGAATCTGACTTATTTTAATTGAATGAAACGTCACCTCAAATTCCAGTTTAAATGTAAACCAAACTGGAATTGACCTGGGGGGTGGGCGCTGAAGCCTGACAGATTTCATAAAATCTCTAGAGAACTATTTTTAAATCATTTTTGGCAAAACTTTACCCCCCCCCCCCCTTTTTTGGTTTAACTCCTTCCCCTAAACTAAACGCATGTGATTTTGAGGGATATTTAATTTAAAAGATTTTCCCCCTAGCCTAAATTGAAGCAGGTGCTATTCAGACAGTAGAGAAAATCATGGCTAAGTTCATTTGGCTTGCTTGTTATTCTTTTCCCAAAAAGGTAACTGAAATGTGACCTGTTGTCCATTAATTGTCATTGAGATCGGATTTCTGTGAGGCTTCGCCACTGATGTATCTACACCAGAACCTTGAACAGAAGCCTCACATCTCAATTAAGGGTCGGATCAGCTCCGGGCTCCATCCTTCAGAACAGAAATACCTGTCAAGTGTTATTAGCATTGGGACCTGGAAAACGACACTTGGTTTAGATATTGCCCTCAATTGGTGTGTTCTTCTAAAAGACTCTCTTAATTCAAACCCCAAAGCATTTTATTTTGTAGCTAAAATTTTTCATGTGTGGGAACCAAGTCCAAAGATGATTAATTCTGGAGTAATTCATTCTCAGAAATTCTACACAGATCTCAGAGCTATAATGATATTGCTTATTGTGCTAAGCATCTTTTTAGAATCTGTCACTAGACTGTAAGCCCTATAAAAGCAGGGACCATGTCTGTCCTCTTTATTTCTGTGTCTCTTTTTCCTGACATATAATAGCACTTTCCAGAATTTTGCTCAGTGCATAATGGGAACTTAGACTTCAGAGTCACTGGATAGAAGGTGCTAAAATCCAGTAGACACAGCTTTATTTTCGTGAGACCGAATGCAAAGACCCTATTGTAAAATGTTAACATCAACAACACGACAGCAACTGTCCTGGCAGACAAAAGGCTATTTTGACTAAGTATTTGTTTGTTAACAAATAGACATTTTTTTTTAATAGTGCAAATCATTTTCTTTTTAAATTTTTTATTTTATTTTATTTTTATTAGTATCAGGTGAACTAAACAATAGAAGAAGGACATCTTACCATTTGCAATAATATGGATGGACCTAGAGAACATTATGTTAAGTGAAATAAGTCAGACAGAGAAAGACAAACAAATAGACAATTTTAAGTCCTCTCTTAGTAGGGCTCTTGGTGAACCTGCAAGTTCTGCCCAATAGGATTAGTGGCTCTCAGGATAAGTAATCTGATTTCTTCATTCAGAAGAGAAGACCTAGAATATACCAAGTTACCCTACATTGACTTGTGGGCAGGGCATATAATAGAGTGGCATGATGAGCACAGACCACCAGTGGGAGGAAAACAATCCTGTGTCCCCTGAGGTTCCTAAGCAGAAGAACAATGCTTTTTCTTAAATTTTGCTGACTGATGGAGAGACAGTTTCTTCATCTTGGCTGTAACCTCTCCCAAGGCAGCCTAAACAGTTGTGCTGACTGAGCCATCTATTTGTACAACCAAATCCTCGCTCTATTTATCACCTAATTTCCCATATCCCTCTTAGTATTTTTGGTGGGTGGGTGGGGAGGAGGAAGGATTGTGAGGAAGATGAGTCTTGTAGCATTGACTCATATGGTGGGTATGAGGGGGTTGTCACTCAACACCCATTTCACTCAACCTCCTTCTGTGCCTACCTGTACTACTGGGGTTGAAAAGCTGAAAACTACATTTCCCAGATGCCTTTGCAGCCAGACTTGTGGGTGAAATTTATATGCTGTTATTTGGAAGGCAGAAGTGTGGCAGAGGCATTGCTCCTGCTTGCTGGGACCACTGGGGGTCATGTGGTTTTTCTGGAGCAGTATTAGCAGAGTCCCCAGGGCCTGGCCACTAGTGTCTTGGGTGTTGAGAGGCCGGGCACACGTCTTGCCTGTGCAGATGGTCTCAGGGCTCTTAGAGACCTGGAACCCCAGCACCACTGGGGCTCACGAAGTTCTCTTCCTCATGGCAGCGGGGGTGTGTTTGTAGATCAGCTTCCCAGTCAGCAGGCAGCAACCTTGGTGGCCTGGTTCTGTTGTGTGCTGGGGCGTTGTTTCTAGAAGGACTTACAGTTTGTTTTGTTAGTCCGCCCAGTGATCTGCAAGCCATTTAGTACACTGTAATAACCTCCTTTTTGCTTACACTAGCTAGATTGCATTCTTTTCTCTGCAGTGGAACCCTGACCACTATGACTCAGGAATGGACTGAATAAAGCTTTCTGTGTTAGGTATTATTGAAGGTTGTCCTTCCTGGTTGCTATTGCCTTGGTTTGAGACAATTATTTGCAAAACCACTGATGTGTTATTTTTGGTTCCTGAATTCTAAGCTATTATGTATTTGTCCACTGTATTCTAGTAAGTGGTAAACAATTAGAAATCCAGGGTTATTTCTTTTATATTTAATAAAATATTGAATTGGTTACATATTCAATTTTGGTATGTTCAGAAAAATGTTGAGCCTACTAACTTACCTGCCCAGGGCCTGGGCTTAGAATTGCCCTGCCTGTTGTTAATGAGCCTTTGTTTCTGGGTGTCCCAGAAATCTCCAGATGACATATAAAAGTAACACCAATAACTGCTGCAATAAAGAATTATGTTTGTATTTTTTTTTATGGTTTTTGAAAGCGTGAACCTTAATGTTGGAGTTAAGATAAGGTATTGCAGAAAAAAAAATTATAATTTGTTGATGAAATGATCAGGTGTTGAGTCACAAGGTTTGTTAATAAATAGCAGATTCAGGGTTGTACGAGGTCAGAAAAGCTTGTCATTGACAACAAGAAAAGCAACTGCCTGATGTAACAGGTTTCCTCCAATAACCCGCCAAAAAGAGCCTGAGATATCTAATAGCTCCCTTTTAAAAAATATTCAACTGCAAAAAGTTTCATTGGATGGTACAAAAAGTGGCTAGTGCCGTTGGAGTTATCAGTTTCTAGTGCAAAGACTTGTGGCATTGACAGGAGTTGTCGGGTGAAGGAAGAGAGGCAGGATTTAAGCTGAAGTTATTCCTTGCAACATCTGTTAGCGCTGAGGCAAGCTGGGGTTACAGTTTTACTCCATAAAACAAGGACGTGAAAAGCAGCCTTAACGAAAAGGCATTAAGGTGGGCTCAGGCAGCAGAGAGGAGTCAGGGTGATTTGTGGAGGAGAGCAGACTACCTGCTGGGTTTAGTATCTCAGTTAACACTTTTTTGTTGTTGTTGTTGTTCTTGCTATTAATTCTTATTGTTAAAGAGCCCTCAAAAGAATGTGGGTTTGAAATAGAATGGGAAAGAAACATTCTTCTCCACCAGATATCTCTATAGCCCTTCTGGCTAAGACTTTCCGGGACTTCGTTTTAGCTTTACTTAGACATGAGGAGGTTTCCTTTTGCTGTGGAAGGATTTACGCGTAGCCAAATGTTTCATGGCCCTATCTGTAATGCACTTAAATCCTTTTCTGAAAGTGAAATTTATTTAAAGGAAAGACTGTTTCCTACTAGTTGGAAGAGCATCTACAAGTGTGAGTCATGCAGCTGGTCCCAGGAGCTCTGATAGTAGAAACTTGCCACAGAGCGAAGACTTTAACTTTTATAACAAACGCCACAGACCTGTCTTTGGTGGCTCTGTCACTAGGAGCCTGAGTATTTCCAGTTCCTTCTGTCGTTTTGCTTCCATTGGGAGGGTAAAGCAAGTGCTTGGTAATAGTAACTACAGGCTGGAGTGTGGCAAACTCTCATCATAGTAGGTTAATTGATGGTTGGGAGGAGGGTGCAGTGCAGGCTAAGGTTCCAGGACTTGCCTTAGGAACCCTGCCTGGTCCGTGTATGGCATCCCAGCTAGAAGGGAAGCTCTGGCTGTACCTTTGTATCATTCAAACTGGATGGACTTTGCATGCAGACAGATCGGCGTTTGAGTAACTTCACTAGCTGTTTGATATTTCCTTTATTTTCTCTTTAGTTTCCAATTTTCTGCTACAAGTTTATATTATTTGAAATAATAAACCTTTATCGTTTCAAAAAAGAGTCTTTTAATACACAATTTACTGAAAAATAATTCTAGTTTATTACCTGTGCCATTGAGGAAAATTCTTCACTTAGTTGATCAGCCTGCGTTTCCTCATTTGTAAAATAAGGAAGAGCTGTTGTGGATGCTAGGAAAAAAATGCTTTTAAAATGCTTTTAAGGCACAAACTGCTGATTACCCTGGCACATAGTAGGTATTCAACAAATGGCAAATGACCACTGTCATTATGCTTCTATTTATTTGCTGGTCATTTCCATAATGAGTGTTATCTAAATTTCTCTTTAGGAGCCCCTTCTGCACAAATCTGTTCTTCCCTGTTTCTCTATTTATTATGAGCATGAGGTTTACATGTAGCATTTCTATTTTTGTATTTCAATACCCCTATATTAAAGAAAATCCTCGTAATAGCTTTGCAAAGCAGGAATCCAGAAGGGTTAGTGTCCTTATTTCAGAGACGAGAATAATCAAGTTAAGAGACACTAGGGAAAAATAGGTAGAGAGATACTAGAACAGGAGTCCTTATTCTGGAGTTTATGGGCTTTAACTCCCTGAAAATGAATGCAAAAAAAATTTTGGTGCATTTTAATTGCAAGAAGGTCTGTAGGTTTAATCAGATTCTCTGAGGGCGCTGGGATCCCCCACAAAAGCTTATGAATCACTTCAGTTAAAGACCTCCTAGACTAGACAACTACTGGAAGGCATTTCCTGGTTTCTGCATTCATGCAGGCAGAACAGCGGATGTGGCTAGTGTACCACTTCCATTAGACTTTCCTGGGCTGCTTCTAAAATGCCGATTCCTAGGCCCCAACTCAGCCCTCCAGAATCAGAGTTTCAAGAACTGGAGCTGGACAATCTAGCATCTGAACAAGTCCTCCCAGCCCTTACAGCTAAAGGAACTTGAAGCTGTTACTTTAGTTTCCTACTTTAGTTTCTCATCTGCAACAGGGGAAGAATAATTGTACCTCCCCCATAAAGCGTTCATGAACATTAAAATTGATAATCTTTGCACAGTGTTAAATTAAGGGCTTAATATGATAAGTACTCAAGAAATGTTAGCTAAACTGGCAATGATTCTTGTGAATGTTATTATCAGTACTCTTATTAGGGAGGTAGGAGCAAATTGAAGACCCCGACTCTGTGGGAAATTAATGGATGGAGCTAACTGAGCACTTACTGTGAGCTTTTGTGAGTCATCTGGTTTAAACACATAGTATTTGTCAGTGATCAATTCTAAATTGTGAAGGTTAATGAAATGAACAAATCAGTTATATTGTAGATAATGGGAACTTTCCTTCTTTCTCTTTAGTTTCCAATTTTCTACTACAAGCTTATATTATTTGAAATAATAAACCTTTATTGTTTCAAAACAGAATCTTTTAATACACAATTTACTGAAAAATAATTCTAGTGTATTATCTGTGACATTGAGGAAAATTCTTCACTTAGTTGATCAGGAATTTCACCCCCTCTTCATTACGTTGTTTGAAAAAATTAGATTGTGCTACAGTGCTTTGGCTTAAAGGGCCTTTTTCAGCAGCTGAAACATTCTCAGTAGGAAGCCTGTCTGAAGAGGCGTGATATTATTGCAGGAATTTGAATTCTAGAGGTCATCGCCTGGTGTTAGAATTGTTGCTTACCTTCATGAAAAACTGGAAAATTTATTTGAGTCTTACAAAGTGACAAAGCTCTTTCTGAAAGAGCTTATAAAGTGACTGAGAAAATCTTACAAAATATTCTCACGCATCATCAGTAGGGCAAACAGTACTTTTCATATATATTAGGCTTATTTTTAAAAAGATAAATGAAGTGTAAAAAAAAGACTTGGCATATACAACAGATCATTGTTTGGAATTCTATATATATAATTTATAACTTTTACTAAATTTATTGGGGTGATGTTTGTTAGTAAAATTATATAGGTTTCAAGTGTACATTTCTATAATACATCATCTATATATTGCGTTGTGTGTTCACCACCCAGAGTCAGTTCTCCTCCCATCACCATATATTTAACCCCTTTTACCTTCTACTGACTCCCTCCCCGCTTTCCCTCTGGTAACCACTAAATTCTTGTCTGTGTCTATGAGTTTTTATTTGTTTTGTTCATTTGTTGCTTTCAGTTTTATATCCTAAATATAAATGAAATCCTATGGTCCTTGACTTTTTCTGTCTGACTTATTTCACTTAGCATAATAATCTCAAGATCCATCCATGTTGTCACAAATGGCAGTATTTAATCTTTTCTTGGGGCTGAGTAATATTCCATTGTGTATATGTACCACATCTTCTTTATCCAGTCATCTATAGAATTATATATGTATATATATATATATATATATATATATATATATATATATATATATATATAATATGTATAGCGTATGTACAAATATTTTCAACTTTAAGAGCAAGGGACTATGGATTAAAAATCATACCATTCAAATCAAGACCAGGAGCTCTGTCCCTAAATCTCTCTCACACATACATACTTATGATTTATGTATTCCACAATTTCTATCTTTGTGCTCTCATTATTCTTACAGTCTTCCTCCTATATTCATATATAAAGTTCCTACTAACTGTAATTATTTCCCTTGTATTGATAATAACTTTTATTATGGGTCCTATTCCCATGATCGTCTTTTTTCATTGACTCAATCCTTTCTCAACTTTGCTGAAATCTATTCATATACGTTTTCCCATCTCTTCATATTTCTCTCTCTCTCTCCACACCCCCCCCACACACATATAGATAGATACCTGATACAGAAGAGAAGGTGCCTTCCTTTTTTTAATCTCTCTCTCTATGTGTGTGTGTGTATATATATATATTCATTATATATATAATGAAATTATATATGATGAAATTATATATGATAAAATTATATATGATGAAATTATATATATATATATATATATATATATATATATATATATATATATGATTCAGAAGAGAAAGGGAGGGCACCACCTTCTCTTCTAAAGCAGTATCTATGGGCACTTTCGTCTTTTCTCAACTTGCTTATTACAGAGTGCGGTTCCACTATCCTGTGCACACAGCAGATGACATAGTACCTCCAGGCCTGAAGATTGGACCTAGCTGATTGGTACACATTGTGGCTATTTTGCTAGCTTTTGAATAACTAATAACTTTTTTTTTTCCAAAAAGTATCAAAGTTTTGTAAAGAATATTTTCAGGCATTAATTTCCTGTTGAAGCATTTTCTTTTGACAGAGTCAACTCAAGTCTCTTTGTGACATGATGAAGTGGGCTCCCACCAGGAATGTCCGGAAGCTCCCTGCATCAAAGCTTCTGCCTCACACAGCTCTGGTCCTCAAGCTAGCTTTCCAGGCATAGAGACAGGTAGATGACTTTCCCACTGTGCATGAATAAAGCAAATGAAGAAATGCATGAAGGTGTTGGTTTCCAGCACTTAATTTCTTCTGTGGCTGGGCTAAATAGGCAAAGCCAGAACCCATTTCAAACTTGAGATTCTACAACACAGCAGGGTTGCATGAATAAAAGTAACATTTAAAAGTTGGCAACTTAATTCAGAGGCAATCGATCTGACATCTCAAGGGAATGGTTTGGTGGATCCAAAAGCAGGAATGAAGTTCATGGGTTAAGATTTTGGTCTTCTTCCAGGCTTGCTATTAGTATGCTATTGGGTCTGTGCCTCAGTCTTATTTTCCAAGTTCTGTGGAAGATACCGCAATGTTAGCTGAGTGAGTATAAGAATTGACTAACATATGTGAGGCAATGTATAACTCTCAGATGAATAAGTAGTAGTAGCATGTGATTGCCTCACATTGTTGTGTACTAGCCATATCTGACGTAACGTTTCTAATCTATCAGCGCTTAATAGTTATTAAGAAAATAAGATTTCATTTATTCTGTGTTTAACTCTTGTTGACAATATCTGTATTGCCTTGTGCTATTTTAACTCATATATTTTCTTTGAAGTACTTCTCCAACTTAATTATTTACATGTGCTACTTCTCTTAGATTATTTCTATATATTTTTTTCCCTCTACTTTTTCAGTGCCCTTCTATTTCATAAGTGTTCTTTCTCTGTCTTTATTATCCCAGAATTTAGTCCTGGAATTCGTTTGACCTCTTCTTCAATGTTTCATTAGCATTTCATCCATGGCTTCTCAAGATTCCTTCATATGGTGCAGCCATTTTTATACTTCTTAAAACGTTTAAGCCTCCGATTAAATAAATACATGCTCCAAAATAACAAATACACATAAAAATTCTTTGACTGGGTTAAAAAGAAACCTGTCAGAAATAAATACAATTTTTATAAACATGTTTATGTAGCATATTAAGTCCAAAATAGATCTGTGTTTAACATTACATGTTGTAGAAATTCTCAGTTTAATTTCTAAAAGGTTGAGTAAATATACATTCAGAAATGCCTACAATTCTTATAAACAGTTCCTATCTACCTGTCAACTGTTAGTGTTAACATTTATAAGTGAACAGATGACATGCTTTGACACAATCACTAAATCCTTGTCTGTTTATTTCTGGAGTGATCATGTGAAAGTCACGTTCAGCTGAACCTTGGAAAAACATACAAATTTTACGTAGACATGTTAAAAAAAGAAACAACAGGCCAAAATGGAGTCACTTTTGCTAAACCACCTCACCAAACCAAGACTTAGTAACTAACCTAATTGCAGTTTTAGCCTCTCCCAAGAGTGGAATTTTAAACCAATCACTCTGGCATTTCCTGATCAATACTATGGGGGTAATGTGCCTGACGAAACCCCGTGCCATTTCCTTGCCCTTAAGAGAAGATATCCTGGCCTAAAAATAACCCTTTCTTTTCCTTTGCTGATAGCTCCCTTACTTACCCTTCTTCCTATAAAATCCTTCCATTTTGCACAACCCCTTGCAGCACCCTTCTGGTTGCTAGATAGGATGCTGACCGATTCATGAATTAATAAAGCCAATTGGATCTTCAAATTTACTGTTGAATTTTGTTCTTTAACAGCAATATCACATAGAGAATAGAGGTTTTCAACAGTGGATCTGTCTAGAAGTCTGAGGGGCTTTATCCATGTCAACCAAGCCAGTTTCCACCTCTTGTGGCCAATCCTATGCTTTAGGGATAAGGATGTTAAATAAAGCATTTGGTTGCCAAAATATTTTTACTAGTCTTCCCATGGGTCACCTGAGACCTTGTGTATACATACACACAAAATAAAAATCCATAAGAAATGCCAGAATTAAAAAAAAAAAAAGTAGCCTAGTCATTTACCAAGTGACAGCTGATGATGCATCCATCTGGTAGGGTATAGAGTTGGTGTCATTGTTTCACGTTGACTCAGGAAGTCATGGAGTCCTCCTTCCTCCCAGGAACCTAGGGGGTTGAATGCTTTTCATGGTTTCCTGCCTTTGCCTCCCTGGGGCATACACATCTGCTATGGGTAAGTTTGATTCTGGTGGATTGACTGCATCAGTGGCCCCAGTGAAAGAACTCTCCATATTTATACATGTTGCAATGTGACTTTTCTGCCCCTCCAATAAAGGGTGTGTTTCCCCACTTCTTGGAGCTGGCTGGCCACCAGAATGCAATGGAAGTGATGGTGGGCCAGTTCGAAGCCCAGGCCTCAAAAGATCTTGGGGACTTCCACCTCATCTTTTGGAACCCTGCTTCCACCATGAGAATAAGCCTAAGCTAGCCTGCTGGATGATGCCACACAAAACAGAGACAAGTCATCTCAGCTGAGGCCAACCGAAACCAGCCAGCTCCCAGCCTGGCTGCAGGCACATGAGTAAGACTTGCCAAGATCAGCTGAGGTCAGCCTAGGCCAGGAGAGCTTCCCAGCTGACCTGTGAGACATATAAATTCTTATTATTTTATGCCATTGTATTTTGTGGTTGTTTGTCATATACATCGCTATGGTAAGAGATAAGCAATACACTGACTTACATTTCTTCAAAGTTAAATAGCTTTAGTGTTTATTCTGGTTATAAAACTAAACATAGTTAATATTAAAAATTCCAACACTACAATGTTTTAGATAAAGCATTTGGTTGTCAAATATTTTTACTAAGCACTGATCATGGGTCAGCTGAGACCTGTGTGTACACACACACACACACACACACACGCACACACGCACACACACACACAAAATAAATAAATCAATAAATACATAAATAAAATGAAGGAGAAAGTAAAAATCACTTTGAATCTAACCACACAGAGATAGCCAACTAAATTAAGATTTTGCTGAATGAGTTTAAAGTTATTTATCTGTATGTATGTATATATATATAACTACATACACACAATTTCTACATAAATTACATCATACTATACATACTTCTCTGCAATCTTCCTTATCAATCAGTAATTTGTCATGGACATTTCTCCATGTCAACAAATATTAATCTGTTTTATCAGTTTTAATGACTATATAGTATTCCATTGTGGGGACAGAGCCCCAGAAAACAGTTTCCAGGCTCTCGGCCTCACATGGAAAGGTGCTGGCTCAGGTAGTAAATGGCCATCAACTGTGATTGGATGGCCATCAGCCGTGGCTAGTTGGCCGTCAGCTGTAACCAGTGAGCCATTGGCCACTAATATAACTGCTGTGGCTACACTAGCAGCAAATGGGGGCTAGCAAGAAGATAGTGGCTGGCAAAAGTGGATTGCAGAGAGGCAGATGCTGCCAGCGAGAATATAGTGGTATGACTCCCCTATCTATGGCTCCGTGGGTGTTCCTTTTTGGCCTCACCATGTCCTGTGTTCTTATGTGGGGTGCGGGACCAGAGACCCCGCAGGCTGCCCTGCATGACAAATGGCGCAGCGAGCAGGGTCTCCTGCATGACACCATTATATATTCAGTCATTTCTTTATTGATGTAGGCTGTTTTTTATTTTTAAATTTACAAATAGTGCTGCATGAACATCTTGTGTGTCTAAATTTTTCCAATTATTTCCTTGGGATAAAGTGTTAGAAATAGTTTGTGTAGGTTAAATATATTTAAATTTTTCATGTATAATGCTAACCTGCCTCCAGAAAGACTATGTTTCTTAAATGCTCTAGTTACAGTATAAATTTGAAAACTCTAGTGCTAGAGGAGATAGCACAATTTTGGTTGATGACGAGGTGAAGAGAAAAAAAGCTGTGGCCATGGGGAAAAGAAAAGGTAGTGCACCCGTGAGTAAAACCATCAAGCGTATTGATTTTCTGAGTAACCTGAGCAGGGGTAGGATTGGAGAAAGTACAGGTTTGGTGTCATCTCTGTGGAGGGTGGAATATGAGTCAGGGTGGTAATAACAATAACAAGAATAGCAACAAAAAAACACAACTTGAACAATTAACCACTACTAAGCCCTTGCTTAGTGTGTACACAAACACACACACACACTGTCCTATAAACTTATAACATATATGTGTACATAGCTTTCATTCCTACAGTTTCACAACCTTTATTTGGAGGACAGTGAGTAGAGGACAGCTTTATTTGGGAGAATGATGAATTGATGTCATTTCTATTTGGGAAGATGATGAGCAGAAGGCACCTCTATTTGATGGGAATGATGAAGGGAGGGCACTCAGTTCTAGGAATTGGAAAGGGAAGAGAGCTGAAGATAACGGTTCTTGGGTGGTAGGGAGGTCCCTTTTGCATAATGTGATCCAGGTCATGAAAGAAGACAGAAAAATCTGCCTATAACTGGGAGATTAGCTAGACAAAATGTGGCTGATAGAATCAATCTTAAAGAGGACCGAGGATTGTTTCCGCACAGGAGGATCCACAGAAGGGCCAGGAATTGTGGCCAGATAGGTAATATGTGCCCTGCATGGCTATTTTTGTTCCTCTGTTCTTGATGTTCCTTCTACATTCTGTTAAAGAAATATTTTTATTCCATTATTCATTCTGTTACTATGTCTTTCTCTCCATCAGACTGCAAGTTATTTGAGAGAGTGGTCTATGTCTTTAATTTTTAAATCTCTTGAACCTGGCATTTAAAATGTGTTTAATTAAATTTTACTGAATGCAAGGAAGGATACATTTCAGTTAAAAAAATTAATTACCTCAATACAGGATGAGGGAAAGTGAAATAACAGCAGAGTTTATAAGGAAAAGGCTCTGGGAGTAATGGTTGGAAATGGGATGAGAAGATGCTAGAAAGGCTTACTGGGCCAATAATCTCAGTGGAACCACACAATGTTAGTAAAAAGAAGAAAATGAGAGGATACTCTTACATGGATACGAAAATTATAAGCAAAATGTTAACAAATTGAATTCAACAACATATTTTAAAAATATATTATGACTAAGTATAATTTTTCCGACAAAGTAAGGATTATTTGATGTAAAAAGAACATCAATGCCATAAATATAATTAAAATATTAACAAAGTAAAAAAGATAAAATATATCTCATTGGATCTAGAAAAAGCAATAAATAAAATTCAGTGCATTAATGATTTTTAAAAAATGGTCTTAGAAATTATATCAGTTTCCTATAGATGCTAACAGATTATCACAAATTTAGCTTAAGCCAACACATTTTTGTTCTCGTCCAGTTCTGGAGGTCAGAAATCCAAAAATAGTTTTAAAGGATTAAAACTAAGGTGTTGTCAAGCCTGGTTCATTCTGGAGATGCTAGAGGAGACTGTCATTGCCATTTTTAGCACCTGGAAGTTGCCTGCATTCCTTGGCTCCTGACTATGTCCTCATATCACATCATTGTTTCTCCCCCTGCTTCCATCAACACATTGCTTTTAAAAAAAACATCTGTAGTAAAATTACCCTTTACTTCTCTGTACCTTAATTATATCTGTAAAGTCCCTTTTGCCATGTAAGGTAACAATCACAGGTTCTAGGGATTAGGACCTGGGTGTCTTTGGGGCCATTATTCAGCTATCCATAGAAAGTTAAGGTGAAGAATATAAACTGGCCAGTTACTTTATAGAGGCCAATTTTGTGGTGTCTTATAACACTGAAAGATATATGTAGGGTAAGGGGGATTGAATATATGGTGATGGAAGGAGAACTGACTCTGGGTGATGAACACACAATGGGATTTATAGATGATGTAATACAGAATTGTACACCTGAAATCTATGTAATTTTACTAACAATTGTCACCCCAATAAATTTAATAAAATTAAATTAAAAAAAAAAAGAAAGATATATGTAAACTGTGAACTGGGTTTTCACTTCTGGCACATTTTCAAAGGACACATGGCCAAAGATGTTCATTGCAGCATTGTTAATAATAGGGGGAAAAGAAAATCTAGTATTATTTTTTAATTTTCAAATACAGTTGATAGTCAATATTATATTAGTTTCAGGTATACAGCATATTGATTAGACATTTACATAATTTATGAAGTGATCCCCCTATAAATCTAATGCCTTCCTGGCACCATACATAGTTATCACAATATTAGTGATTATATTCCTTACTGTGTTGTTGTTGTTCTTCTTCTTCCTCCTCCTTCTCTTTCTTCTTTCTTCCTTCTTCTCCTCCTCCTCCTCCTCTCCTCCTTCTTCTCCTTCTCCTTCTTTTTTTTCTCCTTCTTCTCCTCCTTCTTCTGCTTCAAGAAGTCCCTTAAACATTACTTGCAATATTGGTTTGGTGGTATGATCTTTTAAATATATTGCTGATTTTGTTTTTTTGTTTTTTATATTTTGATGAGGATTTTTTACACCTATATTCAACAGAAATATTGGCGTATACTTTTCTTTTTTTATAATATCTTTTTCTGGTTTTGGAGTCAGTGTAATGCTGGACTTATGAAATGAGTTGAGGACCTTTCATCCTCTTAAATTTTTGGAATATTTTGAGAAGGGTAGGTGTTAATTTTTCTTTGAATATTTTGTTAAATTCACCTGTGAAACCATCTGGTGTGGGACTTTTGTTTATTGGGTGTTTTTTGATTACTGATTCAAATTCGTTAACATTTATAGTTCTGTTCATTTTTTCTGTTTCTTTTTGATTCAATCTTGGAAGATTGTATGTTTCTAGTAATTTATCCATTTCTTCCAGATTGTCTAATTTGTTGGCATATTTATGTTTAGTATGTTTTCTTATAATTTTTAATATTTCTATGGGGTTAGTTATCACTTCTCTTTCATTTCTGATTTTATTTATTTGAGTCCTCTCTCTTTTTCCCTGATTGAGTCTGGTTAAAAGTTTATCAATTTTGTTTTTCTTTTCAAAGGACCAGCTCTTGGTTTCATTGATCTTGTATATTCTTTTTAAGACTCTATTTCATTTATTTCCACTCTGACCTTTATAATTTCCTTCCTCTAGTCACTTTGGGCATTGTTTTCTGTTCTTTCTCTAGTTCTTTTATGTGAAAGGTTAGATTGTTTATTAGAGATTTTTCTTGTTTTTAGAGGTACACCTATATTGCTATAGATTTTCCTCTTAGAACTGTTTTGTCTCTATCCTACAGATTTTGGGTGCTTGTGTTTTTATTTTAATTTTTCTGAAGGTATCTTCTGATTTCTTCCTTGATCTCATTGTTAACCCATTCATTGTTTAGTAGCATGTTATTTAACCTTCATGTGTTTGTGGGTTTTTCAGTTTTCTTCTTGTAATTGATTTCTTATTTCATACCATTGTGATCAGAGAAGATTCTTGATATGATTTCAGTCTTCTTAAATTTATTGAGAAGTGTATTGCGGACTAACATGTGTACTACCCTGGAAAATGTTCCATGTGTACTTCTAAAGAATGCATATTCTGCTACTTTGGTGTAAAATGCTCTAAAAATGTGAATTAAATCCATCTGGTCTAATGTGTTATTTAAGGCTGCTGTTTCCTTCTTGATTTTTGTCTGGATGATCTATCTATTGATATCAATGGAATGTTAATGTTCTGTATTAGTCCGTCTATCTTTCCCTTTATATCTGTTAATATTTGCTCTATATAGTTAGGTGCTCTTACTTTGGGTGCATAAGTGTTTACAAGGGTTATATCCTCTTAATGAATTGATCCTTTTATCATTATGAAATGTCCTTCTTTGTCTCTTGTTATAGCCTGTTTTATAAAAGTCTCTTTTGTCTGATATAAGTATTGCTAACCCCCCCATTTTTTTTGTTTCCATTTACATTAAATATTTAATCCATCCCTTTACTTTCCATCTGTGCATATTTTTCAATCTGAAGTGGGTCTCTTGTATGCTGCATATGTATGAGTGTTGTTTTCTCGTTCACTGAGCCACTCTTTGTCTTTTGATTGGAGCATTTAATCCATTTACATTTAAAGTAATTATTTATGATTATATAGTTATTTCTATTTTATTGTTCATATTTTTTCTTATTTTCTTCTTTTTCTTCCTCCTCCTCTTCTCCTTTCCTCCTTCTCCTTCTCCTCCTTCCCCTCCTTCTTCTTTCTCTTCTTCCTCCTCCTCCTTTTTCTCCTCTTCCTCCTCTCCTCCTTCTTTTCCTTTTCCTCCTTTTCTTTCTCCTTCTTCCTCTTCCTCTTCTGCTTCAAGAAGTCCCTTAAACATTACTTGCAGTATTGGTTTGGTGGTGCTGAACTCCTTTAGCTTTTTCTTGTCAGGGAAGCTCCTTATCTCTGCTTTGGTTCTATGTGATAGACTTGCTGGATAGAGTAGTCTTGCTTGTATGTCTTTGCTTTATATTACTTTGAATATTTCATGCCAACCCCTCTGGCCTGCACAGTTTCCGTTGGGAAATCAGCTGACAGTCTTATGGGAGCTCCCTTATAGATAGCTAACTGTTTTTCTCTTGCTGCTTTTAATATTCTCTCTTTGTCTTCAACCTTTGGCATTTTAATTATGATGTATCTTGGTATGGGCCTCTTTGTGTTCATTTTTTTGGGGGACTCTCTGCTCTTGTTGGACTTATATGTCTATTCCATTCACCAGTTTAGGAAAGTTTTCAATCAATATTTTTTTTACAGAGGTTTTCAATCCCTTGCACTCTCTCTTTTCCTTCTGGAACTTCTGTGATGCAAATGTTGTTATGCTTGAAGTTTTCCCAGAGGTCCCTTAAACTATCCTCATTTTAAAAAATTCTTTCTTCTTTTTGCTGTTCCAGTTGGCTGTTTTCGACTACCTTGTCTTCCAAATTGCTGTATTGCTCCTCTGCTTCATCTACTCTGATGTTGATTCTGTCTAATGTATTCTTCATTTTCAGTTATTGTATTCTTCATTCCTGATGGGTTCTTATTTTTATTGTTTCTATTTCTTTGTGTAAGTTCTCACTGAGTTAATTTATTCTCTCCCTAAGTTCATTGAGCATCTTTATAGCCAGTGTTTTGAACTCTGTGTCTGGTAAATTGCTTGCTTCCATTTGTTTAGGTTCTTTAGTTTTGTCCTTTTTTTTTTTTTTTTTTCTGTTTTGGACATGTTTCTTTGTGTTTTCATTTTGGCTGCCTCACCATGTTTATTTCTACATATTATGTAGATCTACTATATCTCCCTGTTTTGGCAGAGTGGCCTTATGTGGTAGCTGTCCTGGGAGTCCTAGTGGCACAGTCTCCCTTGCCACCTGAGCCAGATGCTTCCAGGGTGTCCCTTGTGTGGATTGTTTGTGCCCTCCTGTTATAGTTGATCCTTGATTGCTGTTGGCACATCAGTGGGTTGGATTGACCCTTAAGACGACTGGCTGTGAGAACTGGCTAAGACTACAGCAGATGATCTGCTGTGCAGGGGAGGACTTCATGGAGTGGTATGTGGTTTAGCAGAGGTCTGGTGCCTGCCAAGTCCACTTGTTGAGTGTGTTGTTTATGGAGCTAATTGGGTGGTATTATGGTATGGTGTGAAGCCACTAACTTGGTGTGTTTGTTTTGGGGCCTCTTGTGAAGGGCTCCAGTGAAGGCCCAGGGCAGCCATTGCCTGTGCCTGGCCAGAGGCTACCTGATAAGAGCTATAAAGTGATCTGCAGTTGGCAACTGCCTGTGTTGGGCTTTGAGGCCTCTGGAAGAAGCTGTACTATGAACTTAGGTAGATTGCCACTCATGTTGGTCTTAGGGCCACTTAGCAAGAGTTACAGGGGAAAATATAGTCGACTGCTGCATGTTTGAGGTATGGACCAATGTCTGCAGCACAGGCCAAGGCTGGCCACATGTGAGGAAAAGCCACTGAAAGAATTTTGGGCAAGTGTGAAAGTTGGGTGGGGCGGGGTCTCAGGGAATCACCAGGGTGGGGTAAACTGTATTAGTGATATTGATGGAGATTCATATTGGTGCCTACCCATGCCTGCAGGCTGGGTGAGTGAAGGACTCAACAAAGGAACAGTGTGGCCTGCCAGCACTTCTATCCTGGGAAGAGCTGCCCCTTCAAACCTGACCCTGAAGCCAGAAAATTCAGTTTCTCCTTGTATGTCCCTGGCACTTGGAGTTGCTGTCTCTTGCTGGAGCTTGGGTGAGTGTGAGCTAATGAGTCTGTGCTCAGGTCCTTTAAGAGGATGTCTGAGTTTACAGCAGCCTTCTGTCTCACCCAGATGGAATCCCTGTTGATTTTCACAGACAGATGTAGTGAGGACTCCTCTTTCTGGACCTGGTGCTCTAGGCTGGGGAGCCCAGTGTGGGGCTGGGACCCCTCACTCCTCATGGGGGGGTGCCTCTGCAGCTGAGATATCCCTCCTGATTCTTAACTGCCAACTGTGGGTGTGGGACCAGCCCATTTCAAGTCTCTGCCCTCCTACCAATCTAGATGTGGCTTCTTTATCCATAATATTTTATAATAGTGGGGCAGTGGAGTGAAGTGCAGTGTAAGTTAGAATATAGCCTTTGTAGTTAGTCAGACTTAGATTTAAGTCTTGATGCTATCACTTACTAGTTAAATGATTTCAGGCAGATTAGTTAACTTCTCTGGTTTACTTTATTCATCTGTAAAATGGGGATAGTAACAATAGCCACATGATTGGATTATTATATGAAATAAATAAGGAAATCCATGTAAAATAATTAATTACACAGTGCTCAGTATGTGACATGTTCTAAAATGTGTGTAATAATAATAATAATACAGTTGAAGGGCTGACCTAGGCTCATAATAGTGGGACACACTATTAAATGCTGAGGGGATTGAAGAAAAGTCCTTTTTATACTGTTGCTCCAAAAGACCGACCCAGGACCTGAGTGGATATTAGAGGCTGACAAATTTTGAGTAAGAAAAAGCCTTCCAATAATCAGAGCTCTCCAATGATAGAGCAGGCAGCTTAACGAAAATAAGAGAAATCCTTGTCTGGATATTTTCAAACAGTCTGGAAGACCATCTGGCAGAGAAAGTGCCAAGGAGATTCTTGTTTGGATAGGAGTTGGAAGAAATAAATTCTAAGGTCTCTTCCAGGTATAATAATGTAATTGTATTTTATTTATTTTAAATATTTAATTGGATTTTTCTTTCCAACTAACATTCTTGTAACAAGCCAAACCACAAGGCCACCCAACAGTGGGGTGGGGTAGGGATGAGAAAGCCAAACTCCACACCTCCTAATCCCATCCTTCTGGGGTAACCAATGTTGACAGCATAGTTTGTGTTCTTTTTTCTGGACCTTTCTTTATACTCACACAAATTTATGCAAACACACACATGCACACCACTCCCTTTCTCCCACCCTCAGTGTTTTTTATTTTTTTTTAGCTCACAAGATCATAGTATTAATATATATGCTGTTCAGTAGCTCAACATTTTTTCATTTAATATATCATGGATATTACTGATTTCAAAGTTCATATAGAAGAATAAGTGTGTTTGAAGCACTAATACAATTTTGAAAATTGCCTTATCAGATATTAAAATTTATTATAAAGCTATTTAATCAAAATTGTGTGCTATCAGCACAAAAATAGATAAATAAATCATAATGGAGAGTCCAGGAATAATTTCAAATCTATAGGAGAATATGACCTTTTAAGTTGATAAGGAAATGATTTCTTCCCCTCCCATCTATTTAGATGTTTACTGTATACCATATATAAAGACTTTTATATAAAAGCCAAGTACATTTAAAAAAATTAAATATAAAATATTAAAAATATTTGAAGGCAACTTAGGAACCTCTTTGTATAACTATATAACCCTGGTCTGTGTATGTATTGAGGTGGACTTCTAAACAACATATGAATTCCAGAAGTAAAAATGGTTGACAAATTTGACTATATAAAAAATACTTTTGCTTGGAAAAAGACACAATAGACACAGTTGAAAACAAATTATATAGGGAGAAAATATTTGTAATATATGTAACAGTCAAGGGGTTAATGTCCTTATTATATTAAAAAAAAACCTGGAAAAGTTAAGTAACCCAGTTTTAAACTGGTCAAAGAATAGCAACCGGCTACAGACAGAAGTGGGGATCAGATGGGCAATAAGCAAATGAAAAGATGCAAACATCACATATTGAGAGGGAAATTCAAGGCAATAACAAAATGTCAGTTTTGCATATTATATTGGCAAAAATGTAGCAGATTTATAACATCTAGAATTAAAAAGAGTGTAGGGAAATAGTTCTCATAAATTGCTTTTGTGAAATGTTCTCTTTTGGGAAAGTGATTTGGCAAATGACAGTAAAAATTAATCATATTCTTTGACTCAAAAGTTCCGCCTTTAAGAATCTCTCCTACAGAAATGAAGTCATCATAGCGTAAAACTACATATTCAAGGATTCGTGTTGCAGTATTATTTAAAGTGGCAAAAAGCTGGAAAAATCATCAAAGACATAGGTTGAATAAATAACAGTACTTTCTTATGTATCATTATTTTTAAAAAGAGGTATTAATTTGGTCAGAAGATCACATTTTAATTGATTAAAAAGAAAAATTTTCTTAGCCTTTAGTTTTAATTCACATATGAATGATCAAGGATTTTTTGACGTTTTTGTTCTTTGAGATAATTTTCTTCAGTAGCTATTGCCCCATCTACATTTTTCAAATAGGCATACTTATTCTTCTTCCCCATACATGGATACATACATCTTACTTCTAAAAGGAAACATTTTTAAAATATAAAAGTAGCACATAGTCAATATAGAAAATAAGTATTAAAAATGTAAATTTTAAATTTGAATTTATGTTTCTCAGAGTTGTTTTCCAGTTGTGTGTGTGTAAGCATGCACATGTGTACATATATACACAATATATATTTATATGGTATTCCTATTTATAGTTGAATTTTTAAACTTAACAGTAAATGGTATTTTTCCCATAAAAAATATTAAAATACTATTTTAAATATATCCTGAAGCTGTAGCATTATTCTTTTATGCCACTAGAAATTGAGGTGGTTTACTGTTTTCTGTATTTAAAATAGTGCAGTGGATTACTCATATACTTCTGGTGGTAAGGTAAAATGGTATAGGCACTCCGGAAAACATTTTGGCAGCTTCCTAAAAAAGAAAACTAAGCAACTACCATATGACCCAGCAACTGAACTTTTGGGTATTCCTCCCAGAGAAATAAAAACTTATGTTCATAAAAAACCTGTATACAAATGTTCAAAGCAGCTTTATTCGTAAGAGTCCCACAATGGAAACAACCTTGATATCCTTCATTGGGTGTATGGTTAAGCAACCATGGTACAGCAATATATCAGGGACTACTACTCAGCAATAACAAGAAACAAAATATTTCAGAGACTTGTAACTTCCAGTGAACTATGTTGAGTGTAAAATTTCATTTATGTAACATTATTGAAATGACAACATTATAGAAATGGAGAACATATTAGTGATTGCCAGGGATTTAGGAGGATGTGGGAGAGAATAAGAAGGAAGCGGGTGTGCCTGTACAAGGGCAACATGCTGGGTCCTTGTGGTGAGGGAATGTTCAGCGTCTTAACTGTGTCAATGTCAATATCCTGGTTGTGATATTATATCACAGTTTTGTAAGATTTTATCATTAGGGAAAATTGGGTAAAGGGTACATGGAGTTTCTGTATTATTTCATACAACCACATGTAAACCTATAATTATCTGAAAATTAAAAGTTCAAATTAAAAACACCAGTGCAATGAGTTCTTCCTATGCATGTGAGTCTCCATTTTGTTTGCCAAGGCTGTGTTCCTAGAGGTGAAATTTCTTTCACAAGTTATATTAACATTTTTAAGATTTTTGAAGCATATTGTCAAATTGCTTTTCAGGAAGGTTTGTATAGTTTGGATGAGACTCTATTTTCAGGTAATGTAGATAGTCACTACAGTTTTTCTCTAATAATAGCCAATATTATAGAAATCTGGTCATTCATGGGACACTGTACTGAGCACTTTGCCTTTCATTTCAATTCCCAGCAGGCACAGGGGGTAGGCCTATTGTTACCCTCACTTTACAGATAAGGAAACTGACCCTCAAAGAGGTTAAGAAACCCATCCAAAGGTCCATGCCTGCAAGTGGCATAGTGAGACTCATACTAGGTTTATTTAATGCCAAAGCCAGTGTGCTAACTAATGTACCGTCTCATGCTCTTATTTATCAGACTACCTGCTAGTTGCTAGGCATGCAGTCTAGGGATTAAGAGAATGAAGATAGGAAAAATAATTTGTGTGAATAGCACTGGGACTTTAGAAGACCTAGGGTCATGGGACATAGATGACCCTTCCAGAAGCATTATTAACTTCTATCGAGCTTTTCCTTGGTCGTCTGGCTCTTTATAGTTATGCAGAACTAAATGGTAAACCTAAGTTCTCACAATACTTTTTCCCAAGAGGCTTTCAGCTTGCTTTGAAAGCATGGAAGTAAAGGTGGTTGTCTACTGCTGGTGTATTTCTATGCAAGACGTAGTCCTAACTTTTTAATCATCATATCTATAACACATGTAGTTTTGTTCTCAACTCATTTACAGGCCAAGTGGAATGCACGGTGTATTATACACCGTGCTGTGGATATTCCATTTATGTGAGGCTGCTCATCGTTACTTTCATAAATGTGCCAAAGCCTTCATCCTTCAGCCGTTGCAAATAGGAAGTTAATCATATTTATTAGGTGTTTCCCAGAGAGTATTGTTTTAACAAAGCTTCTTTTTTAGTTGTATGATTTTCAGATTTCATTGCTGAGTTGAGTCCTCCAAAAAAATGGCATTTTCATGGTGGTCTTGTGTTCATGTAGGACTGTATTTCACTGGAAACTACCTTATTTTATCTATTTGTATAATCTATTAAAGAATAGCTGATAACATTTAAATTAGGGATTGATGGGTTTTCTAGCACAGAAAAAAGTCAGAAACCAATTTGTTTTCTTAGTTCTTTAGAACCTGGAATTTTATATGATTTTATACCCCAAAATCATTGCATTATTCCATTTTACTAAATGCTCTAGTAATCCAGGTCAGTAAGTAATAATTGAGTTAAACATTCTGAATTATTGTTATGATTGTGGCTATGTGGGTTTTGATTAAAATGAATTGGTAAATTTGCATAGCATGCCAATCATTCATTCATTCAATTCATTTTGTTACACCTATGTACATTTACATTATTTAACATTTCTCTAATTACTCTGGAATATTTTCCTTCTTTTCCAAAAAACAAAGTCGAAGGCTTTGCAATCCCTCTGTATGTGAAAATCCTCACCCTGCCTTGCTTCCTTTTTATTCCTCTTTTTTTTCCCCTTTTGGGAGAAGATGACTCTAAATGAGAAAGCTAAGTCGTGGATGACTTATGAAATATTATAGAATGCTAATGTAGCCCATCATTTTCCAAACCCCTCTACTTCTGCTGCCCCCCTCCAAGCCTTTTTTTTTTCTTTCTTTTTTTTTTTTTGGATTACCACTGTGTATGGAGCATGTATCTTCATCCAGCTGTCCAGAAAGATGCCTAAATCTTTTTATAGGTCTGGACTTTCTCCATGTCCTCAGGGCCAGTGTTAAGAAGGATTATAAATTACCAAGAAAGCTAAAATAAAAATTCAGATGTAATGAACATCTATGACAGAGGTGACTGAGTTCTTGGAACTGAAAAGTAATTGGATCTAATTGTGAAGCCCAATTGTTTATAGCATGAACATGTGTAGAATTCATGAGTTTGGATGATCTGTTCCACACTGAAAGTAAGTAGTGTTAGCCCCAAGTAACCACATAAATACAGTGTGTTACTTCAAGTTCTGTTCCTTATTGGGCAGAGCAGATGACAGTCATGCTGTCCTAGGGATGTTTCAGGCTCTTGCACTAGAAGGAGACCTGGAGTAAGAGTGCTCCATGGTGGCTCGCAGCACTTTTTTACGACTTCATGCCATTCGCGTTTGTAGAGCACACCTTTCAGGAGTTGTTCTCATTTCACGTCAGTGGTTCTCAACAATGGCCAGGGCAAAAGGGAGGATGGGGATATAGGGCAAGCTTACTGGGAACATTAGTGGCATGTTGTGGCGTGTGCTCTAAAAATGCCCCCCAGGAGATTCTGATCCACTATTCCCGCCAGTGCCACCTGCCTCACTCCTGTTGAGAGTAACATAACAAGGGAAATAAGGAAATACTACATTAAACTTCATGCCAATAAAATGGAAATGCCCAAATAAATGTACTGCTTTCTTGGAAAATTATGAATTATCAAGAGTGACTCTAAAAGGAAAAAATATTTTATAGACAAATATCATGAAAAAATTTTAATGTCAAAACACTTATATCCAAAAAAAGATTTTAGAATCGTAGAGGTCTATGGTAAATTCTTTCAAACTTTCAAGTAATAAATAATTCCAATGATATAAATAAGCTTTTTTTCTGTCTAACCATGTATGATCCCAATATTTTTTTAAACAAAATATTTATACATGAAGTTATTTGTAGAAACAAAAACATTGGAAACAAAGACCTCAAAATATTAAAGGCATTTATATCTGGTTGGTGGGATTTGGGGTTTTATATTTTTCTTCATACTTTGTTTTCCAAATTTTCTATATTGAGCATGGAATATTTTTATAATTATATCTTTATAATTTCATAATTTAAAATCAATGAATCATTTCTTCTTGAAGGAAGAAAGCAGATGTGGATACAGTGAGTGAGAGGCGACCTGAACACAGTGAGCAAAGTTGGTGACAAATGTCCATCTTGCATTGAAGAGGTCCCTTTTGTGGAGTAACTGTTGTCACCGTTGTTAATAGGACTTGAGCAATTCCCTTAGGCTAGTGGCTTTCTGTCCTGGCTGCATTTTAGGATCATCCAGGAAGCATTAAAAAGTATCTCCCAGACACTGGTACGGTATATACTTTTAAAGCTCCCCAGGAGATTCTAACATGCCTCCAGATTCAGATCATTGTCAGAGGCTTATTGCGTGTGTGTTAGATAATTCTGACACTGGTTCGTTTCAACAGCCAAGGAAGTAGAAGCCAGGGGTCCCTCTGGCAGGATAAGCTGAGGCAAGTGAAAGGCGGTTCCACCTTCAGTCTGTTTTCTGGCTCTTTGAGTCGAGGGCAGAGCCTGTACTTCACCACTGTGTTTGCCAGGTGTCCAGTCTGCACAGCTGTCCTTCACTGAGATGCAATTTAAGATAAGAGCTCTCTCATGAAAATTACTCAGCATGAGGGTATTGTTTACATGAACTATGTAGTTCAACCCTTCTTAGGGAATGGGAGGTTTAGATTGGTTCCTAGTGGTGTGCAGTTTCAAGAATTTCCATTTCACCTGGCCTGGATGTCAATTCTATTTCTTATCACTCAATAAAACTATTAGGAAAATAAGGTTTAAAAGCGCCAGAATACATACAATACAGCTCTTACAAATCATAAAGGCCCTAAATCTTGTTGGACAGCAAGAGAGGGACTAAGCTATGTCTTTGCTTCTGGCTTCTGGCTTCTGGCTCTGGGCTGGGAGCTGGGTCCGGAGGTCTGTGCTGGGCTGGGGAATGACACTGTGTAGGTGTTTGGGAGCCAAGTGCGAAGGGCCTCAATGAAGGCTGCTGGCTCTCGTCTGAAGCCTGGCTGCACGCTTTGGGCTTGTCAGCTGTTGATTCACTCAGTTATTATCACAAATAGGAAGCCCAGTTTCTTGGCAGTAGCAAAGGATGAAGAGCCAGGTGGGCTTAAGGAATGTGACACAAAACACTGCTCTGTTATGCAGTTCTTGGTTTTTCCATTGAACTTTAAAGGTGGGGGCAATAAGGATAAATGACTGGGAAAAGAATGGACAGCAGAAACTCTTCTGTCTTTCCCAAACATCCTCTAAATCCTGTCGTGTCTCTGTCCGTTTCAGGTGACTTATCTTTAAAATCTATAGCCCTGGGGAGCAGTAGGAAAACGATTCCTGTACCTGTCTAGCTGCAGAAACATTTAAAGCTTTCATAAAACCCAAACTCTCTTCATACTTGCCCTCATCATCCAGTGAACCACAAAGATTTTGTAGATACAAGTATTTTCCATCAAGCTTATGAATAACACCACTTGGCAGAAGACCCTGAACAAAGAACCAGACTGCAATGTTTTGTAGTGACTTTACATACAATGTGCCTTAATTACTGGCAAGCCTGTCAAGAGCTTATTCCCACATGTGTCAACACTTTCTTAATACACTGTAATTCATCATGTCTGCATGGCAGAAACAAGGTACTCTACGTCCTTACACACATCCTTCTCCAAGTGCTGGTCTTGAACTGTGTATCCCACTGCAGCGTCTTCGTCTGGTGAACAAAGAACAGACTATAGCATTGAAACAGTGAGGTCCCTGGAGTCCATCAAAGTCGTACATCACCGAGCACTTTAGCCCACGCTCCGTAGCACTCCATATCCAAGAGGCACCGCTTTATCGTCAAAAGGACATCCACTTAATAACGGCAGTAAATCCTGAACGGCAGTCTGATTTTAGACAGAAAACTTGGCTAAGAGGGAATCCTATCATTTTACCCCTTTTGGCAATTTTATTTATTGAGTTCATTTTCATGCTAGTTGTGTGATTAAATTAAGGTAAGAATTTATTTCTCCTTATTAAAAAAAAATGAATTGCTTTGGATTGGGGGAAAGAGGGCAGGAAGGGAAAGAAGAAATCTAAATAATAAACACTGCATTTCAATTGGAAATAGAGTAATTTGAAATGCTGTGTTATACTTTATGGATCATCTCTTAACCCTTTGGCTCTTTAGAGTGAAATTAGAAGTGGGCTCTGAGCCTGATTTTAGATGGTTTGGGGAAGAAGTGGTGAATCTGAGTCCTGTCTCAGAGGAAAATTGGCATGGGATTCCAAAGCAACTTTGCTTTTAATAGTTATTTGGATTGCTTATTTCACTTTTGCATTTCATTTTTATAGCCAAGAAGATAAATTTATCTACCCAAAGTTTCAGATTGCATGAAATATGCTTCATATGATCTCTTGGGTGATGCAAGCATTTTAGAGAGTTTAGTAGGAAGGGTCCAAAGAGCTGGGTATGGGAAGCAGAAGCTTTCTTCCCACTACTGCTGAGGCCTCAAGGAAAGGTCTTTCTGTTTGTCCCTTTTGCCATCTGTTAAAGCTATTCTTTGATGGCCATTCCTCATCCTCAACTGGGATTAATGATGGCATTTTGGTCAAGCAGGGAGACACCATCTATTTTGCATCAATCTTTTATATTATTTCACATGGCATTTTTCAATAATTGGAGTAAATTACATATGATAGAGACATATTAACAGTGCTTAATTTTAATGTTTGTCAAATATTGGGTATACATTTTAACAAGTATAAGAATGCCATAGCACAAACATATGAATAATAATTAATCCCACCCCATATCATAGCAGCAGTTTCATAGCAACAGTCTTTATATATGCACATAATCATGATACAATCATGATGAAATCAAAGCATCCAAGAGGCATACATTTTTCTGTCTTTCAGAGACTTGTGGTCCAGGTACAAGGCATGTGTATGGTTAAGTGCTAGTAGGAGGTCATTACTAGGAAGTGCATTGAAGGGAAGGAATGTGGGGTGGTTAGTATTGGCAATGGGAGGACTTCCCAGTCAGTTAGGCCCTGACTGATAAGAGAGCGTATTAGAGCAGTAGAGTGAATTCCAGGAAGAGAGAAAACATACAATAATTTTCTTGAGGACACAATGCAAACATCTCTAAATATAGCTTTCTAGTGAAATGCCGTGTTAAAATATACGTCGAGTGACTTGATAGGATGATGAAGCCAAATACATAGTCTTTTGCCTTCGAAACTTGCTTCTTTTCTTGCGTTCCCCCTGTGTATTAATGGAATCAACATCCTGTCTGTTTTCCAGCTTCTAAATCTCATAGGGCCCTTCACTCATTTCCTTCTACTTTGTTGCTCACATCTGAATGTACATCAAAATCCTGTTGATTTTTTTTTTTTTTTTTTTGTAATATCTCTGCAAGCCCTCCCTCCTCTCACCACTCCCTTATCCCTGATCTCAGACCAGCTATAACTTTTCTACTGGGCTCTCAACCTCCAGTCTCCCTGCCTAATTTATTTTATGCTTGGCTGTCAGGTTAGTTTTTTTGAAGCACATCTCTAACACATTCCTGCTCAAAAATCTTCAGCAGTCCTCACTGATTATAGAAAAAGGTCCAAATCCTCAGCCTGCATGCAAGAACCTCTTTATTTTGGCTCTGTAGAACTTTTCATACTCTAATTCAGTCAAGCAAAACTTTACTCCATGTTTTCTTTCTTCTTTGACTGTCCTCTCTCCTTTGAACTTACTGCCTGTGGTCAGTGCTTAAAGCATGACTTGTTGAATAAGGATATTGGAATTTTGACATGAAATGTTAATTTATTGGAGACCTTTATGAATTGGTTAATAAGTAGCATTAATAGGAATTAGGGATTAGTTATTCCTAGAAGTATTACTGTTTATATATAAAACCATCATTTTAAAAGATTCCTCCTATTTTCGTTAAATCAATGGTCCTATGGATTACTGGTAAAACTAGATAATTTCAAAATCTCTTCCTTCCCAATGAAATTATATTCTGAAAACCAAAACACCAGATATAAGATTATAGCCAGCAGAGAAACAGGAAGAAGAAGACCAATGTGCTAAAGTAATATTATGTTACTATGTTACATTGCACCAATAAGATAAAAGTCTACATCCCATGATTTAATACAATAAAGGCTCATTTTTTGCCACATAAAGACCAATGGAGGTCAGGCAACCTTTGCGAGCAGTTCTCCAGGCTCCCTCCATCATATGATGCCATCATCTGAACACATGGATGCATAGGAACAACAGCACTTATTTTCACACATTCTTTTCTTTCATAGTCTATTGATTATAGCTAGTCACCTGGCCTGGCCTAACTACAAGGCATTTGGGAAGTGTAGAGGAGCACACGGAACATTGGGTGAGTACACCATCCCTGCCACGGGAAATAAAGACTTAGTAAGAAGTATGCTGGTGCAGCCCCAAGGATTAATATAGAAGACAGTGGTCTGCCTATTACTAGCTGTGTGACTTTTGGCAAGTAGTTTAACCCTCTAGGCCTCAGTTTTCATATGTATAAAATGTCTATAATAATAATAATTATGCCTATCTCATAGGGTTGTAGAGTTTATAATTCCTGTAAAGCAGTTGGAAGAGTGCCTGGAATATTCTAAGTTGAGTTGATGCTGTTATTATTGTTATTAATGTGGAAAACTTGGGATGAGAGACAAAGAAAACCATGACCTCTGCCAGGGGGCCTGCCATTATGCAGCGGCCTCCTGGGAGCCCACCCTGACCTGCCATGCACTGACCTCTTTGCCATGTCCCTAAGTGTGTAAGAGTTCCTGTGAGCGCCTGCCAGAGCGGGCTTACCAAGCCTTGCTGCTCATGGGGGTTTCAGAAGCACTGGGGGTAGTGGAGAGTAAACACCCTGCCCCACTGGTCTGTCCTGGGGTAAGGCTGGGGAGGAGGTGGTGCTACAAACTAGAGGGGGGTGCAGGAGGAGTTTGCTGTTTATGGAGTACCTGCTGTATGCAGGAGTCCTGACAATTCATTCCAAGTTCAGGACAATGAAGTCAAATGCTTGCTATTGAATAAACCCCTGTGCCAGTGGGGTGGTAAATGCTGTTATTAGAACCCTTACCCACCACTGCCAGCAGAGATGAAGAAACCAAGAGTCAGAGAAGAGCCAGGACAAGAACACACCAGGTCCTGCCAGCTTCCTTGGGGCCAACCCTGGAAATTGACTGGAATTGGGAGGTCTGGGAGTTACTGCCCTGCCCCCTCCTGGAGAATCAGCACCTGGCCAGGCACCAGGGGTCCTGTAGGGCAGCTGGCCATGTGGCGTTCCAATCTCACCCCTGCCATGACTGTCCAGGTCATCCCTGTTCACCCTGTAGCTCCAAGTCTGTTGATCAAGGGGTGACCAAACCCCACCCCCATTTCATTAATTTCTTCTACTAATCCTCCACTTCCAACTTTTTGTACCTTCAAATGACCCCCTACTCTGAAAGTTCAATTCCGCTCTTGCTTTATGTCCCCTTAAACCCACCCACTTCTTGTTCCCTCCCGTCTCCCACTCTCCCACCTTCTTTACCACTACCCCATCTCCACCCATCCATCACAGCCCACCCTTTTCACACACTCCCAGCATATTCTTCCTTACTCTATCCTCTCTCTAGATGTTCCCCACTTCCACCGCAGGTCTGTGAACCCAGCAGGGTGCCCGAGCTCCTGGGTCCTTGGCTCCTATGGAGCCCACAGCCCAGACAGGCTGGGGCAGCAGGGCACTGGGTTCTGAGAGAGTGTGATTGGTGGCTTTTTAAAGCCTGGCCTGTGGCTCAGGAAGTGCAGACCCTCTCCCTCAGCCATGCTGCCATTCATACTCTCCCTTCCTGGGCCAAGGCCAGCCAGATGGCTGAGAAGACTGACCAAGGCCCAGCAGGAAGGGCGCTGAAGGAAAGGCATGGTGGCTCAAGGGCCTGACTCAGATTCGACGTTGAGGGTCTGTTTGCGTCTACTTCTGACCTGGACACCATGGCCATCCAAACATGGACTGTCCTACTGCGGGTGCTGTGTTGATGCGCCGTGTCCCTAAGTGTGAAAATTCTGAGTTCATGTGAGCACCTGCCAGGGTTTGTTTGTTGTGTGTGTTTGTGTGTGTTTGAGCTATGTGCGTGTAAACAGTCAAGCAGGAGTAAGTGTATGTGTGTCTGTCTGCACATGTGCGTCTGTATGAAAATTTCCACGTGTGGGTGTATTTGAATATGTGTTTGATTAGGTGGGGGTGTTGTGTGTCTGTTTATGTGTGAGTGTAAATCAGTTTTTGTGTATCAAGTGTCCACTGTGTGTATCAATGTCTGCATGACTGTATGAGTGTTTCATATATTTTTTCTGCACAGCGATCTGTAAATATTTTGTTGGGCATGGGTGTGGGGGATGGGTGGAAAGGTGAGGTGAATATAGTCAATAATATTGCGATCGTTTGCCTGGTAACCGATGATTACCAGACTTAGTGTGATGGTCACTTGCTAACGTTTGTCAATGTTGGGAGGATCACTCTTGTGTGCACCTGAAACTAATGTAATGTATACCGACTATACCGAAATGAAGCATATGAATTTAGAAATGTAAAAGAAATGAAATAAATGAAACCAGCCAGAAAGTACCCTCTGCCCGAAGACCCTAGGGTTGAGCTTGATGTGCTGTATCGCCGCGGCCATCAGGGGGCGCACAGCCAGTCATTTCTCGACTACTTGAGCTTATGTTCGTGGCTTGTGCGGGTGAAGGAGAATCCACAGGAGGACAAGAGCTTCCCGTCCTCAGGTGGAGGAAGCCTCGGCCAGGCTTTGGGACAAATGGAGGCCCAGTCCGCCTATGGGAAAAGCTTGGAGTAGGGCCCTGATGGCTGAGCAGGGCTTTTGCATTCGCTGCTCTGAGATATTTTTCTAAAAAGTTAGTAAAGAAACTTTCATTTCCTAGAAAGTTCCATTGTCTTTTATTCTTTTCTGTCTTGGATAATGTGTTATGATTTTGTTGTGATTGTGGGCAAATGGGTGTCTGAGATTACATGTTTCAAATGGACAGCATTAGGATTCGATATTTGTAAGCACTAGGCCGTAAGTCTAGATAGCACCCGTTACCATACAACTGATCTCATTCACCCCTTTTGCCCTTCCACCAGTGGCCTTCTTAAGTAATATTTTAAAAGAAATTACACACTGATCCATTGATGAGGGTTTTAATCATTGAATTCACAGCATCCAGTATTACTTCTTATGGATTCCAGATTGTTTCTGGAGAGACATCACAATGGAATTCCAGACAGAGGGAAACACACAGGGGAGAAACTATTATCAAAATGTTGGAAACTGTCTGCCTCTTGTGGAGCGATATCCTAGCCCGAGGCCAAGGAAATAGATTGCTCCCCAAAACAACTATTAATATTACCCATTGGGATAGTTAATTTTTCTACAAATTGTTAGTAATTGAATAATATTGAGAAATGGAGAATGGATTTAGTATCACATCATTATTTTAATTTCAATACTTTTTATACCTAAAAGAGAATTTATTACCGTTTAACTTTCCCAGTGTTAAAGGAAATAACTTATCAACAATAGGTGAATACATACATACTTGAAAGTGAGTTTTTCTCACTTTCAAGTCCGAGTTTTGCGGTGTTGGACATGGTCTCATGAAATAGTGATGCAGACGTAATTTTAAAATTACTTTCAGGTTACTTAAATGTCCTTTAATAGAAATCTCTGAATTGATTTTAGAACAATAAAGTCAAGAGAACTTCCTAATTTGTCATTGAATTGTAGTAAGCAAAATTCATGAACCAAGTCTAGAAAAAAAAAATCTTGCTGTGTTTTTGTTAAATGAAATATATTGGGGAATCTTTGGTTAATAACCTTATATAAATTTCAGGTGTACAACCTTACAATCCAGCATCTGTATACTCCATCCTGTGCTCTGCACCCAATGTCTAGTTTCCATCTTTCATCCTATAGTTAACGCCTCTACACATTTTGTTCTTCCCCCACCCACATTCCCTTGGTCACCACTATTCTGTTGTTTGTAGCTGTGAAGTTGTGTTTTGTTCATTTTGCCTCTGTGTTTCTTCCTTTCTGTCCTAATTCCATAAGGGAATGAAATCACATGGTCCCTGTCCTCTTCAGTCTGACATATTTCACTTAACTTGGGTCTCAATGAAAGTGCCAGTGTCACAAAATAATTATCAGGACTACAGCTCATAAGCGGCAAAGGCTAAAGCTCCTGGCTGAAAGCAGCCCTGAAATTCCCAGTGCTGTTTGGTGACCACCCACGTCTAGACTAAGTACCGCTGGGTGGATGGGCCGCTGGGCTACAGATGGGAGCTTGTAGCATTAAGGCAAAGAGAGAATGCATTTTAATAAAAAATGTTTGCTCTGTTTTGATATTTCTTGTCATTAGTTTTAATGTGTTAGACTAAACAGAAGTGCAAGGCACATATTCAGATAAATGGCCTCTACTTTCAATTTTGTTTTTCCTTAGTCAGGCAGAAAAAACTTCATTCACTGGTAGAAGTAATGGAGGGGAAGTTTAGCATCCCCTCCGAAGTCATAACAGTATATGGGGGTTGGGGCATAGTGAGTCTTTAAAAAAGCATTTTCAATATTTTATTATTTATGCTTGAAAAGAAATAAAAACTTTCATTTTCTTAAAATAAGCTACTTAAGGTAAAGATCGTCAAAATGTTGGCTGATATAGAGAAGATGCAATGATTGTGTATATGTACTTACATATTATATACATATATATATATACATATATATGTATATATATATATAGATCCATCTTTAATGAACCACGTTCAGAATCCCTGCTGAAGGAAGACCCAACTTTTTGACTGGGACAATCTCAGTTTACATACATAGAAAGAAAAGCAGGATAGTGCAGTGGAAAATTTCCAGAGTCAGAAATTTAAAGAACCTGGCGCCCGTTGAGTGGGGTTCGAACTCTGAAACCTGGAGCAATTCACTTAACCTTATACAAGTAGAGCCTGTCTCTCCTCATTTGTAAAATGGGGATAGAAACATCCTTTTATGATGCATAGGTGAAATATACATATAATAAATGGCAAGCTACTTTTCTAATTGTGAAGTGCTAATGCATGAATATGCCATGTTTTCCCGAAAATAAGACCTAGGTAGACAATCAGCTCTAATGCATCTTTTGGAGCAAAAATTAATATAAGAACTGGTATTATATTATATTATATTATATTATATTATATTATATTATATTATATTATATTATACCTGGTATTATATATTATATTGTATTATATTAATTTTTGCTCCAAAAGATGCGTTAGAGCTTATTGTCCAGCTGGGTCTTATTTTCGGGGAAACATGGTACTATTATGATTATAATACCATTACTGCTTACCTGAATTTATCTTAAAGTAGACACCAAAGGCCCATTTACCATGAAACATGTAAACACACACACATGAGTAATGTTAAATATATCATAATTTTTCCATTTTTTGGGAAAAGTAGTCAATCATTTTTGCAAATGTTCTTTCTCTCCTCACTTTAGGAGACAGGAAGACAAGAAATACTTTAAAAAGTAGGAGAAGGAAAGCATAATAACTATCTTCTTTATCCTGTTTATCCAGCTACCCATACCTGATAGTGAATGAGCTTTGTATGAATATACATTTGAGACCGTAAAGATTTATTTTAACTTTACTTTAGCCATTTCTCCAGGGGAATAGGAATATTTAATTTTCAGGTCTAAAATCATCATTTCTCTGAAAAAAACATTCTTCTGCTTGTTCAGACTCCCTCCTCTTGCTCCTGGTGTCTTTTTGGCATGAAACAGACAGCTGGAAACTCCAAACCTTGCAGGATCTTTTCTTCTCCCTTGGGGATTCATGATTGGACTCTTGACCTTTGACATCTCCCATCCTGCTCTCATGGAGAGCCCTCATTTTGCAGTCCGGGTGCAAGAAGGCAGAGATATTTATAGAACTTCAGGTTATTGTACGGGTTTGTGTTTTTATGGTTAAATACTGGTTTCTGCCTCCAAATTAGTAGTTTACTATGTTTACTTAAGTGCTGGAAATTTATGGAGTGATCATAGTTGAATTCTTGTTCCTAAAACAAAACATAAGAAAATACCACTTGCTGATTTCTTTCTATTTTTATGTCTTTGGATGGCTTATGTTGCCTTGCAGTAGCAAGCAAGACTGTTACAGAATTGTTTTCCCCACAATGTGATTGCTTTTTGGGTGTACTCCATGTATATCTTTTAGTAATGATGCTGTCCTCACACCCAGGAAATCACTAAGAGAAAGGGTGGTATTTACATCATGTTAAATTATTAACCATTTTTTTGAGTTTTTAATATTTGGTTTGTCAATCAAGGTAATTGGTGAAATATGAAATCTATATGTGTGCTGATAATTACCTAGGAGACTTAGCAAATATTTCAAATTACTTAAAGCCAGGAAGAACATCTGTGGAGGTGATGGGATTCCTAAAGTGAATTCACAGTATCATAAAAGCTCAAGTTAAAAGGCACTTTGGACCCATGGAGAAGAATTTCAAGTAATTTATGTAGATATTCCCCCCATCAAGGAGGGGGAGCATAACTCCCACTCTAGGGATGAGCTTCAGAGAGTGACTTCCTTGCAGAATGTACAGTCTGGAAATCGAGATGGGAAGGGGAAGGGAGAGGAACTTTATAGTGGAGAAACCTGACAAATGCTACTTCAGCCAGGTGATCAAGGCCAATGTTGACAGTCGTAAATCATGTTGACAGTACGTACCCTTGATATGATGTCATGAAGATGGCTGGCACCTTACCTCTGTGGTTTTCCTCCCAAAATCCCATAGCCTCAGTCTTATCTTAGAAAAGCCACATACAAATTCCAACAGAGGGGCATCTTACAATGTACCTGACCAGTATACATCAAAACTGTCAAGGTCATCAGAAATAAGGAATGTCAGAGAAAGTGTCACAACAAAGAGGAACTTAAAGAGATAAGACAACTAAATGCAATGTGGGATCCTGGAATAGAAAGAAGGCATTGGGTAAAAACTAAGGAAATCTAAATAGACCATGAGCTTTAGTTATTAACAATATATTAGTATTGGTTCATTAATTGAAACAAATGTATCGGACTAATAAGATCTTATCAAACTTGTAAGATGTTAATAATAGGGGGCCTCTGGAGTATATGGGAACTCTACACTATCTTTCAATTATTCTGTAAATCTAAAATTACTCCAAAAATAAGGTCTTTTTTTTTTTTTTTTTTTTTTTTTTAAAAAAAAGCACTTTGAAAACTATTCAGTTGATATCCTTCTAGTGACCAAAACTCTGTCAAGATGTGGCTGTCTTTTCAAATTCCTGAATGAAAGGCAACTCACCACTTCCAAAAGTAGTACTTTGATTAATGCCCAACTCTTAAGTGTTTTGTCTTGTTTGTTTATTTGTCTTTTGGTAGGTAGTAGCAGCTACCAAAGAAATTTGAAGTGGCTAGAATTAGTTACTCCCCCACAAACTTCCTACATGGCTATAATAAAAACAAGTCTCGAAAGAGATTCTTCCTCCATACATTTATTGTACCATGGTTTATTTGCAAGCAAGCATAAAACAATTCATATAGTCTGTTCTATAAGCTTGATGAAGTCTAAGCTTTTTTTGTTTTTTAGCACTTTGGTCACATCTTGTATGAAACGTTTACTCCAAGCATGATATTCCAGAGTCAGGATTTTGTGCCTCTAGTAAGCACTATAAAATCAGAAATCCTCTTAAACCAATGATTGGAATCAGGCATCATTCTTAATCATTCAGGTTGCAGGAGTCATTGGATTTTCAAATTCTGTTCCTGCAAAACTATTTCTAAACTGTTTTGGCCAATTCATATATCTTGGTACTTCTAATTTCACTGAGAGCCCATTTCTAATTTTCAACATATTCAATAGCCAGTCACTAGTTGAACAAATAAAACCTATTTTTGACATCAAGATGTTAATTAGTAAAGTAGCTTGTTCATTAAGATGCTGGTAGCTGAAGGGCTTATAGTAGATCCTCTGGGCATGGCCTTTTCTGATGTAATGAAGGTGACTACCATGAACTATGCATTCTGGATATCATAGTAGCTAACCATCCTTAGAATTAAAGCTTTAACTAATCAAAATTATATTACATTGATGATATGAACTGTTTTGAAGTAAATTACAGACATCAATATAAGTTAATTCCCTCTTTAAAAACAACTCAACCCAACGATTTGCTTCTGTGTCCTTTCTGTCCATTCTTTCCTTTGAGGCACCAAGGAGTATACTTAAGTTTACATCTGAGGCAAAAATGATGTTTGGGTATGGTGTCTCTGAGAGTAAACTCCAAGTGTTTACTTCTTGGGACACTGAGGTGGGGTAGAGGGGAATGGAAGAGTGGGGTGAACATAGTGACAGACAAGTGCTTTGGATTAATTGTCAGAACTACAGTGGGCTAAGGAAATCTTATCTTCCTTTAATCTAGAATGTTTTTGACAATAAAACTAGTTTTGAACAGTGTCTCTTAATATTTCACAGAAGTAATATTCTATGTTACACATAGTCCACTCCCTTATCTATAATAGAAGGTCAAATGAAAAGGGGCTGGAACATGTGACCTTGGTAAAAACAAGACAAATAAGAAACATTTTCATAATTATAGTAACTAACATTTTTGTAGTACTTACTATGTTTCATGTATAATTTCTATTAACTGTTCTAAGTACATTATATACATTAACTCATTTAATCCTCCAACAAATCTAGACTATTCTACTTATGGGAAACTATTACCAAGGGCTGGGTTGAGTATCTCACTTTATATACTGGAGAAAGTTGCTGTTCTATGACAAAATGGTGAACTAGAAGAGTTAGAGAAAATCTAAAGCAATTGAAAAGAATGAACGTAAAGAAAACTAAAGAATTTAATACCATGAGCATTCACTGAGTTCCCACAGAGTGCATGTCTCTATACCTAGACTATTAACAGAAAAACAAAACAAAACAAAACAAAACAAAAAAATTAACTCACAGTCCTTGCTGGTACTGGTACAAAGCATGTTTTATTTCAGTTTTTATTATCTTCTAAGCTTTTATTATTTCTTAGCTGTCTTATAGATATATAGATATGATCTGTATGGAAGAAAAGTTACTGGATTATTTTTAGACTGTGTTTCATAAGACATTAGGGAACTAAAAATTCTGGGAAGATGGCAGCCCTGGCAATATATTTGATGACTATCCCTTACTCCTTGAATAAACACAGGTGTAGTAACAAATCCAAAACTGCAAAGATGAAATGACATCTATAACAAAACAGCAAAATACACATCCTAATATAGGTACATTGGAGACAAAACCCTTACAACAAAAGACACGAGTGTTGAGGACAGACACCCCCACCTACCACCCCCAATCACCAGTGCTACTCACTGAAAAGTCCAGTGGTCTTCCAGCATGGGAGGAGCAACTGATTCTGGGAGGGAGCTTTACAGGATCCAATTCATGGGTGAGTGTAAGGAAGCCATGGTAAGGTCTGATGATGCTGTGGTTGTTAGACTCTGTGAACTCTTACAACTAACCAACTGAAGCTCACTTTCAGAACTAAGCCCTGCACTGAGAAGAGAATGCTGGGAGTAGAACTCAAACTGCACAGAATGGGGACAATAGGAGCAACAAAGAAAAGGTTCCACCAAGAGTGAGGTAGAGGAGAAGAGAAGGCAAATCTCAGAGAGGATGAGGCCATAGTTTTGAATCCTTTATGGGAAAAAAATCCAAAACAAAACAGAAGAGGTTGTTCTAGAGTGTAAAGTTAGGCCCTAGTTACTGCTCTAAATCTATAAGTACACTCATTTCACTTCAACATGAGTTATAGAAAAAGACTTCAGTCAAATCCAACATACAGTTATAAGAAAAAAGAGAAATGGAATAGAATAATGTTTCTACAGACAATGAAGGCATTCTAGAAAGATAGCCTCAATAGGAAGATAAAAACTGTAATCTAATATTTTAAAAGGAGTTAAAAGAAACTGGGAAGACACTAATAGATATGAAAGATAAACACAAATCTGAATGAGGAAAAACTAAGATGAGGTGATTGGCAAAAAATAAGATTTGGAAAGAGGGATGACAGAATTTAGGAAAGAATTGGTAGGACAATTTAATAATATCAAGTTCAGTGATGAAACCTACACTAGAAGAAATGAAAGAACAAATAAACACCTTAAGAAAAATAGAAGAAAAAAGTCTAAAATATAAAAAGAATGAAGAGATTAAAAAGATGAAGAAAAGATAACATCAATAAAATATAGGCAAAGGAAATCCAACACACATATAATAGGAACCCCCAAGGAGAGAACTAGAGCAATGGAATAGAACAAGTATTCAAAATTATGATTCAAGAAAAATTTCCTTACTAAAAATACTTGTTAAAAGGTAATACTGGAAACCTGGGAAAACTGACTGAAGATACATTCCACTGAAACTATGGACTTTAAAGAAAAGGAAAACATGCTTTAATCATCCAGGCAAAAAGAGGAAGTCACTGATAAGAGAAAGGACATGAGATTGTGTAAGATCTAGAAGTCCTCAACATATATATCTTAGAAGTCCTCAACAATTTATATCTATGAGAAAAAAAGAAGACCTTTAATAGGAAAACTTTATTCCAGCAGACCATAATTAGCACATTTAAGAAAGTCAAGTCAAGAATTGAAATATGAGACAAAGGTCATGCACCTTGTCAAACTGACATTTAATTATAAAGATCATAAACAAACTTATGAATATGCAAAAAAACCTCTTAGAATATTGTTCCTTTGAGACTTCATGAAGACTACAAAGAAAAATAAGATTCAGGCAACTAAAATGACTGGATTAGGAGCATTACATATATATTTATATATTTATCTGATGAATCAAGATTACATAACTAAAAGGGAGGCATTTTATGATATATTAATGGCTATATGCTCTGACAATGCAGATATACACAATTATAGAGAATTTGGGGGATAATCAGGAAATTATTAGTGTAAGAAAAATAAGTTCACTTAGTGCCTATAGATAAAATTTGGGAATAAAAGGACATTATTTCAAGTTTCTATTTCTGAAGAAATAAAAAGAACAGGAAAAGTGTTTATTGTCTAATTTCAATTCTGTTCATAATAGGGAACCAATAAACAACAGCAAAAAAAAAAAGTTGAGAGAGAAAACTGAGTACAAGTATAAAGGTAATTCATTAGAACAAAAATATAAACCTTCCTAAATATCAAAAGATATACCCGCTTAAAAAGAGTAGAAGCAAATAAAATAGACCACATACTGAAAGACTGAGTATATAATGCGTGTGTGCATACACACACACACACACACATATACACACACTGATAAATTGAAGCCAAATATATTGACTATATCAGTAATTGTCAATGGGCTTTACTCACTTATTAAAATAAAAAGTTGAGATTGTCTAACAAAACAAAATCTAATACTATGTTGTATACAAGTGATATGCCTTAAAAAAAGATATTCAGAAGGTGAACAAAGATATAAAAAGAAAACAGGGCTTGTTATCTTGATATTTGAAAAGGTAGAGTTCAGACCAAAAAACATTGAAAGAGAAAAAATATATTTTATAATACTAAAGGCTACATTCCACAATAAAAATATAAGTTATTGATGTTTATATTTGCTGGAATACAGCATTGAAACTCATAAAACACAGCAACAAGGAAATATAGACAAAAATATGCCAATCTCAATTTAACATAGATCAAGTGGATAAAAATATTAATAAGGATACTGAAGATCTAAATGAAATAATCATTAATATATATCTTATAGATAAATATTCAATTTTGAACTCAGATAACAGAGAATACACTTTATTTATAAGTGCATGTGAAACATTTACAAAACTTTACCATGTCTAAGCAACAAAGAGAACATCAATCAATTTCAAAGAATAGAAAAATTATAAAAAATGTTCTCTGACCATGGTGCAATAAAATAAAAATGATCAAGACAACCATAAAAATGCTATCAATTAACTTTCAATTAGGGGAATAAAAAACTAAATTGGAGAAATCTTTAAAAATAAAGGTAATGAAATCATGAGGCAGCATCTATGGAATACAGTCATAGCAGTTATCAAAGGAAATTTTATAGCATTAAAAATACAATTATAAAAAATGAAAAAGAGAAAATAAATAAATGAAAAATCCAAGTTAACAACAACAAGCAGAAGGATAAAATTAATAAAGATGCAGTTACAAATCAATTAGATAGAAACCAGAAAAAAAAAGTGTAGTGGTTAAATAAATTAAAAAAGAAAATCTAGTTGAAAACTGTATAATTTTTAAGAAAAATATGACAGCAGAATTGATCCAATAGAGACAAAACAAGCTAATTATAAAGAAATCGCTTACAAAAAGCTCCACAGTTTTAAAGGTTCATAGGAGAATTCTACAAAGACCTTCAAAGATAAGATAATTTCAATTCTAAGAATACTAAACCAGAGCATAAGAAAAGCAGGATGATTTTCAAATTTTTTTTATAAAATGAAGTAATACTGACCCCCAAACCTGGCCAAAGGCTGCTCCAAAAAAGAACATTACAGAATAATCTTACATATTACTAATGATAAACATTCTTAAATAAAATATTAGCAAACAGCGTATTAAAAATACCAATATACCTTAACTTTGTGGGGTTCACTGCAGGAATATAAAGTTCATTCACTATTAGGAAATCCAATGATGAAAAAAATTATGATTATCTCTGTAGGTGCAGAAAAGGCATTTGACAAAATTCAACATTCTTTTATGTTATGAAAGACTCAACAGAACAGGGATTGATGGATCTTTTTAAAACATGATAGTATACCTTAGTGTTAAATCCTCTCACTTAGTGGAGAAATACTAGTGTGTTTCCTCCCAAAATCAGAATCAGGAACAAGACAAGGATCCTCACTGTCTCCACTACCATTTAACATTAGGTTGAAGGTATCAGCCAATGCAACTAGAAGAAAGAAGGCCATTAGCAGGAGAGAACTGGAACGGAAAAGGCAAAATTATCTTTATTTATATAGTATATTTGATTGACTGTCTGGAAATCTCAAAGGTATTTATTTAAAAACTATTATAAATAATAAAATAATTTCATAGAGTGTCATATTATAAAAATCAGTATGCAAAAATAAGCAGCCTTTAAACATGAAAGCAAAAACTGTTTATTAAATATAATAGAAAGAAGACACCACTTAAAATAGCCAACAAAATTAAATAATAAAGTAAAATGGAATGAAATGAAAGGAAATGAAATGAAGTAAAAGAAACTGCCTAGGTGTGGATTTAAAAATATGTGAAGAAAACCATAAACCCCCCTGAAATTATGAGTGAACGTGAATAAATGAAAGACATTCTATGTTCTTGGATAGAATGATTCAACATTATAAAATTCTCAGTCCTCCTTAAGTTATTTTATACAATTAATGATATCAAGTTTTTTATTAGTTTTTATAATCAATGCTACAAGTTGATTAAAAAGTTTATTTGGAATAATAAATAAGCAAGAATAGCCAGGAAAAGAAAAAAAAATACAGAATAGAGCTAGTGCATGGTGATAGTAGAACACATAATGCTTATATTCGTATAAAGAAAAGAGTGGTTTGTGTACATGAGTAAACAGTCAGACCCATGAATCAGAATAGAAAATTCAGAAATACATTTAATTAAGAAGGGAATGAGATGGACTTTTAAAAAGTGTTGGGGGAAAACTGGATGGCTTTATGCAAAAAGATAAAATTGGATCTATTCCTCACACTGCACATCAAAATAAAAGTGTATCAGAGATTAAAATGTAAAAAAAAATTACACCCTACAAGTGCAAGAAGAAAATACAGTAGAGAAAAATTTCCTATGACTCAAAATTCAGAAACAGTAACAGAAAAGATTGATACATTTGATAACATAAATACAAACAAATTTTGAGTAGCAGAAAGAAAGCTAGCATAAGAAAGGCAAAAGGACAGAAGACAAAAAGGGAAGAAGTATTTGCAATTCATATCATGGACAAAGGGTTACATCCCTTACATAAAATGAGCTTCTAAAAACAGAAAGGTAAAAGATAACCCTATAAAAAAAATCAGATAGAGACAATTCACAGAGAAATAAAATAAAATACTTGGCCATATGAAAAGATATCCAATCTCATGCACAGTAAGAGAAACACAAATAAAAATTACATTGAGATAGTACTTAACTATCAGGTTGATATAAACCCAAGTTTAATAACATATTCTGAGTATCAGTAAGAGCTGGGCTTTTTGGCATGGGAAAAGGAAATACTAATGTAAGGTGAAGGAGGTTAAGTAAAAATGCAGCAGTATTGAATTGAAATTTACTTTATCTCCAAAAATACCCAACATGCTAAACAAACAAAACAATGCCACCATCACTTAAATGCGAAGAAATAAAAACAATCATCAATCCTGTGATAATGAGTATGTGTGGAATTCAGAATTGTGCTCTTTAAATCTCATTTTCCAATAAAAGGAACTGGGACCCTGGAGAAAGGACTGAATGTGGAACAGGAAATGTAGAAGGTTAGCCTGGAGCATCTTGTCCTACCAGAAAGCAAGGAAGCTAAAGGAAGATTAAGACTATTAGGTTCTGTTCAAAGCAACCAATCTAAAGTTGTTCCCATTGGCTAAATTTTGAGCATTAATAAGGACAGAAATGTCAATGAATCATGACACATCAAGTACATTTAAATCCATGAGTTCCAATGATACTAAGAACATCACACTGGTTACATCACACTTTGGAAAACTTAGGGAACCAATATATTATTTTGAGGAATGCTAAATAGAAAAGAAATATCAAGCATCTAAACTGCCTTTCCTACACTGAAAGTATTTCAGGGTAAATCACCAATTGATGAAGAGAAATTCTCTGAGAGATGGATTCTAGGTAATACATGGAAAAAAAATAAGAGAATTAAAGTATCATTATTTTGTGACCCTTAATGAAATAGTGAAGTTAGGCATAATCATCAATAGCTGCTAACATGACCAAAAGAGAGACAACCAGACATTGTATGTTCCTATAGATTGAACTTCTCATTACCACTGAGAAGTATTCTCTCTGAAATATTGAATCAGAATTGAGTTGTTTCTAAATACCATCTTATAGGATCCCAAAGATCAGCAAAACATGTTAAATGAGGCCATGGGGATGTAGTCAGTGAAACGTGGGTTGAGGAAAACTCTGTAGGATGAACAATCCAGCATTTTCCACAATGATGACAGCAACGACGATGAATACAACAGCAATGTGGCAAGGGAGAAAAAGGAGAGCAGGGGGGGTCTTATAAATTAAAGAAGTATGTCAACCAATAGCAATGTATGGGCCTTATTTGAATCTCAATTAAAAAACAAAACAAAACATGAAACAAAACTCCTTTAAACACTAGTAGGATATTTGAGACTATTAAAAAAATCACCGTTAAATGGTTTTTGTTTTGTTTTGTTTTGTTTTAGGTAGGATAATGGTATAGTGGTTTTGTTTTTTTTAAATAATCTTTATCATTTATCTAAGAATTTTTAGAAATTTTTATGGGTAAAATGATATGCTTTCTTGGATGTGTTTCAAATAAGCAGAGGAGGGGTGGGTGACTTGGGGTGTAGATGAAACAAAAGTAGCGGTGAGTTGATAGTTGTTGAAACTGAGTATTGGAGCATGGGATTTATTATACTTTTCTAAGTTTGAATATGTTTGAAATTTTCTGTGGTAGTTTTAGAAAAATTAGGGAATGTCTCTTTAAAACACTGGCCAGACTTTAGGTGTTGAAGCTGTTGACCAAGTATTTGAGAACTTCAAAACACTTTCTATAATTGCTAAAGTCCTAAACACCCTATACCAAATACTGTCCCCCTTATTTGACAGATCATTGGTATTTTTAAAGTAATTTAATTTAGATGTTTCTTCTTAGCTCATTCAAATATTATTGTATGAGAACTATTTGATGTTCAACTTCCACTCATCCCCCACCCAAAACAACAAAAATAAAAACCAAAAAAACAAACAACAAATTCTTATCTTTCAAGTCATATTCTATTTAAAATTTGAAGCTGATATTTTGCCAAAATAGACAAGAAAGAAATGCCACTTGAAAGAATACCGTTTCGTTTATTAATTACTGCACAAGAAACCACCCCAAAATTACATGGCTAAAAACAATCATTTCATTATATTTTTGTGGTTTCTCTACTGGGTAGTTTTATTCTTGCTTGGTGTTTTTCATGCAGTTTCACAAGATGGTGGGAGCTGCAGCTCTGATTTGTGCTGCGTGTCTCAGGCTAGGAGTCCTTCAGGTTGCCGCTCTCCACGTGGTGTCTCAGCTTTCAGAAACTGTCCCCTGATCACTCTTTCTAGCAGGGCATCATGGACTTCTAGCATGGCAACTCAAGGCTTCTAGAAGGAAGCTGGAGGTGCCAGACTTAATTAATGCCTGGGCTTGGAAATCCCAGACCATTCTTCCCTGTTCTATTTTGGTCAAAGCAGTCGCAGAGCCAGCCAAGATTCAGTGGTAGGGGAAATATATTCCATCTCTTGATGCAAGGAGTAGCATGTTCAGACAATGAAGAGTGGGATTGTTTGGGGCTATCTTTGGAGACAAGCTGCCACAATTAGTTTAAGTGCAAAATCAGAACATGCGTACTTATCAGAACCTACCTCTAGTCAGCTCAGATTATCTATCTATCTATCTATCTATCTATCTATCTATCTATCTATCTATCTATCTATCTATCATCTAACATCTCTTTCTCTCTCTCTCTCTATATATATATACATATATAATACAAAATATAAATATATTACATATATTACACACACACACACAAGTGAAGTACGCGTTGGTGCTAGCACAGCCAGGTTGGTCCACATGAAGAACACATAGACCCATTTTTGCTTGAAAGGAAATTACATGGTATGGGAAGTATGTCTAAGCCTTGATTGGGGCTAAGAAAGCATATGAATTATATTTTAGAATTATCCAATCCTTTACGTATCTCACAGGTATTGGTACAATTTCTAAATCAACCACTATCTCGTTACTGACTTGATAAATGGCTTTTGGGGGGAGGGATGTTTTATTATTGCTTTAAGCATTCCTTCTCTGAGTGCGTTTTCAGTTTTGGGGACTGTGTTTCCAAACCCACTAAACGCAAGGAAACAATGGATGTCTTTCTTAGCTACTTGTAAAAGGTCATATGGAAAATGAGCATGGGCAGAGTGGTTCCAAATAGACATGCAAGCACATGCATAAATGAACACATTTAGAACATTGTCGGGGTTAACCCTTTGATGCACAGAAAACAAGGAGACTGTTTTCCTATCCGATGGTTTTAAATTGATGTGTGAAGTACAAAACAGAAGTGAATCATTGAAATTTTGTTTTGAACTGTTAGTGCTGGGAGCTCTGGGAAGACCCAACACGCAGGTGGTGTGAGAGTCCAGGAAGAGGGAGGACGCTGCTCACTGAATAGGTCAGGGTCTTTCCTCCCAGGTCTCAGTTTGGACAACAAGCTGCAGGATAACCTTTAGAGACCTTCAACCCTATAAAGATTATGCCTCCAACAGAGTCAAAAGAAAAATAACAATACAGTATAAACAAATAGAAGACATAAATGAAATATTCTGACTTTCAGTCTGATATTTTTCCAGGTGATTACTTTAATAATTTTTGTAAAAAATGGAAAATTTTTTTCAGAGTTTTTTTTTCCCCCTCATGACTTAGTTTTCTTGCTCAGGCAATGTAGCACTGGCTCACATCCACCTTCTCAGGAAGCCCAAATAATGACTTGTCAGGAACCCCAGTAGGATGATCTGCTAACGAACATAGTTTATTGACAACATAGTTTATTGATATTTTTGCGCTGATCTAGGAGTACTGTTTACGTTTGGTACGAATATGGTTGCTTTGGGGAGAAACTGGTGAGGTTATGTCCTCCTCAGATTTCTGAAAATCATTTATTATAACAGACCTAGCCGTACATAGGGGGATTATAATATCTCATGGATCATCTGGGGGAAAGAAACCCTGATCTTCAATGACACTGTTTTGAGCAGCAAACATAAAAATACTTTTTAATTTTCTACAATGTAGGTTTCTAAATTTGTAAAACTCTCCTTTATGGTTGCTATGTATAAACAAGAAGGGACTGAACACATGCTATACTGTAAGAAACTCTTTTGTAAAGCAATATAAATAATGGGTTTAAATAAATGCTTTGGGCAGCTTTGTTCAGCACATATACAGAAAGTGGGCTTGCTTCTCCAGTAAGGGACACGGGAACATCTAAGCCCTCTGATCTATGTGTGAGAGGCACACAGGAGAAATAGTAGTAGTAGTAGTAGTAGTAGTAGTAGTAGTAGTAGTAGTAGTAGTAATATGTCTTTAAAAATCCAGCATGTCTTTCTATCAGGATGAAGCAAAAAAGTTAAATACTCATCATACATACATGATGTCCGAAAGGCTGAGAACGTGTGCAATCTGAATTAAATTTTATGACAACAGTGCATGGAATTCACAATTTCATTTTGAGTGCACAAGTCATTTTTCTGCTCAGATTCTTTTGCTCCTCTCTTCTTTCTTCGCCTCCCTCCCGTCTTAGCACCCCTCCTCCTCTCTACTCCTAAAAGAAGAGAACACTGTTCTCAGAACTCTCTCAGGCTTTCTTAATTGAAAGCAATGATTCTGAGTCACTCCTTTATATTAAGTGAAACGCTCTTGCATGAATCTCCAGGGATGAAGTGATTAGCACAGCAAGAAGCCGGCCGACTCCAGTTGTCCCTGCAAGTGGTGGAAAGAATTAAATACAATTTTGCAAAGATAACACTGAAAGAATGGTATTTTCTTTCAAAACATGTCCCTCTCTGAAACATCAGTGCAGACATATGTCGAGATAGAAACTGGATCATATTTCTAACAGTTGAAGACTCAGATTTCATCAAACAAGACTGTTTGTTCTCATGCCCAAACTGTATCCTACACTGTCCCCTTGTCTGGACTATAATGGAATATAACATTAACTTCGGACAGTGGAGATTGAGTTGGTGCCAACCTTGCTAATGAACATGTGGTTTCAATAATAATGTGGCTACTTGCACGTTAGGTGGCAAGGTGCCAGGTCCTTAATGTCGAGGGGGCAACCAATGTAAAAAGTACCATCTCCTGATATGATTGCATTTCCAAAAATGCTTTGGGACCAGATTGAGACTCAGCAAATCCGGGGGTGTCCCTCAGCATCAGGCAGTTTAAGGCACTGACAGAGGCGGAGCCCTGCAGGTTTCTCTGTGAACCTGAAGCATCCAGAGTCTCGGTGATAATGAAATGGACAACACTGCAGTGTGGAAACACGGAGCCTGGCCCAGAAAGGGGGTGCTAGGGGGAAGGATTAGGACCACTCCCTGCTTCAAGTTCCTAGTGTTCTGGTTCTGGGACTTGAGGGTCTGAAAGCTAGAAGACAGTGAAATGAATTACAGTTTAATGATATTCCCATTACACTGACAAAATGGATTCAATTACATAATGGTAGCATTAAATGTTATTAAGAAGGGATCCAGAGTCTTGAGGCCAGACTTTCAGAAAATCACGATAAGCTGCTTAAAACAGCTGAAATAGCACATTTATAGGCTTTCCAGTCCTTGGTTTGTGGAAGAGGAAAAGAATTACATTTGCTCAAACATTCTGCAGTGCTGTCTGGTATCAGGGTCTAAGAACACAGAATGGGGGTGTTAGGACAGATCTTATTTGATTGCTCTATCTTAAAGTGCATTTTTCTCCCTGCAGACATGTTTTTGTAAAGTGCAGAGCCAGATGTTTGCCTGAGGCATTGGTGTCCTGGGATGGCTTGGTAGGGCAATGGTTTTTGTGGGGGCAGGACCCCTTCTGTAGGGTGACCAGGTAGATAGAGGTTGGACAGTTTTTCTTCAATCCTATCTTCTTTGAATGAAAGACATTTTATTTTTGTTTCACTTTAAGTTTGCATATTATGAAATTCACTCTGCGTGGTGTACAGTTTTGACAAATGCGCAAAGTTGTGCATCTGCCACCACAATCAACACACAGAGAGTTCCATCACTTCAAAAACTGTATCCATGTTATTCATGCTGTGTGTTAAATTCTCCTCCTGCCCTCCACCCTGGCAACCTCTGATCTGTTCTCCATCATAGAACTTTGCCTTTCCTGAATATCATATAAAGGGAATCTATAGTGTGTAGTCTTTTGGATCTGACTTCTTTAACTTAGCAAAACGCCTTCAAGATTGCTGTTTCGTGTACCACTAGCTTATTCCCTTTGATTGCTGAGTAGTATACCATTGTATGGATGTACCACAGTTTGTTTATCCATTCACTGTGGGACAGTTGTGCTATTTCAAGTTTTGGGTGATTATGAATTAAGCCACTATAAACATTTGCATATAGGCTTTTGTGCAAACATAGGTTTTTACTTCTCTTGAATGGAATTCTGGGAGTGAGATTGCTAGATCATATGCTAGATCAAATGGTTCAACTCTATAAGAAAGAACTAAGTTGTTTTCCAAAGGGACCACAACATTTTGTGTTCCTACCAACAAAGTATGAGAGTTCCAGATTTTCTGTATCCTCATGAACTCTTGGCATTTTCAGGGTTTTGTTTTTGTTTTTTTTAATTGAAATCATTTCAGTAGGTAAGTAACAGTAGTTCATTGTGGTTCTAATTTGCATTCTGTAGTGACTAATGATGTTGAGCATGTTTTCATGAGTTTATTTGCCACGTGTGTATATTTTTTTGTGACATGTCTGTTCAAATCTTTTATCCATTTTTAAATTGAATTGTTTTCTTTCTTTTTTTATTTTATTAAAGTTTATTGGGGTGACAATTGTTAGTAAAGTTACATAAATTTCAGGTATGCAATTCTGTATTACATCATCTATAAATCACATTGTGTGTCCTTATTGTTATTTTGAGAGTTCTTTACATATTCTAGATACAAGGCCTTTGTCGAATATGCTATTTATAAATATTTTCTTTCAATATTTGACTTGTCTTTTGATTCCCTTATATTATCTTTTATAGAGCAAAAGTTCTTAATTTTGATGAAGTGTAATATAATCAATATTTTATTTTATAGATTATATTTTTGATGTTATATCTAAGAATTTGTTCATTAAAGCAAGGTCACATAAAGTTATCCTGTGTTTTCTTCTAGGGATTTTCTAGTTGTATGTTTTACATTAGGTCTATGATCAATTTTGAGTTATTTTTTTGCATAGAGTGCAAGGTATGGGTTGAGGTTCTTTTTTTATGTATATATATTCTCTAATGCAGTTTGTTGAAAAGACCATTCTTTATCATGGGATTGCCTTTGCAACTTTGTCAAAAATCAGTTGATTATATTTGCATATGTCTTTTTCTGGACTCTATTCTGTTTCACTTACTCATGTGCCGCCACACATAGAACATGTTCTTTTTCCTGTAGCTTTTAATAAACCTTGAGAACCAATAGCATGAGTCCTCCAACTTTGTTCTTTTGTTTTTCCAAAACAGTTTTGGCTATGCTATTTGATATTTACAAAAAAAGAAGAAAAAAAGAAAATTCTGTTAAGCTATTGATTGAGTTCACATGGACTCTACAGATCAATTTGGGGAGAATTGACATCTTAACAGTATTAAACATCTTCCAATTATGAACATGGAGCATTACTATTTATCTAATATTTTGCTTTTTACTTATCAGTGTTTTTAGCATATATATTCTGCATGTATTTTGTTAGGTTTATACCTAAGTATTTACTTTTTTTGGTGCTATATATGGTATTGTTTATATAGTTCAAATTCCAATTGTTCATTGCTGGCATATTATATAGAAATACAATTGAGTTTGTACATTGACTTTTTATCCTACAGCCTTGCTAAATTATACTCATTAGTTCCAGGAGCATTTTTTGTATGTGTGTGTGTAGATTCCATGTTTCTCCTTAGATGAACATTTGATCTGTAAATAGAGACACTTTCATTTCTTTCTTTCCAATCTGGGTGTCTTTTTCAAATTTCTTTTTCTTTCCTTGTCGCCTCATTTAGGATTTACAGCGTAATGTTGAATATGCATAGTGAGAGAGGACATCCTTGTATCCTGCCTGGTCTTTTGAGAAAAGCATTTAGTCTTTACTATTGAGTATGTTACTAGAGGATTTTTATAGATGGCCTCTATCAGGTTAAGGAAGTTTCCTTTTGTTCCCAGTTTGCTGAGAGTTTCTATTATAAATGGTTGTTGAAATGTGTAAATACACTTTGTGCCTTTGTTAAGATGATTGTGTTATTTTTTCTCTACGTTATAATATGGTGGATTGTATTGATTGATATTTGAATATTGAAACAGTCTTGCATTTCTGGGATAAATCATACTTGGTTGTGATGTACTATCGTTTAAAATATATCTTTATATATTGCTATCTCGAATTTGCTAATATTTGCTCAGGATTTTTGTGACTATCTTCATGTAAGAATTTAATGCTAACATTTTTCTCAAGCACTGCTTTGTATGCATCCCACAAATTTTTATATGCTGCTTTTTTATTTTTATTCAGTTCAAAATATTTTAAAATTGACCTTGAGACTTTCTTTTTGACCCATGCATTATTTAGAAGTGATTTGTTTCATTTCCAAATATTTGGGGATTTACAGATACCTTTCTGTTACCAATGTCTAATTTAACTTCAATATGGTCAGAGAACACATTTAGTGTGACTTATTTTCTTTTAAATTTGGTAAAGTTTGTATTATGGAATAGAATATGATCTATCTTAGTGAATATCACAAATGCACTTGAAAAGAATATATATTCTGTTGTTATTTGGTGTGATATTCTACAGATGTCACAGGTCAAATCAATTGATAGTAATGATCAGAAAGTTAGTCTACTTGTTCTATCAATTACAGAAAGAGAAATGTTGAAATCCCGTGTTTCCCTGAAAATAAGACCTAGCCAGACCGTCAGCTCTAATGCATCTTTTGGAGTAAAAATAAATATAAGACCCGGTCTGATATTATATTATATTATTTAAGACCCGGTCTTATATTATGGTAAAATAAGACCGGGTCTTATGTTCATTTTTGCTCCGAAAGATGCATTAGAGCTGATTTTCCAGCTAGGTCTTATTTTCGGGGAAACAGGGTCTCTACTATAATTGTGGATTTCTCTATTTTTCATTTATTTTGCATCAATTTTTGCTTCAAGAATTTTGAAGCTCTGTTGTTAAGTGAATACACATTTAGGATTCTCTGTTTTCTTGGAGAATTTATTCTTTTGTAAGGGATTATTTTTCTTTTTCTCCCTGTTAATATTCCCTTTGAAGTATACCTTATTTTGTTTTAATATGAGTATGCCAGCTTTTTTTTCTGATTTTTGTTTGTATGGTATATATTTTTCTATCCTAGTTCTTTAAATTTGTCTGTGTCATTATATTGACAATGAGTTTCTGGTAGATAGCGTATATTTGAGTCTCGCTTTTATTTCCAACATGACAATCTCTGTCTCTTAATTAGTGTGTTGAGATTGTTTATATTTAATGTTCTTATTGATATGGTTAGATTAAAATCTGTCCACTTGCTTGCTGTTTTCTATTTGTTCTATCTGTTCTCTGTTTATTTTTGCCCTTTTCACCTTTTGGAGGATAATTTTAATTTTTTTTTATAATTTCATTTTATCTTCAATATTGGCTTATTATTTATACCTCATTCTTATTATTACTTTTTGTTATTGCCCTAGAGTCACAACATGCAGCTTTAATTAATTTGAGTTTACCTTCAAATAATATTATATTGCTTCACATGTAGTATAAAGACACCAGATTCCTTTATCCCATACCATGTGCTATAAATTTTAATTTGACTATGCAATAAGCACTCAGTAAACTGCTACCATTTTTGCTTTTCATAATCAGTTATCTTTTAGAACACTTACCAGTAAGAAAATGCATTTTTACTAAAACCTGTATTTATTCTCTTGCTAGCACTCTTCATTTATTATGTAGATTCAACTTTCTGTCTGACAGTATAGCCCTTCTCCCTGGAGAATTTTTTTGAGTATTTCTTATAGTTCAGATCTACTAGCAATGAATTCTCTCAATTTTTTTTTTAAAATAAAATCTTTATTTCTCCATTTTTTATTTATTTATTCTTTCTGGGTACAGAATTCTCGGTTGACATTTCTTTTAATCTTCACTTTAAAAATATCACCACATTTTCTTCTGGCTTACATGGTTTCTGATGAAAAGTTTGTTCTTATCTTTGTTCCTCTGTATGTAATGTAGCTTTAGTTTTGTCTTGTGGTTAATAAACTCTATTTCTATATAGTACTAGATTACAGAAAAATTGTAAAGATAGTACAGAGAGTTCCAATATACATTATACTTAGTTTCCCCTGTTGTTAATATTTATCTATGGTGCATCTGTTACAATTAATAAACCAATATTGATCAATTATTATTAACTAAAGTTTATACTTGATTCATATATTTTAAATTGTTACCTAATGTCCTTTCTGTGTTCTAGGTTCCTGTTTAGAATACTATGTTACATTTAATCATCATTTATCCTTAGACTCTTATTAGCTATGACAGTTTTTATAATTTCCTTTTTGTTAGTGAGCTTGATAGTTTTGAAGAGTATTGGTAAGATGGTTTTAGAATTTCCCTCAGTTTGGATTTCTCTTATGTTTTTCCTCATGATTAGACTGGGATTATGGCTTTTGGGGAGGAAGACCACAGAGATTAAAGCGCCATTCTCATCACGTCAAATCAAGAATACATACCATCAACATGACTTATCACTATTGATATTGACCTAAATCACCTGACTGAGGTAGTGTTTGTCAGGTTTCTCTGCTGTAAAGTTACTTTTCTCCTTCTGTACTCTTTGGAAGGAAGTTGGTATGCACAGTCTATGCTTAAGGAGTGGGAGTTATGTTTCCCTTCCTTGAGGGTGGAGAATGTGCATAAATTATTTGAAATTCTTCTGCAATTCCAAATAGATTTGTCTCTTCTCTCCCAGTTATTTATTTAATTAGTCATTTATTTATGTTAAGTTAATGCATCTTTTATCATTGTCTGCCTTCAACATTTTCTCCTTTTCTTAGCAGTTTGAATAAGACATGTCTAGTATTTGTTTATTTGTTTTGTATTGTGTGTAACCTCTTTGATGTTCTTTCTGTTTCTTGGATCTGTAATTTGATGTCTATCATTAATTCTATCATTATATCTTCAAATGTTTCTTCTGTCCCATTCCCTATCTCTTCTTGTAGGATTTCAATTAAATATAGCTGAGATATATGCCATTGTCCTGCATTCCTTGGATGTTCCATTCTGCTTTTTTTACTTTTTTCCTTTGTCTTTCAATTTGGATAATTTATATTGACCTATTTTTAGGTTTACTGATTCTTTCCTTGACTGTGTGAATCTACTTGTGAACCACTCAATGACATCCTCCATTCCTGTTACTGTGTGTGTTTTTCTAGCTTTACCATTTGAATGTCCCCTGTAGTTTCTATCTGCCGGCTGAAGTTACTTGCCTAATCCTGCGTATTTTCTCCCTTTTCCATTAGAACCTTTAACATATTAGAGTTATTTTAACTTTCCTGTCTTACAGTTTCAACATTTGTGTCATATCTGAGTCTGGGTCTATTGATTTACTCTTGACAATGTGTTGTTTTTTTCTTGCCTTATTTTTGAATACTTTGTAATTTTTTGTTAAAGGCTGGACACCTTCTGTAGGACAGTAGATAAAGTAAGTGGTGTAATGCCTGGCAATAAGCGCATCTCTTTCTGCTGGGCCTTAAAATGGTTATTGAGTCAATCTGGTCAGAAATTGAGCTAGGATTGGGGATTGTTGTTGCTATGGTTACCCACAATCCACAGTCCACATCAAATACCTCCAGTGATACTTTGTGTTTAGGGTGGAGGCTGATTTGTCAGAAGGCTTTTTTTTTTCAGTGTCCTTTCTCAGCTTTAGGTCTTTTAAGGTCTTTGAGGCATAGTCTTTCCTTAAAAGAATTACACTCACATAATTCTTCAGAACTCCTGTATTGTTACTTGTTACTTGATGCTTGTTGGCCTGGTGATGTGGATGGAGTCAGGAGTACATTCTCTCTTGTTCTAATTACGCTCATCTTAGGCAGACACAGTGTCCCTGCAAACATTTATATACATGTTTTAAATTTTTAAATTGTTTTACTTAAAAGTATAGTGTCTATCCTTAAGGATCTGGGGAAAAGTAAGGAGGTGTCTTGATACAGTTGAATCCAAAAAATGTATGTGAGCACCAACTATGTGCCAGACAGAGTGCTAAATGCTTGAGATGCCAATGTGACTACAACTTGGCTCACCCCATTCAGAAGCTCTGTAGCAGAGAAATACCAACTGGTAAACATTACAACCTAGTGTGTCATGATATGAGTAGATTCTGGGTGCTTTGAAACCCAACACAGGCAGTGCCTTTTAGCTCTGTGTGGATGAGGGCAAAGTTCAGGGACTACTTCTGGAGGAAACCCAGGAAGATGACCATCTCTCTAGGACATCTTACTTTGTGTTCCTTCAGGCAAGTGACAATGGATTTGGGATGAGAGATGGAAACACCTGAGGATGTGATGTAAGAATGCAGAAGGTAGATAAGGAAACTAGGGACAAATATAACACCTTCTGGAAGTCATAGTCTCTGCATTGCTTCAGAGATCTTCATGGTGTCATTTCTACAAAAATTAAAAGTTTTTGATTCAACTATGTTGTACACCTGAACCTAATATAATATTGTATGCTACCTGTATTTGACAAAAGAAAATTTTAAAAGAGCTTTTGATTCAGACTGCTCTGGGTTTTCTGTCTGGCTTTCTCACCTACAAACTGAGGATGCTTGGTCACTTACCTTCCCAAGGTTCAATGTTCTCATATATAAAATGGTAAAATGGTTTCCTATCTCATAGGAGTGCTATGAACATTATGTGAAACATCAGGCTTCTAGAAGGAGTTCCATAATGAGTAGCTATTATTGCTACATTTTTGGTGTTGCTGTGTTATTTGCAGCCACCAAATTTAATGTTTTAAAATTCTTTAGGTACCTAATGATTAGCTTACCCTAAGGTCCTCTGAGGAGTCAACTTGAAAATAAGAAGCGTCTGTCCTTCCTGTAGAAAGAAATTCTTCCCAGAGTGGCTGATTCTATGTTGATGGTAAAGGAGCAGTTTGTAAAGAAGATCCCATAAAAGTATATCTAAAAACTCAACTCCTGTGGTCATCTCTTCTAAGAGAATATAGACCCCTTAGAGTTCATAACCCCGCAATGTCTTAGCCATGTAGAGCCATCTGGTACATTCAACCACCAAACTAGAATATGGTATTGTATTTCTTGGACAGGATTAAAAGTGAGTTCTCTTAGGCTCAAGTGACCCCTGCAATCAGGGGCAAAAGAGCTGTAATTGAAATGTCACTCAAGGAACATGCCAAGAATCATAGAAATGAAGATGACTACCTTGCCTTGTGGTGAGTACCCTCCTTTGGGGGATTAGCAAGATGGTGAGAGGATGAGCAGCAGGCAGCACTAGTTCTCTTATCTCTGCTTCTTCCTTTGCATATAATCTAGTTTGTTTTAGGAACTGAACACCAGTGATGTGGCCATGGCAATTTCTCCCTGAGAAAACCAATATTTGTTTTCTTCTCAAATAGACTCTAGTTAAGATTTTGGGAGCTGGGTGGATGAGGGGTAATTCTGTGCCAGTCTACGTTCATTCATTTATTCATTCATCAGAAATGCATTCAGTGCTTTGCCTATGATTGATTGGCTGGGCTTCAGGGAATAATGCTGAACTTTTTTCTTCTCTTATGAATTTTATGACCTGGTGGAGGAATATAACTGTGAATCAAATAATCCCAAAGATAAATGTATTTGAGAGATTGTTATTCTGAAGGAAAATTATCTGATTTGGGGATTTGGGGAAGTCTTCGCCAATTAAAATAATTCTAGAACCTGTCAGGGAATCCCCATACAGCAGATAACTGGAGCAGCGTGTGCGAGTGTTCTGAGAACAGAGAGGCATGGCACATTTGATTAACTGAAAGAAGAGCAGTGAATCTGGACTGTAGAGAGTAAGAGAGGAGAATGGTGCAAAGTAAAGCTGGAAAGGTGGACAGAGGACAGGGCAGCCAGGTTTTGAAAAAAATATATAGGGTTTGGGATGTCATTTTTAAGGGCTAGGGAAACTGTTGAAGAGTTTTAAGTGGGGCAGGGGAGGAAGGGGGTGACATTTGAAAAGCCTAATTTGAAAAACATCACAAAGGCTGGAAGGTGGAAAGTTGAATGAGAGGACAGCAAGAGTAAATGTGGGAAGACTGTTTAAAAGGTATGAGGAGGGTTTCCTTTTCCTCTGTAGATGAGAGAAATGTAAGTATAAATGTCAAAGGGAAAGAGTCAAGTGAGAGAAAATGCTGACTATAAAGAGAAAGGAGATAATGAAAGGTTCCTGTGAAGTCCAGTGTAATCATTGGAGCAACTGGTCTTAGAAAAGAGGACTAATTCTACTCTAACAGAAGAGCAGGCAGGAACAATGGGTGTAGATGTAAGGAGTTCATTGTGGTAGCTCTTGTCTTATGGCTTTTATTTTCCTTGTGAAGTAGGAAGTGAGGTCATTTGTTAAGAGTGAGAGGGAAGGTGGGGGGATAAAAGGGTAAACTGGAGATCTGAGGCAAGTGGAGAACGTTTGAAATATTCACTAGAAAGGTGGGAAGGCAGACTAATCGATGCATGTTGGAATCTTGCTGAAATGTGTTGAGCACACATGGATTTTCGTGTTCATGACTTCACAATGATACCAATTTGCTGTATATGTTACTTTCTCCAGCAACATTTGTCTATTTGGGCTCAGGCACAAAGCGACATAAATATAAAAAAGAAAGGAAAGTAAGGTACTGGCAAATATGTTATTGAAATGATTTGGAAGGAGAACTGACTCTGGGTGATGAACACACAATGGGATTTATAGATGATGTAATACAGAATTGTACACCTGAAATCTATGTAATTTTACTAACAATTGTCACCCCAATAAATTTAATAAAAAAAAATAAAAAATAAAAAAATGCAGGACACGAAACAGAAAAAAAAAAAAAAAAAAAAAAAAAAAGAAATGATGTACCATGGTATTTAAGTTTGGATGGGAGGAATTTGAAAAAGAAGGCTGATACATGGGGAGGAAGTAGAGGATAAACGGAATGGATGTCCTAAGGAGGTTGAAGAAAATTTGTAATCTGAGGGGTTATCTAGCCAGCTGGATGGAAGCAGTTAGTAGGAACCTAATTTAATGATTTGGGTGATTTAATGGTTTTGGGAGATGGTAATTTCCAGGTTAATATTGGGAGATAATTCCCCAGGAATATTTTTATTTTTCTGAACAGTCTGGTCTTTCTGAGCAAAGAATACTGGCAAACTTAGTTACAGGATGAAAGATTAAGCCCTTGGATCTTCCATTGGAACATTATTTAGAGGACATAGAGATGAGAATAAAGCAGCAAAAGAGACTGAAGGGCAACAACCAGTGAGGTGAAAGGAAAGCCAAGAGTGGTATCTTGCAAGCCAAGTGAAGGAAGTTTAGCAAACAGGAAAGCATGGTCTACTGGGTTACATGTTGCTGGTAAGTCAGGCAAGGTAGAGGCTGAGAACTGACCTCTAGACAGAGTAAAATTGAGATTATTGGAGACTTTGACATGACCAGTTTCAGTGGAGTGTTTCAGGAGTGGATTCAAGAGAGGATGGGAAGAAACATCGGGACAATACCGAACTGCAGTGTCCAATATGGGGTACTTGACACAGGTGGCTATTGAGCACTTGAAATGTGACCACTCTGAATGTAAATGCACTGTAAGGATAACATATATCTTAAATTAGAATTTAAAAGGGAAAGTAACATATCTCAATAAATTTTTATAACAATTACATGTTTTGAAATGATAGTATTTTGGATATGTTGGGTTAATTAAAACATGTAATTTAATGTCACTGGTTTCTTTTTACTTTTTTTTAATATGGCTACTAGAAAAATCAAAATTATATATGCAGCTCATTATATTTATACTGGACACCACGAGTGTAAATAATGCTTTGAAGTCATTTATGGTAAAGGGAAGCAGGTAAATGGGGTGGTAGCTGGTGGTAAATGGAGTTAAGAAGCCTCCACCATGGGGGTGTGAATTATTCATGCCGTGTAACAGGAGGCAAGTATGGTCTGGAATCAGAGAGGTGGGTATTTATGGAAGTTCCTCTTCTGTATTCTTAGTGACATGAAGCCAATCTTCAAGCTGAGAAAGAGGATGGGGGAGCAGGTTCTGTTCTGATATACATTACAGATCACAGAGTTCGACAAGAACGACTTGGCTGTAGGATGCTTAGAAGAGAAGGAAGGGATACGATTAGGGTACTTTCTGGGTTCACAGGTAGCTCATAACCAAAGACATATAATGAAATAACCCATTAGAAACTCATCCCACTTGGGCATCTTTTCTCTTTCATTTCTTGAACTTCAGTTTGTTTTTATCAAAGCAAATAATAAAAGATCCACCTTTAGCCCCCTTGGTTTGCTTAGTGTTCAACACATGCGTAGTTCCTCCTGCTGCAGGCAGCTTGGCTCCTTTACAATTTAATTGCCATGAAAATGTTTGAATCCAGAACCCTAAAATTTACAGCTCATCCTTTTGTGTTTCTTGTTTTCTCATTTCTTTTCTGCCTTCAGGAAAGAAGCAAGAGCACAACCATGCCTGACTGCTGCTTTAGAGGAGGCCGCGCGGGCTGGGGAGTCAGCTTTCCCCCTGAACTTGGCTGCCTCTGGCCTTGTAGCAGCCAGGCTTCAAAGAGAAACCACCACTTCCTCCTCCAGCCCCATCGCCAGCCTCACAGGCAGCTGGGCAGATTAAACATTTAAGTTTCACTTTGGGCTACTTTAAACATTTGCTTTATTCCAAAAAGCTAAATTGGGAGTTATTTTCAGGTATCCCATAGGGATATAGACCATTTTTATATCCCCGTGTATTGTGTGGTTTTGAAACCTTTCTTCATAGTTGCAACGCCCAAAGATAAAACATAATTTTGAAGTAAAATCCTTACACTGACCACTGTGTTTCCTGCATGGGACACAGGGCAGTGTCAAGACTGCTGGACAACCAGCCAGGCTGTGCCAACAGTGACTTCCAGACGCTGGACTAGTAGAGGTGTCAAATGATTATGTTCTGGTGGGGAGGAAAGTAAAAGGGGGCTGAGGTGACCCGTCTAAGGCTCAGATCTGGTTTGAGGTTTGGCTGGGATCAAAACTTTAAAATGGTCAGCGTCTTTTTTCTTCCCTCGCTATCTTAGAGCAATGATCACCTAAAAATACTGAGTTTATATTCTGTAAAATAGTTGCAGTTCACCTTTGAGCTGATGTGCGCCTGCACCTAAAACACCATAAACAACGTAAGAGTTTACAAGACTGTGCTGTGAGTTGGCACAATCTGACAGGGGAGGAGACAGCACTTAGGATAAGTAAATATTTTACAGCGCCTACATTTTCAGACTGTAACTGCCTTACAGCATAACCTCCCTTCTCTCTCCTGGCTCTCTTCTACTCTCCTTTCCCTTTCCTTTTGGCTTTCTTTCTTTCTATCTTTCTTTTTTTTTTTTTCTCTCTCTCTCAAAATTATTTTTCCTATTGAATTCTACCTGCTTCCTCCAATAGTTAACGCGTCAGTTAGCTATTTAAACACTTTATAGATTTCTCTGAGGTTGTCATCATTGTTTTCTTGGCTGAGCATCCTGGCATCATTCCATGTTAGGAGACAGTCTGAACTGGAAAGACCAGAACTTTAGGGTGGGTTGAGTTGAGTTACAGCTGCTGCTAAAAAGCCAGGCTTTATGAAACAAAAACAAAAACAAGCAAAACAAAACAGAATGAAAGACGGTAAACAGCCAGCCTTAGTAAGCTACCTGCCTCTTTCTCTATTTGTCATCATCATTTTTGTGCATGGGATTTATTTGGGTTTTGGAAAGGACACCTCCATAATCCTCATGGAATTAGTTTATAGTGAAATAAATCATATGAAGAGAGGGCTCCTAAGTCAAAGAGAATGATTTCTTTTGGCTCTAAGGAGCATGTGAATTTTGACAGCAGTTTGTTCCAAATAAATACTCGTTTTAACAATGGAAGGTATAATGGAACAAAGCATGTTTCTAGACTTTGTTGATTTTTGTTTTTAGTGTGGGGTTGAGTGTTAGGGTTAGTTAAACGTTTTTGCAAATGAATGAACTTTCTCAATTTTTATAATGCCAAGAAATTAATGACCAGATGGTAAAATACTCTGACTGTGGGCATTTTGTAAGACACCGAAGGACACTGCCTAATGGAGACAAACGCAGTTTTCCTCTGACTCCATAAAGGATTTGGATTTTAAAATGCAATTGGGCTTAATGTTCCATCTTAATCAGCATTCCATGGCGTCATGTCAATCCACCATAAAAATTAGAGAAAGTTTCTATTGGCCAGGAATAAAAAAATGAAAGAAAGAAAGTAGAAACATAATTGCTCTATTGAGAAGTTTATCAAGTTTATGAGGGAATTAAAATATTTTGTACGTATGTGGCAAATCTTACGTGAGGACTCTCACAGTCTGCTGGCGTGTGCAGACCAGTTATGATGAAGTCACATCAGACGAGAGTGAGTGTTGTCTTTGGGCCATAATAATTTTCTTTGCCCTCTCTAGTTTTTCTAGGTACTGTCACAAAAGTCTGGGGGCAATCGAGCAAAGACACAAACAAGTATGATCATCAGAAAGCTAGTTCCCAATGTTTAGTGACTATTATGTTGAACTTTACTCATTTAACTCTTAAATGGGGCTAGGAAACTTAAAAGTGGTGATGGTGATAGGGGGAGTTCTTTGAGTATTTATTGAAAAGTCTCAGTTATGCAATATGAATAATTTCTGGGGATCTAATGTCCAGCATAATGACTATATTTAACAATATTGTTTTGTTACTTGAAATTTGCTAAAAGGGTAGAACTTTAGTGTTCTCACCCCCCCCCCCAAAAAAAAAAAAAAAAGAAAAGAAAATAGTAGCATTGTGAGGTGGTGGCTATGTTAATTAGCTGAATTGTGGTGGCGTTTTAACAGTGTATTCATATATTCATATTCATAAGGTGTACCACCTGAAGTTGTACACCTTAAATACATATAATTTTTATTTGTATCTGTTATGGCTCAATAATGCTGAAAACAAGAGGGATATGAAAATACAAAGTATGAAAAATAATCACAAAAACCTCGTTGCCAAACCCAAGATTTTCTTCTGTGTCATCTTCTAGATGTTTCATACTGCTGCATTTTACATTAAGGCCGATGATCCACTTTGAATAAAGTTTTATAACAGATGAAAATAAAAGATGTGAGGTTTTAAATAAAGGACAAATCCTTAAGACAGAAAAAGGGCAGCTAGTCCATTGCAGATGTGGGGCTTTACACTGGGCTGTGGCCAGCGCACCTCATCCGAGCGAGCTCCTGCTGGCTTTCCCAGGCTCGCTCGGCAGGGCGCCGGGCTGCTCAGGCAACCAACTCTGCTCCAATGTCTGATCGTTTCCATGAGGTGGGCTCAAGTCCACCAGACCTAGGCTGGCATTTTTGCCGTCATTTTATTTGTGTCGTGTTGTAGGTTAAGTCACAGTCTAGCACTTCAGGTGGTGCCTGAGTCTCCACATTTTGGTCTCACCTTGGTGGTCATTTCCTTGCTTTGTAACACCCATCTGGATTGGTGATACCAGCTCAGGGATGTTTTCAAATTGTTTTTCATTGTGGTAAAAAATGAATAACATAAAATCTACCATCTTAACCCTTTCTAAGTATACTGTTCAGTAGTGTTAAGTACATTCACATCGATCTCCAGAACTTTTCCATCTTGCAAACTGAAACTCTATACCCATTAAACAACTCCCCATTCCCTCTTCTCCCAGCCCCTGGCAATGAATATTCTACTTTCTGTGTCTACGAATTTGATTACTGTATATACCTCATATAAGAGATATCATACAATATTTATCTTCTTGTAACTAACTTATTACAATCAGCATAACGTCTTCAAGTTTGCTCCATGTTGTAGTATGTGTCCGAGTTTCCTTCCTTTTTAAGGTTGAATAATATTCTATTGTGTGTATATGCCACATCTTGTTTCTCCATTCATTCTTTGATGGTCACTTGAGTTTCTTCCACTTCCAACTCTGTATTTCTTAGTAGTCAACATAGTTTGAGTGGCAATGCTGTTCTATTAATATTTCTACAACAATGTGTCCCAAAGCCTTAATTTTTGTACTTACATGAGACATCTTTTCCCCCAAAAGCTCTATGCTGATGTTAAGACAAAGTATCAACTTGAAATAAGGTAAAAGGATGGTTGCGTGTTTTTTCATTGTTTATTGGATCAGTTTTGAACAAGCCCAGCTAAAAAATTATCTGATTCTCTAAGGGAATGCACCTTATTGGATATACTATTTGCTATTAATTAAGGCTCACACTCTATGAAATGCTGATTTCTAGATTTTTGTTCAGCAATGATGAAAGTGATTTCAATCCAGTAGGAAAGATGACCCTAAAGGCTGTAGTACTTTAATTGCTGTGACATTAATCACTGTTCTATCTTATCTAGCAATCTTAGTGGAACATTCATTCTCCAGTATATATATACTGGAGGTGCCAAAAAAAATGTATACAAGTGGACACTTCGGATAAGCAGTAGTTTGCCATAATCAGAAGTGTCTGGACGCTGATGATAACCACTTTGAGCACCTCTTGTAATTGCAGAAGTCAAACATGACTTGTATTCATCGTCTATTATTGATATCTATTAAGTATTACAATTTTAATATAGTTTTCCTTTCTTAAAATCTGTATACATTTTTTTGGCTCTATCTATCTATCTATCTATCTATCTATCTATCTATCTATCTATCTATCTATCTATCTATCTATCTTCTCTCAAATGCTCTTTGCAACAGCAGCTTTACCATTTGCTTGTTCTCTTGTTAATACATTGAATAAATCTTTGCCACATGATCAAGTTATATTTATATGTAAACCATATTTATAACTTAAAAAAATTACACTTTGCATTTCTTTCTGCTATAGCAGCCAGTGTAAATGACCACTTTTCTTTATTCAGTGACATTTTTGTTGCCAAACTATAGAGGGGCTTGATTGTGCCTGAAGAGTGAGTATGAGACCGATACTAGGATAAAGTAGAAAATGGCTTTCTGCTAAATATAATATAGAATTACAGAATGACCATTTTTTAAAGAAAATTGAACAACAACACAATAACAAATTTAGCCTGTAAATGTGTCCAAGCATATAATCTAATACAAGGCAAAGTAAACTTAGATGTTGACACTTGTGCTGAGAACTCCCAGGCTCTGTCCATCACGACTCAGCTACACATGAGCCAGAAGGCTGAAGAGGCCTCAAGGTGTGTTTCCAAAAAGTCAGAGCAGGAAGACTGGCTAAGCTCACAGGTTTCAAGAGAGATACTAAAAAATAAATAAAAGATTAAGTTTCCATAAACTCAGCATTTTCATACCCACCTGCAGCCAAACCTCCCTGGTTTGGAGATGTGCTACCTTTCTTGCAAAGGGTTTACTAGTACGGTTCTGCTCTGTACTGGCAAAGTGCAAATAACTGTGGAAAACAATCCAGAGACATGGTCAGCCCCTGCTGATTCCTTTTTCTTTCTTCCTAGGCATATGTGTATGTATGTGAGTGTGTGTGTGTGTGTGTGTGTGTGTGTGTGTGTGTACTGTACCACACAGCCACACAGCATGGAATTTTCAGTGTTCCAGAGATCAATTTATTTGACATTTAGTGAAAAGCAAGTGGCTCATTTTAAAAGTGTTTTCCCTAAAGATCAGGTACTTATTCTCAAGGACGGAGGTAATAATGTCTTGGTTACCTTTCTTTTTTGATATCCAGTGACTGGAAGAGAAACCGGCATGAATTAATCAATGGCTTGTTAAATTCTTTAAATCTTGACTCTTTTTTCACCCCGTGTAAGAGAGAACACTAAGCAGTAATTTCTAGATAAAAGTTAAATGAAGATTAGAAAAGCAAATGATGCATTTCAATTAGTTAGTACAAGACCATAGCGAACTCTGTTAAAAGCCTCCCCTACGACTTAATCATTGTCACATTGCAAACTCTACCTTGATAAAAACAAAAACTTTAAACTATGGCCTTCCTCAATTTTCTTCATCTATGTGTGGGAGTTCTCCTCTGAGAGATCATCTGTTTGAATTAGACTCTAAATGATTCAATTAGCCGATGTTTCATTCTCATTCAGTAGCCCCTTGGCTAAATGGAAAGGGTTGGTGGTCTGGGAATACACAGATACCTCCCTGGCATTGTGACTTGACCCTGTGGAGTCAACAGTGACAGATGAAGAAATTTCTCTGCTGAAGTTGATGAGGCTCTCTCCACTTCTAGGAAATCTTTCTCAATTCTGGTTATATAACTTTATGAACCTCTGCTTTACATGCAATACTTGTGTTTAGGGTTATTCCAGTCTTTTAAGCAAAATCAGTTCCCAAGTTCTTTTTTAGTGGTCTTTTGAATTCTATGATGTTGTAATATTTCAGGAATAACCACAGTGATTCTGTAATTCTTCCAGATGTTTTATTTTAAGAAACTGAAGAAACCATGATGAATACGGTAGTCCCCTTTTATTCATGGTTTTGCTTTCTGAGGTTTCAGTTAACTGTGATCAACAATGGTCTGAAAATATTAAGTAGAAAATTCCAGAAATAAACAAGTTATAAGTTTTAAACTGTGTACCATTCAGAGTAGTGCGATGAAAGTTTGCACTGTCCTGCTCCATTTCACCCAGGATGTGAATCATCCCTTTGCCTTGTGTTTGCACGCTGTGTAGGCTCCATGCCCATTGGTCATTTAGCTGTCTGGGTTATCAGACTGACTGTCGCAGTGCTTGTGGTCAAGTTAACCCTTATTCTTCTTAATAGGGGCCCCAAAGCGCAAGAGCAATGCTGGCAATTCAGATGTGCCAAAGAGAAGCCATAAAGTGCTTCCTTTAAGTGAAATGGTATGTGTGTATAGAAAAAATATATAGTACAAGCTGTCATTAAAAAGTATAGTGAATGCTGCTGCTGAGTGCCATCCAATGAAAAGGTTAATTGTGTTTTCTGACCTTGATGGAATTGTGTGAGCTGAGTTTGTACCCAAAAACACTACGGTGAACTCTGAATATTGTAAAGGCTTATTAGAGCATTTAAGGAATGATATGCATAGAAAATGGCCTGAGAAATGGGCAAATGGTTTCATCCTCCATCATGACAATGCTCCATGTCACACATCACTTCTGGTATGGCAATTTTTTTGTCAAATAAAAACATTATGGTGTGTCCTCATCCATCTTACTCACATGGCTTCTGACTCTTCCCCAAAGTCAAAATGACCAGGAAAGGTAAATGTTTTGAATCAATTCAGGACATCCAGGCAGTCACAACAGTGCAACTAAAGACACTCATAAAAGAGGACTTCCAGGACTGCTTCAGAAAGAGGCAAGAATGATGGGATAAGTGTGTCCAAAGCAAGGGGGAGTATTTTGAGGGGGATTAATGACAATGTGTCTTTGACTGTCATATATATATATATTTTTAATTTAAACATTCACCATGTTTTTCTGATCACACCTCATCTATATGGGGTTTGGTACTACCTGCAGCTTCAGGCATCAACTGGGGATCTTGGACCACATTCCCCATGGGTAAGGGGGGACTACTGTATCAATAAATGTTTATTGAGTGTCAGCTGGGTATGAGCCCTGTTCCTAGCACTTCAATGAGTCTGCTCCAAGTGGTCTGGATTTATGAGATGTGCCATTACGTGGTTTGGGACGGAGTCAGATATTTCCTGAAAGAGGTCTTCACTGTTTCCTAAGTTTTAAAATTAAGTTCCCAGTTTTTAAAGACACCACCTGTAAGACAGGAGTCTTCAGTAGTTTTCATTTAAGTGTTTACTATGAGCTAGAAACTACAGTGAGGCAGGTGTCTTACCTGCATTTCCTACTTTTAATCCCCACACCAAGCCACTGAGCTGGAGAATTATTCCTATCATCCCCAAATTTAGAGATGAGAACACGGAGCCTTAATGAGAACATGTCATTTGTTCCAGGTTGCACAACAAGCGTGGAATCCAATTTGAGTCCATGTCTGTCTGATTATATAGACTTCTCTGCTACACCATGTCCAGTTTGTTTTTTGATAGCCTTTTGTAAATTCTCATTCAGTGCCATGATATTTCAGAAGTCATGCGTCATTTGGTTATATATTTAAGCGTTAGGAGGCCAGGTCCGCATCACCAAGTGCTGACTGATTCTGTACTTAACATTTTACATGTCTCTTCTGCATGGTTTGGATTTCCAAATTATTTCATCAACTGATTATTTTGGTCAGACATGTTTCTGAAGGGAACTTTAATAGTGAAACTTATTTTAAATTCCCAATTATCCAGGATATTTTGTTTAAAGATGAGAACATCTGGCAGTTTTAATTCTCTAAGTGTTGAAATATTATGGAATATTGTGAAAAAGAGAAACCCCAAACTAGCTTGCTAACAAATGGCTTAGAGAATGAATCAGCAGGATTGTGCTCTCTACAGTTCTTTTTGGATGTTTTCTATATATCCCCACAACCCGGGTGTATTGTGATGAGTTGTTCTGCTGAGAAACTAGATTTGGAAGGATAAACGAGGTTGACAGAATAAACAGAGTAAAGCCTGAGTGTGGGGGAAGGTTTGCATGTCAACCTTCTTTTACAGCCTTAATTCACATGCCTGGCCTTTGGAGACTGCGCCCAAAGCTTTCCCGTGTGAACTGGTGGAAATGGCGGCCCAACACCATGCAGCCCATTGGTTTGATTTTTCATTGACTAGAGCAGGGTGCTAGGCAGGCCCCAGCAGACTGAGGCTGCCACTGGGGTTGTGGAGAAAGCTGGACATGGCTCAGTGAACAGACACGCACAAACGTGCTGCGAAAAGAGGAAGAAAGTGGGACATAGCTCAGTGCCTGCGCTTGTGCATGTGCACACAAGGTTACCTAATGGAAAAGACATGGGTTTATTGTTGTTGATTATTATGGCTGACACCTCAAATTAAATGGCACATCTGTTTAAAATATTTTCCATTTTATATTTAAGTGCTTTCCTCTGAGGAGCTTTAAAGGCACACACAGCTCAATAAGAGCTGATCCATTGGCACTATTAAATGAGCAAGTTGGGTTGAGGATGAGCAAGAAAGGGAATTTGAAGAGGAAGTTGAAAGTGTTGTGAAAAGAAAATGGAAGAACAAACGTTGTGTGCCAATGGCAGGTCACTGAGCAGTGGAAATAACCAAAGGAGGAGTCAAGGCTACAGCAGCGCTCCCTATATTAACAGTGCTGTGTGGGCACGTGAGGGACCTGGGAAGATGTCCTTGCTGAGAAGAGCTATTGTCTGGGAGTGAGTTCTCAAAGCCCTTGTCAGCACAGCCCTGTGCTTTGAGCACATTCAAAACGGTTCAAGGTAGTTGTAGAATTTGCTCATAATTAGTCACAAACAGCTGCACTTTGGAGCCCACGGGGTCACATCCCAGAGGTGAGCACAGGGAGAATAGTGAGCTGGTGGTCTGTGACAGGGACCCATGTGTCCGCCGGGTTCCATTGGAGATCTCAGATTGGCCCACAGTGACACTAGCCCCCAACAATGGGCCACCAGTGTGCACTTGCAACATGAGCTCAGATAGATCTGTTGACCCCCAGGACAGCTACAGCTTGAGTTAATAGCATATAATTAAGCCCCTGGCTGAGGTTTTCCTAGAAATCCAACCATGGACTCTATGTGGATTGAGTCCAGGATCTCGCTTCCTATCTGAGAGAGCAAAATTGTGTCTTTTGGCATTTGATCATTTGCAGCAATTAGATGAAGCCTGTCACCAGTGTCTCTACTTTCCTTCTTCTTCCTGTCCCATGTATCCCACTGCTTTTCTTAGAGTGCTATTTGTGAGACATAGTAGGGGTATTTTCAAACATTTAGGTTTCTTAGCGTGTATGGGAGAGAATCCCCAGTTCTTGTCACTAGGAAACAGAGGTACGGTTGAAATACAATGAAACTTAAAGGTCAAGGTTTTGGGGGGAAAAGATGGAAGAGTGAGTTGAGATCTGGCTGACTGAGACTTTCTCCTCTTCAAGTGTATATATATATATATATATATATATATATATATATATATATATATAGTTGAATTTCACCCATCTCCCTACCCCCTCCTTTTTAGCAACCATCAGCTTGTTCTTTGTATCTGTGCGTCTGTTTCTGTTTTGTTTTATAAATTTGTTTTGTTTTTTAGATTCCACACATAAGTGGAATCATACAGTATTCGTCTTTCTCTGTTTAACTGATTTCACTTAGCATAATACCTCTAGGTCCATCCACGTTGTCACAAATGACAAGATTTCGTTCATTTTTATGGCTGAGTAATATTCCATTATATGATATAAAGAATATATAATATTATATTCTTTATCCATTCATCTGTTGATGGACGCCTAGGTTGCTTCCATATCTTGGCTATTGTAAATAATGTTGCAGTGAATATGGAGCACCGAATTAGTGTTTCCATTTTCTTTGGATAAATACCCAGAAGTATAATTTCTGGATCATACAGCAACTCTATTTTTTATTTGTGGAGGAACCTCCATACTGTTTTCCATAGTGGCTGCACCAATCTGCATTCCCACCAACAGTGCACAAGGGTTCCCTTTTCTCCACATCCTCGCAACACTTGTTTGATTTATTGATGATGGCCATTCTGACAGCTGTGAGGTGATTTTTCATTGTGGTGTTGATTTGCGTTTCCCTGATGATTAGTGATGTGGAGCATCTTTTCATATGTCTGTTGGCCATTTGCTTGTCCTTTTTGGAGAAATGTCTCTTCAGATCCTCTGCCCATTTTTTAATTGGAGTGTTTGTTATTTTGCTGTTAAGCTGTATGAGTGCCTTAAATATTTTGGATATTAACATCTTATCAGAATTATCATATGTGAATATCTTCTCCCATTCAGTAGGTTGTCTTTTCATTTTGTTGATGGTTTAGGTGTACATGTTCTTTTGACCACATCTCCTAAGAAAGCATGAGACTTTCAAGGTGATATTTGTCTTCTTGGCAGCGAAACCCAGAATATTGAGCATGTAGCCCCTGGGCTGAAGAAGGTCACCTCTTGTATAGAAATGGAGAAGAATGGTAAAAAGCAGGATAGGAGGGACTGCTCATTGCATCTTTTAAAGGTAATCTCATAATTTTCCCCCTACATTCTTATTCCCTTAATAATGTGTTTTGCTTTTTGAATCTGAGCTTCCCTGTTCCACTTGCAGTCAGTATTTCCTTCTGCCTTTATGATATCCTTAGAGAAGTTCTCCTGCTGGACAAGCATGGATTTTACATTATGAAAGGAGCAAGGAAAGGCACTCCAGAATACCGTAGAATGTCCAGGGCTCTATTTATTTATTTTAGAGGTGGTGGCAGCTGAGGACGAAGGTTCAAAAGACACAAAGTTGTGTATGAATTATGATGTGATATGTTCAGCTTTTAGCTCACCACTGGGCAGACCTTCAAAGTTAGATTTCATTGGGTTTTTCTCAGGGGGCCACACCATCATCTTCCAAATGTGAGTTTGAGGATGCTTCCCATCTTACATCACTCAAAAATAACTGCCAGAGCAACAAGAAACAAAAACTATACAATTTACAGTTCACCCTCTTTGATGTAAGGTGGGATGGGGGACATAAAGCAAGGGCCTCTGAGTAGAATGTAGTTGGATTTCCCCAGAAAGCCAACTCTTACTTCCTTGAGAAGAGAGCAAACGGCACTAGCAAATTAAAAATATCTAAAAGCCTTTACTCAGATAAATTGAGCTTGATTTGGGTCAAGGTGGGGGAGGGGAACAGGAAAGAAACCAAACAGCATATGCCAAGGATTTGCTGAACACGTTTAAAAAAAAAAAATTGCTGACGGGCATTAAATTAAGTAACAACTGAAGATTACACAAGAGTAAACACTGCTGCCAATGTTTGACTAAAAGCTAACTGAGGGCTCTAAGTGACTCCAGTTAATTTACAGATCATGCCAATAACAGCCCCAGGGGACGGGGGACGGGGGGCTGCTGAAGGTGGGGGAGACGTTTTTATAGCCAGGAGCCACGTTTTTAAATTTAGAAAAAGAAAACTAGAACTGAAGGAACTACTTTAGAAACTTCAGGGAAGGAGAGACTCAGAGAGAGAGAGAGAGAGAGAGAGGGAGGGAGGGAGGGAGGGAGGGAGGGAGGGAGGGAGAGAGAGATTGTGTGTCTTTGCTGCTGGGATTGGGGGGAAAATAGGGACATGCAACTTTTAAATAACTCTTCTAGGAGGAGAGAATGTGCTAGGATCAAAGAGTTAATATGGGACAGGAGTCTTACTAAATTCTAGACTGTGCCAAGGGTTCTTCTATCTCAAACGAAAGAGTGTAAATTCCCCTTGTGATAAAATAAAATTGATTTAACTTTGCAACATTTAGCTTCAAGTTAAAATTTAAGTGTACAGTCATACAACAAATGATTTTAGACTTGTAGTCCCTCAGCTCAACTTCTTTTGATACAGCTTTAAATGCTTTTAAAATGAGATGCGTCACTCATTCGGTACCATAGCAGTTGATATCCTTAGATTGGGGTTTTATCATGTGCTTTGATTTTCTAGGGCTTTGGGGATGACCATAATTGCTGAACAATTCAATGGAATGAAATGGGCTAATTTAGCACTTTTTACTGCATTTTTCCATATAATATCTGAAATCTTCTTTCTCCCCCATCACAGCATGTTTAGAAAAACAAGGCATTTAACCCTCATATTTCATGGGCTTAAATGATTTTCTTAATAAGGCAACAAATTTTGCAAGTTTGCCCTCTTTACATTAGCAGGTCATTATGAAGGGGATAGCACTGTTTAGTGTGTCAAGAATTGGATCCTGTCTCTCTGGTGCTTGGTGACTCTTAGAGGATACTCAAAGAAATTCAGTCCCTCCAAAGACCCTTCTTTCTTCTCAAGTTTCTGTCTTCTCTCAGGCAAAGGCAAAAATGTCTTCCAAGCTAGACCAGGCTTTAATTTAATCTTGGACTCTTGAAAACAAACACTGGTAAAGTATGGATAATATTGATACACATTTCTGTGTTTGCCCACCTGAAATTTTAAAAATGCTAAAAGCCACCAAAATTTCTGCTCTTTCCCTTAATTGCCCTGGATTATCAGGCTGGAGAAATGGAGTGGGTGGGTATTTTCCAGTGCTGTTAAATCTTGTGCTAACTTAACTGATACCCGGCCCTTTGACTCAGGCAGCTGATTCTGCTTTCCAGTGTTCTCTAGGGACTCTCCCAGTATGTCAGAAACCAAACATCCAATCTGCAGGGACAGCCATGATGCCAGAACCTGTGCTTTGTGGGAGAAGCTAGAAGAGAAAAATCATGCTGTCTCATCCTTTCTGACTATCAGTTGACTCACTATATGACTTTTATTGCCAGATCCAAAACTTGATGGCCGACCTGACTAATGTCACCAGCTGCACGGAACTCTTTTAAAACATTGAAAATCCCTTGACATTTTCAGTTCTTGCCATTTAGGAGTTTGCTCAAATATTCTGATGAGCAATTCTAAAGCATATATGGCCTCCAAATATGAAGGTGTGCCAAATCATAGCAAAACTGAAAGTGTCACTGGAATTAGTAGACATTGGTTTGATGCCTCTTATTCTCCATACCCGATATCAAAAACAAAGACTAGAATCACCCGTGACTCCTAGGTCCGTTTATTAAAGAAAACTGAGGAATATCTGAAGGGGATTGGGCTTTCATGTACAGAGATATTTTGAAGTTCAAACAACTCACTGTAATTCATAAAAAAGTTTGTCAGGAATCAACGATTGTAGATATTGTTACACTGTATGAACAAACAGCTTGATGGAGGTGTGGCCTTTCCATTCCTTGCCTTTCACAGAAAATATGATGTTAGGTGGCATTTGTCTGATTCTTTTACTCTTCTACTTTAACCTGAAAAATGAAATTTTGTACTTCCTCAAAACTCAGAATCACAAAATTGTGGACTAGGGAATGGTACTATAATAACAATGATAGCTGAAATTTATTGTGTATCTACTATGTGCATTGCTCTAAGCAGCAGCCCTGTGAGGAAGGTACTATTGTCCCCCATTGCAAAGTTTAGGAAGTGGCACAAAGAGATAAGCCAAGGGTTCAAGCTCATCCAACAGTTTATGGAAGAACACGGATTCAGCCCCACATGCATCTAGTCTTGGGCTCCATCAGGGAGAGGAGACATCTTCACTCTGCATTCGTTCCCAGGCATATGATCAACCATTTTTGGTTCCACTGCCTTCTGTCATCTAACTCATCTTGGTATGTCACACATTTCACACTGAAGTGGGAGAAGAGGGATGGGATCTTGAAGCCAAATTGAACTCCACTCTCCATTATGCCTAAAAAAAAAATCTCTGTCTTCCCACAATTTAGAACACACATTTTATTGTTTAAGAGTGGAATATTTTGTTGGAAAAGAATATTAATTATTTTTAGCTTACTACATGTCAAAAAATATTCAAAGTACTTTACATTTATTTATTATTTTTCATTTTATTTACACAACACTATGAGATAGATAGCAATTTTAGTTCTATTTTATAGATGGGTACACTGAAACAGAGATGGGTCATGTCACTTGCTTACAGTTAACCTAGAGGCGGATGCAGAGATGGACTCACACCCAGGCAGCCTGGTCCTCTGGTCCACGGTCTTAACACGACTGTCTCTCTCCAGTGAGTTGAGGACTAGCCAGGCCACTTGAGGTCTAGCATGAAGTGACTTCAGGCAAATAATTTAGGCTGAGTTGTATCACAGCTGATTATAGAACTGACCATGTCACGCATGTGTTTTCCCACCACTGATATAGCATTTCATTCTAGATGAAAGATCCAGGGCGGAGCTACAGAGGCCTGACTTATTCTCCTAACATCTCCCGCTGCATGAGGATTTTTAACTGATACTTTTCTGCTCTGTGCCTTGATTCCCCTGCCTCAGAATAGAGACCCAACAACAAAGCCTCTTTTATTTGTGTTGTTTTCCAGTTTACAAAGCAATGTCTTACACGTTTCCTCATGTGATGTGAGCCTCACCTTGGTTCTATAAAGTGCGATTATGAAGCAGGATCATTAGAAAGCTGTAGCTCAGAGACCCCCAAGGCCACCAAACTGGTCAAAAAGGGCTAGACATAAAACCTGCCTTTCTGATTTTAAGCCAAAATGTGTTTAAACCATATTCACAAATTCTTTTTGCAGTAGAAGTAGCCTCTTAAGAGCAAGTTTCACTATCATGTGGCATTTTCAATGGCAGATCTCACAGCATTTACAAAGCTCTCCCTGTGTTCCTTACACCAGGTCCCCGTGAAGTGGTCCAACCAGGTGCCGGAACTGGCTGAAGACCCTCCACATGCCGCTCATACTTGAACCCACTTTGCCACGATAGGCATCTTACCTCAGTCGATGAAGATATTAGAACTACCTACGAGTAGGATTTCCAGGCCGGAATTCCTGCCTGTTCTCAGGAATTCTTTTTCCGCTTTCCCGTTCCTGAATCCCGAAACAAGTTGGTCGGGAAATCGGGAAAATCATCTCCTTGAACCCAGTAATACCCACAATGGGAAATAAACGTACTACTCACAATGTATCTCTTAGATATTTTTCCTATTTTTCGCTAGGGTTTCCTGTCCATTCTTGGGAATTTTTTTCACTTTTACCTTCCTGAATCCCAAGAAAAGTTGGTCAGGAAATCGGGAAAATCAGCTCCTTGAACCCAGGTGCTTGGTAGTATCGGCTTTCACTTTGTGGAAACGATTCATCGTGGAGAACAGAAAACAGTTTATATCTCAGGATTCGGGAATGGGAAAGTGAAAAGAATTCCTGCCCAGAAACCCTACTTACCAGTGCGTTATGAACACAGGTTGGAGCCAGAGCCCACAGACAGGGCAGCGAGGACACCAACCATGCAGAGGAGGAAAGTGTGCTGAAAATATTCTAGGCTTGGGCTTCCACCCTGATGATTGTAGGGAAATGTTGCTTTTTCTTGAAGAAAAGAAATGACTGGGGGCAAGTCCAACATACTTCCTCCCTCTTCCACTCCCTTCAGCCCTGGTGGGAGGCAAGCACAGGGGGATTAAATGGCTAGCCTACTTAACATGCATTGCAATTTGCAGCCTACATGGATCCAACTTAACTGGAGGCTGAATACTGGAATCCCAGCTCAGAATTTTGGAATAGCCTGGGCAGTTTCCACAGATCTGAATCTGTGACCTGGAAGCAGGCTCTTACAACATGTTTTCAGATAATATGACTGGATGGCTCATAAAGTGTTCCTAAGAAAAGCTAAACTTCTCTGCTCCAACCAGGTGGAGGGAAGGAGTGAGGAGAGGGAAAGAGAGGACCCTGGAGAGAAAAGGCAAAAAGCCATGTAAAAGGAAAACTCACAAAGCCCCTTTTCTAAGAAGCCTTTTAACTGGAGTAGACCGGCAAAGCACTAGCAGACACATATGGGCAGGTTAATGTCCCTAAAATCCAGCAGGAGCCAGTAATAACACCGTCAGGCAAATAGAAAGTTCCAGCTGGTGAGGAAGCCTGTGTAGCACCAACCATCAGATACAGCAATTACTGTAGACATAGGGCCGCAGAAACAGGCTCCAGGTCTCATAAAGCATTCTCCTCCCTCTGGGACAGATCCCTGGAGAATGAGGAAGGCTTCACAGTCAAATCAGGCGTTATCTCTACTGCGTGCTGGAGGCCAGGCCAGAAGCTGCTTGCCTGGTTATTGCTTGCAGCTGGGATGGTCTTGGTCAGCAGGGACCTACGTAGGACAAGTTTCTGAAAGTGACAATAGCTGCCAATTGCTTGCCTGTCTATTGCCCTGTGCTTTCTTTCTCTAAAGCAGCAGAGTGGAGGCTTCTATTTCACTGGTTTCTATTTCTGTGAAAAACATTGCAGAACTGCTTCCCTCATCATTCCCACTAAAAATCAACCTTCCCTTCCTTGTTACGTTGGAAAGGCTGACCCATAGCCACCCAATCTGTTTCCACCAGGCAGGTTGCTGCCATCAGAAGATGTGCCACTCGGGCCAGCTCATATTTTTAAACGACTGTGCAGTACCTGTACTTATAAAAACAAATGGATTTAGATGAGGTCACGGAGGGCGTGGTGATACATCCAAGTTCTCTGTCCCTGTGGAGCTGGGCTTTGACTTTCCTCCTAGTCAGAAATGCGATTATTTTAGTTTTCAAAATACCTGATGGTGCCCCTAGATGTGAAATGTGTTCAGGACTCTAGTGCACACCCTTTGGGGTCAGAACTCGGCTTGAACTCTGATGCAGTCGCTTATTGAGTAGGTGCCCCTATGTGCAAGTTTTTTGTAATCTCTATGTCTCAGTTTTCCAACCTATGTAATGGGGCAGCAAAGGACATCTGTTTGAACAGGGTTCTTGTTAGAATAAAATGAGATAATGAATGTGCAGTACTTAGCACAGTGCCTGATACAGGGAGAAATATTACTTCAATGACAGTTTTGCTATTTATTGTCAGCTCCTTGTTTTCTCCAAAATGTCCCTGGTCCTCATACACATCTGTTTAGATGGGCAGGTCTGACAGTTTGGGGGACAGGGAGAAGGAAGCTGTGATGAAGCTAATACCACATTTCACTCTGTTATCACCATTCCTCACTCTGCAGCCACCAGCAGCCAGCGATCCACTTGGCTTGACTCTTCCACATGGGCCCATCCTAAACTGGAAGTTGAGTACTGGGAGGCTACAGAACTCTCATGGGAGGGGACTTGTTTGTTCATCACAATGTAAACTTTGCATCACCAGGTTGGCACTTTGTACACTGGAGATGGTCAGGGAGTGGCAGGGAGTGCCAAAGGCATCACTGCAATCCCATGGCACCATGAACCAAAGCCTCCCTCTGCCTCTCTTTCCTACTGGTAAAAATTTAAAGTCCAGGGCTCAGTTGCAGGAAGGCTGGTGATGGAAATGTTCAACTCTGCCTTCCAAGGCTACAGTTCCTTCCCAAGGGTCATGCAACAGATTTGCATGAGCCCATGGTGCTGTTGGTAGACCCAGCAGATCCACAGAGCCAAGAGGCAGAACTGGGGATGGATGCGGTGAAACACCATTTAAATCAGTGACTCAAACCAGGAGTCCTCCTAGCACCAATCTCGAGTGAGCTGAACTAAGTGAAGTAGCAGGAGCCTTTCTCTAGAAAGACCAAGTTGGAGAATACAAGGTTCTCCATTTTAACTTCTCACATATTAAAAAACAAACAAACAAACAAACAAACAACACGTAGTGACCCTTTCTGTATATACCGCTAAGCAAATGCCAAGTATAGAAACTATTAACTAGGGTAGATGAAGAGACAAAAGCTGATGAAATAAATAAGGCAACTTCTTTGAATGGCATACATTTCAGATACTTTGTGCTTGAGTTAATGTAACCCTCAGTGGTTAACTCCAGTCTTGGGTAGATTATGAAGTCTGTATGTCTGCTACCAAATGCCCTGTCCGCTACCTTTTTTGTACCTCAGTTTTCTCCAGGGTAAGAATTAATATAAGCTATAAATACCCTTCCAGGCCTAGTTACTAACAATGAATATTGAGAGGCCTTGGTAAATATAAAATGTTATATATAGACACAATAGTAAATCAGAGAGTTATCTACTTCGAGTGAGATTCAGTTTTCCTTAAACACTGCAGTCTCTCAGTTTCCCAATGTTCCGGGGCAGACCGAAGTTCTGTGGCATATCTTTTTAATGTGGCAGGCCTCAAGGGTGGATTGAGTTAGGCAATTTATCCCCTTTTATGCCGTGTTATTCACAGACAACACTCCAATGGGGTAACATAAAACCACAGATGGGTTTCTTTACAGTGGTGTTTAAGTGACCTAGGAAAACAGCCCCTGCCATGTGTGTAGAACTGGGGAAAGAAGTATCACAGGAGAAAATGGACCTTAAAAGAAATGACAAAAATGAAAAACCTTCCTAACTGCTCCAGACATTATGTTTAAAGGAGCGTTTCCTTGGCAACTTATAATTTTCTGAAATTGGTTCCCAGTCCTCAGATCTCCCCAAGGTGTTTATGTTGTGTTTTGACTCAGTAGGAACCATCACTTCCCAGAGCTTCCAGCTCTCACCAGCAGACCACACGCTCATGCCATTCAGCAATCAGATGACAGAGGAAAGGTTCAAAGAGAATTATTTCTCAGAACTTGCTGGCTCATCTACCCTCCAGTATGTCACTCACACTGTAGATGTATAAAACCTGTAAAAATATGTTGGGACTTAGTACACACACACACACACACACACACACACACACACACACACACACACACACGAAACCCATACTCCATGCCAGGAGGACCACCCCTCCCGCTGGCTCCTCTGCCCTGTTCGGCTTGTCTGGGCATGTCAGCCCAGCTAAAACCAGGCTGAGTTTCAGGGGAAGAATTTGCCTGTGTCTGGAGCTAAAGTTCAGGTTTGCTGACATGGAGACTGATCTGTTGGTTGCCAGCAAAGAAAGGTGGTTTTTAAATGAGCAGCAGAGGACATTGTGCTGGTTGCTAATGAGCAGCTTTGATTCCAATTGGAAGCTTGAGAGATAAAAATAGTATGCAGGGTGTATAGGGGAAGAAAACACATCAGAGGTTGCCGGGGGTTGAGGGTGAGAGGAAGCAGACTGACTACAAAGGAACACAGAGAACTTCTCAGGGTGTTGGAAATATTGTCTTGATGGTGGTGGTGTTACTTGACTGTATGTTTGTCAAGATTCACAGAACTGTGTCCTACAAAGGAGGAATTCTACCATATATCAATTATAACTCAATAAACCTGATTTTAAAACAACTATTGTTTTGGAGGCCATTTAAAACCAAAGAGCATTTGAGTCACTAGTGCCTCCTTAAAATTATTTTGGATTTAATTCTCTACTAAATTAAAAAAATAATCTTTCATGGCAAATATTTACTCTTTAAGGCCCATGTGGAGGAATACAATCTGTGTGTTTCAGAGTTGTTTGTACCATTTATTTTTTGTCATTTAATATACTTAATTTTTAATTTTTTTAAAAAAAGAAGTTGGGTTTATGAAGCAAAAGACCTCTGTGATTCCAAAAATTGGTTTTGAGATCCCAAAGTCATGGATGTGGAGAGAAATTAGAATGTCTAAAGGATAATCTATTTAGACAACCTAAGAAATAAGCTATTAGACCTAATAGTTCATTATGATACCTGGACTCAAAATATACAAAATACCCATAGCTAGATAATAATTGTAATGAGGGAAAAAAGCTTTTTACAACAGGAAGAAAACAGAGCAAACCAAGCCAAACAATAATAACAGCAGAACATAGAAATAAGATTGAAAAAAATCTTCAGCCTCTACGCAATTAGGTATCAAACTTCAGTTAATAGTACAAAAGCAGTCTTGAATAAATGGAGACATATTCCATATTGTTGCATGATGTCACTTTTTCTCAAATTAATTGTTAGGCCCAACATGATACAGAATGAGACAGAGAGAAGAGAATACAAACTCCTCAATCATTTCAAATCAGTGGAGGAAATGAAAGATTACTCCATGTTTCATTTTTTGAGGTGAAGAGGAAGGGGGATCCAACCCACATCCCTAATACGTTCTAGATGAATTAAATACATTTAAAAAATAAAAACACTACCAGAGGGTAAGGGGGGTGGGGGGTGGGAGATGAGGGTAAGGGGGATCAAATATATGGTGATGGAAGGAGAACTGACTCTGAGTGGTGAACACACAATGGGATTTATAGATGATGTAATACAGAATTGTACACCTGAAATCTATGTAATTTTACTAACAATTGTCACCCCAATAAATTTAAAAAATAAATTATAAAAAAAAATAAGAACACAAAGGAATAAAAAATATTATGGTAAATATTCATCAACTCCCACTGTGTGGAAGCACTTTTTAAGCAAAGAGGTAGAAGGAAAATCTATAAAAAGAGAAGAGACATTTTTTATATAAAAAAATTAAAGCTGTATGCCTCAAAACTCATGATAAAAAAAAACCAAAAAAAACAGGAAGCAAAGAATAACCTGAAAAAATGGCAAAGGGTAAAACTAAGGTTAACATGAATTTTATATGAAGAGCTTCTAGAAATCAATAATTAAAAGGTAAATCCTAAGCAGAAAAACTGTCACTGTTCACAAAAAGGTAGTTTGTACAAGCAGAAAATAATTAGACACTGAAATAATTTCAAGCTTACTGTTTATTTAAATGTAATTAAAACAATACACTAATTTCTGTCTATCAAATTGGCAAATGTTTTAAACAAACACAACAAATAAAAGTTCAGGAAAAAGTATCATACACTGCTAGAGGACATATAAAGATTTTTCAAATTTTCTGGTTGGTAATGTGACAATATATATCCAAAGACATAAAGCTGTGGATAATATTTAACCTAATAATTCCTCTTCTAAGAATCTATCTTGAGAAAATATTTTTAAGAAATATAAAGATTTAGGTACAAGGATGTTTATCACAGTTTTATTTATAACAAGGAAAAATTCTCAAGAGGTTTAAGTAATTACAGTATGCCTGTAGACACTAAAAGTTACATTCTCAAAAATATTTAAAGCTTTGGAAAAATGAAAAAAAATGTGTGATATAAAAAAATAGGATTCAAAGCTGCATGTACAAGCTTCTACTTTTTGTAAAAAAGGTGGGTTGGTTACATATGTATAAACATATACACAGAGTATACACAGAAAAAAAGACTGGAAGGATTTGCACAAATGAAATGTTAATAATAGTTCTCAGGAAAATAGAATGTTTTTAAATTGTCCTTATTTTGATATTTCTCCAGATTATCTGCAAAAAGAACATATTAACTTTATGATCAGAAGCATAAATATTATTTTTGTGATAGTCTTTGCTATCAAGGGCTCCCCCTGCTGCTCACCCAAAACATTATGGAGGGTGCCCTCCTACTTCTTATTTCTGATTTTCCATGTCTTAAAAGCTCCATTCTTGAGCTTGATGACCTTTCTCTACTTCTTACTCACCTTAGGAGCAAACTCTTCTAATTTAAATACTTAGAATGATATGTGAAGTTATAGACTTTTTTTTAATTGAGATGTAATTCACTTATACTAGTCCTTCATTTGAAATGTATGTATGATTCAGTGGTTTTTAGTATATTCACAAAATGGTGCAGCTGTTACCAATTTCAGAACATTTTCATCACTGCAAAAAGAAACCTCATACCCATGAGCATTACTGCCCATCACCTCTTCCCCAGTCTCTAGTAACCACTAGCTGTTTTCTGGGTCTATGAATTTGCCTATTTTGGACATTTCATATAAATAGAATATTATCATATTTAGTCTTTTGTGTCTGGCTTCTTTTACTAGCATAATGTTTGCAAGGTTCATCCAGGTTGTAGCATATATCAGAACTTTATCCCTTTTACTACTAAATAATATTCTATTGTTTGAATATTCCACATTTTGTTTATTCATTACTTAATGGACATTTGTTTATTTTTTCCCTCCCACTTTTTGGCTATTATAATGAATACTGCTATAAATATTTACATATAAGTTTTTGTGAAGATATGTTTTCAATTCTCTTGGGTATATACTTAGAAGTGGAATTGCTGAATCACATTGTAACTCTCTAATTTTTTGAAAAACTGCTGAACTCTTTCTAAATGACCCTCTTATTTTATATTCTCACTAGCACTGTATGAAGTTTCCAGTCTCTCCTTATCTTAACCAATATGTATATACTGTCTTTCTGATAAAAGCCATGCTAGTGACTATGAAGTGTTATCTCATTACGATTTTTATTTGCATTTGTCTAGTGACTAATGATGTTGAACATCTTATCATGTGCTTTCTGGCTATTTGTGTATCTTCTTTGGAGAAATGTCTATTCATATTCTCTGCCTATTTTTTAAATTGTGTAATTTGTCTTTTTATTGTCGGGTTGTAATAGTTTTTATGTATTTTGGATACTGGACCCTTATCAGATATATAATATTTTCTCCCATTCTGTTGGTTGATTTTTCACTTTTGATGGTGTCCTTTGAAACACAAAAGTTTCTTATTTTGATGAAGTCCAATCTATCTATTTTATCTTTTGTTGCTTGTATCATGTTTAAGAAAACATTGTCTAATCCTAGGTCATGGATTTTACAGCTATGATTTATTTTTCTATAGTTCTAGCTTTTACATTTAGGTCTTTGACGCATGTTATGTTAATTTTTGTATATAGTGTGAGTTAGGGATCCAAATTTATTCTTTTGCATGTGGATATCTAGTTATTTCAGTTCCATTTATTTAAAAGATTGTCATTCCCCTCATTGAATTACCTTGATACTGATATCCTTGTCAAAAATCAGTTGACCGTAAATGTCTGGGTTTATTTTTAGACTCTCAATCCCGTTCCATTGATATATATATATATATATATATATATATATATATATATATATATATATATATATATATATATATATGACTATCCTTATGCCACTAATACACAGTTTTGATTGCTGTAGCATTCAAAATTAGGAAGTGTGAGTCTTCCAACTTTGTTCTTGTTCAGGTTGTTTTGGTTGTGAGACTCTTGAATTTCCCTGTGAACTTTAGGATTAGCTTGCCAATTTTTGAAAAAGAAAAAAAAAACCCCACAAAAATACAGCTGGGATTTTGATAGAGATAGTGTGGAATCTATAGATTAGTTCAAGCAGTATTGCTATCTTAATAATTTTAAGTTTTCCAATTCATGAACACTGGATGTCTTTCCAGCTATTATCTTCTTTATTTTCTTTCAGCTATATTTTGTATAAAAATACAGTGTACAAGTCTAACATTTATTTTGTTAAATTTATTTCTAAGTATTTTTTTCTTTTTAATATTATTGTAAATGAAATTTTCTTAATTTTATTTTCTAGTTTTTCATTGCTGGTCTATAGAAATATAATTGATTTTTCTGTATTGATTTTATATCCTGCAAACTTGCTGAACTGGCTTATTAGCTCTAATTGATATTTGTGGATTCCTTAGAATTTTCTGTTTATATGATCATGTCATCAGCAAATAGAGATAGATTTATTTCTTCCATTCCTATTTGGATGCCTTTTATTTCTTTTCTTCACTAATTTGCCTGAGTATAACCTCCAGCACAATGATGAGTAGAGTAGCTAAAAAGAACATCTTTTTCCTTGTCTTAGTGGGAAAGCATTCAGGCTTTCAGCATTAAGTATGATATTAGCTGTGGGTTTTATTAGCTGCTGTTTATCCAGTTTATTGAGTGCTTTATCATGACAGCATTTTTATCATGGTTTTGGTCAAATGTTTTTCCTGTGTCTATTAAGATAATCTTGTGATTTTTGTTCCTTTTTTTTTTTCCCTATTAATATGGTGTATGACATTGGTTAATTTTGGTATGTTGAGCCAATCTTGCATTTCATAGATAAATTCCAGTTGATAATTTTGCATAATCTCCCTCCTCCTTTTCTTTTTATGTTGCTAAATTAACCGTGTTTGCATTTTGTTGAGAATTTTTGCATATGTATTCACAAGGGATATTGGTCTGTAGTTTTCTTGTGAATATTTTTGTTTGGTTTTGATATCAGAACAATGCTGATCTCATAGAAAGAATTAGGAAATATTACCTCTTCTTCTATTTGTTGGAAGAGTTTGTGAAGGCTTGGTGCTAATTGTTCTTTAAACATTTGCTAGAATTTACTACTGAAGCCATCTGGTCCTGGGTTTTTCTTCTGTGGAAAGTCTTTTTTTTTTTTATTACTAATTCAATATGTTTACTTAGGTTTATTTATGTTTTCTATTTCTTCGTGAGTAAGTTCTAGTAGTATATCTTCCGAGGAAGTTATCTGTTTCATCTGAGTTATATAATTTGTTGCACACAATGAAAATAATCCCTTCAATCCTTTTAATTTTTTAGATAGATAAAAATCTTTTATTTTATTTCTGTAAGGTTAGTAGCAATGTGGTTTTTTTTTCTCCCTTTCTGGTTATAGTTTTTGAAGTCTTCTCTTTTTTTTTTTCTGTGACAATTCTAGCTAAAGGTATGTCAATTTTGTTGATCTTTTCAAAGGACCAACTTTTAGTTTTATTGATTTTCTCTATTGTTTTTCTATTTTATTTATTTCCTTCTTTTGGGAGGGTTATTTTGCTCTTATTTTTATACTTTCTTAAAGTATAATATTAGTTTATTGATTTGAGATCTTTCTTCTTTTTTATAATAAATATTTGTCATTATAAGTGTCTTCTTGCTGCTGCTTGAGCTGCATCACATGTTTTGATATGTTATCTTTTTATTTTCAATCATATCAAAGTATTTTCTTATTTCCCCACTAATTTCTTCTTTGATTCATTTATTACTTAAGAACATGTTGTTTAATTTTTATGTATTTGTGAATTTACCAAATTTCTTCCTGTAATTGATTTCTAATTTCATTCCATTGTGGTTGAGAACATACTTGATATGATTTAAATCTTTGTAAATGTATTGAGACTTGTTTTATGGCCTAACATATGGTGTATCCTGGAAAATCTTCCATTTTCATATGAGAAGAATGTATTTTCTATTGTTGTGTGGAGTGTTCAATTAGCTTTAGCTGGTTTATATTTCTGTTCAAATTTTTATTTCTTTTGTCTAGTTGTTCTATACATTATTGAAAGTGGGTATTGAATCCTCCAATTATTATTGTTGAAATGTCTATTTCTTCTTTCAGTTCTATTTTTCGTTCATGTATTTTTGGGCTTTGATGTTAGGTGTCTATATGTTATAAGTGCTATATTTGCACTTATAATGTCTTTCCTTGTCTCTAGTAAGAATTTTGTCTCAAAGTCTATTTTGTCTACTGTTGGTATAGATATCCCAGCTCTATTTTGTTTATTTGTACGGTATATCTTTTCCATCTTTTTACTTTCAGTCTTTTGTTTCTTTGAATCTAAAGTGAGCCTTTTGTAGGTAGTATATAATTGGATCACATTTTTTGTCCATTCTGCCAGTATCACCATTTAATTTAAATGTTTACTTATTTGCATTTAATATAATTACTGATAAGGTAGGATTTACATCTGTCATTTTTCTGTTTGCCTTCTATATGTTTTATGTCTTTTTTTTTGTTCCTCTGTTCTTCCATTGCTGCCTTTCTGTGTGTGTTGAAAAGACATTTTCTAGGTTACTGATCATTACTTTTACAATATTTTCTTAAGCTACTTTCTTAGTGGTTACCCAGGGGATAAAAATTAACATCTTAATTTATAACAGTCTTGTTCAGATTAGTACCAAGTTAATTTTAATAATATATAAAAACTTTGACCCTATATAGCTCCATTTCCTTTTGCCTCCTCTGTTTCACTACTGTTAACAAATTACATATTTATATACTGCATGCTCCTCAATAGAAATTTGTAATTATTACTTTATAAACTTTTAAAATTAATTTAGGGGAAAAAAGAGAGTTATAAGCAAAAAATTCATTTGTCCTGGCTTGTATATATAGACACCTTTACTAACGCTCTTTATTTTCTTCATGTGAATTTGAATTATGGTCCATCAGCCTTTAATTTTAGACTAAAGGACTCTCTTTAGTATTTTTTATATGGTGGTCTGCTAGTGACAAATCATCTCAGTTGTTTTTTTAAGACTCTCCTATCTTCTTATTTATTTTTTTGTAGGAGATTTCTGCTTGGTATACAATTCTTGGTTGATAATCTTTTTCCCCCCAACACTTTGAATGTGTAATTCCACTGCTTCTGGCCTCCATGGTTTCTGATGAGAAATCAACTATTAATCTAATAAGATTAAAATATCCTCCAATAGAGGATCCATTGTACCTGAGGAGTTGTTTCTGTCTTACTGTTTTCAAGATTCTCTATTTGTGGTTCAACAGTTTTATTATTATGTGACTAGGTGTGATTCTCTTTGATTTTATCCTACTTGGATTTTGTTGAGCTTCATGAATATAAAAATGTTTTTCATCAAATTTGGGGAGTTTTTAGTCATTATTTCTCAAATATTCTGTCTGTCGCTTTCTCTTCTATGCTTCTGGGACTTTATGCATATGTTGGTATGCTTCATGGTTTCTGAGTCTTTGTTTATTTTTCTTAATTCTTTTTTATTATTGTTTCAGAGAATGGATAATCTCAAATGACCTATTTTAAAATTCATTGATTCTTTATTCCTCTTGCTCAAATCTGCTATTGAGCCCCCTTAGTGAATTTTTCATTTTTATATTGTATTTTTCAATTCCAGAATTTCTGTTTTGTTGATTTTTATAATTATTATCTTTTTAATGATATTCTCTTTGTTATAATATCATTCTCATATTTACCTTTAATTCATTAGATATGATTTCCTTAGTTCTTTACCCATATTTAAAGTAGCTGATTTAAAGTCTAGGTCTAGTATATTCAATGTCTGGGTTTGAATGAAGTCATTTATACGATATAAAATGTTTAAGATGCAGATAAATATCTTAATTGTAAAAGTGCATATAATAAATCTACTCCTGGACAAGGAAAGACATAACAAAGAATTCTATATTGGGTTGGGGTGTCTCTTTCTACGTGAAAGTTAGAGGCAGAACCGCAGGTCTAAGACCTCGAGCTACAAAAAGCAACAGGTCCTGCAAATGGTACCTGCATTTGCAAATGGAAGACAGAAACCATAACTTATTATTCCCTTTTCCTCCACAGCACACAGCACAGTACCTCACACGTAGAAAGAGTCCAATAAAGATTTGTTGAGTTGAATGGGAATGAAAGGAAGTGTTTATGGGTGTGTATGGGAGGAGTCACTTATTCTCACTGATTCTTTGAGTCAGAGCCACACACTCATAATGCTGTTTCCAAAGCCTTCTTTTCCCATATGAAAGAGAGCATTGGTATGAGAATGGCTACAGACTCCCTTTTAGCCACTGTCACCTGGCATTCTTGTGGGTTAGGGCCCTGACTAGTCCCCAGTTTCCTTGGCTGCAAAGCTGCCTTGGGAGGTTAGGAAAATTAGGTTTCCAGCAAATTAAAATGAGGGGACACAAGCCTTTCAAAGCTATCATATTAGAATAAATATGCCAAGTTTCATTTTCAGGAGACTTAGTTTATGGAGGAAGAGAAGGTGGATTGAGACACAGTAGAATATTATTTAATTTCAGTGATTCATCTGAGTCTAGGGGTGTGCATTTCCTCATTCATGTGGCTTTCCTCACTGATATTCAGCCTTTGTTTGCTAAGTCTCTTTGGCCTTAAAGGACCTGCCTTACTAGCTACAGTGATGGATTATTTGGATATGATGCTTGTTGATCCTTATCTTCTCTTCCTCCCTTGGACTATGTAGACACTCCCTCTTGGGCTCTTATCAAAGTCTCTTTAGTCATTATACATTTATGGCCTCCAAATATGAGAAATTATAAATTGATATCTTAAAATGGCAACTGAACTCACCTCCATAGTCTATCTCTATGACTATAACTAATATAAATAACTGTTATTTACTGAGTAAATACTTGGTTCCATATACTCTACTAAGCACTTGATATACCTTAACCCATTTATCAAATAGGTACTATTATTTTCCTGAAGGAATAAACTGAGGCTTGGAGATGTTAAGTAACTTGCTTATGGTCCTTCAGTTGAGCTAATGATCCAGAAACAAGTGTGTACTTTGCAATTAAAATGTACTATTTTAGACTAATACAGGTGAGGCAACCTGAATTTAGGAAACACATGCTTTAATGAATTATATATAAAGCTAAAGAGTTACCGTCTTCTCAGAAACTGAGCTGTTGCTTCCTAGGGGGTCTTGGAAAACCTACAGATAAGCATTATTTATAATTAGCATGTCAGTTATTTATAGTTGAAGAAATACTTCTAGATTATTTTAAAAGGATTTTAAGAAACTGTTTGTCTTACGCTATTTAATTTAGAATTCTTTACATCCTTGATTTGCTTAGCAAGTTTCAGGCCAGTCTTGTATTATAAGTGACTCTGAATTAATGGGAGTGTGAGTTAATGCAGTTTAATGTCCAAGATTTGTAGTCATCCTTGTTTGGCTTTCTTCTTTAAAATACATGTCTTGTTGACTGGGACTGGCTGTTTGGATATCTGTGAGATTCACTCTTTGCAATGATAATACAATCAAAGCCTCTAAGGAATTACATTTAGTTCTAAGAACCTAGAGTCTTCCTTTGAAGTAACCCTTTAAAAATATTAGCAAGTATCAGCCTTAATATCCAACTTGTATGCCTCACTGAGTTTTCATGAGATTAGCAACCATTACTCGGTCTTTGTCTGGAAATTGAAAAGCAACGTGTTGCAGTGGTCTGAGAGAACACTTCTGTTTCATGTCCCCATGCCTGCTTTGGTCCAAATGACTCAGATACAGTACTACAGCTGTTTCAGCATTCTTGGGTTTTGTTTGCCAGCTCTATTGGAGACTAAAGCTTATATAAGTAATATAAAACCTCAGCATTTACAACATAAAGGCACCACAAGAACTCTCAGACATTAAGCTTTGGTAGGATTTTATTTGGAGGAATTTTATTTTAAAATGTAATATCCTTTTCCTTTCTTTGGCAAATAGAACCAGGAGAACTTGGATGGAACTCTACTGCTTATGAAAAGTCTCACCGTGTTCATATAAGCAAGTCTGTCACCCTTGATTGGAAAGTAATAATTCATAAAGCTTAATGTTATTATCATCCCTCTGCCTGGAGTGATAGATATTCTTGAGTCATTTTAAATAAAAAGTTTAAAATTGAATTTGCAACTCAAAAGATTGGTGGGTTCAAATGTTAGATTCCTGCTGAGTAACTGTGCAAACAATTCTGAAGTAGCTAGTAGTGTGTTAGGAATGGCAGTTTTATTAAATGTCTTGATGGAGTGCAACGAAAGCACACTTTTGGTGTCTTTATGCAGCCTTTCCCGCTACAAAAATAATAGTTTTCTTATAGACGTTAGTGCTTGCCTGCACTCTACTTATTTGGTTAGTCTCCCAGTTTAGGTTTTCTGCAAAATTTTTCAGTAAGAAAATGAGATTTTGTTTTGTTCGTAGCAGACCAATAAGATTCTCACAGGTGAGTTGATTATCTGACACTGCTCAGAGATTATTAATGTGCATTTCATCATATAATTTTTGTAGAATAAATAGTCTTAAACCATCCAGCTGGTCAAAAAAGGTGCCCCCCAGTATTACGTGCTCATGGTGATGCCTTCTGACATTGCAGATCTTCAATGAAGCTTTGAAGGGACTGAGTCTCGCTGGAAGGAAGAGAACCATCCAGATGTAGAAAGGCTCCTCTCGCCCAGTCGAAAACCAGCAAGTTCATTTAAAAAGGTATCTTTCAATTATGAAAATTGGCAGGCATCAAAGGACATTTGGCAGTTGAACTTTGCAAAAACATTTGCACTGGCGGCTAAAGAGGACCTTCTCTTTTGCTGGTTTCATGAAAAAAAAAAAAGAAACATTTTGCAGTTTCACCTCAATTTCCTCTCTCCTTTTTTCCACAAAAACAAAAGGTGATTTTTCAAGGTCCCTGTATCAGCATTATTTGACATTCTCATATGAATTTGACCAAATAACTGACCAAATCCCTCAGGACGAAAATTGAAAATTTGTTGTGATTTCCACCCCTCACTCCCAGTCCTCCTGTCTCCTAGTCAATGGCAAATTGTCCTTTTCCCAGATTCTTTATTTTTCCCCCTATGGGCAAAACACTGCTGCTATAAAAATAAAAACAGTGAAATTCCAGTCTTGTCTAAATTTGGGAATTATTGCACACATGAAAAAAAATCTTTGTTTCTCCTTGGGAAATTGGCAAAGTGAAAATTGCCAGCTTAGCTCTTCTCACGTTGGCACTTATATGAACTGCAGGAATTGGATTTTTAAAAGACTTTAAGAAGGATTTTAAACGTAATTTTAGGGAAAAAGATACTACTTCATATAAGTGTGGCTTACGTTTATCTCCACACCAAATGGCCTCTGTGGAGATCTTTATAACCAGGCTGGGAGCATCCCTTTCTTTCTGGGCAAGGATGTAGCTTTGTGAGAATGGAAGCCTCTTCCTCACCAACAGCAGTGTTCCTTAAATCAAGACATTGCCTATTTTTGCTTAGAACATCGGAGGTACTGGAGGGTAAGAAAGCCTCAGACTGCCACGTGGCTGGTCAGTTAAGTACATCTTTGAGCTTCTGGCAAGACATCAACAAAGCCTTCACATCAGCAAACTTTGGGTAGCCTGTGCCTTAAAATATTGTGTATGATATAAAATAACTCTGGATAACTTTATCCATACCATTCAACACACTAGTGGTTCAATTCGACTCTATAATTTGTGTGTACATGTATGTGTTCTTCATTGTTTGTCTCTAATGGAATAAAATAGTTGCTCTAAAATTCTATACATAAACATAGGTATAACAATGGGTATAAAGAGAAACAGCAACCCACTCAGATTTTAAACCCCCAAATTTAACTCTCTTCCTCCCTACACACATGTCTATGTTGTAATTTTGTTTCTACTACCCAAATTAGAAAGGAAATTTAGCTGTCTGCTGCAGTTTGGGTGAAGCTTTTGGCCCCACATGTAAGACATGGAGGGATTGTCTTATATTCTGCATTTAAATGTTCCTGTAAGGAGCATTAATCCATCCTGTTCTGTTATAAAGGGAGAATGGACAGCTGGTGGAACTGGCAGGGAGAAATCTTGGCTGTTATTCACGAGGAGACCAAGCCACCTTGAGTTACTAACCCATTCCCACCTGCCTTCCCACTCTAATCTCTGCCCTCCTGTGGTAGGCTGAATAAGGGTCTCCCAAAGATATCTATGTCCTAAGCCCCCGAACCTAAGAGTATGTAACCTTACCTGGCAAAAAGCACTTCGCAGATGTGATTAAGGAACTTGGGATAGGAATAATTTCTTAGATTACTCAGGTCATCAAATATAAATAACGAAGGTCCTTATAAGTGGAATGCAGGAAGATAAGACAGGGGAGAAGGCAATGTGACTACAGAAGCACAGATTGGAGTGACAGGGTGTGGGGACAGAGTCCCAGAGAGCAGTTTTCACGCTCTCAGCCTCATGTGGAAAGGTGCTGGCTCAGGTAGTAGATGGCCATCAGCTGTGACTAGTTGGCCATCAGCTGTAACCAGTTAGCAATTAGCCACTGATGTAACTGCTGTGGCTATGCTGGAGGGTTGGTTTTTGGTTAGCAGAGAAGCGGACGGTGGATTGCAGCTAGCAAGTGGGGTTAGTTGGTTGACAGAGAAGCGGTGGGCATATTGCGGATCATGTGGCTCCTGCTTCCTGTGTCTCCAACCCAGCTGCCAGCGAGACTATAGTGGTATGAATCCCCTATCTATGGCTCCGTGGGTGTTCCTTTTTGGCCTCAGCATATCCTGTGTTCTTATGCAGGGAGCACAGAGTGCCCGCATGACACAGGGCCATGAACCAAGGCAATTTCTGGAAGCTGGAAGAGGCAAGGAACAGATTCTTCCCTAGAGCCTTCAGAAAGAACCAACCCTGATGACACTCATTGTAGCCCTCAGAACTGCTTTTGGACTTCTGACCTTCAGAATTGTAAGAGAATACTTTTGTGTTGTTTTAAGCCAGTAAAGTTAGTGATAATTTGTTATAGCAGCAATGGAAAATTAAGGCACCTTCCCAATTCTCCCCTCACTTTCTACTCAGAATCTCTGTCTTTGCTTTCATCTTCATTTTTGCCTTTGCTCGAGATTATTATCCCTGTTCTCAGTCCTTTTGGCCAAAGATTTGCCTACTCTTCTTCTTATTAACCTTCCTCCATGCCTAGATTCTTACACAGCTAAGGAACTTACCACTTCGCCCTTCAGGGAGGATGAGTGGTTACAGAGCCAGAGTAACATTTCCCAAAATGTGTTCTGTGACATACAGGCCCTTGAATATATGAACAAAGGGTATATAGTGAAAAAAACATTGCCTGTCATATCCACTTCTGAGAGACTCCTATGTTAATGATCTTGTTAATGATCCCAAGAAATTTTACAATGTTGTTTAATGCAATATTTTCCAAATTTCTTTGGCCGTCAAACTTGTTTTTCTCCATATGACAGACATGAACATAGCCTACAAATGGTGTTGTAGAGAATTGGCTTGGGAAAGAGCTGTTCTGGGTATACCTAGGGTCTTTACGATGCCCAATATTCTTCTGTGCCGGAAGCAAATGTCCATTTGGCCTCTGGATATAAAAGGAAAGCCAGTTTTCATCAACCAGCTTTCATCATCTACAGACTTCCTCTGGATTAGATGAAGGGTGCAATAAAATCAATTGATTGCACAGGCTCTAAGTGTCTATGGCAGTTTCCCACTTGACTTCTTGGGAAATGTGTTTGAAACTAACATGGATGTATCTGACTCATATTTCATAGATCTTCAGTGACAGGGGTCCTTAAGTCCACAGATTCAGTGGATTTGCCAGGCAATGGTTTGCCTGATCATAGACTGTGCAAACTCTTACACGTGTGAGAACATCCTGATTGGCCCAACCTTCCTGGTTCCTGAATCCAGGAAGGGTACTCACTGGCCCCCTTAAGGTCAGGTGCTACCATCTAGACCAGTCAGCACGGACTAAGGCACAGGTCAGCTATACAGTAGTAAAATTCGCTAACACTTACGCAGTATTTGCTCTGTGTTTGGCATTATTCTAAGCTCTCCACACACGTTAACTCCTTTCACCCTCACAACAACTTTATGCAAAATCCTGAGGTGTAGGAGGTTAAAAATAACCTGCCTGAGGTTATGCGGCTAGTAAGTAGCAGCGAGTTTGAATCCAGACAGGCTGACCCCAGAGGCTCTGTTCTCAAGCCACTGTATTATGTATGCGTAAGTGAAAAGAGGGTGAACTTGGAATCAGGTAGAACTGGATTGAATCCAGACTCCTTGCTGTGATGTTGGGCAAGTCTCATAATTCCTCTCACTTCTGTTTCCTCATTGGAAAATCATAACACAGATACCTGGTGTCAGAATCCTATCATATGCTTGTCAGTCTGTTAATGTACTGGTCTCTCCCACCTACCTGCCCTCTCACCGATCTGTTTTAGGGAATAGTGACTATCAGTGGGCATCTGATTCCTTTGAAGACGGGGACTATATTCTATCTTGATAAACCATGCTGAGTATAATTATTGTTCTTTCTTGAATTATTTTCTTTTTTAAAAGTTTTTTTTTTTTATAACAAAACTAATGCGTATTCACTTAAAAAATAAAGTTAAGCACAAGTAAGAAAATTTTAAAAATCAACAATTCTGGAAGATAAGTGGTATTAAATATTTTGTGTTAATATTATTTTAATGCGTTTCCATTCTATCTTCTCTAAATAATGCTTTCATATTGTTTTGTTTTGTTTTTCTCTGTATACTCTTCCTCCTAATGGTACCATTCTAAAATGCAGTTTTGTAAAAATTACTTTTTTTTTTTTTACTTGGTATGTCTTAGACAATTCTCATGTGCTATGTAGTCTTCTCCAACTGTGTTTATTTAATGAATCTATGAAGGGGTCTTAACCAAGTCCAATTATTTTTCTCTAGAGGTTCAAATTCTGAGAATTTTCATTCTTATTAAAATAATTTTGTGACAATGGGATATCATGCAACCATTAATAAGAATATGTTAGATCTACGTTTTGACATAGAAAGATGTACTTCATAGTATATTACATTCATATTAAACAAATGCATATATTTATGTATATATGTTCATACGTGCACAGAAAAATCAATGTATACATGAGAGCTCTGTTAACAATTGTTACCACTATGGCTGGGATTAAGGAAGTACTTTTATTTTCTACTTTTTAACTTACAATGTTTTTTGAATTTTCACAGTGAGTAGGAGTTTCCTTTTATGGGAATCAAAACAATAAAGGTAGTCCTGATGTTTTAGAAAGACAATTTTTATTTATTTATAATGCAGCCTGTATTGTTTTTAAAATGATAAAAAGACAAATTTGGTTTGTATTTGGAACCCTGCTTTATGGTTCGGGGACCATAACATATACTCCCAGCATTTATAATAGGTCCTTTTAAAATGTGTTTTGATATAAAAAAAGACTACATATATTGCGTATGATGTAGTATTTTGCTAGTGCATTAATTAATTAATTCCTCCAACAGACATTTTAGAATGTTTCTTGTTTCTTGCACTAGGCTCCATGGGGGATAGAGTTTTAAGCCAATAGATGAGATCCTGCAAAGAACATAATCCATTCATTCCAGGTGCAAAATTGATTTTTCACAAGATAACGAATGCTGGCCTAGGTAGCATTTCACTGTTATTGGTTGTCTAGAAGAAAAGTAACTTTGGAAATATAAAAGTAATGATGAAAAGAGATCAGAAAAAAATCAAGTGTTTCAGATTTATTGCACAAGTCATATCAAGTGCAAGATTCTCAAGATCTTTTATAGTAGACTATTAATTAGGACCCCTGATATTAAGCTCATTCTATAACTCCCACAGTCTCAAAGAAGAGATTCTTCCATCCTTGGAGAATTTTGAATGATGCCTATAGGAGTAGAGGTTAGCCTGATATTCCTGTTTTTCTCATTCTGTCCTTCTATGTTCATTACTACTATGGGTGCATTACTAGTACGGGGGTCTTTGAGGGACTTCCAGTACTAAAACCAGGGAAGTCCCATGAAAACTGGGACAAGCTAGTCACCCTGCGTAGAAGGGAAGTTGTGGACTTCTGTAAGGAATGAAGAAGAATACTCTGAAATGGGATTCCATATCTTCCTAATTTCACTATAATTTCAAAGAAAAATAACATTTCTAAGTCCTAGGATAGGACTTAGAAATGTTAGTAACCTAGGATGTTGATAGTAACCTAGGACGTTCTTCCTGTTTAACAGTTATCTAATTTTCCATGTTTTCCTTTTTTACATTCATGTGCAGCCTAGATAACATCAGATATGTACAATAGTGAGAGAGAACTCAGGGCAGAGAGACTTGAGCTGTTGACTAATGGAATCTATGTGCCCCAGGCTGGAGAGCCACTTTCAGGGGATCTATTAGGTGGCTACTTCTTGCCCACAGCAGCCAGCCCCTCTGTGAGAGCACACCCTCAAGAGTTTTTGGAACAAGAGCTTTCCAAAAACAACACCACAAAGTGAGACCCTCATCGCCTCTTTGTGATGGTCCATGGAATGACCAAGGATAGACTTGGGTAGCAAGAGTATAATCACTTTATTTTTGGAAGCAGAAGGCATGTCTACTTATTGGCAGCTAAAACTTTGTCATGGGCCAGCGGGAAAAGTTTCAATTACATGGCTTCCCAGTGCCCTTGTTTATCTAAACCAACCCCTGGGGCAATGGCTTTGGCAAATCTCTCCGTAGTTGCCTTTGAGGAAATCTACCAAAAGTCTTATCCTTTTGTTTTGAAATGTGGATACTACTTGTAAAAAAAAAATGAAGCAAAACATGATAAAACAAAAACAATCCTTTCAGTGACCTTGACCTTTGTCTCTGCCACTCCACTACCCCATCTCAGCACTCTTGCTGCTGTGGGCTGGGGGCAGGTGGGGGTGTTCTTAATGCCCTGGACCTGAGTGCCAGCCTCTCCCAGGCAGGCCTGATCCCTCAGAACCTACAAGTGGTTATGAAGTCTGTTTGTCTGGATTTGGATTTCTGTAAGGAGTAGTTGCTATCACCACGGTGATGTGGAAAAACCAAACTGGCTTCAGCTGTGGGCATAAAGGGATTGACACGGTGAAGTTCCATTTTGCCAGAGAGAACCATAAACATTTGAATTAGAGATTGTTTAGCAGAAATGAATTCTGATTCAAATAATAAAAAGTGATAGCTCCTGGAATGAGTAGAAGGATCACTGACAGAGACTTGGGTTCCTGTCCTGGCTCTGCCACTATCTGCCCCATAAATTGGGCCGGTCCCATCAGCTCTCTGGACTTCAGTTTTCTCACCTGGTAAATGAGATGGGTAGATGGTGTGATCTTCCCCCGCCAAATTAGTTAATTTGGAGTATTATACTCATTGACTCATGTAGTAGTTAACCTTTATTGTCATTTTCCAAGTATAAATTAAGTTTAAACACTCTATTAATGATTGAATTACTTAATTCAACATTAATCAGTTGAATTATGGTCCAGGCACTGAGAGATGGGGAGACAAAGATATTGGCTGAACCCTTAATGAGGAAACTGTTTCCTACACGGAAACAGACAAATTTGTCACGTATAGTATTACCCTTCATAGTTACTTATTAAATCTTACCACTATTTCCAGACATATTTTAAATGTCATCTCCTCCATATGCCTCCATTTTCTTTTATGCCACCTTAGACCTTTTTATATGTTTCTCGTGGTCTTTTTCACATTCTGCCTTGAATTATTAATTATTTGTATTTCTATCTTATTTGCTCTTTCCTCAAGCTCTTAAACTTGAAGACAGGTACCAAGCTGGGTCTTTTTGTTTTCTGTCTCCAGTGGCATGGAGCAGTGACTGACACAGTAGGTCCTCAATACATATCTGTTCAGTTGCATCAACTGGTGGAATCCTAATTAATGGCTTTTTATTATCTGTGTCAAATTGCCCTCTGTCAGTGGTGTTCCCTTAGTATACAAATGACAAAACTCCAGGAATCCTTTGAGGCTGGGGTGTTCAGTAGGAAACCAGAAAGGAAACTTGCACAGAAATGGAGGATTGTTTTTCCCTTGAAGATAGAAACTCACGCTGTCAACCCCAGGATTTTAAGAAGAGCTTTTACTAACATGAAGCATTCTGGGTTATGGCACAGGTGTTGTCCCCTTCCCACCCCCACCCCCCCACACACATGAGCACCAGGAATATGCCAGCAGCCAAGGCTTGGATTTCCCTTAAACCAGCTATAAGTCTGGAGGTGAGAATTTGCTAAGGGCTATAGGATACCTTCTGAATTCCATAGCCAAAAGGTCAGGGGGAGACATTCTTACTACCTGCCAGCACAGCTCAGGAAACAGATATGATCTGGGCTTATTATGTTGCACTTAGATGCAATAACTTGATACAAAATATTTTAATGGGTTCACTTTAAGAAGTGGCAACAACTACATTCTGTTGAGTGTTCATGTGTTGTATGAATGTCTCCAAAGTAATTTTATCTGCTATTTATGGAATGCTTCCAATATGCCAGGTTCTCATCACATGTGTTATTCCATTCACAGTGACAGTGTAGGGTTGGGAGGTGGGGTGCAGAGGAGGAGGCAGTTGGTGCCTTACTCATTTGTAGAGTGTGGCTGAAATAGATCTAATTGGTGTAATCAGACTGATCTTAAACAAAAATATCTGCATACAACCGTTATTTGCTCCAAGATTGTCATCTAGATTATCCAAAATATTCGTATTTTAATTTTCAGAAGATTTTGGTAGAAGTAATTTCACACACCACCACCCTCAAAAATAAATAAATAAATAAATAAATAAATAAATAAATAAATAAATAAATAAATAAGTAAGTAAATAAATAAATAAATAAATACAAGTAAATCCTGGCAGAGGACTGTAGACTCTGAGGAATATGTACGTGGTTGAGGGAATATGGACTTCCATGGTTCAATAGATCTGAGCTTGAAAAATGATCTTACTGATTCTTAGAAATCAACTAGAGTAAGATTGTCTTTAAAAATAAATATTACAAGCCTCAGAAGTTCCTAGTAGTGCTCACAATAAAGGTCTCTGTGTCTTTGCGTCTCTCTTCTCAGCATCTTGAGCTGAGAATTACTTGGGCCCAGAATTAGATTTTCAGCAAAGCCTCTGGAGATGGAAAGGACAGAAGGGGATGCCTCAGCACAATTCATCCCTCTCTGAGTTGATGGTTTTGGATTTGCACTGAAATCAGACTTTCAACGGGAATGTGCCATTGCAGTTGGTTTACTCTGGTCAAAGCAAGACTTCCGGTTTTTCAGAAAACAGATTTAAAGAGGCTTACACAAGACACTCAAGAGCTTTCTTGCACACCAATCAGTTCTTGCAAAATAGCATTTTAATTGTTTAAGTGCAAGTGAATCAGTAACATCTGAATTATATTTTCTTGAAAAAAATAAAATTGGCTTTTGAAACTAAAGGGAGAAAGTGCTTGGTTGGCTAAAAACAATTTAGGTTTTGTGGTAACACCAAAGTGTTTGAAAAACAATTTACGTATTTGATGAGCTTAAAATGTCTCTGGATTAGGCCTTGTTCCCAGGATAAAATACACAAGTACGGACATTTTAAACAGGGGTCATATTGGGTTCCATCTCAACAGGGTCGCAAATGTGGTAATCAAGAGTTGAAAAGGCCTGTCCTTATTTTTTACATGGTACATTTTCAAACATTAACACTCTTTGAAAAATTATTCAAATAATGAAAACATCTTATGAACTAGACTTTTCATGGTGTCACAGTAGAATAACTTGTCAAACAATTTAATAACATATTTTAGTTACTTTTAACTGAGTCTATCTTGTACAAAGGAGAAATTGTTTCACGAGAAGTCTAAGAGTATTTAGATTCTCAGAGAGCTCTGGGACTACAACACATTTCCCTGTAAAATGAGTCATCAAGATAAGTTGTACAACTTAGATTTGGTTATATTCATGGGAGGTTTATGCCAAATTGTGTTCATTAGTGCTTATTAATCAATTTATGCTTCCCTTGCATTTTCTTAGAAAGCTCCTATTTAACCAATGTAGGTTTTCTGGTTGACAGTTAGATATCCAGTCACCAGAGGGAGTTGGGATTCTGACTGACTGGTGGTGAAGTTTAGATAGAAACCAAAACCAGGAGTTGTCCATTGAGAGACAATCACTGATCAATAAGAATCTGTTAATTGAAACTTGCTATGACCTGGCGATGTGGTTTATAATCTAATGGTGAGTAACTTAATGGACTAAAAGCTACAAGATTTTGGTTTTCTTTCTAAATATGACCGTGACAAAACAATCACTTAGCCTCTTTTTCCTGATTTGTGGATACCCTGTCTGGTTCTGGAGAACAGGGAGAGAAAGAGGGAACTTGTCTTTGGGTTTTCCTGTCGGTTTGTGTGCTCGAACAGCACCTTGGCTTGATGAAGTTTCTGCTACTTCTATGAAATATTTATAAGGTGTGTGCGGAGACTTTTGCTTGAAGCCTGATCGAATGAGATTAGGCTCCCAAAGTCGTGAAAACAGACACTATTTGAAAGATTCAAGATGGTGGAATAGATAAGCTCTGTCTATCTCCTTCCATGAACACGTTAAAATTACAACTAAATTATAGAACAATCAACCCAGAGAACCATCTGAAGTCTAGCTGAATGGAAGTTTTATAACTAAGGATATAAATCAGAAGCCACATCGAGACTGGTAGGAGTGGTGGAGATGGGGAACAGGCCAGCCCCAAACCTCCACGTGGTGACTGAGAATTGGAGGGATATCTCAACCTAAGAGAGTCCCCAGAGGAGCAAGGGGCACCAGCTCCATACCGGGCTCCTGGACTACTGGTGCTGGGAAGAGGAGCCCACACACATCTGGCTGTGAAAAACAGTGGGGATTCTGATGATCCAGGTGAGAAAAAAGGCTGTGGGAAAACCAGATGTCCTCTTAAAGGGCCCACGCACAGCCTCACTCACCCTAGTATTTAGTGGAGGGACAGTGGGTGATTCAGGGGGCATTGGAGACATACAGGGAAGGACTGAGTTGTGTGTCTTTGGAGTGAAGACTGGAAGGACAGTAGCCATTTTCCATGTGAGGTGTCCTTATCTCGTGCAGTTGGCAGGCAGGTGCCACCATTCCTATGTTGAGCCCTCCTCCACATGGTCAAATCTGAATCTGAATTGGTCTGGTGAGCTCTGCTGGGACCTCACCCTACCCAACTCCCCCAATGCTGGAGCCACTTTCTCTGGAGCAGCCAGCCTCTCTCGCATTGCACTCTTTCTTAGAAAACTATTGCAGTCTTCAGACTTCAGGCAGGCGGCAACTGGCCTCGGTGTGCTCTGAGACTTTTGCTGAGTAGTTTCAAGCTCAGCACTGGCACCAAACCAGAATCTTCATTAACCCGGTGACCACAATTCTTCTCACTCTACTGACTCCCAACTTGCATACTGCATGAAGCTTTCTTTATTACCAGTTGAACCTTAAGGGAGCTGTCAGGTAGCAGTAGGCTTCAGGGTGTCCTGGCTTTTGAGGGTGCTACTCCAGGCTGGTACTGGGAACAGCGTGACCTCTCCCATGTGCCTCCAAGTTTAACACAGACAGTGAACAACCACAGATTGCTTTGTAGCTCCTACCAGGGAGTCCCTGGCTGGTCACAGGTGGTGAGTGACCTGATCCTGCACCAGAGCCCCTCCCAATAAGCTCCAGAACCAACAAAAGTGGAGATTGTCTTCAGACCACAGCAGAGCACCACCCATTTAGCCGCACAAAGGGTGGTCTCAAAAGGCACCAGAGCCCACTGGGGCGAATCCCACTCAATGGGGTCAGCTCCCTGCAAAGCACTCCACAAGCTGCAGACATGGCCAAACTCCACAGCCAGTCAGCCTGAGGGTCAATCCCACCCACTGACATGCCAATGGCAATCAAAACTCAACTATAACACACAACCCACACAAGAAACATTCCTGGAGCACACAGCATAGGTGACCAGGGAGACTGTGGCCTCACAAGGCACCTACTACATAAGGCCACCCAGCCAAGACTGGGAGCATAACTATCTAATACATAAAAAAGAACTCTCTCACAATAAATATAAACACCGAGAGGTAGCCAGAATGAGGAAACAAAGAAATACATCCCAAATAAAAGAACAGGAGAAAACTCCAGAAAAAGAACTAAACAAAATGGAGGCAAGTGACCTACCAGTGACAGAGTTTAAAACAATGGTTATAAGGATGCTCAAGGAATTTAGTGAGTACTTCACCAAAGAAATATTAAGCATTAAAAAAAGGATATTGCTGTGTCCAGTGCAACACGGGCTGTGAGGAGGCGAGAAGAGACAGCTTTGGGCTAAGTTTTTAAGAAAGAAAGAAACAGAGACCGAATGCAGTTAAATCTCAGAGGGCCAAGGGTCTCGCAGCCTCAAAAGACTGGAGCCCCGAATCAGACCAACTGATGGCTTTTATTGATAAGCATAAAGGAAGTGGCATTGTTTTAGACACGGTCTGTGAAACTCATCCACTACGTCAGAAAACTACCTCAAACCGAAATTATTTGTCCCAAAACAGCCAAAGCAGAGAGTCCCATGATGACTAAGGTGCGGTATGCACCTCCCTGAGGGGCAAAGTCTCTCCTGTTGAAACAGTTCTATACAGCTGAGCAGAAAGAGCTTGATCTTATCGCTCCAAAGACCTCTCTCACAATTAGGTGAGAGGGAGTAACCAGAGTTAACAGCGGCTTTTCTCAAGCATGGGGGAAGGGGAGGCAAGGCTCCTTCCCAGATCTTCCAAAGCAGCTCATCGAGGGTCTCTGTGGGGTTCCACCTGGTTTGAGTTGTTCCCCTCGTGGGGAATCTTACTCGTCATTGGCTGCAAACCCTCTTTTGGAGACCAGACAGAGAGACACAAGATGTAACAAACTCAGTCCCAGAGAAGCACAGTCCCACAGACTCTTCTCTCTTTAGGGAAAGGTGCGGGGGGACAAATGGCTAGGCTGTTGTGTGACTACAGGACATAGAAACCATAAAAAAGAACAAGTCAGAAGTGAAGAATACAATAACTGGAAAGAAGAATGCAGTAGAAGGAATTACCAGCACACTAGATGGAGCAGAGGATCAAATTAGCTATTTGGAAGACAAGGTAGCAGAATACACCCAATCAAAACAGCAAAAAGAAAAAGGAATCCAAAATAATAATTTTATTAGTTTAAGAGACCTCTGGGACAACATCAAGCATAACAACATTCACCTCATAGGGGAACAAGAAGAACAAGAGAGAAAGCAAGGGATTGAGAACCTATTTGAAGAAACAATGACAGAAATCTTTCCTCATCTGGCAAAATAAATAGACATAAAGACCAGGAAGTGCACAGTGTCCCAAACAAGATGAACCCAAATAGGCCCAAGTCAAGACACATTATAATTAAAATGCCAAAGGTTGAAGACAAAGAGAACCCTAAAAGCAGCAAGAGAAAAGTGTCTAGTAATTTATAAGGGAGCATCTATAAGATCATCAGCTGATTTCTCAACAGAAAATTTACAGGCCAGAAGGGATTGGCAGGAAATATTCAAAGAGATGAAAAGCTACAACCAAGAGTACTCTACCCAGCAAGACTATCATTTAAAATTGAAGGACAGATGAAGAGCTTCCCAGACAAGGAAAAGCTAAAGTTGTTCACCACCACCAAACCATTATTACAAAGAATGTTATAGGGATTTCTTTAAGATGAAAAAAAGATAAAAATATGAATAATAAAGCGGCAATAGCTCATATTTATCGAAAATTACTTTCAAAGTAGGTAAATGTATTAAATCCTCCAAGAAAAAGGAGGACTGAATGGATAAGACAACAAACCCATCCATATGCTGCCTACAGGAGACTCACTTCAGACTGAAGATACCCATAGACTGAAAGTAAAGGAATGGAGAAAAAACATTTCATGAAAAAACAAACAAACAAACAAAACCTAGGGTAGCAATACTTATACCAGACAAAATAGACTTTAAAACAAAGGCTCTAATAAGAGACAAAGAAAGACCCAGTAATCCCACTTTTGGGTATTTATCTGAAAAAACAAAACAAAACACTACATCAAGGGGACTTGCACATCCATTGCAGCATTGTTTACAATGGCCAAGATGTGGTAGCAGCCTGGGTGTCCAACGATGGAAGAACGGATAAAGAGGAGGTGGTGCATATATACAATGGCATATTGCTCGGCCATGGAATGGAATGGGTTCCTGCCGTCTGTTGCAGCATGGATGGACCTGCTGAGTGAAGTATGTCAGACAAAGAAAACAGATGCAATGTGATTTTGCTTATATGTGGAATCCAAAGAACAAAATAAAATAGAAACATACTCATAGATACATTTTTGTTTTTCTATGAGTTATTTTTATTATTGTTTCAGGTGTATGAAACAACATAATAATTAGACATTCACACCTCACCATGTGATAACCCCAAATCTACTACCCATCTGACACCATATATAGCTACTGGAATACCATTGACCATATTCCCTATGCTGTACTTTATATCCTGTGACTATTGATTCCTATCTATCTATCTATCTATCTATCTATCTATCTATCTATCTATCTATCTATCTATCTATCTATCTATCTTAATTATAGTTGATATAAAATATAATTTTATATTAGTTTCAGATATATAGCACAGTGGGAGTGATCTCCCAATAAGCCTAGTACCCATCAGATACCATACGTAGTTTTTACAACATTATTGATTATATCCCCCACACTGTATTTCACATCATTGTGATTGTTTTGTGACTACCAATTTGTACTTCCTAATCCCTTCTTCTTTCTCACCCATCACTCCAACCCCCTCCCATCTAGGAGCCATCTTTTTGTTCTCTGTATCTGAGTCTATTTGTTTTGTTTGTTTATTCTGTTCTTTAGATTCCACATATAAATAAGATCATATAGTATTTGTCTTTCTCAGTCTGATTTATTTCACTTAGCATAATATCCTGTAGGTCCACCCTTGTTTTTGCAAACAGTAAGATTCATTCTTTTTTTGGCAGAGTAATACTCCATTATATAAATGTACCATAGTTTCTTAATCTAGTCGTCTACCGATGGGCATTTAGGTTGTTTCCGTATCTGGACTATTGTGAATTGCACTGAGGTAAACATAGGGGTGCATATATTCTTTTGAATTAGTGTTTTGGATTTCCTTGGAAAATACCCAGGAGTGGAATTGCTGGGTCATAAGGTAGTTCTATTTTTAATTTTTTGAGGAACTTTCATTCTGTTTTCTTTAGTGGCTGCACTAATTTGCAATCCCACCAACAGTGCACAAGAGTTCCCTTTTCTCTACAGCCCAGCCAACACTTGTTGTTTGTTGATTTATTGGTGATGGCCTTTCTGACAGGTATGAAATGGTATCTCATTGTGGTTTTAATTTGCATTTTTCTGATGATTAGTGACATTGGATATCTTTTCATATGTCTATTGGCCTTTTCTAAAATAGACTTTTGAAATAGACTTTTGGCATATGAAATAGACTTTTTGACATATGAAATAGACTTTTCATATGTCTATTTCATATGTCTTTTCATATGTCTATCTTTTCATATGTCCTCTTTGGAGAAGTGTCTATTAAGGTCCTCTGCCCATTTTTAAAAATTGGATTGTTTGTTTTTTTTGGTGTTGAGTTGTATGAGTTTTTTAAAATAAAGTTTGGATACTTACCCCTTATCAGATGTGTCATTGGCAAATATTAGGATTTCTTTTTTTTCACTGATGTTTTCCTTTGCTATGAACAAACTTTTTGGTTTGATGTAGTCCCATTTGTTTATTTTTGTCTTTTGTTTCCCTTTCCTGAGGCGATATATCAGTAAAAATATTACTAAGGGTAATGTCAGAAAGTTTGCTACCTATGTTTTCTTCTGGGAGTTTTAGGGTTTCAGGTCTTACATTGAAGTCTTTAACCCATTTTGAGTTTATTGCTGTATATGGCATAAGAAGGTGGCCCAGTTCATTTTTTTCCATGTATCTGTCTAGTTTTCCCATCACCATTTATTGAATAGACTGTGTTTACCTTGATGTAAATTCTTACTCCTTTGTCATAGATTAAATGACCATACAGTCATGGATTTATTTCTAGGTTCTCTATTCTGTTCCATTGATCTAACTACCTGTTCTTATGCCAACACCACACTGTTTGATTATGGCCTTGTAGTATAATTTAATATCAGGTAGCATGATACCTCCAGCATTGTTCTTCTTTCTCAGGATTGTGGTGGCTATTTGATATCTTTCATGGTTCCACATAAATTTAAGTTTATTTGTTCTAGTTCTATGAAAAATGCCATTGATATTTTGACATGGATTGCATTGAATCTATAGATTGCTTTGGGTAGTACAGACATTTTAACTCTATTTATTCTCCCTGTCCATGAGCGTTATATGTTTCCATTTATTTGTATGTTCTTTAATTTCTCTCTTCAATGTCTTATAATTTTCTGAGTAAAGGTCTTTTACTTCCTTGGTTACATTGATTCCTAAGTATTTTATTCATTCATTCATTCATTCATTCATTCATTCATTTATATTGACGCAATTGTAAATAGGATTGTTTCCTTCATTTCTCTTTCTGATTGGATGTTATTGGTGTACAAAAATGCAACCAACTTCTGAATATTAGTTTTGTATCCCACTACTGTGCTAAATTCATATATTAGTTCTAATAGTTTTTTGGTGGAATATTTGGGGTTCTGTCTATATAATATCAGGTCATCTGCAAATAATGACAGTTCTTTTTATTTTCCAATTTGGGTGACTTTTATTTCTTTTTCTTGTCTGAGTGCTGTTGCTAGGACTTCCAATACTATGTTGAATAAAAGTGGTGAAAGTGGACATTTTTGTCTTGTTCCTGATCATAAGGAGAATGCTTTCAGCTTTCCCCCATTGAGTATGATCTTAGCTGTGGGTTTTTCATATATGGCCTTTATTATGGAGAGATATGTTCCTGCTATTCTGACTTTACTGAGAGTTTTTGTCATAAATGGATGCTGGATTTTGTCAAATGCTTTTTTTTTTTTTTGCATCTATTGATATGACCATATGATTTTTATTTTTCACTTTGTTTATGTGGTGTGTTACATTAATTGATTTGCAGATATTGAACCAACCTTGCATCTGGGAATGAACCCCTCTTGATTGTGGTTTATGATCTTTTCAATGTCTTGCTGAATTTGGCTTGCTAAGATTTTGTTGAGAATTTTTGCATCTGTGTTCATTAGGGACATGAATGGACTATAGTTTTTCTTCTTTTTTTTTTTAATGTCTTTTTCTGGTTTTGGAATCAGGGTAATGGTGGCCTACTGAAATGAGCTTGGGAACCTTCCCTCCTCTTGGATTTTTTGTGACAGTTTGAGAAGAATAGGCGTTAATTCTCTGAATGTTTTGTAAAATTCACCTGTGAAACCACCTGGGACAGGTCATTTGTTTGTGGGGAGATTGTTGATTATTGATTCTGTCATTGGTAGTAATTGGTCTGTTCAGACTTTCTGTTTCTTCTTGATTCAGTCTTGGAAGATTTTATGCTTCTAGGAATTTATCCGTTTCTTCCATATTGTCTCATTTGTTGCCATGTAATTGCTCATAGTATTTTCTTAAAGTTTTTTAGATTTCTGTGGTGTACATTGTCACTTCTCTTCATTTCTAATTTTATTTATGTGGGTTCTCTCTCTTTTTTTCTTGATTAGTCTGGTTAAAGGTCAATTTTGTTTATCTTTTAAAAAAACAAGCTCTTCATTTTGTTGATCTTTTGTATTATATTTTTAGTCTCTATTTCATTTATTTCTGCTCTGATCTTTATTATTTCCTTTCTTGTACTCACTTTGGGCTTTGTTTATTGTCCTTTTTCCAGTTCCCTTAACTGTAAAGTTAAACTGTTTATTTGAGATTTTTCTTGTTTTATTGAACAAGAAATGGCCTGCATTACTATAAATTTCCCTCTTAGGACTGTTTTTGCTGTGTCCCACAGATTTGGGGTCATTGTGTTTTCATTTTTCTTTTTCTCAAGGTATCTTTGATTTCTTCCTTGATCTCATTGTTGACCCATTTATTATTTAGTAGCATGTTTTTTAGCCTTCAAGTGTTTGTGAGTTTTTCAGTTTTTTCTTGTAATTGATTTGTAGTTTTATAACATTGTAGTCAGAGAAGACACTTAATATGATTTCAATCTTCTTAAATTAATTGAGACTTGTTTTGTGGACTAACATGGTCTATCTTGGAAAATATTTCATGTATATTTAAAAAGAATGTGTATTCTGTTGCTTTAGGGTGAAATGCTCTAAAAATGACACATTTGATCTAGTGTGTCATTTAAAGTCATTGTTTCCGTGTTAATTTTATTTCTGGATAATGCGTCTGTTGGTGTCAATGGGGTGTTAAAATCTCCTACTATGTTTGTGCTACTGTTGACCTCTGCCTTTATGTCAGTTAATATTTGTTTTATATATTTAGGTGCTCCTATGTTGAGTGTACAAATGTTTAGTAGGGTAGTGTCCTCTTGTTGGATTGATCCCTTATCATTATATAATGTCCTTCTTTGTCTTTTCTTATAAATCTTAGTTTTAAAGTCTATTTTGTCTGATATAAGTATTGCTACCCCAACCTTTTTTTCTCATTCCCATTTGTGTGAAATATCTTTTCCCATCTCTTTACTCTCAGTCTATGTGTGTCTTTTGATCTCAGGTGTGTCTCTTTAGACAGCATATGTATGGGTCTTGTTTTCTTATCCATTTAGATACCCTATGTCTTTTGATTGTAACATTTAATTCATTTACATTTAAAGTGATTATTGATAGGTGCATAGTTATTGCCATTTTATTATTCATATTTTTTATCTTGTTTTCTTTTCTTTTCTTTCCTTTTTCTGCTTAAAGAAGTCCTTTTAACATTTCTTGTAATACTGGCTTGGTGATAATGAATTCCTTTAGGTTTCCCTTGTCTGGGAAGCTCTTTATTTCTCCTTTAATTTTAAGTGATAACTTTACTATGTAGAGTAATTTTGGTTGTAGGCCCTTGTTTTTCATCACTTTTAATATTCCTGCGCTCCCTTCTGGCCTGCAAACTTTCTACTGAGAAATATGCTGACGATGTTATGGGAACTCTCTTGTAAATAACTAGTTGTCTTTCTCTTGCTGCTTTTATGATACTTTTGTTGTTTTTAACCTTTACCATTTTAATTATAATGTGTCTTGGTGTGGGTGTGTTTGGATTCATCCTGTTTGGGACTCTCTGTGCTCTCTGGGCTTGTATGTCTATTTCCTTTGCCAGGTTAGGGAACTTTTCAGTCATTATTACTTCAAATAGGTTCTTAATCCCTTGCTCCCTCTCTTCTCCTTCTGATACGCCTATGATGCAAATGTTATTATGCTTTATGTTGTCCCAATGTCCCTTAAACTATCTTGTTTTTAAAATTCTTGTTGTTTCAATTGGACGTTTTCTGCTACCTTGTCTTCTAAATCGCTGACTTGATCCTCTGCTTCATCTAGTTTGCTTTTAATTCCTTCTAGTGTATTGTTCATTTCAGTTGTTGTATTCTTTATTTCTGACTGGCTCTTTTTTACGCTTTCTATGTCCTTCTTTATGTTTACTCTCTTTTTGTTGAAATTCTAAATTCCTTAAGCATTCTTATAACCAGTGTTTTAAACTCTGTTACTGGTAGGTTGGTTGCCTCCATTTCATTTAGTTTTATTCCTGGAGGTTTCTCCTATTGTTTTATTTGGGACATGTTTCTTTGTTTTCTTATTCTGACTGCCTCTCTGTGTTTGCTTCTATGTGTTAGGTAGATCTCCTATGTCTTTCACTCTGCTGGGTGGCCTTATGTAGGATGTGTCCTGTGTGGTCCAATGACACAGTCTCCCTGACTTCCTGTGTGTGTGTTCCAGGAGTGTCCCTTGAGTGTGTTGTGTGTATTCTGTTGTAGTTGAGCCTTGATTGCTTTTGGTCAGTGGGTCGGATTGACTTCCAGGCTGACTGAATTGAGGATTGGCTATGTCCACTCTATATGAGCTGCTGTGTGGGGCTGACCCGTCAGAGGGTGGTTTGCCCCAGCAGGCTCTTGTGCCTATTGGGTCCACCTTTTGGGTGTGCTGCTTGTGAGGCTAACCAGGTAGTGCTTTGATGTGGTCTGTAGCTGGCCTCTGGGTGTGTTGTTTCTGGTGTCTTTGGGAGGGGCTCCAGTGCAGGCCAATTTCAGCCTTGCCTGTGACCCACCCATAGCTATCCAGTAGGAGTTGCTAAGCTGTATGTGGTTGACTCATGTCTGTGTTGGATCTGGAGACATGTGGTGCTGATGTCACAGTGAACCAAGGCTGGCTGCCACCAGTATTGGGTCTGGGATAGCTTAGCAAAAGGCCCAGGGCCCCTAGGCCTGCTGTCAGCTGCCGGCTGCCTGTAAGGCTCAGCGGTTGAAAGAGTCTCCTTAGGTGTGCGGGCCAGGCTAATTGCCTGCTGTTGAGAGTACCTTTGGAAATGTAGCACTATACGGGCAGGGTGGGGTCCAGGGAGTCATGAGGCATTGCTGATGGTTTTTACAAGGTTTATGCAGATTCAGTACTTGCACTAGTGCCTTGCCTATGACAACTTTGGAAAACTCCCTGAGAACACTGCAGCCAGCCACTGCAGCCAGCCACTGCTTGCCTTGGGGCAGTGCCTGGACTGTGACCACTTTGCAATATGCTCTTAGGTATCGCAGCTAGCTCCCACTTGCCTAAGACTCGCAGATCCCTGAGAGCTGCCCAAGAGAGGCTGAAATGCAAGTTTTGGCTCACTGCCCACCATCCAATGTTTCCCCATCAGACACAGGCCATCTGCTTTGCTGTAAAAGGCTTCTGTGGCTTCTGGGATGGGACCTTCTGCCCAGGTGTTGAGGAGAGTGCAGCTCCTGCAGTGCAGCTCTAGGAGGGCAGAGTGGGGTTCCAGGGAGCTATGGGGTGTGAACAGCAGTTTTTACAAAGTTAATGAAGTTTTGGTTCTTGTACCTGGGCTGGGCCTGTGACCACTTTGCAAAATGCCCTGAGAACAACGTGGCCAGCCTCTGCTTGCCTTAGGCTTGCAAGTTCCCCAGAGCTTCCCAAAATGTACAGAGAACAATTTGATGGTTGCCAGATAAGAAGGGGGTTGGGGATGGGTGAAAAGGGGGAAAGGATTAAGAAGTAGAAATTAGTTGTTACAAAATAGTCATGGGGATATAAAGTAAAGCGTAGGGAATATAGTCAATGCTGTGCTAATAACTATGTATAGTGCCAGGTGGGTACTAGACTAGTCAGGGGATCACATCTTAAACTATGTAAATGTCTAACCACTATGCTGTACACCTGAAATTAATATAAAATAATATTGAATGTCAACTGTAACTGAAAAAATAAAAAGGTGGGAAAAGGTGAAAGGGAATAAGAGGTCCAAATTTCCAGGTATAGGACAAATAAGTTTGGGGATGTAATGCACAGCATAGGGAATATAGTGAATAATATTATAATAATGTGGTACAGTGTCAGATGGTTGCTGGACTTATCATGGTGATCACATCTTTAGTTATGTAAATGTTGAATAACTAAAGTGTACACCAGAAACTAATATAATGTATGTTAGCTATATTTTTTTTATAAAATTCTTAAAAAGAAAATAGATGTTATTTAATAAGTGCTTGTTGAATTGAATTGATTTTATAGACCATTGGAATGATGTACCCCTTTCATTATCATATCATTAGTTTTTGAGTACCTTTTCTGATGAACATGATGAATACTGCAGACAAGTTCCTGTCCTTCTGCCAGGTGGCATGTAAGGACTGGAGACTTAGAGATGACAAAAATCAATCCTGGACCTCAAGAAGCTTAGGGTGCAGAGGGAAGATACATGTAAATACGAGAAATTGTACTTCACAATATGGGTTATGTGTCAGAAGCTATGGTTTCCGACCCCAACATCTGCTTTCTGATTTATTTTTAGATATTGATCCTAATTTATATCAATGCATGATCTCCATGAATAACCAATTCTATTCCCCAGCTTGCTTTGTTGCTAGGTATGGTCTGGAAGGATGTAAATGGAAATGTATTATGTGGACTTCCAAGGCAGGTGCTTAAAGGAAGCTAAATAAGCAGGAGGGGCTGCTTTTTCAGTTGCCTTTCTTTCTTCTTCTGGCCTGAAATGCCAGCAGCCATTTTGAAACATGAAGTAAAATTGAATATGGCAGTCAAGTACTGAAGTAGAGGAGATTTAGGAGACTAGGTCTCTGAAGATATGCTAGCGCAGCTTTACCAACCTGAAATGTTTACTCCTAATTTGTTTTATTTTGTTTTTAACATGAGAAATAAATTTCTACCTAGTTTAAGCCACTATTCTTCTGGAGTTTTCTATTTGTGTAGCCAAGCTAAATCTAACAGATACAGAATATATTGGGAATTTCCGTAAAGTAATATTGGAGTCCAAAGCAGAGGGACCTCATTGTAGGCAGGGAGACAGAAATTCTCCCCAGAGAAAGAAATCCTTGAATGAACCCTAGAGAAGGAATGGCAGATTGTCAAGAGGACAAGGTGACAACAGGGATGAAATTCAAGGTTGAGGGAAGAATGCTGTGTGTTAAAGTGGTGAAAATGCAGGCCTAGTGCAGCCTTGTGGAGGAAAGTACCACATTCCCAGGGGAAAGTACTTACAAAAGATCAAAATAAAGAATCTCAGACTTGCCAGGTGCTACCTCCCTTTCTACCCTCATGTTTTTCAAGTCAATTGTCTTTAGTATCAAAATATTGGAAAAACTTTAAGATGGCCCTAAACACTTTCCTGTGGCCTGAAATATCTAGGTATTCTATTTTTTATTTATTTTAACATAAGTAGTTATTTGTGTTTATTAATTACTTTTCCCTCAAATGACTCAAAACATTTCAAATATATTAGCATAGATGAAACCTCGGTTAACAACCTCACAAGTATGCAGTCTAGGTACTCTTCAAAGCAAACAAAGTAAATAAATGAAGTGTGGGCAGAACACCTGCTATGAAGTAGATCGTGTGTCAGATACTGGTGAAAAGAGCCTAACGGAGATTAGAAATGAATGAAATCATCCCTGCTCTCATAAGGCTTCCATTCTAAGGATCAGGGCAGCAACAAACATTTGCACACATAGTAAACCAATAAGCAAAGGAGAGCTGGGAAGGGAAATGAGAAGGTGTTGAATGTGGATTGAAGGAAGGTGGCTATTACAAGGTTCTAAATGGGAACTTTGGTGTTGCTGTATGACTGCTTTAAGATCCCATCCCACACATAAAACTAAGTGGGATTTCTCAGGGCCTGGGAACAGAAGTCGGAGAAGCAGTGAGGTGGGGTTGTGAGAACTTTTGAGACAATCCAGTATGAAGGTGGATGGTGGCTTGGCCTCTGGGGGATTCAACAGGTAAATGTTCAAGGCCTATTTTTGAAAGCAACCTGCATTGAAGAGACTTGGTCTCAGCTAGAGGACACTTTTTCTGGGAAGGAGATGGTGCTTTGTGCAACATACATGCAGAAAGACATTGAAAGAGAGGTCAAGGATAGAATATGGAACAAATACACTGGCAAAACTTAATCAGGCCATGACTTCGGGACAGCTTGGAGTGGTCTGAGTAATCATGAAGTCATCTGGCTATATTTTCCCAAAATACTCCTGCTATTTGCTTTTTGTGGTCTTGGATGTTGTAGACTCAAGGGAACAAGGTCAGAAGAAGGAAACAGTGACATTTGCAGCCTATTATGGGAGGAATTTTGGTAATTGGTGTATGGTGTGTGAAGCCCAAGTATAGGAAAAACAGAGCATCTATCTATGTAGGGGCTGGGGTACTAATTTTAGGATGTGACTTATCTGAAAGTTTGTAGGAAGTAAAACAAAACTTTGAGTTTTCTTTAAGCTCTAGGGGAATGGTGGAGAAAAAGATGATAAAAGGTAGATGTCTGTTTATTTCATATGCCAGGATATAGCACTCCTTGCTTAAGGGATGAGGAACTTTCCAGTGATTGGGGGTGTGGGGGGAGGAATAGGGAACAAAATTAAGTTAAATGTACCACCAAAACAGTTCCAGAACAGTTTCATCTCCCAAGAAAAATGTGACATTCTGAGTCCCTCCTCCCCTGAAGAAATAATAGGTTAAGAGATCTGTTGCTTAGTGGAATAGCCCATGTGATTGGATTGCTCTGGGAAAGACAGTATTTCAGGGCATAATTTCAAAGATAGACAGGTTTACAAAACCATACATCAGGGTAGCAACAAGGCTTTTGTGATGTCTGTAGGGTCTGTGTATGGGGCTAGTGTCCAGTCTAGTGCTGTACTGACCTGGGTCCGGGATTTTTAGCTTAGTATGTGGTCCTGGATTCACCATAGAATGCTCTTGTCTGAAAGAGTATAGCACCAGCATGGACACCTGCCTCCAACTTGCCCAACAAAGTTAATACAAGCTACCCACATGTCCACAAGTCAGCGCAAAAACACCATTGGTATTTTGCTATTGTCTTGCCTGTGCTTTGTCTATATATATGGACTGACATGGCATGGATTCTGGAACCAGTGTGCCTGGGCTCTGACACTTACTAGCTGTGTGACGTCGTGCAAGTTAGCAAGCTTTTCTGGGCCTGTCTCCTGCTCTTTAAAATTGCCTATGTTATAAAATGTGTGTATGTGTTAGGTTTTGACGTCTTTCTAGTTGACTTGTCAGAATTATTTGTGTATTCAGAATACTGGTATGTTGTCTTCCAAGAGAGTACAAACTACCTATTCAGGCTTCTATACCATTTAGCAATTTGTTGTTGTTACTTTTTTTTTTACTTCTACATTTATTTTATTATCTTTTTTTTTTTACTTTTTTTCATGTTTATATTTATTTATTTATTTTATTTTTTAAATTTATTGGGGTGACAATTGTTAGTAATATTACATAGATTTCAGGTATACAATTCTGTATTACATCATCTATAAATCCCATTTTATTATCTTTTTGATTAAAGTTTATTGGGGTGACAGCGGTTAGTAAGGTTACATAGGATTCAAGTGTACAATTCTGTAATACGTTATCTATATATCACATTGTGTGGTCACCATCCAGAGTCAGTTCTCCATTTAGTAATTTGCTAATGATATTTTTGACAAAAAGGCATTTTTTATTCTTTGTATAGTCAAGTGAGTCAAGTTTTTCTTTTTGATATATATAATTGCTTTTGCTTAGAGAGTTTTCCTTATCCCAATAGAGACCCTTGTAAGCCAACTTTACCGCATCATTTTTACATTTAACTTTGTAATTCATTTAGATGTTATTTTTTTACAGTATATGAAGTTCTAAGTAAATTTTTTAATCTGAAGATTCGGCCAATTTTCTCAACACTGTTGAATAATTCATTTTCTCCATTAATGTGTGTTCATTTATTAGACATTAAATTCTTATATGTAATGTATAATAATTCTTAAGAGTCTGCAAGGCTATTTTAGCTTTGTGCATGTGTGAACACACACACACACACACACACACACACACACACACACACACACACCACGGAGCTTGGCATCTGATAGAAACTACTGTTCTTTTTAAGATTTGGCCTTTATAACCAGATAAATGGCTCTCCTCCATTCAAGGAGAATATCCCTCTAGTATCTCTTTGTAGATTATATTTTAATTTCAGCATCCTTGATCACTTGCAAGGAAGTCAAAATGGCAATGCCAACAGTGAATCCCAAACTTTCCTAATAGCTGACTTCACTCCCTTTCAACTAAGGAATAAATTGTTAGGTGTCCATTTTATGAATGGCAACCTTCTAATTCTGCAGGAACAATAATTGGCTGAGACAATAAATAATCATCCCTGGGATATTTGAGGGGGGTTTTAAATACCACCCTTGTTCCCTGCCTGATTTACAGACCCACTGATAAATAAACATGGGTCAGCCGATGGAGCACTTTATCACTGAGAAAGGCTAACTTGAGGATAGAGCTCAGTTTGAGAACCAAAGTGAGCCCCTCAGCCACAGTCTCCCATTGGGTCAGCTCCAGAAAAAAGGGGTGGGGAAGGAAATGGGTTTTTCTTGGGACTTCTTATAGATTATATCAACCCAGAAAAGTAGGAGATTGGCTATCACTCCCCATCCAAGTAAATTTATTCTTCTTTGTTGGGAGGAGTAAAGAGGTGTTTAGTGAAAAAAAATTTCCTTCCCTGTGAAAACCAGAAGGGAAAAGAGACAATCCTTGTCAAACATCAAGTTCAGGTATAGCTCTGTGTGTAATCTCACACTAAGAAATAGGCTTGACTTCCCTTTATTGGTCCGATTACTTATTTTTCCCAGTGAGTATTTTTTTTGCCCTCCCTGCACTGGGCATAGTTTAGTTCTAAGCACTGGGGATCAGTCCTGAAGACTGAAGCCTAGACTGAAAGTCCCTGCTTTCCCTGCAGTCTAGAGGAGTAAATGCAGACAAAAAGCGAAATGTTAGATGGTGATAAGCCATGAAAAATAAAATAGGATGATGGGACCAGATGGGGAGGTGGGGTAGAACTTGAATCTGGATGAGGAGGTGGTATTGCACTGAGGCTCAAATGATGAGGAGAGAGAATCGGCCATGTAATGACCTGGAAGGAGACGGCTTCTGAAGGAGGCAGCAACAGAGCCCCCAAGGCAGGAATGACTTTGAATTGTCTTAAGAATGTAGATGATGGCTGGAGTTTGTGTGCCAGGGGAGAAGGCAGAGAAGCAGTGGGGTCCGGGTGCTCTAGTAGACCTAAGTCTTGTGTTCTTCAAAACTGGTAGCAGTGGCACAGAAAGGGGGCGTGGAGGGTCGCTGACACATCGCTATGGCCCTCCTAGGCTAAGACTCATTGTAACTGACTATGGCATTTCCATTATAACAAGTATCTTTGCCTTAAGTCTTTTTGAAAAAACATGTTTGAAATTATTACTTTTTGGTAAACTGTTATGAAGGAAAGCAAACCCATTGGCTCTGGAAGGAGGAGAATGAATCAAAACTGAGACCACAATCTAATCTCTTAATACCCCTCCCACCAGTGACTGGTGGTGCTGGGCACAGACCTCTCTAGTGGCCATGAGCAGGTAACCTTACCATTGCATGTGCCAGACACAGAGATACAAAGTGGAGATAAACTTGATCCCTGTCCTAGTCAAGAGTCTCACGGGGATGATAGATGCTAAGAATAATTGGACAAGATACTGATTTTTCCTGGTTAGGGTTATTCCTAGGTATTTTATTGCTGGGTGACTTAGGTGAATGAAATTATTTCCCCAATTTTATATTTCAAGTGGTTGTTGCTAGTTATATTTGTTTGCCAAGGCTGCCATTACAAAATGCCATACACTGGGTGGCTTAAACAACAGAAACTTATTTTCTTACAGTTCTGAGGGTTGGAAGTTCAAGATCAGAGTGTTGGCACGTTTGCTTTCCTCAGAGACCTCTCTCCTTGGCTTACAGATGATTTTCTTCATGCTGTGTCCTCACATGGTCTTTCCTCTGTGTACATATATGTCTGGTGTCTCTCCTTGTGTCAAAAATCTTCTCTTCTAATACGGACACTAATCGGACTGGTTTGAGGGCCACCCTAACAGTCTTGTTTTAACTTAATTACTCCTTTAAAGGCCCAATTTCCAAATATAGTCACGTTGTGAGGTACTGGGTTAGGACTTCAACATATGAATTTGGGGGGGATACAATTCAGCCTTTACTATTTGCTGATAGAAAACTTATTTATTTTTATATATGAAAGGCGTATTGGCTACTTTATTAAACTCTTACTAATTCTAAAATGATTCTATGTTTCTCCTTTCGGGTTTTCTAGTTGTAAAGTCATAGCATCTGTAAACAATGGAAAAGTTCTCTCTTTAAGTAATTAAAACTCTTATTTTTGTTATCTATTTGTATGGGCCAGAACTTTCAGAACAATAATAAATAATAGTCAAGGAAAAATATTATTTAAAAAATGCTGTTAACGTTAGTATTTCCCCATTAATATTAATTTAACAAATATTAATTGAACTCTTATTATGTTTCAGGCATAGTTCTAGGTGCTGAGAACATGGAGATGAACAAAATAGACAAAAATTCCTGCCTCCACGGAGCTTACATTTCAGTTGGAAGAGATAGACAGTAAACGCATTGCTAAGAAACACGTTAGTATACTAGTAGGTTATAAGTGAGTGCATAGAGATGAGAAAGTAGGGAATGGAAATAAAAAGTGCTGAAGTGGGTTGAAATTTCAGTGAATGATTAGTGAGGCTAAGGTGACCTTGTGTGAATGAGAGAGTAGATAACCAGTGAATATGTATCAAACGCTGAGGGAGCAACAAGTACAATGACCATAAGGCAGAAACACACCTGATATGTTTGAGGGATAGGCAAGAAACAAAATGTGGCTGTTGAGATAGAGAGAGTAGTAGGAGATGAGTTAAGATAGAATAAGGGGCTAGATTGTATAAGATCTTGTAGAATTTTATTCTAAGTGAAATGAGGAACCATGGAAACATTTTGAGCAGAGAAGTGATATGATCTGTTATATTTTAACAGGCTTACTCTCACTGCTCTGCTGATAACTGATTATAGAGATGGAACAGGAAGCAGGAAGACTCTATAAGAGGCTAATGCAATTACAGAAACAAGAAATGATAATGACAGGGACGAGGATGACAGCAGAAGAGGTAAGTGTGAAATGAACAGATTCTGAAGATGTGTTGAAGATGGGGTCAAATTGTGTGTGTGTCATAAGACAAAGAACAGAATCAAGAACTCCAAGGTTTTTGGTTTGAAAAATGGAATAAGTAGAATTGCCATTATGAATATGATATTGTGAGAGGAAAATTTTATGGGGAAAGATGGGGGGTATTAGCCTTGAGATAGTTAATAGACATCCAAATAGACATATTGAGCAGGAAATTTGATTTGAATCTATGTTCAGGGGAAAGCGGCACACTAAAGATATCAATATGGGTGTTTTCAACATGAGGTAAACAATGGGACTGGATGATAGTATGAAAAAAAAATGAGTATAGGTAGATTAGAGGTCCAAGGACTGAACCCTGGTATCCTCCAACATTTAAAGATTGAGTAGTTGCGAAGAAGCAACTGTGATATGAGGAAAACCATGGAATATGATATATTTGAAGACAAAGAAAGTGTCTAAGAAGATGGAATGATCAATGAATGCAGATGCAGCTGATGGGTTATCTAAGGTAAGAATTGGTTTTGCAAAAGGACTTAGCAAAGAGAAAGTCGTTAGTGACTTTGATGAGAGTAATTTTTTTTTTTTTTTTAGAGTGTTTAGGTGAAAGCCTGATTGGAACAGGCTTAAGAGAGAATAAAAGGAGGAAATCTTGAGAAAACTATGAATAATTCTTTCAAAAAGTTTAGCTAAAGAAATAGAGAAATAGCTGAAAGGGGAAATGGAGTCTGGAGAGGGTATCTTAAAACCCTGTACAAAAATCAACTCTACTGAGGTATAATTTGTATACAATAAAATGTTCTCATTTTGAATGTTCATTTTGATGAGTTTTGACAAACTCATATGCCCATGAAACCACATCAGAACTGAGATAGAGAACATTTATATCATCCTCCAAATTTCCCTTGTGCCCCTTCCAGTCAATTCCTCCTTTATGGGCCCAGACAACCACTAATATGTTTTCTGTCACTATAGATTATATTTGCCTTTTATAGACTATCATGGAAGTGCAATCATACAGTATGTACTCTTTTGTGTCTGGATTTTTTCACTCAGTAAGAATTTTTGTTTGATTCATCCGTGTTTATGAGTGTATCATAGTTCATTCCTTCTGTTTCTTGGTAATATTCTTTTGTTAGTGTATACCATAATTTTGTTTATCCATTCATTCACCTGATGGTGGACAATTTATATTCTTTGAAGTTTGGGACTATTGTGAATTTAGGTGTTATGAATATGTATGTGTGTGAGTCTTTGTGTGGACCTCTGTTTTATTTCTATTGAATAAATAAGTTAGAAATGGAGTTGCTGGGGAGAAATGCCGTCTGTATAACTCTTAACTCTAAAGTAACTATGATGTTTAGACCAGAAGTATATAAGAATTTCAGTTGCTCCAAATTCTTCCAGCATTTAGCATTGTCAGTTCTTTTAACTTTAGCTAGTTTAGGGGTGTGTATTGGGTATCTTATTAGGGTTTTCTCTTTCTACTGAAGGCAGTTTTGGCAATTTGGAATTTGCAAGGAATTTGTTCACTTCATCAGAGTTGTCCAATTTATTGTTCTAATGTTATTTATAATATTTGCTTACTTCCCTTTTAATGCCTATATGGTCTGTAGTAGTGCCTTTATTCTCATTCCTGATGTTGGTATTTTGTGACATGATATGGATATAATTGTTTATGATAATTTATTTATGGTCTTAACAAATTTATTTTGTGTTTTCAAGGAACCAACTTTTTAATGATTGACATATAATTAACATATAACATTATATTAGTTGCAGATGTATTACATGATTCAATACTTGTATGTACATTGGAAAATGACCACCATGATAAGTCTAGTTAACATCCATCACCATACATACGCATAGTTACAAGTTTTTTTCTAGTGATGAGAACTTTTAAGATTTGCTCTCTTAGCAATTTTCAAATATTCAATACAGTATTAACTATAGTCACCATGCTATACATTACATCCCCATGGCTTACTTATTTCATAACTAAAGTTTGTACCTTTTGGCCGCTTTCACCCATTCCACCCACCTCCCAATCTCTGCCTCTGTCAACCACCAATCTGTTTTCTTTGTTTTGTTTTTAGATTCCACATGTAAGTGAGATCATATGATATTTGTCTTTGTCTGACTTATTTAACTTAGTGTAATGCCTTCAAGGTCTATCCATGTTGTCTCAAATGGCAAGATGTCCTACTTTTTATGGCTAAGTAATATTCTAGTGTACACTGAAATATTATTAGTGGATAAAGAAAATGTGATATATATACACATATATACACACATATATATGATTTTTTAAAACTATTATTTATTTTTAGTTCATTGACATTCAATATTATTTTATATTAGTTTCAGGTTTACAGCATAGTGGTTAAATATTTATATAATTTATGCAGTGATTTCCCCCAGTTAGTCTAGTACCCACCTGGCATTATACATAGTTGTTGCAATGTTATTGACTATATTCTCTATGCTGTCCTTTACATTCCCATATTTCACATTTTCTGTATCCATTCATCCATTGATGGACACTTAAGTTGTTTCCACATCTTAACTATTGTAAATAATGCTGCAGTGAACATGGGGGTGCGAATATCTTTTCAAGGTATTGTTTTTGTTTTCTTCAGATAAATATCCAGAAGAGGAATTGTTGGATCATATGGTAGTTCTACTTTTAATTTTTTGAGGAACCTCCATACAGTTTACCATAGTGGCTGCACCAATCTACATTCCCACCCTCAGTGTGCAAAAGTTCCTTTTTCTCTATGTCCTCTCTGACACTTAGTATTTTTCGTCTATTTGATAATAGCCATTCTAACAATTGTGAGGTGATATCTCATTGTGGTTTTAATTTGCACTTCCCTGGTGACTAATGACATTGGGCACCTTTTCAGGCACCTGTTGGCTGTCTGTATGTCATTTATGCAAAAATGTCTATTCAAATTCTCTACCCATTTTTACTTGGATTGTTTGGGATTTTTTTTTTCTTTTGAGTTGTATGAGTTCTTTATATACATATACATATATTTTGGACATTAACCCTTTATCAGATATATGCTTTACAAATATTTCCTCCTATTCAGCAGGTCACTTTTTCATTTTGTTGATGGTTGTCTTTGCTGTACAGAGGTTTTTCAGTTTGATGTAGTCTGACTTGTTTATTTCTGCTTTTGTTGCCTTTGCATTGGTGTCAAATACAAAAATTCAAGGAACCAACTTTGGTTTTATTAGTGTTTTGGTTTTTCTATTTTGTTGGTTTTTGTTCTCATATTTATTATTTCACTTCTTTCTTAGTTTGCATTTAATTGTCTTTTCTTTCTCTAACTTCATAATATTGAAGCTGGTTAATTGAGTTTTAGATTTTATTTCTTAATATATGCATTTAAAGCTATAAATATTACTCTATGTACTGTTTAGCTACATGCCACATATTTTATTATGTTGTTTTCATTTTTATTCAAGTCAAACAAATTTCTAATTTTTATTTTTATTTTCCTTTGAACACTATGTTATTTAAAAGTGTGTTGTTCAACTTGTTAAATGAGGAAAATTTCCAGATATCTTTCTGTTATTGATATCTATTAAATGTTTTTGTGTTCAGAGAACATATTCTGTATTATTTAATCTTTTAAACTTTACTGAAATTTGTTTTATGGCCCAGCGTATTTTATCTTAGTGAATGTTTCGTGTTCCTGAACAAACAAATGTATATTCTGCTGAGGGTTGGAGGAGTCTTAAAAAATGTTAATGATGTCAAAGTTTTAGTAGTGTTGCCCAACTTTTCTGTAGTCTTACTGACTTTCAGTCTGCTGTTTTTCTATCAATACTAAGAGGGCAATGTTGGAATCTTTAACTATAATTGTGGATTTTCTAATTTTTCCTTTCAGTTATATAAGTTTTTCTTCATGTATATTGAAATTCTGTTTTCCAGTGCATATAGATTTAGGTTTGCAATGTCTTTATAGTGAAGTGACCCTTTTGTCATTTGTTATTATTTGACTTTTACCTGAACAATTTTCTTTTACATTTTTTGTAATATAGTTCTGTTGATGAATTTTGTAAACTTTGTCTCAAAAATTTTTTATTTCAGCTTCATTTTAAAGGCTATTTTTACTGCATGTAGAATGATAGGAATTATAGAATTTCTCCAAAAGTATAATTCCATTATCTTCTGGCTTGCATAGTGTTTGATAAGAATTTGTGTATATCTTTGTTCCTCTATACATAGGTCTCTTTTCTTTTCTTTTCTTTCTTTTTTTTTTTTAACTTCAGACTTGAATTTTGGTCACATTTATTTCAATTAAAGATCTGTAAAATTTCCAGTTCTACATAATGTGAGAAAAAGTCAGCCAAAACTGAAGGGAAAAAAGAACAAGAAACGAAACATATGTTGGGTTATGGTTTAGCATGAGGTATTTTGAAATTAAAGGTGCATAGGTCTCTTTTCTTTGGCTGAATTTAAGATGTTCTCTTTATCACTCATTGGTTTTTAGCAATTTAATTAGTGTGTGTAGTGTGTGTGTGTGTGTATGTGTGTGTTTATTCTGCTTAGTATTTACAGTGTTTCTTGAGTCAGTGGGTTTAGAGTTTTAGTCAAATTTGGAAAATTTCAGCTGTTATTCTCATTCCTTCTGAGTCTATAATTACATAGATATTAGGCTGCTTGATATTATTGCAGAGGTCACTAAGACTCTGCTAATTTTATTTTCAGTCTCATATCTCTTAGTGTTTTGTTTTGAATAAATTTTATTGTTATGCTTTCAAGTTTACTGACCTTTTCTTTTGCAATGTCTAATCAGGTGTTCATCCTATTCAGTAAAATTTTCATTTCAAATACTGTATTTTTTATCTGTAGACATTCTGTTAGGTTCATTTAAATAGCTTCCGTTTCTCACCTCAAGTTTATATTTTCTTATAAATATTCATACATAATCATAATAGTTGCTTTAGCATCTTTGTCTACTGTTTCCATCATCTCTGTTATTTCTGGATTGTTATTAATTCACAGACCCTCCCCACACACAATTATCTGTAACATTTCCTTCTCCTAGGCATGTGTAGTAATTTTTTATTGAATATTTTACATTGTAATGCTATCTTATTGAGTGTCTGAGTTCTGTTGTCTTCCTCTAAAGAACGTTGGGCTCTGTTTTAACAAGCAGTTAAGTTTCTTGAATATCAATGTGACCTTATTGAAACCTGCTTTTAATCTCCACTTAGGTAGGTGTAGAGAAGACTTAACTTTAGGGTTAGTTCAACTTTATTATTAAGGCATAGTCCCCAGCGTACTTCTATTAAATGCCCTTGGGCTTTGTTTATATCAAAACATGAGTTACATTGTACTGTGGGCCCTATAACTACACAGATATGCTTCACTTTAGCTCTATGAAATTGGCTTTTATTAATTTTAAGTTAATTTTAATTTTCCACCCCTTCTCCCATTTCCCTAGTCTCTTTCTTCGATTCTTATTAGACAAATGTTCAAATTTTGCATCTTCCCTCCATGCTCTAAACTTTTATTCATACTTTCTATCACACTTCTGTTTGCATTGTGTTCTGGGTGAGTTCCTTAGCTTAATCACTGAGATTGTTAATTTTTTCTGTATTAATATTTATTCTACTATTCAGTCAATCTTTTGAGTTTGCTTCAAATATTACAGTTTTTCATTTTTAAAATTTCTGACTCGTTCTTTTACATAATAGGTTTTTCTTAGTTCATAGATATAATATCTTCTCTCATTTATTTGAAAATATTAATTATCTTTTTGTAAAAGTTTTTTCTTTGTTTACCTCATTAATTGTACATCCTCAAGTGTTGGCTCTACTATTTGTTGAGCTTGGTACTTTTATTAGGATGTTTGTTGATTCTTGGTTTATACTTCTTTCAGAGTCCCTTCTGATTTTTATATGGATCCTGTTGTATGTATTGCAGTTACTTTCAGTTATTGTAAATAAGACATAAATTTTTCAGCTGGGCAGCATATTCCAGTAGGTCATCTTCTGGGTAAGTGAGATTACCTCTCCTCCTAGGATATAACTAGACTCCTGTGGGACTTCCCTGTCTTTTGGACCTAAACACTCGTATATCTTACTCCAACCTCATAAGCAAAAGTCTGCTGCTTAAATCTTAATAACCAACTTCTACAGTTGTTAATTTATTAATTTTCTGCTTTCCAATTATCCTGATATCCTTAATTTTTTTCTTAATATTTTGTTTATTCATTTTTATTCTATTTTATTTAATAATAAAAACATTGAAATGATTAATTTGCCTTATATTTCAGTTTTATGTAGGTCTCAGAAGTTTTGATTTTTTAAATTATTTGTATAGATAGTTTGACTGTTAAGGAGGAAATGGGAGGGATTTGTAACTACTAATTACAAAGGTTTTAAAATAGTTTTTGTTTTTCTTTCTGGAAGTCTCAGCAAATATCTCATCATATATCATTGGTTCTGATTAAATTTGTGCTCATCTATGTATCAAGTTATATACTCATCTCTGTGCTAATTATTATGGTCAGAGTGATGAAAAATAAGACAACCTGGCCTGACGTAGAACATATGACTGATAATGGGTCACAGGTGGTTCCCCAAAGACTATTTAGAGAGCTACTTATTGGGAAAGAGAGAAATGGATTCTGGATGGCAACTCAATATATTCACTGGAGTAGACACCCATTTTCCTTCCTTGTCTTTTTAAGAATGTCATAACGAATGCTACATTCTCTTAATAAGCACTACTCATGATACAGAAGTTAGTAATAAAATAATCTTATATTTGCTTATTAACTTAGTTTTAAATTTAATTTTTCCTCATATAATATGTATGAAATAATTAGGATTATATTATTGTTCTTATGCTGCAGATATAGAAACTCAGACTCACAGAAATGAAATAAGTTCTTAATGTGCTACATTTAGTGATTTTTGGGAACTACATCTAAGGCTAGCCAAAACAGCATACTCTCCAACTTTAAATTTAACTGAACACCATTTGTCTTCTTCACCTATACCCCAACAAGATTTTCCCATTTTGAAATTGTCATAATTTTTGGGACCAATTACCCTATCTTGAATTGCTATAGAAAAAGCCCCTATCATTTTCACCATATGATTACTTTTTCTAGGTGTAAATTATATATAGCCTTAATTTCGTAATTTTGGTTATGCTGATATGAGTAAATAATACGATGTTCTTTTCAATACCATGTTTGAAAATGCTGTCACATGGTTTATACCTTTTCTTTTGTGTTATTCTCTACTTTCTAGGCTTAATGGTTTAAAATGTTACATTTTTAACCAATTTATAAAGGCTGCATTCATATTTGCTTAAATAGTGCTTTCTATAACCTCATAATTTGGTAACAGTATTTGTTCTTTAAAATTATAACTCCCTAGATTTTTTACCATTTAGATTTTTTTTCTAAATCGAAACTTTAAAGATACATGCTTGCTTTTTAAAACATTTTTATATTATAAAGATAAGGCAATTTTCATTAAGGAATAGATGCTTTAACTCTATTCTGTAGGCCTTAATTTAATTTCCTACACTTAGATACATTGTCCTATATAGTACGATTGACCTTTGAATGACATGGGGGTTAGGGTTATCCATCTCCAGCATAGTGGAAAACACGTGTGTAACTTAAATCGTCCCTCCACACAAGCGGATTCCCGACTGTCAGTTGACGATCTTGAACAACACAGGTCATCTGAACTGTGAAGGTCAATTAAAAAAACAACACCAAAAAGCATATAAGTGGACCTGCAAAGTTCAAACCCAAGTTGTTCAAGGGTCTACTATAGTTGGAATTTCCAGTAGCTTGAGAAACTGTGTTTTGCTGTCGGCATAAAAGTACAAGTCTTTAATTACAAAGATTCATGATTCAAAGCTCATGTTTTAGCTTAACATCATGCCCAGAATTATTTAGTTTTTAATTTAATGGATCCTAATCAAACTCAAAATAGTAAAGAGTAAATTAGTGTCTTGAAAATAGTTTCTATTTTATCATACAAATCCCGATCATATGGGACTCTCTTCTTTCTCTGAGAAATATCAGAATGCATTTCATTTTATATGGCTCAGAAAATTGATATATGGAGTGTCACAAACTTATAAAATCCCTAATAACATAAAAGGAGTTGGCAATATGAGGCTGAACTTTAATCTTGAAAAATGGCTTACAATCCTTTTAAAAATTTTATTAGAAGATATATTTATTTCTTAAGTTTATCTATGTAAATAAAGCGCAGAAAGATCACTGTCTTTGGATTTGGAAGGTTCTAGCTCTAGCATGGGCTCTAGCATGAGGTAGCTGTGAAACATTGGGTTGGATACTTTGTTTCTCTGAGCGTTTTTCCCCCGCATTTATTTATAAGAATAATAATATTTGCCTGACCTTAAGGAGCAGTTGAAAGAAACAAATGAGGTACCATATAAGGAAGATGCTTTGGGAACTGCCAAGTGCGATGCAATGTGGTGGCTGTGATAGCTTTGCGTATCATATACATCTGCACTTCAGGCCTAAGTGCAAACAAACCTCCACCACCCCATCTAGGAAGTGAGAATGGAGCAATATATGAAAGAAGGGCCCAGTTCTTCAAAAAAAGTTCTTTTATCTGATGTCTAGTTTAGATTGGTTCAGGCACACCCTATTTTTATACTGTGACGGACAGCATCATCATGGCTACATCATGTTCACTTCCTCTGTTTCCACTCTTGTTTCCATGGAGTGATATTAGGAATTCTCAAATGCTTCCTCATGATTCTGACACTCTTTAAAATGCTAGTGCACTTTCTTGATATTTTCATTGTGATGGTTGCAAATACAATGTAATTTATGCTAATTTTTGAAGCATGTAAAGTATTTCTTCACTTCTGATTTTATTTTTTATTTGTGATTATTTTCAATAAGCATATCAATTATTCCAGTCAAATTGTCATCATTCAGAAGATTCATTCAGATTAACTATCCTACTAACCTCATTATGGAAACATTGATGTAGCACATAAGGCACAGATAACTACTGGATACTGAGAATGCTAAGTCAATAGAATCTTCAGGCAATTCACATTCAAGTCAGGAAAATGGAGACCCATACAACAAACTCTAATAAAAACTAACAGTAGTGATATAAACAGAGTAGAGTGCTCTAGCTTGGACTGCACACCAATGTACTTTTTCTTTTTTTTTAATTGATGGCCAAAGGTAGGGTGAAAAGACCTGCCATTTAAACATATCAAGTAATTCTTATTTATCTAGAGCAGAGTTCACAAATCAGTGGCTGTAGGCTACATTTGGCTTGCATATGTGTTTGTTTTGGCTCACAGGATATTTAAAAAGTTTGAGCCAACATGAAAACATTAGGAGATTTCATACTGAAGTCTAAATTTTCCATTTTCTCTTGAAAATTTTTAATATTTTGCCAACATTAGTCCTGCTTTTGTACTTCGTGACAGTGACCTAGAGATGAGTAGAACCTGCTTGTCTTAAATAAGTCAAGTACTCTCAAGTTCACCACTACCCTGTTTCCCTGAAAATAAGACCTAGCTGGACAATCAACTCTAATGCGTCTTTTGGAGCAAAAATTAATATAAGACCTGGTAGGGCTGGCCCGGTGGCTCAGGCGGTTGGAGCTCCATGCTCCTAACTCTGAAGGCTGCCGGTTCGATTCCCACATGGGCCAGTGGGCTGTCAACCACAAGGTTGCCAGTTCAACTCCTTGAGTCCCGCAAGGGATGGTGGGCTCCACTCCCTGCAACTAAGATTAAACATGGCACCTTGAGCTGAGCTGCCACTGATCTCCCGGATGGCTCGGTTGGAGCGCATCCTCTCAACCACAAGGTTGCTGTTCGACTCCCGCAAGGAATGGTGGGCTGTGCCCCCTGCAACTAGCAATGGCAACTGGACCTGGAGCTGAGCTGCGCCCTCCACAACTAAGACTGAAAGGACAACAACTTGGAAAAAATCCTGGAAAACTACACACTGTTTCCCAATAAAGTCCTGTTCCCCTTCCCCAATAAAATCTATAAAAAAAAAAAAAAAAAAAAAAAAAAATATATATATATATATATATATATATATATATATATGTATATATATATATGACCTGGTATTATATTATATTATATATAAATTATATTATATTATATTATATTATATTATATTATATTATATTATATATTATGTTATGTTATATTATATTATAGACCCAGTCTTATATTATAGTAAAATAAGACCAGGTCTTATATTAATTTTTGCTCCAAAAGACGCATTAAGCTGATTGTCCAGCTAGGTCTTATTTTTAGGGAAACACAGTGCTGTGCTACTTCACACATCCCTCTGCTTGACTTTTCTGAAACATCCGGTCTGGCTCCCACCACAGGGCCTTTGAATCTCTAGTCTGGAACCTTCTTCCCCCATGTACCTATTGGATCAGTCCCTCAATTCATTCAGACCTCTGGTTAAAGGCCTGAATTATAGAGATTTTCCCTGATCTCCCTCCCTAAAATGACACACTCATCTCATCACAATCCCCTATCCTAGTTTACTGTTCTTTGAGGCACTTACGGCCACATGGCATTTTATGTATTTTTAAGTGTTTACTTATTTATTAAATGTGCCACTTCGATGGAACATATGCTTCCTGAGAGCAGGGCCTTTGTCTGTTTTGTTTACCATGGTTTTCCTACCACCTACTACAGTGCCTAGCACAGAACAACAGTCAATAAATATGTACTGAATGAATGTTGTTCTTATAGTTTTGCTCAGTTTCTGAGCACTCTAAGGGTGGGGTTCAGAATAAATAAGCCTCTGGTATGCTCTGACTCCTAAACCCAAAACCGAACTGTAAAATAATTTGGATCATTCAAACTTTATCTGAAACATTGTATACATAACATGTATATATTGCACATTACACCTAAAATATATATGAAAATTTAAAAATCTGTATTGCATATGACAATGGCATGAGAAGCGGTTCTTAGGGTCTGATTACCCAAGTAGTGAATAAAGCACCCTATTTGACCCTAAGTACTATAAATTCAAGAGGCTGTGGCATGCGCTTGATTTGGGACATACAATTCAACTTGGATCAAGCTGAAATTCTGAGCATCTTGTGGTTACTCCATAACACCTGACAGTATAACTCTCCTACCAGTTTATTATGCCGTTTTATTTCAGGACATATTGAAACCGCAAAGTTATGGAAGTGTGGGGGTGGGGAAGGAGAGGTAGAAAATAACATATCTCCTGACTTTTTGTTTCTAAATTCTCATACTTCCTGCACAGATCTGCATTGGAAGTAAAAATTTGTCAGGAGTATTGGGGAAAAGAACTGAAGAAACGTTTGACAGGATAGATGAGAAGGAAATGGGGGAGGGAATATTTTCAGTCCAGATAAGTTTTATTACCATGTAAAAATAAGCTCCCAGAATCCCCTTGTGCTCAGCAAATGACACAAACATGGAAAGATTTGTGTAATTCAATGAGTCTCATACTGTCAGGAGCAAACATTGAAGGGAGAGAGTGTCACTAGAAAACCCTGACAGTGAACTTGGCTTTTCACCAACCTGACCTACGCGGCGTGTGTGTGTGTGTGTGTGTGTGTGTGTGTGTGTGTGTGTGTGTGTGTATGTAACCTCCAAACAATTAAGAGGTATTTCATTTTGTTCCTTGGCAGATCTGTCTCATTCCCATTTATTAACACCTACTCATCTTTCTTCTTTTCTTACAACTCAAAGAAAAAGCATAAACTCACTGTCTATGATTTCTTCCCCATCTATGACCTAATGGCTCCCCAAACTGTGCTTTTTTCTCTGTTTTATAATTAACTGTAAAGCATTCTCATTGATTCACAAAATGTTTATTGAGTGCCTACTAATTCTAGGCACTGAGGATACACAGTGGAACAACAGATAAAGTTTTTGAACACTTTCTATGATCTGAGTAAACTCCATGGAGAATATTTACAGATATTGGTTGAAAAATCCATCACAGAAATATGTTGAGAAAAAGTAAACAAATGATGTTCCTTTCCTGCAAAAGAGAGACACTTAATCCTGGTGTTCTGTGGAAAATTTTACTGTAAGATGTGTAGGGAGGTATGTATGCCAACGGTTCTCTATCAAAATAACTACAAATTCTAACACCCGAGAAGAATGTCTCAGAAGAGGCCAGAACCAGATGTTTCATGACATATGAATAAACAGCACACAGAAACATGCTTATGTATTCTATTAGCCTTTCTTATTCAGGCTGCGATGTATAACCCAGAGATAGAGAAAAGGTTATACCAACAATGTAAAGAACATTCTCAGCTTCTCTTGATGCCTAAATAGAAATATAAACACTATTTTGGACAGCAGCTGAGTAGGTGGCCCCCTGGATATGTAGGGTGTATTTTTTTTTTTTAGGATTGTTTTAATCATCATATTATTGAGATGACATCATGTATTGTTTTTAGCTGAATTCTATGGCAGAATGTGGGTAGGAAGAAGCCACATTACTGTAGGAATGTTAATGTTGTTCAATATTTCCCATATTCTTTGAACCTAAGATTGGAGCAGCAGTTCCAGTAGCAAGGATACTTGTTTTTCTGGAAGAGATTTCTTTGTTACACCATTGGCTCCGTAAGTGGGCTCTGTTGGTGTATTTCATGAGAGCTGTGAATGTTGAAGTTATAGAATGTGCTGCTACCCATTTGGTGGGTCAGAAAAGTTCCTGGGAGTGCAAAGGTTTTGTAGCCCTTGCTTCCTGCTCAATTAAGGCTCTGGATAACTGGGAAGGTTGGGGAAAAGAGAGTTCTTATTAACTCCATTAATAAAACTCTCAGGCAAGATGGAGAGGTAGGTAAACACTGTGTTCGCCACCTCCCATGACCACATTAAAATTACAACTAAATTATAGAAAAGTCAAACTCCAGAATCATCTGAAGACTAGCTGAACAGAAGTCCTATAACTAAGAATATTCTTTTTATAGAAACTGGCAGGAGGGGCAGAGATACAAAACAGGCTGGCCCTTTACCTGTATGTGGTGGCTGAGAATCAGGAGAGATATTTCAGTGCAGAGGTCTACTCTGAGAAATGAGGGGTCCTAACCCCACACTGGGTTCTGTAGTCCAGGGTTCCAATGCCAGGAAAAGGATTCACAACATCTGGCTGTTAAAATCAGCAAGGATTCCACCCATCCAGGTGAGACAGAAGGCTACTGGAAACCCAGATGTCCTCTTAAAAGGCCTGCACAGAGACTTACTTGCTCACAGGCACTCACCCTGGGCAGAGGGTTGACAACTTGAGTGGTGCCAGAAACCCCTCTTGTAGAGGGGTGATAACTTGAGAGATGCCAGAAACATACAGGGAAAGACTGAGTTGTGTGGCTATAGGACAAGGGCTAGAGGGGCAGCCTACATTATCCCTGTGTTAAACGCTACTACTGTGTAGCCTAGCGGTGGATGCTATCTTTCTTGTGTTGAGCCCTCCCTCTACATGGCCAAATCTGAAACTATATAGGCCTGATGAACTCAGCTCACCCCACCCTAGAGACTCCCCGGGACCCTGCCTTGCCCAACTCCCAGCCCATGCACCACAGGAGGCTCTCTTAGCAGCAAACAGCCACCTGAGGAATTTCACTCCAAAGCAGCAGAATATACATTCTTTTCAAATGTACATGGAACATTTTCCAAGATAGACCACATGTTAGGCCACAAAACAAGTCTCAGATAATTTGAGAAGATTGAAATCATATCAAATATTTTCTCTGACCACAATGGTATGAAACTAGAAATCAATTACAAGAAAAAACTGCAAACATACAAATGCATGGACGCTAAATAAAATGCTATTAAATAATGAATAGGTCTACAGTGAGACCAAGGAAGAAATCAAAAGATACCTTGAGACAAGGAAAAATGAAAACACAAAGACCTGAAATCTATGGGACACCACAGTTCTAAGAGGGAAATTCATAGCAATACAGGCCTGCCTCAAGAAACAAGAAATATCTCAAGTAAACAATCTAATCTTACACTTACAGGAAGTAGATAAAGAACAGCAAACAAAGCCTAAAGTGAGTGGAAAGAAAAAATAAAGATTAGAGCAGAAATAAGTGAAATAGAGTATGATAAAACAATGTAAAAGATTAGTGAAACCAAGAGCTGGTTCTTTGAAAAGATAAACAAAATTGATAAACATTTAACCAGGCTCATCAGGAAAAAAAACTGATAGGACCCATATAAATAAATCATAAATGAAAGAGAAGTAACAGCCAACACCACAGAAATACAAAGGATTATACAAAAAAATACCATGAGCAATTATACACCAACAAATGAGATGATGGGGAAGAAATGGATAAATTCTTAGAAACACACAATCTTCCAAGACTGAATCAAAAAGAAACAGAACATCTGAACCAACCAATTACTACTAATGAAATTGAATCAGTAATCAAAAAACTCCCAGCAAACAAAAGTTCTGGACTGGATGGCTTTACAGGTGAGTTTTACCAAACATCCAAAGAAGAATTAACACCTAGTCTTCTCAAACTATTCCAAAAAAAATCAAAGAGAATGCAAGGCTCCCAAGCTTGTTCTACAAGGCCATTACTACCCTGATTCCAAAACCAAAGAATTTACAAAAAAAGGAAAACTATAGGCTGCTATTCCTAATGAAAATAGATGCAAAAATCCTCAAAAAATATTAGCAAACCAAATTCAGCAATACATTATAAAGCTCATACACCATAATCAAGTGAAATTTATTCCTTGGATGCAAGTTTGGTTCACTTCCACAAATCAATTAACATGACACAACACATAAACACAATGAAAGATAAAAATTATATAATCATATCAGTAGACGCAAAAAGATGATCATTTAACAAAACCAGCATTGATTTATGATAAAAACTGCCAGCCAAGTGAGAATAGAGGGAATATATCTCAATATAATAAAGGCCATATATGACAAAATCACAGCTAACGTCACACTCAATGGGAAAAGCTAAAAGATCAGGAACAAGACAAGGATGTCCACTTTCACCACTTTTATTTAACATAGTATCGGGAAGTCCTAGCCACAGCAATCAGACAGAAAATTATATAAAAGGCATCCAAATTGGAAAGGAAGAAGTAAAGCTGTCATTATTTGCAGATGACATGATACTATATATAGAGAACCCCAAAGTTTACACCAAAGAAACCATTAGAAGTGATAAATGAATTCAGTAAAGTAGCAGGATACAAAATTAATATTCAAAAATTGGTTGCATTTTTATATACCTTAGCAAACCATCAGAAAGAGAAATTAAGAAAACAATAGCATTTACGATTGCATTAAAAAATCAAATAACTGGGAATAAATTTAACCAAGGAGGTAAATTGCCTGTACACAGAAAATTATAAGACATGAAGAAAAAGACTGAAGAAGGTACAAATGAATGGAAACATATACCGTACTCATGGATAGGAAGAATTAACATTGTTGAAATGTCCACACTACCCAAAGCAGTCTATAGATTCAATCCACTCCCTATTGAAATACTAATGGCATTTTTCACAGAATGAGAACAAATAATCCTAAAATTTATATGGAACCATAAAAGAACCTGAATAGCCACAGCAATTCTGAGAAAGAAGAAAAAAGCTGGAGGTATTACGATATCTGATGTCAAGTTATACTGCAAGGCCATGTAATCAAACAGCATGGTGCTGGCATTAAAACAGACACAGAGATCAATGGAACAGAAAAGAGAGCCCAGAAATAAACCCACACTTACGTGGTCATTTAATCTATGACAAAGGTGGCAAGAATATACAATGGGGTATATTCTATTCAATAAGTGGTATTGGGAAAACTGGACAGATACATGCAAAAAAAAAAAAAATGAAACTGGGCCACCTTCTTAATCTTTACATAAGAATAAACTCAATATGGATTAAAGACTTAAATGTAAGACCCCAAACCATAGAACTTTTCGAAGAAACTATCTGACATTGCTACTAGTAATATTTTGGGGATATATTTCTTCAGGCAAGAGAAACAACAACAACAAAATAAACAAATAATCAAACTAAAATTTTTTTCTGCAGCAAAGGAAACCATCAACAAAACAAAAAGATGACCTACTGAATGGGCGAATATATTCACCTGATAAGGGGTTAATATCCAAAATTTATAAAGAACTCATACACCTCAACACCAGAAAACCAAATAATCTAATAAAAAATGGGCAGACGACCTGAATAGACATTTCTCCAAAGAGAACATGCAGGTGGGCAATAGACATGAAAAGATGCTCAACATCACTAATTATTAGACAAATGCAAATCAAGACCACAATGAGATATCACCTCACAACTGTAAGAATGGCTATCATTGATAAATCAAAAAACAAAGTGTTGGTGAGGATGTGGAGAAAAGGGAACCCTCATGCGCTATTGGTGGGAATGCAAATTGATGCAGCCACTATGGAAACCAGTCTGGAGGTTTCTCAAAAGATTAAAAATAGAACTACTTTATGACCCAGCAATTCCGCTTCTGGGTATTTTTCTGAAGAAATTCAAAACACTAATTTGAAAAGATATATGCACCCCTTTTCACTGCAGTGTTATTTACAATAGCTAAGATATAGAAGCAACATAAGTGTCTATCAATAGACGATTGGGTAAAGAAGATGTGGTACATATATACAATAGAATATTACTGAGTTGCAAAAGAAAAGTGAAATCTTATCATTTGCAACAACATGGATGGACCTAGAGGGTATTATGCTAAGTGAAATAAGCCACAGAGTGAAATAAGACAGAGAGAGACAAATACCATATGATCTCAGTTATATGTTGTATCTAAAGAACAAAATAAAACAACAAAACAGAAACAGAGTCATAGATACAGAGAACAAACTGATCGTTACCAAATGGGATGGGGCTTGGGGCCTGGATGAAAAAGGTGAAAGGATTAAGAAGTACAAATTTGTAGTTATAAAATAGTCACAGGGATGTAAAGTACAGCATAGGGAATATAGTCAATAATATTGTACTAACTGTGTATAGTGCCGTATGGGTACTAGATTTATTGGGGGGATCACATCATAAATTACATAAATGTCTAACCACTAAGCTATACACTGAAATTTATATAAAAAATTTTGAATGCCAACTATAATTGAAATTTTTTAAAAATTAATTAAAAAAACGAAATAATTTAAAAAAGGAAAAGTAAAAAAAAAATAAAAAAATCCTCTTACTTGTTTCCATACTTGGAGTTGAAAATATTTCCAAGAAGTCTGGTCCCCTTATTAGTAAATAATGTTAGAAACTAGAATGGAGTCTTTTCTCAAGGTTGAGAATATTGTACCATTTGACTTTGTAAATTCCCCTCACTTCTATGTACAGATCCTAACTGTGGTCTGAATGTATAGCATAGGACATTCCATTGCTGTTGGATTTTGGACTAAATCTCTAATAAATTCTTGTGTATTGCCTTTTTGAGACATAATAATTAAGACTTGGGTAGCTGTATGCCTGTACTGCAGCCCCTCAGCCACAAGCATTTTAAGAAGATTCTCAGGGATGTTATTTGAAAAAGTTACATAATTAGTAAGAGACAAAGGAATTATTCAAACCCAAAGCCTTGAAAATTAACAACTGAAAACAATTTCATGTTATTAATGAGTAAACTGAGACTCATAGAAGTGAGGTGAGTCATCCAAGGCCACAGAATAGATTAAAACCAGAGACAGGCCAGGCCTCTATTTCCCAGGCTAGTCTTTCCACCACACCATACCTCTGGCTATATATACAGCCTACTACGGTCTCAAGAGCAGCCTTGGGACAAAGGAAATCCTCCACCACCTCAGCTATAGTATGAATAGAACCCGGTCACTCCTTGGGGAAGCCTTTTCTGCTCAGAGCTATCATTTATTTGACCGCTTACTATGGCCAGACTCTGTACCAGGTTCTTTACTTCTGTGATCTTCACAATAACCTTACAAACTAGTGTTATCATTATGTTCACTTTACAGATGGGTAAACTGAGTACCAGTTTGCACAGGTAGAAAGAGGCTGAGCTTGGAGTCAAGCCTTGGTCAGTGGGGCTTGAACCGATCTTCTGTCCACAACACACAGTGAGTGTCCTTCACTATTGCTCCTGGTAGGGGAGGATGGAATGGTGCCCTGTGCAAACACCTCCTCCCCCACAGCCTCAGAGATCACTGCCATGTTTGGCCAGGTGCCTGGCACCTGTGAGCTTGGAGCCAACTGCAGTGAGACTTTGCCAGCATCAGAGGCTGGGCTGGGTGGGCATGTCACTCCCGACTGTGTGAATGAATGTTTGATTTGCCTTAGCTCACCATTGGGTGGAGTCCACTTTGGGCAGAACACTTAGTGGCTGAATAAACACTCAGAGCATCTTGGAAAGGCTGCATGGGCTGGTGGTTTGACACTGATTTTGGCTGTTTGGAGAGGTGCCACTGAAAGCCAGCTTCGACCACTGGTGCGCTATTGAGAGAGCTTGCCTTCGTAGCGTCTCGCTGTCCTAGTTTCATTGGAGGTCAACTGAGGACAAACAAATCCTGCTATTTCTGCTGAGTTTCTCTTCTCCAGGCTGAGGACACAGGCAGGAGACACCTCTGAAATGCTGGACAAAATAAACTAAATGCAGCCAAAATGGAAGAGGCTTACTTTAGAACCTCACACCTGGGAGGGTAATAAAGACACACGATGCTGGGCACAGATGTAGGAAACTCTCTTTTCTACTCTTGGAGGCCTTTGGAACTGGTCCATTAGCAGAGCTGTTTCCTATTATCACCTCAAGAACTGGGATAGCGGCTTTGGGGAGCTTATACTGTGGGTCCCTTCCCTGGCTCTGATGTGGATCTCAGACGGCCATGATTGATATGACCGTGAACCTGAGAAAGGTGCAGAAGAGAGAGAGGAAGTTAGTATGTGATTGTGAATGCTGCTGCATTGATGCTGGAGACACGAGGACAAGAAGAGTGTTCCCAATGGGTCCAAACAGCCATTACATGGAGGAAACTGTGTGAATTACTCAAACTTAAAGCTACAGTGTGAGCATCATAGTATTTGTTCATTAGTCTGTATAAAGATCTAACCTGTGCACATATGAAAACTCACAGGAGATCCCAAAACTAACCTAGAAAAATGTCTCTGATATGGTAAGTATTCTTTGAGTACATAAAATCAGTTTTCTTTGTCTGATTGATGAGGCATTTGCAGATTCAAGATGGTTGGTGAAATAATAAAATGCCATGTGTCTTCAAAGAAGTAATGAGCAAGACACAAAGAGGGTGAGACAATCTTGATGGACATATGGAAATCCATTTCTGCTAAAAATACCCCAAAGGAGAGCCATTGCTAGAGCATGAAACCTGCATCGCTGACATTTAAAATAGTCTCTTTTTCTAGCCCCTGTTGATCTCTACCCAAATAAAATAACGTGCTTGAGTAAATTATTTCTCACACTGTCTCACAGAGAACACTGCAATTACTGTGGAGCTGAAAAATTACTGACAGACATGAGGGACGTGTTACTCTGAGTAGCCTGGAAAGGTGTCTAAACAGTTCAGTGACTTTGTGTGATTAATGAGCAGTGGGAGTCAACGGGGAGGCAGGACCTCTGAGTTCAATTTCTTTTCCTTAATGCTAATGAGCAAGGAATGGGGCCTAGATTTAGGAAGTTAAATCTAGTTAGGGTCTGGATAATTTATAATCATGATAATGTAGCCCTAAATAAGAGTTGTACCCCCTTCTTAAGCTATCTGCCAACTTAGACCTTTTTTTTTAAATTGTGTAAATATTTGATGGGGATAAGGGAAAATAGCATTAAAATAAATGCTGAAAATGTTTAAAATAAATATAAAACCCAGATATTTAAAGGGATAACAACTACCTCCTTCTCATCTTTCCGGGGTTCAGCTTAAATAACAATTCTCTCTGCCAGGAAGCCTTCCTTAACCTGTTTAAAATGTTAGCCCCTGCTATTATAATTTCATAGCTCCCTGGACTTTTCTTTGCAATATTAATCACAATGCTAATTCTATAGTCACTCGTGTAATTATTTGTTTAATATCTCTCTTGAGACTGAATACAGAGACCATGTCTGTTGTCTTCACCTATGTATTTCCTGCTCCTATCACTATGTCTAATACATAGTAGGAATTTAATAATACATATAGTATGAAGGAATGAATGTTCCTTCACAATTGTTACTAGATTTTGTTGTTGTAACCTCATTCTTGACACATTAAGATTGTTTGAAGTGTTCAAACAATATGTTGGCCTGATCAATTCAATGTCTTTTCAAGGCTAGAAATTTCTCTAGATGAGCTGCTGAAACTAAGAATACATTTTTTTTTTTTCCAAAATGAATTCTGGTTTCCAGACAATAATGCCTATTTACAGCTGTTTTATAGCATGCATGTCAGTTATTTGGGTTAACATTTTTGGAGGGGAATTACCAGCTCAAAATGAGATTCCTCTTCTCTCACTTGTCAACAAGTGTCTGTATTTCCTCTTAATCAAGATTTATGAAAATACTATGGGAGAGGATTATAAGAGTGCGGGAAAACAAGGAATGATGTTATTCGAGTCTGTCTTATGGGCCATGACTGAAGAGTCTTTCCTGTTCATGTTTAGGCCATTTCCCTGGCCCTGATTTCTTATAAGCAAGGACGTTGGTTCTAATGTGGGTTCCAGATCTATACAGTAAGACGTTTCCTTGGAATCTCTCAGACTACTTTTTTTCTGTTGATTTGAGGGGAACATTTCCAGAATAAATGTCAAAGAGTCATAAGTCAACAAAGAAGAAAATCGTAAAATTGATAAAAAAGAAAAATATGATCTCCCTCCCTGCTGTCTTTCAGGATACTGAAAACAAGGTTTTGAAGGCAAGTTGTTAAAAGCAGGTGAGGGTGCAAACCTTGACCTCCCCTATCTGGTCTGAGCCTAAGTCTGTGTTTTCTCAAAAAGCATTTCTGACTCCACGGAACCAATAGGGGCGAGAGGAAAATGCTTCGGGCTGCACAAAGTGCCTGTTGGAAGCATCTGCCTTGCGTAGCCTCACACTGTGCCACAGTGGAGGGCAACATTCATCCCATGTAGACTCTAGTGAAGTGTTTTTCCACACTTGCGATGACAGCAGAATGTTACTGTGAAAACAAGTGGATATTTTTCACTTTTGTTTATATCTGATCGACTTTGAAATACCAGTTTTTCAGACAGGAGGCTGTTCATTCTGCAGCGGTGGAAGTGGGCAGATACTCGTCGATCCCTTCCACAAGCAAAGGGATGCTTCGTTGTTAGTGTGATGAAGTGAGGAAGGATGCAGTGGACTGATACAGGCACTAATCCCGGGTCCTAATTCTGGTTTTGACACTAGTTCGTCTTAGGTTTCCTCTTCCCTGAGTTTTTGTGTACAATTTTTTTTAAGCTTTAATTTACTTACCTGGGAAAACGGGTGAATTGAACAGATCATCTAATTTGATCTGTAGAAGCCTTGCGTTACGTGAGTTCGTGACAGTTAGGTGAGTAGGTGATCAGGTTCTTACAAAATGTGGCTAAAAATACGAGATCACCCATCCCAAGGTCTGGGAATTTTAGCTGTGTCATCAGAGCCTTCATACATTTTATCTCACTCTTTACTCTTACTGTACTTTGACAAGAAATACAAAGAGGAAAAATTTATTTGGAGCAATTTGCTTATATTTGCCTTTACAGTCTGTATGACTATGTCCTAAATAGTACTACTTTATACTACTTAGACAATTGAAACACTTTTAAGAAATTTTGATAATTCTAGACACTTCACCATTTGAATACATTTCCCAATATCCAACCTGTTGTTTTTTTCTTAGCCTGTCTTTTCTGTTAGACTTTTAAAAATTTACTCCTTTGCACACAACAGTTTCCGTATCAAATCTACTACTGCTATTATGAAAACAATAGTTTTAGAATGTTTTACAGTTCATTTCATCCTTAGGATACCTCTCAGTTGGGGTGTCCAGAAAACTATGTTTTCTTTTTAAAGTTTGAATACAATAGGCAATCATAAATATCATATTGATGACGTGGAGGAGGGGCAGATCTTTAGCAACCAGTTCCTCTCACTTTGAAAATATTTACTTTGTTATTTGCAACAATTTGCGTTCACTTGTAAACCAAAACTCAAATTTGGTTGAGCCTCAAGACTGTGTTTCTAAAGACTCAGACTTGATTTTACTTGGTAAACTTACAATTTAAATGAAGAGAATGAAAGCTGTTAAGCTTGCAGAGGTGGTGTGTACCGATCCTTCCTTCCATACAGCAAGCAGAGAGGGCTGCTTCGCAGAGAGCAGAGAGAGGGCCATTCTTGCTCCCAAACCAGCAAGCACTTGTGTCTTTCTCTTCCAATGGCTTTCAAGCCTATCAGTCCCCGATGACCAGTGGCCCTACCAATAAATGTCCTCTCTTGTAGTTTCCACTTGAAATAGTGACTCTCCCAGGTCAGTCTGAAGCTGCCTAGGGTGAGGGAATGACATTTCTTGTGTGAGTAAGATGACTTTTACTATTCTGCCCAGAGACTCTTCGTATCCTCCCTATTGGTGCCAGTGTGTAGATGGCAGGGGTGCAGTCAACATTGAAAGAGCTCACCTTGCAGGAATGCAAAGATTCGGTCTAAAGAATGCAGGAGAAGACATGGTTGGAAGATGTGCTGTTCTCTGTTTATTCTACAAAATTCTGAACAGTACATATTACGTGACCAGAACACAAATTATTGTCACATGTGCTTACACACTCTGGAGAGGACTTGTATTTGTGGTCATAATCCATGAACCAGGTGCAGTCACAACCTTGGAGAGACTCACTGGAACCAAGGAGACTCATTGGAAGCCAGTATGGTTATGACATAATCAGCATCAAATACATGCAGGAACACGATCTATAATATTTCAATAAACACAGTCTCTGAAGAGCCATGGTCATGTGAGTAATAACAATGTGGCTACTTTTTGTCTCATGGTGAAAGACATGAAATTAGTCATCAAGGGTATAATTGACAATACAGAACCTGAAGAGATAGTTCCGGGACTTGAAAAGGTGGTGCCTGGATACCATATGTGTTGACTGGACGATGAAGTACATAAACGCTTCTCTTTCCACGACTCCAAATCTTTATTGATAAATCACTGTAGCTCACATGGACCTATGATTCTTTATTTTTTAAAAAAAATTGAAGTTAGATTCCTATAACATGAAATTAAGCAATTTAAAGTGCACAATTCAGTGGTAGCCGTCAGAGAGGAGAAGCTGGGCTTCTGCTACTTTCACAGTGTGTGTAACCATCATGCCTATCTAATTCCAAAATATTTTTATCTCCCCAAAAGCAAACCCTGTATCCGCTAAGCAGTCTCTCCCTGTTTCTCTCTTTCCCCACCTTCTGGAAACCATTAATCTGCTTTCTAACTCTTGATTTCCCTATTCTTCAGTATTTCATATAAATGGAATCATACCCTGTATAGTCTTTTGTGTCTGGCTCCTTTCATTTGGCATGTTTTTGAGGTTTATCTATGTCGTAGTTTGTATCAGCACTTTACTGATTTTATAGCTAAATAATATTTGATTGTATAGCTAGAGCACATTTTGTTAATTCATTAATCATTTGATGGATATTTGGTTGTTTCCACTTTTTGGCTATTGTGAATAGAGCTGCTATGAACATTGGTACAAGTTTTATTTGAATACTTGTTTTCAAACAAGTATTCTTTTGAGTATATACCTAGGAGTGGAATTGCTGGTTCATATGGTATCTCTCAGTTGAGTCATTTGAAGAAAGTTTTCCAAAGTATCTGCACCATTTTATATTGACACCAGCAGTGTAAAAGCATTCTGGTTTCCTGACATCTTCACCAACACTTGTTATTTTCCATAGCCATCTTAATGGGTGTGAAATGTTTTTATCAAATTATTTATTTAGACATGGGTGCAGTAAATAACATTTGCCCAAGGTTCCATATACCTTAGGAACAGTTCAAAACACCTTGGAGAACCAGTTAAGGAACAGACTTCACCTCCCTTATGCCTTGAAATTCTTAGCTTGAGAGTAATTCCTGTTAGATAACATAGATAGGGGTATTACACAGATGTAATCATATTTCAAAAGCATGTTTTTGACACTTGGTTGCTTGTTGGAAATGCAGACTATCAGGCCCCCACCCCAGACATCTTGAATCAGAATTTGCATTTGAACAAGATCCCCAGGTGATTCTAATGCACATTTAAGGTTGAGATGTATTCAGAGCTTTGTCCATTACTGAGGAGGGAGAGATTAAGTCCACGCCAGAAAACCATTCACAGGTGCAATGGATAGAGTTCAAGTTCAGTGAGTTACAGGTATAATGTCTTATTAGAAAGAATTCAGAGATGGTGATTCTCAAAACAGTGATTTGAAAATGGGCGGGAGCAAGACTTTGCTGTGAGGGCAGAAGGACACAGGAGGGGCCGACATTGCTAGAACAGGACAGAGGGGAGAAGCGAGGCTTATGGTGAGAAGAATTCATTCGTGGATGGCCTGGAAGGCTTAAACTAGAGTTTTAATATGCAGAAGGCAACTAGGGGCTCTCGTAGGACATTAGAAGAGGGATAGGTGATTTTCATTGCTGCTGCAGGAATGAATGCTGAAAACAGGGAAGTTGTTACAGCATAAGTTATGACCTGGGTAGGGCTTTGCCAATACTGTTGAAGAGGCAGTAGATAGGAATAAATAAGGTTCTCTGGAGGTTTAGGTATGCAGTTATGACTCATAAGTAGTTCTCTACCTAACTTAGAGTTTCTGTTAATTCAAAACATGATTGAGGAAATGTTGTTCTGAGTGCATAGTTGCTTTAGGACACTTGCTACATCTATAGAAAATATCTGTATACTGATGGTTAATTATTCTGCAGTCTTTAAATTCAATAATTCATGTCCACACCTTCCTTTGTTCAGATTTTTGTTTAGTCAACAAATATTGATTAAGCATGCACTTAAGATGTTACACAAGAGATTCAAGAACCAGAAGTGTTTGGACTAGTTCAGTGGTTCTCAACAGGGATAGTACTCTCTATAGTGGGTATTAAAAATTGGGGTGGTATTTTTAGTTATTTTGACAACTGGGGTGAACTAGTAGCTCGTGGTGGAGCCCAGAGAAGTTATATGACCTGCTATTCCCAGGACAGTCCTACACAATGAAGAATGATCTCATACCCACACAGCTTCCTAATGGCTTGGACATTCGTGTGGGTGGAAACCCTGTTTATAATTATCCAAGCTCAGAATGTAACTAAAATATATATAATTATCTAAACTTAGAACTTAACTCAACTGTATGTACACACATGCACACACAGACACACACGTAAATACTTCTTCATAGTTTTAACAAATATAAGACTTTCTAAGAATGGTCTTACTGTGCATATTGAGGGAAGATAGTGCTTTGTTTTATTCAGCACTTTACCAAGAATTGTTTACTATTTGGAAAGTGGCATCTCCAACGGCAATTCTGAACCTGGTGGTTGACTTTTCATCAGTCTAATTTTGTAACTGCTATATCTGCAATAATTTTACACATAGGTATGTTGAAGGAAAATTTTTGAAAGTGCTTGTAATTATGACTCTCATTCAGCTTTAAAATAAGTCTGTGTTATTCTTAGTTTTATTTGTCAACTTTACTGGGCTAAGGGATGGCCAGATAGCTGGTAAAACATTATTTCTGGGTGTATCTGTGAGGGTGTTTCTGGAAGAGATTGGTGTTGGAATTGGTGAACTGAGTAAAGAACATTGCCTTCACCAATGTGGGTGAGCATCATTCAGTTCCCTGAGGGCCTCAATGGAACAAAAATTTAGATGACGGACAGATTCTCTATGTGCTTGAGCTGAAACATCCTGCTTCTCCTGCCCTTGGACACTGGCACTCCCAGTTCTGAGGCTTTTGGACACAAACTAGGCCTTACACTTTCGTCCGATTCTCAGGCCTTTGGACTTGAACTGCATTATACCACTAGATTTCTTGGTTTCGCAGCTTGCAGGCAATAGGTTGTGGTACTTCTCATCCTCCATAACTGTATGAGCCAATTCTGATAACAAATCTCCTCTCATATACCTGTATATATCCTTCTGGTTCTGTTTCTCTGGAGAGCCTGTCTAATACAGCCTGTGTCAAAGATTCTTATTTAACTCATCGGTTAATAGAATGCTGAGCTAAAGTTACAAATAGATATAAACTGATCAATATCTATAGGGAAACAATCAATTGTATTCTACTTGACACATTTTGCCTTTCTATAGACAAGAATCATTTGCGGTCCTGCCATTTTTTTTTTTTTTTTTATAATGTACAGTTTTTAGTTCAAAGGCAATGAATAAAGGTAGAGATAACTCAGAAAAGTATGCCAGACAGAGCACTAGTAATCTACACTTTTTTTTTGTTTTGCTCATTTCAAGGCCTTAATTTTTTTTCTGATACAGTGATCTGACTTTATGTCTTCTAGAGAAGTCATGTTTGAACATTCACATAGTAAACTGCCTTTTTAATTTAGATGCCCCGTTTCTCCGAAAATAAAGCAGGGTCTTATACTGTATTTCCCTGAAAATAAGACCGGGTTTTATATTAATTTTTGCTCCAAAAGGTGCATTAGGACGTGTTTTCAGGGGATGTCTTATTTTTTCATGTACAACAATCTACATTTATTCAAATACATTCACGTCGTCTTCTGCTGGAACATTGCCATAACGTATTAAATGTGTCCGTCTGGGCTGATGATCTTAATTGGGGCTTATTTTGGGGGTAGGTCTTATTTCCAGGGAAACACGGTATTATTTTCCTGTTAGTTTTCACTTTATATTATAATTAGAGAAATATATTAATAATTTTAAAATTATGAATGGAGGTAAATTTATTTCCTATAGGGTTCATTTTAGAATGTTAAATGAGATGTTAGGAAATATTTGACCACTGAGCTGAATAATCTAAGGCCCATTCTAACCTTGAAATCCTGAGCTTCTCCTTAGTCTAGAGTGGAGATTAAGAACTTGGGCTCTTAGAAGCAAAGGCCATTGGTTTGAATCTAGGCTGTTCCACTTCCTTGTGTTAGGACCTCAGGGAGTTTTCTTATAACTTTTCCATGCCTCATTTCCTCATCTGCAAAATGGAATAATATCACACACCACATACCGTGGTTTTGAGGATTATGTGAGTTGATCAACCTGTAGCTCTTAGAAGCATGCCTGGAACACAGTGAGGACTCAAGAGAATGGCTCATTTGCTTCTCCACCTTTTGGACAAGCTCTGTCTGGGTGGTGAATATGATGGTACCTACCAGCAACCACAGGCTCCCTGCCTATGAGCTCAGCAAGCCCACACATCTGATGCAACCAGCCAGGAAGGGCTCTAATTGCCTCCACATGGTCCAGCCTCATCTACCAACACCAGGCAGTACTTTAATTGGCCAGGCCTAGCTCCATGGCGACCCACGTGGCTGGGGGTTGGGAGGCTCAGTAGCTCCTGACCCACATGGAGTAGGTTCCCCACAGAAAATGTGGGTTCTGTTTAGAAGAGGGACAAGGGATGCTGAATTGTCCTTTCCTTCTTGCATGATCCTGAGGGGTTAAAGAGCACCCAGTTCTCCATGGAAAGTGGAGAACTTTTGACTGCTACCCTGCCCCTGCCACTCCTGACCTGCTACCAGTCTATTTTCAGTGAGAAGCTGGAGCGATGCTCCTAAAACAGAGGTCAGATTGTGACTCCTCTGCTGAAAATACTCCATAGGTTTCCCATCTGCTATGTTCTGAATGTATTCCCCCCAAATTCGTATGTTGAAATCCTAATCCCCAAGGTATTAGGAGGTGGGGTCTTTGGGAGATGATTAAGTCATGGGGTGGAGCCGTTATAAATGGGATTAGTACCCTTATAAAAGAGGCTCTAGAGAGCTCCCTTACCCTTTCTGCTACGTGAGGTTACAATGAGAAGACTGCAACCCGGATGGGGGCCCTCCCTTGACCATACAGCATCCTGGTCTTGGACTTCCAGCTGGCAGAACTGTGAGAAATAAATTTCTGATATTTATATGCTACCCAATCTCTGGCATTTTGTTATAGTAACCCAAATGGATGACGATACCACTGAGCTCAAAATCCAAAGGAAATTGACCATGGTTCGTTATCAGACCCTATGTGCATGCTCCCAGCCCCATCCCATTCTGACCCTATCTCCTCCCATCATTCTTCTCATTCCTTTCCCTCCTGCCTTACTAGCTTCTTGGCTGTATCTTGAAAAGCCAAGCACTGCTATTTCAGGAACGTTGCACCTATTGCCCTTCTGACTGGAACTCTTTCTGATGTGTTCCCATATCTCGTTTGCCTCACTTTTCAGGTCTCTTGTTGAAAACCATCTTAGCAAAAGGTCTTTCCTGATCACCTGATATAAAACAGCAACACCGCACCCTCCATCATGCTGACTCCTTAGCATTCTTTATTCTCCGTCGTGGAACTATTCATCACGTGACACTTTATATACTTATTTGTTATTTGTCTCCTCCAACCAGAATGTAAACTCCATGAGAGCAGTGACTTTGCTTTTTCACTGTTGTATCCTCAGTACCTAGAAGTTCTGGAATGTACTAGATGCATGTTATAGCTTAAATGTTGCCCCCCCCCAACCCCCCAATAGATGTTGAAGTCCTAACCCCCTAGGGCCTGTTAATGTGGCCTAATCTGGAGGTATGGACTTTTCAAATTATCACGTTCAGATGAGATCATTAGGCTGGGCTCTAATCCAACACGGCTGTGTCTGTGTAAAAAGAGGAAGATGATGTGAAACGACACTGGTAGAAGACAGCTATCTGCAAGCCAAGGAAGGCCCGAGGCTGTCGGAAGCCAGGAGAGAGGCCTGGAACACATCCTTTCCTAACACCTTCAGAGAGGACACGGCCTTGCTGACATCTTGATTTCAGACTTCTGGCCTCTAGAACTGTGAGAGAATACATTTCTGTTGTTCTTAGCCACCCAGGCTGTGGGACTTTGTCACAGCAGTCCTAGCAAACTAATGGAGTGCACAATAAATGTCTGTTCAGCAGTGAATGAATGAAGGAATGAATGGCAGCATCAGAAGGGCCTGGTAGCCCAGCATGATTATTCGTGGAAGTTCTGCCAGAAGTGTCCTCCTCTACCACTTTTTACTTCCTAAAAGTGAGTGGCTAACCCTATAGGAAGCAGAAATTTTTCTTTCAGGTTAGTGGACAAATTCTTCTTAGAGGGGAAACTTTTATTTTTGTTTAGATCAGTCAATTGTGAAAAAACAACAAGAGTGTGGTCACGAAGGTACTGGGGTAAAAATCAATGAAATAACAGTAACTAACACTTACAGAAAGTTTACTATGTGCCACATATTATTCTAGTACTTTACACATATTCACTCATTTGCTCCTCACAGCTGACTTCTGCAACAAGTACTATTCTTATCCCCAGTCTCCAGATGAGAAGCGGAGGCACGGAGAGAGTAAGTGACTTGCCCAAGGTTAGACAGCGATTAAGCAATAGAGCTGAAATTTCAACCTAAGCACTCTGGCCCTGCAGCTTAAAACACTCTTTTTCTTTTTTTTGTTTTTAATTGGGGAATATTGGGGAACAGTGTGTTTGTCCAGGACCCATCAGCTCCATGCCAAACCATTGTTTTCACTTTAGTTGTGGAGGGCGCAGCTCACTGGCTCATGTGGGAATTGAACCAGCGACACTGGTGTTATGAGCACTGTGCTCCAGCCATTGAGCTATCCGGCCGCCCAAAACACTCACAACATACATACTAAGATTAGAGTCTTTTAAAATCTCCTTGGTTAGACCAAGAGGGAGGAGATCATGAACTTGAGAATTGGTAAAGAAAATGAGAGCAGGTGGAAGGAGAGGGACTCAATCTGGGAAGGGGTGATGATCGTTGTGGCAGTGAGAATGGCCACAGGAATTTTAGGCACAGGATGTCCAATTTTAAGTTATTTTCTATGCTGCTTTGCATTGCAATTGCTCACCTGACTTCATAAACCCCAACCTTCAATAAAAGCCTGCTGCTTTGGGGATAAATGGAACAGGGGAGGATACCCAGTGTTGAGTCATGTAATACAGAAAAGGGCCAGCCCACTCCAGAGGCAAAAAACAGGCAAGAACGAGGGAATTCAGGAGGAGGAATTAGCCTCAGAAGTTGCACAAAGAAACCAAGCTCCCCGACCCCGACCCTGTGCAACTCCAGAGATACCACGATCTGTGCAGGGTTTCTCTTAAGTCATTTGCTTATTAAAGAACAGGGTGTATCTAACCTATGGGAACATGTAGGGACCCTAGGAAGATCCAAGCGTATGTACCTACTTAGAAGGGACAGACCAAAACTTCTCTTCTGACAGAGGGCACACATTTGCCTGATAAACTGAGTTTTGGGAGGAAATACAGAAGACAAGCAGAGGACAGGGACTTGGAAAAGAAGTAGTAAGGAACGCAGGTGAAGGAGGGTGGGCATGCCAGCTGAGACTTTTTTATGCTCCTGAGAACACATCTGGTGTTAGGTTGTAGCTTTTCTGTTGTTAATATTTTGTGATTAAAAAACCCAATTAGTATTTATATTAGGTGCTTTCTAAATGTAGGACAATAAGCTAGGTTCTTTATGAGTAAACATCAACAGAGCCTGATGCGGTTTTGTTTCCACACGGTGTGACCAGTTCTTAGTTGTAGGACTTGGTGCTACTTTTAGCCACAGCACTTCCTTTCCACCAGCAGCCCTCTCCAGCTTGTATCAGCTGCGTCAGCAGATATCCCTAAGGCTGTATTGCCCCCCTGGGAGTCTGAGTAGGGATTTTCTTCTTTAAATCCCCCTTTTATATAAGTGCTGGCAACAAGATTATAACAAGGAACATATTTCAAAATCATTTGCTCCCACTCTATCTATTTCTGCAATCTTTATATTTCAGTAAATAAAACCCAGGGCCCAAGTCCTGTTTTCCCCAGGACTATTTCTGCTCTCACACAATAGTGTGTTTATGAAATACTAAATCAGGGGTTGTTGGGGCATCCTCAGAGCACAGAGCAGCATGAGTTGAAACAAACATTTACTTTACAGGGCCTTTTATCTCTGTCCTTCCACAGATAAACCAAATGAAAAGTCCAGAATGCTGCATTTTTCTTCATGCAGACCTCAGGTTTTCTGACATCTGGAAAAAGTGGTTTGCTATTTGGACCTTCCAGTAAAATTCTCTCTCAATTGGATTCACATAAGACTATACTGCTCACTTATAGTTTGGACGAGAGCGACACCTCTCCTTTTCCTTGGCAATACTGGAAGCTATTTGGATAAAAATGAAAGCCCTTGAAAAAACATTAGGGAAATTGCCATATTCCTGCTATGAAGGTGTGAGAGACCCTTGCTCAGTCTCCTTACCAGAGCTGAAAAAGCCTCTTAGCTCTGCTGGATCATGTCAGCCTGAACTGGGGTCTGAACTCTGGATTTTAAGAGTTGGCGTCTTATAGGTCAGTCCCAGCGTACTGAGTAGTGGAGACACAGGAAAGGCAGGTCTGCAGAGCAGGATAAGGTGGGATAAACAAACAAACAAACAAACAAACAAAAACCAAAAAACAAACAAAAAAAAACAGCCTTTTTTTGGCTTTTAAAGGCCTGGGAGATGCAGAACAATTTTCAACCCCAGTAATTTTCCCAAGCCGTTGATCAGCGCCTTCGTTCCCTTAGCTTAGAAAGAGTTTTCCACACAAGAGGATTTTGTGGATCAGAGGGGGGCATGGCAAGGGAATGGAGAGAAGAATAGGAGGAAACATGATAGAAAAATCATCAAGATGAAAAATGAACACGATTTGTGAAGGCAACCCATCCCTCACCTGCTCTACACTCCCTGAGATAGGTTTTCCAACTCCTTGTACAAAGCCGGTTTCAAATGAGACAAATTAGCAGGCTGCCATCACTTTCTCTGAGAAACTGTCAACAGATTAATAGATCTTCCCAATATAGTAATTCCCTGCAAATTGAGCCTATATTTTCCATCACATCATTGAATTTATGTTTCCCTTGGAGTAGCCTAAGCCTTTGTTTATGCCCTTTGAATGCTTGTTTCATATCCACCGCGATCGTATTTCCTTTTAACAATGTGACTGCTTGGCCAGGTTAAATAGATTTAAACTTTTGGAATAAACCCTTCCAACCCATAATTATTTTCGTGCTGCTCTTCACATTTCCTCCTTGTATCATTGTCTTTTTGTGCTTTGGGTCTCTCTACCCTGTACAGGGACAATGTCAGCGGGGCTACTCTTGAACCCTGGTACCCAGAGCAGGGTTTGGTATTCAGGGAATCCGCAGCCCCTTTCCGGCTTTCACTCTTGCTTGATGAAAGTTTGTCAGCTTTTAAGCCTAAACTTTCACTGGTGACAAAAGTCATTTTTGCCTCTTCCCTCCATCCTTGGCTAGAGTTCTTTTTCATGATCTGTTAACCTCTACACCCAAATCTGGAGTTATCGCATTCGCCTGGTACACTGTCCACACCCTGGCTTACAACCCTTTCGGATGTGGGGACAAGAATAGAGGCACAGAGAATAGAGAGAGGACAGGTCTTGTGTGATTCTCCCAAAAAGGGTGTGAAGAAATACAAGTTGCCTTGTATGATATGGACAGAATGTATTGAAGGTAGAGTGAGAGGTTGAATTTCTTGGAACAAAAGTGTTAACTGAATACAGTTTGCATCATAACACACAGTCTCAGGGGGCCGCGCATGAGATCAGCCCTCTGTATCATGTTTGGTCAGCGCCTCATTTGCTCTCATCAACAGACTTCTCTTGGGCTACGCTGTTCTTGATTTCTTTCTTTTCACCAAACCTCAGGCATTTTGTACGATTTTCCTCCCATATGTGCTTAAATATTTGTAAATTCATCTGTGCCTTCTGGTTTTATAGAAAGGTCTTGAGAAAACCTGAAAACCATTAGGACTTCGAAAGGCTGCTTGATTAAGGTGCCACCCATCCCCCTTCATTTAAAAAGAAAAGCTCTTCAAAGTCCTAGAGCTATGAAGAACATATTTTTAGTCTCCTTGTGGTTACTTTAATGTCTGACCTTTCTTTGACATCGAGTTTGGGAAAGACAGGGGATATCTCTAGAGATAAAAAATTTGATCCACCATTTTCAGCCCATGCCAAGTCCCAAATAGCTGACCCTGATTCATCTTGTAAGAGTGCAGTGCTTGCCTTCTTTCACTCACATCCCTTGAGCAAAGCATCACTCAGACCTTTTGGTGCCCCCTTCCCATTCTCTCCCATCTTCCCCCGGTGCGTGGAAGCAAAAGTTGCCCCACATGTCAAGGAACTCAGCAGTCCTGTTAGGTATCACCTTTTCCTGCTCTTTGTTGGTGGTTTGCCCTCTATCTACTCCTCAGTGCCGATGACCTGGGCATGAGGCTGGCCTGGGCCCTGCTCTTGAGAGGGCTCCGCTGGGCTCCCCTCTGCCTATACCTGCCCCCAGGGTACAGGTTCCACATGACCTTTCAGAGCTTTCACCCCCTCTTCGAGACTGCCCCTAGAGACTTGTGCCCCGGAACCCTAGATGGCTGCTCAAACAGCCCAAGCGCCCTTCCAGGGCCTGCAGACAGCCTGATGTCTGGCACTGAGGAGTGGTTGATGGGGGGGCGGGGGGGGAGCTGGAGGAGGGAAAGTGAGGGCACAGCTTGGATGTTGGCTTTCTGTGATGCTAGACAGAACCAGGGGAGGGAAGGGCAAAGCTTCACAGGCTGGGAGCTGGGGGACAGGGTCCCACTTTCCCTAAGCTGATCCTGTGTTCTGGAGCGGAACTCTGAGGAGTCTGTGACTTCTGCACATGTCGTAGGCCTTCTGGGTGTGTTTTTCAAGATAGAATTGTAGACACATTTAACAGTCTATTAGCTTGCTGTATAACTTTTAGATATCTAGACCTATACTAGGCGGGCCTCCGTTTGTATTCTTTGTCCTAGGCCTGCTAGAAAGCAAGTTAAGAGCAGGCCTGCTGGGAACTGCAGCTTAGAACAGCCTGATTTTGTTGCTCAGTGTGAAAACTATCAGAGAGGGGTACTTTCTGCTGAAAGAAAGGGGAGGTTGGAGGCTGAATACTACAGCACAGCCTTCCAGAGGTCCCTAAAGCTTTTCCATCAAAGTGTTTGCCCTTTCGAGGGAATGTGGCTTTTTCCCCAGAGGAAAGAAGCTGTGACAGTTCCAGAATCTGCCAGCCTTGGGAGCAGCATTAGCACATACCCTGCTAGTGGCACATTAGTGACCTTACAAAGCTGGCTGGGCAGGGGGCCTGCTCTATTTTATTACAATCATCACTCAAACAGAACCCAACCCGTCACCTTACACCAGCACAGGTCTGCAGGGAACAAGTCTTCCTTTCTCTATTTTGGCACAAACATTAGTGCCGTTTAATTCTCAAAACACTGTTTATCTGAAGTTGAAGTCACTTGCATCATTTGAGGAAAGGGTTAAATATCACTGTGTTCTTTTCCCTAAGTGAATAAAAAAGAAACATCTTCAAAACGGTGATTTCTTTTTCTTAAAGCCCCAAATAATATTATTAAACATTTTCATGCTGATGAAATAAACTTTTCAAAGTAATATGGAAAAAGTGATTTCATTTAAACACCTTTAGCCAAAAAAACATATGCTGCTGGTTAAGCAGTGCCGGAATGGAGGATTTCGCAGGGCTTGCCTGCACATCTTGAGGGCTGTGGTTCGGCCACTGGCCCCACCATTGACTCGGGACTCGGCTGGGAAGGAACTCAGTAGGCAGGCAGGCCCATGTGTCCTAGTGGGTCCCCAGGAGCAGGCAGGTTTGCACAGCTGGGCAGGGAAATGAGTGAGTGTAGGCCCGTGAACGCCTCTGCAGAAGCAGCTCTGCAGGCTCTCAAGGCTTCAGGTGTCCAGAGCACTGACCGATTTACGACTAACACATGCATTTCTGTATTCAGGCTACTCACAGCTTCAGGACCATAAATACTTGCCACAGAAGAGGACCTTTCTCTCTTTCTGTAGTTGCTTCATTTTACGGTGTCAGGAAATCTCATCATAGAAAGAGGTGCTTGCCCACAGCCTTAGCAGTAGCTACACCCCTTTGTAAATACACATGAGAAAGCAGAACTACAAACTCCTTCCAGCAACCCTGGTCAGGCCCATGTGAGAAACACTTCTGCATTCATTTCATGAATATTTATTGTGAGCCTACTATGTGCCTATCAGTCAGGGCAAGAGGCATGACACAGCAAGGATCAGAAGGGACAAATGGAATGCTGGCTTCTTGCCCTGGTTTTATAGCATATTGACGCAACAAATAACTGTCTTGGTGAAAGTTACTTATCATCTCGTGCTTCTGTCTTCACCAACACTGTCATGCGACGTAAGAATGCTCAGTGCCTGCCACACACCCAGGTTGTAAACAATGACCACAGGCTCAACAGGGTCTGACATGATTTATTTTAACAAAAACATAGAGCTCTTACTGAGCACTGTTCTAACCCCTTGAGGAGTAGTCATTTAATCTTCATAACCCCGCGGGGCAGGTACTGTTATTCGCCCCATCTTACACATGGAGAAGCTCAGAAGTGGTAGAGATGGGATTGAAACCCAGGCAGGGTGACCAGTCATCCTGATTTGGCCAGTACTGATGGGTTTCCCAGGAGGTGGAACTTCCAGTGCTACAACTGGGACAGTCCCAGGACAAATGGAGATTATTGTTGGTCACCCTAGAAGTCCAGCTTCAAAGTCCGTGTCAGTTGTTAGAACTCATTACTTCTTCCTTAATTCTGGAGTCATTGGCTAAAGGTCAACTTAATTCAAAGACTCCCATCTGTTTCCTGTTCCTGGTGGGTGGGAACGTAAGACTGATAGATATGTGGTCTGTTGGGATTCTGGGAAGGGAGAGACACTGTATGTTTTGGAGCCAGCACTGAATTCGTCAGTATTTCCCACATTAATGGGTCCAGACCCCTACTGTGTACTTGATCCTGAGAAAAGTGTGTGCTCTGACCTACGTTGCTTCTCTTGATCCTGGAACAAATGGAATAATGACTAGAAATTCAAGTTCAATTGGAATTTGTTAGTTTTGCTGAATTTCAAACTGTAGTGAAATGAATTTCAAATATATAGTACTTGAGACCAGAAGATGAGTCTTTCCAGAGCTAGAGGTAGGTTTTGCTGCCACAACAAATTACTATAGACTGGGTGGCTTTAACAACAAACCTTTATTTCTCATAGTTCTGGAGGCTGAGAAGTATAAGATCAAGGTGCCAGCAGACACGGTGACTGGTGAGACCCTCTTCAAAGAGAGAAAGCAAGCTCTCTCATGTCTCTTACAAAAGTATTATTCTTATCATGAAGAGTCCATCCTCCTGACCTCATCTAAACTTAATATCCCCCCAAAGACCCCATCTCACTGGGAATTAGAATTTCAAAATATAATTTTTGAGGGAACATAAACAGTCAGTCCATAGCACCTTTATGCCCTTTTCTCCCCAGCCAGTGCTATGAGCAATCTGAAGGAGAGGGCAGTGTCTTTTCTGACCAGACTGCTTGTCCATTGTGGGCAGACATGTCCACACTGGACCCCTTGGGCTTCAGTAATTTGTGATGGGGGGTTCCCCTCCTCCACCCTCACCCAGGGCACAGACTCCTTGTTCTGCAGGCTTCCTGATGCAGTATCATGAAGAATGCCTGGAGGAGTCAGAGCAGAGCAGAATCTCAAATGTCCCAAGAATTGTGTTCAAAAAAAGAATCATCTGGTCATAACTTCCACACATGTTCTCAATAGATAACCACTTCTCATTTTCCAGTGTTCTTTTGTGCCATAGAACTCAGGCTCACGCAGCTTCACCACTTTCTCTTGTGTGGTTCTATCTGGACTTGGTTTTCTCATCTCCAAAATGGGGATATTAATGCCTACTTTGAGTGACCAGCTGTAATCTGGGCAATGCACCTAGTTTAGTGCCTCACCCATGGTTGGTACTTAATACATCATGTCATGGGGAACATCCTTTCAAGGATTAAGCCTGAACATCCATCGGCAATCCATACACACCTTTTGTTTAGTAATTAGAATAAAAGGGTTTTCTTTTTATCTACTCTGACTAGGTAATACATTTACATAGGACAAATATGCAAGCATATACAGTGAAAAGTCTCCCTTCCACTATAGTTCCTAGAAGCTTCCTGGTTCCTCTCTCCAGAAATAAATGTAGTCTTTTCAGGGCCATCTTTGGGTTACATAAGCAAAGACATACATTCTTTTACTCTTTTTCGGCCCTTTTGTATACAAATTGCTATTTCTTTTTTTAACTTAGTATATCTTGGAGAGTGTTAGTGCAGAAACTGTGTTTTAATTTACTTACAGCTCTGTGGTATTCCGTCATGGATGAACATGGCTACAACCTCCTATCTATAATTCCTAACTTTAAAAAAGCTCTGAAACCAATAGTTTTCCTAAGTTTATGGAAAACTCATTTGGTGGTAAAAGATGGACTGACATGAGTTGTGTTTCTCCCACTTAATATGAATATTCATAGTTCTTCCACAGAAATATTAATAGATTTGAATGCTGAATATTGCCTCAGAACCCTCTGGGGTATTACATAATATATGTACTGTATTAGCTTTCTAATTTTCAAGAAACACTGATATGCAAACCTTATCAACCCCTAGGGTTTCAGATAAAGAATTGTGGAGTTGTACCATAATTTGTTTAACTAGTCCCCTGTTGACCACCATTTGAATTTTTTAAATACTTTTTTGCTATTACAGTGCTGCAGTAAATAGCTTTGTACATATGTCATTTCACTTGTGTAAAGTACTGTACACAGGATAAATACCTAGAATTGTGATTATTGGGTCAAAGGGTAAATTAATTTGCAATTTTAATAGATTTGGTTAAATTGTCCTCCACAAAGGTTATATATTTTTGACCCCCATTAGCCTATTTCCCCATCTTCCCTCAATGTGGAATTATTCTTTTTTATTTTTTGAATGATAGTAAGCGTCTTTTTACATTAAATGTACAGACACATATATAGTTCCTTTTGTGTGAACTGTCCATCTATTTTGCTCATTTTTTAAATGGGATTTTGGGAGTTTTTCTGACTGATTTGTTGGAACTCTTTACATATAAAGGAAATGAACCCTTCCTGATATTATATGCAATTGTTTAGATTGTTTCTTTGTCTTTTGATTTTACTTGTAGTGGTTTTTGCTGTTGGGTTTATTTGCATATATATTCATTTACTTATTATCTCTCTCTGCAAACAACTTCCCTTTAGGCTATGTGTTTTTATTCTGTATTTTGGCTAATCTATTCCAAATTTTTTAATAAGAAGATTAAAGAGAAAAGGATGTAGAGTGAACAGTCTCCATATAGGTCAGATCTTAAGAGAATCAGGAAATTGATAGGAAACACTGAGTATTTTCAATTCAACACTTAAACCAAAGGTTTTGTTTTACATTTTTGTATTTATTATAACAATAGCAACTTTCATCAATGCATAACAAAATAGAATATATTTTATTTTTTCAAACAAATATTTGTTTGTCTCAGTCACACTATGTGAACATCCCATAACCATGTCTGTCATCTAGCCCCTGCTTTCCTTTCTCAAAGCACATTTTGCTTGTGTGTGTGCATGTATGTGTGTTTTGTTTTCAGAAACCAACTGTCCTCAGTTGCTTTTTGCGAAAGTCCTTTAAGAGCAAGCTTGATTGGTTATCCATGTAAATTGTGTGTGTGTATATATATATATATATATGTATATATATATATATACACACATATATATGTGTATATATATATCTACATATATATGTATATATATGTATGTATGTGTGTATATATATATATATATATATATATATATAAAATCAGGTATTGAAGACTATCAGATTTCCAAAGAGATAGGTATTTGAAGTAAATACTTCAAAAAAAGTGAGAGACTCCTATTGAATTCACTGAATTAAATTACTCAAATCAAAACATAAAAATATAAGTGTGGTTAACCATCTGACATTTTAGCAATATTGTTACACATTCTGTAGTAAGAACATAAAACTGAAATTTAAGAGGAAATAGATCCTGAAATTAGCCTACACTGGTGCCTAGGGCTCTATTTGTTGTCTACTCATCATATTGTTCCACTCACGAACACTTTGGGCTGCTGTAGCCGTCTTCTCTTTCACTTTAAGCCTGTTGTTAATTTTCAAGTAAGGGGGCCCGAGGAGCTGGGCCTGAGACGGGCCCAGCAGCGGTTCTCCGTTTATTCACAGTGCAGGTGTGGGGAGGGTGGCGAGCAGGCAAGGCCCCTGAGGCTCCCCCCAATCAATCACCCCACCTGGGCCACTAGGCATCCCCTTGGGGCTGACGCACACAAAGTACAGCCTTTCTCTGTGACATCCCAAACAGGCAGAGGGGCCAGAGTTCATGTAGAGCAGGGCTTTTTATTACTTGTCTGTTTAAAAAATTTAGTCCAGAAGTTAAATTGGGGATAGGGTCCCAAGTGTAAAAATCTAAATAGGCCTTTTCCTCTCTACTCTCCCCTCTCCCTACAGCTGTTCTGACAGCACCTTCGATTTCCTGCCTTGAGCCTCCCCACTCCACTTGAGGAGGTCACTGTTGTTTTTTCCCTCCTGTGAAACTTCTGCTTAGCTTCCAGCCTTTGGAAGAGCTTAATATTTTCAACAGTGAAAACCTGTCTGTGTAAGCTTCAAAAATAAAACTTTCTTTAGAAAGAAAAAACGGTGAGACTAGAGCCTATTCAGAAGCTGACAGCCTCTACCTAGATAGATGTTAGAGGAGAAATAGGTGAGGAACTATGCAATATACTTTGGGGAACCAATTAATCTCTGAAAAAGTATTAATTATACTCTTCCATAGAGCAAAACGCTATATGAAGAATGGAGCAGGGAGAGAAAAACGTAGAGATGCAGTTCCTACACTTCAGCTTACAAACTAGTTGAAAAGATAAAATGATGGCACAGGAAAAACAGCAAACAATGAAATCAGGTAGCTCATGGTTTAAATCTTAGCACTGCCAGTTAATCGCTGTGTGACATTGGCAAATTGCTTAACTTCTCTGAGCTTCTATTTCCTCAACAGTAAAATGGGAAAATGATAGCATCTATCTCCCAGAGTTGCCCTGAAGATTCAACAGGATAAGGTATTTAAAGTGCATATCACTGGACTTGGCTTTTAGCAAGCTTCAGTGAATGGGAATGTTCCTTGGTACAAACCAAGTATATGCCAAAAGAGTAGAGTAGACAGTAAGACTTCCAGGTGTTGAAAAAAGGACAAGGCCCCAAGGATGAGGCTATTAGAAAGAAATCTTCCTGTGCGAAGAAAGACTTAGCCTGGGCCTTGAAATAAGTGAAGAAGTTATATATGTGGAGAGATGTGGAATGAGTATTTCAGCTTGGGTGGGGGAGGGGAGGAGGCAAGTGGGTAGGGTTAGGGCTCCCTGTGGGCTTTCCATTCTATGTGACCACGAAGAGCTCCACTATAGTTATTTTATATATTCAGGGGCTGACGTCTTACAAATAAGACTTTGAAGTAACAAATTGAAAACCAGGGACTCAATGAAAGGCAATTGTTGGTGAGATAAAAGCAGTGTCTGAAAAAATAATTTATATTCTCTAATATTTGTTTGAGGAGTCATTCGGTAAACACTTACTGAGCACCTGCTGTGTGCTGGGTAAGGGGAAGACAGAAAGATAACTGATATACCAATGGTTGGTGCCCCCAGTTTCTGCTCAGAAGGTAAGGAGAGCAGGATAGGCAGACAGTCCACATGACTTAAGTCATAGCACCATGAGCAAAGGGCATTGGGACTGTCCATTGTGCTGGCGTACAATGAACAGGCTTCATTGTTAGAAGTGACAGGTGAGCTATGTGGCTGAGCCATGCATGCCTCTTCTTTATGTTCCAGGATAGCGAGGGGGCCTTCGTCCCTCCAAAGATATACTTGGGGATGGTCCCCTCTGTAGAAGGACAAAGCAGGCAATATGCAGGAAGAAGACGGGAAATGCTGAACCCAGGTACTGGGACCTTCAGAGTGAGCAGGGGAGCAATAGCTATGCCCTTGGCAGACCCTTGCTGGGAACCTACACCTGCAAAGGTGAAAGTGCATTTGGACCCTGACTGAGCCTGGGTTAGAGAGACTGGGCAAGGCCTTTCAGGAAGACTTGAGTAAGTGGCTGTTTTCTAGAATTCCTCTAACAGCTTTTTCTGCTTCTGCCTTCCCCTTTATGCTTTCACAACCATTTCTTAAGTAAGTACTTAATTGTGTGGCCATAGAAATATTTGATTGCAGGATCAGAGGGTCTACTAATCAGGCGAGGGGACTCAACAATGTAAATGGAATTAGGCCCACTTAGTTCCTTTTATGGACCCCTAACTTTTCATTTTCATATAGCTCCAGAAGGGCACGTCTAGTCTATCTTTGGAGCCCAGAGTGCCTTGTGGAGAATGGATGCATAATAAACATTTGTGCCATGGAATGAAGTGAAGCCAAATGAGGCATAGCTTCATAATTAAATTTACAGATGAAACCTGATAGAGATAGGATCTGGGAACACCAGTGACAATTGAGAAACTGCCCCAAAGGGATGGAGGGGAAAGGGACTAGCTGTATGGGCAGGAAATAACAACTTGAGGTTTGACCTTAAACAATGGAAGGGTAATTCACCTAGGGTGACATAATTGAAAACACAGATATTCAGCCTCGAAAAGGCACATTGAAATCTAAAAATGTTGATAAGAGCTTGGGGAGACTAAGTAGTAAATTGGATTGCAGATTACATCAGGACAAGGTTGCAAAAACTGAACTCCACTGAGGGGTCTGCCAGGCTTGTAGCTCTGCTTGGCTCCACTGCGGGCTAGTGCAGGCAATGGAAAGGCTAGATATCATAAGATAACAACAAGAGGGTCCTGAGAGCAATGCCACCCTTCACAAACACAGTGGAAGGCAGACAAAAGCTAATATCTGGGAGGGTGTTGGTTGGAGAGGAGGGTATGAGTGTGATAGAGATTACGTCTCTCTTAACTTTAATTAAGTGGAGAACAACACTTTGTCCCATTTGATAGATGCATTGGGATGAGGTGGGTTAGGGTGGCTTCAGAGAGGAGGCTGGGGAGCTTATATAGTTGAAGAGGAAATTGGTCAGGAAAGGCTCTCCTTTTGTTTAGCACAGAATGTGACACCTGGTTGTGCCCAGTCAGAGTTATGGAATGAATTCAAGTTAATTGCAACCAACCCCGCCTCCTCTGGGGTAAATAATACTGAGGTTTATCCACTGGGGGTATGGGTCCGCTAGAGATCCTAGGGTTCCCCAGGTGGTCCTAAGCTGGCATATTGTATATTTTTTAATGGTTTCACAGTCTCTGTCTTTTGCTTTTGGCATGAGTTAACTTTTGAGAGTTTTATATCATTTCATTACGTCTCATAAAAATAGCTTCATTCTTTTTTTTTTTTCTTTTTTTTTTTCCTTTTTCTAGTAAGCAGGACTGTGGAGATTAAATAAGGTTTCTGGGCCCATTTAAATCACCCACAGGTCAAAACAGTCTCAGAACCAACACTAGAAATTGCCAATGAACCAGTGTAGAGGCTAATTTAGTATTTAATCCTCTCAGTTATGCAGGCACAAAAAGATTGTTTGATTTCTCTCCCCTCCTTTTGCTATTCCTGTTGGTTGTTCAGTCCAGTGGATTCTACCTCTTAAATACCCCTGCAGCGCCTTCTCTCCGCCTCACCCCCACATCACTGGCCTGCTGCTCCCGAGCAAGTGCAACTTCATCCCTGCTCTTCCCATCTCCAATTCCCACCATTCTGAATCTGGCCCACTCCCCTTCTCAAAAATCTTCAATGACTTCTTGTTGCCTTTTATAGGTATTCTCAAATCCTGGTATGCTGTTCAGGGCCCCCATTGCTTGCCCCACGTACCTTCACAGCTTCCTCGTCACCTACCTTCAGTACCTGAGTTGACGTCTCCCTCCCTGAGTCCTAGACTTTCCCCATGGATGTCTTTTCTCCATCCTTCCTTCTCCCAAGCAGGTCATCTCCCTCCTGCCCCTTCCCTCCTTCTCCCACCTCCTCAGGGCTAAAAACCTATGAATCTTTCAAGGAACAGCTTAAAAGCGCAAGCGTTACCTAGTTCCTTCAGCTTGAGATTCTCCCTCTGTCTTCTGAACTCCCATGACACTGGCACCTCATGTGACCATCTCATTGGGGACAGATGGGTCAGAGTCACCGTGTTGGTATGTTAAGAGCAAATGCTTTAGAGTTCAAAACCTGGCTCTGTCACTTACTAGCTGTGTCACTTCTCTGAACCTCAGTTTCCCTGTTTCTGAAATGCATGTGACATGCTTCGTGAGGAACGTGAGGATCACTTATAATGCTTTTGAACTGCATGGTGCAGGATGAGGGATCGATACGTGATAGCTATTATTATTACATAGTCAATAACCAACTAAACATAAACTATTTATGCATAATATACATATATTATGCTCACGTCTTATCTGAAGCCTTATTCTGGGAGTTCCTTTGAGGCAGAGCTCTTGGCTGTCTCATCAATGTACCTTCTGCAGCAGGTCACCTCCCATCAACTATATTCTCAAAAGGTGTTTCTTGACATCGGTGACCAAATACACACAAAAACAATCAATGGCATCATGTGGAATTCCCTCTTGAGGCAATCATCTTGTCATTTAACTCAGCCTGACCTTTGTAGTTAAAGTGGCTGCAAATTTCAGGCACTTACAGGTGTGCCGGTAGACGCAAGGCACGCTGATGGGCAGGTTGTAACCTTAGGGGTTTGCCTGGTTGAGTTATGCAGTGAACCAATTCACTTCCAGGCCTTACTTCCTCCCTTTATTTGACTAATCCGAATCCACCCAGCAGCCAACTTGTGTAACAGAGTCCTGGACATGCAGGCAGGTTTCCTTCTTTGGGTCCCCCGAGAGCTTTACTACCACAGCCATTATTAACTTGACTGGAAACAATTTAGCATCTGGCTCCCAAGACATAGAAATGTGTAGAATAGGGAAAGGGGTGAAAGTACATCCAATCCTGTCGTTCAAACAATATTCTGGCTCTGAAAGGAAAGAACCTAAACACTTTTTTTTTTGTTTGTGTCCGCGAAAATGTGAATGTAGTCATTTTTCTTGAAAGAGTCCAAAGTTTCTAGTCTTTTGATAACAGAGACTGGGTCTAAAGGTGAGAGGTCGTTACAGAGCACAAGGTCTGTCTGGAAGACTTTTGAGAAAGGCTTTCTTTCTTCAGTGCTTTAATCCCCACCTCCTTCCCTTCTCATGTGCTCTCATGCCCTCTGGTACCACCCTCAGGACTTACTTTTCTCACCCAGGCCATGAATGCCCTGAGGTGACTGCTTTGGGTCCATCCTCGAGGTCTGGGACCTATATGACCCGGTCCACTTCTCCTCTCTCCTCTTTCACCCTATCTGCTACCAAACTAGTCCCAGGTACCCACCAGTTACCTGATTCATGAAACCTATGTGCTTTTAAATGAGGTCTGCTGCTGAGACAGTTTTTTAATTCCAAAGAGTGCTTCCAATGGTGGAAAGATTTGGACCCCATCTGATGTATCTATGTTCAGTGCTAGCCCTGGGGACTAGAAAATGATATCCGTCATTTTCTTTCAAGTAAACTTTCCCTAACCAGTCAGGAAAAAGTTAACACAAAAGCTCAACTGAGCAATCATACCTGAAAATTCATATGGGGCATTTTCATAAAAGTGACCCTACATTTAAATACTGTCCTGGATAAATGATCTGCTTTCAGGGAAAATTATTTCCTACTGGTTTGTAGGCACAAAACCTTGGGGGGAAAAAGAATTAATGCCCAAACTTATTTCCTTCATTCATGTTGAAGTATTTCTGAGCTTAAGCATTTATCCAAAATTCTGCACAAAATTAGAACAGTTCTATTGCTGGTACTGAAGAGGAAGAGATGGTTGCTCAAAGGTTGTTTTCAAGCTTTATACAGAGTCAATGGATAGTGAAGGGCAAAGGTTTTCATTGTCAGGATTCCGAAGCCTTTTAAACTAAGACAAAAAGACCAAACAAGGTTGGGGTGGGAGATAGTTTAAATAAAGAGAATATTATGATAAGTAGGGCAGAACGCCAGGAACCAAATTGAAACAAAGATAGTCAAAACCATCAGAAGAAGGACATACTGAAGTAGGGGAAACTAAACAACCAAAAAACATTGACAATATGGAAGTGAATCCTTCAAGAGAAAAACTCCTGTTTCAAAGAAATCCCAAACTATGCTCCTCTCTACCTACTGTTCTTAGATGAAAAGTGAAATTGGTATTCCAGAAAGATGCAATATATGGCGTCTGAAATGGCAGGAGTTAGTTTCCTTGGTATAAATAGCTCACTTATTTGGGTTTACTCATTCTTTACTCAGTGAGAGCAAAATTCCACTAGTTTTGGTTTCTTATGTCACCTGGGTCCATATCTACACTAGGCCACAAACCCTTGTTCTTGGAATCTTTAGGCAAGACCTTGCTGCTTACGGTTAAAGTACTTATGGCAGAATCCAGGGAGGGGAGATGTCCCGCCAAGTTCATATTCTAATTTTATAGAGTCATGTTGAGGACCTTGCAGATCAGTATTGTTTACCTTCTATTTTACTGATGAAGGCTGACATCTGAGGGGGTAATGATGTTTTCAAGGTCTTATTTGTATACCCTCTGAATATATGCATAAAATTGCTGCAATATGTTTAACTATTGGTCTAGGGAAATCAAAAACATTGTGTTAATGAATGTCCCTAAATCTATGCATAGTAATATGTTAAGTGAAAAACAAAAAGCTGGATATAAAAGTCTATTCCAACTAAATTAAATGTATGACATTATATATATATATATATATATATATATATATATATATATATAGAGAGAGAGAGAGAGAGAGAGAGAGAGAGAGAGAGAGAGAGAGAGAAATAATGACTGAATGGAAATATACCAAGAGATTAACAGTGGTATTCTCTGGGACTCTGGGAGGTAGGATTATGGGAAATTATTTTTCTTTATTCTCTTCTCTGTTTTCCAACTTTTCTACAGTAAATGTGTGATACATTTTTAATCAGAAAAAATAGCACTAACAACTTGGAAAATGTATTTTATAAAGGAATAAAAGTATACATGAATATTATCAACCTAAAATGGTGAGAGCAACCAAAGGAGGCTATTAAATCAGTAAAAGTCAAGATCTCCCAGAGGAATAGACACACACTGTTTTAAGATATGCGTCTAAAGGTGTCCAAGCCTATTAGGAGAGGGTTTCAACTAGGAGGATGAACCACTTGCATAAACATCAAAGACAGAGACTTCAAGCCCCAAACTATGAAAGTCCAGGAGACCAGAGCCCCCGAGGATGAGGATGATATTGTAAGATGCCTCCATGTGAAAATAAAGGTGCTAAGAGCTGCATGTCTTCCTTCTGCCTCCTCGAGTGCAGGGATGGCCCCAATAATACAACAATAGGTGCTCACATCTGATGGAGTGTGCATAATAAGATGCAACTGGATAAAATCCTTATTCTGTGCTAGTTGTAATTTGCATTAGCTCTCCATCTTCCATCTCTAAGCAATTCTACTTGCTTTCTTGCCCAAAGTCACACAGTTGGGAGATAATAGAGTTGGGACTGGAAAGATACCTCCCAACTGTCAGTGCCCTTCCTTTCCATTCCTGCATGCCCCCTCTGCTTTAAGTCATTCAATTTACTATGTGCAGGTTTTGTGAGGAAAAATTATGCCTGTAGGATGTTACATTTTCTTACATGTTGATTATAAAAATTTGTAATATTACAAAAAAATATTTTTCAATATGTCTATGTCATATGTATATCTCAAATTTAGATTTTAATTATATGCAGTTGTGTATCTATTTTTTATAAAATATAATGAGTGTTTCTCTCTTTCGACAAATATTCTTCTAAGGCATGAATTTTATTGCTGTGCAGTATTTTATTGCATAACTACAACATAATGTATTTAATCATTTATTTAGTCCAATCCCATTGGGTTATCTCCCTTTTTTCACTATTATAAATGAAACCACAATAACTATCTCTGTATGTATTTGTTTTCTCTGGTTCAAAATAATAATTTGGGGTTACCTCAAACCATGGATTTCACTAGGCATATAGATATGAACAGATTTTCCAGTGTATTTGCCAAATTCTATTTTCTTTTATATATGAGGTCTGACAATTAAGTTCGTGGAGTTTGTGGCAACGATGTTGCTAACATTTTTCATACTAAAGGGATTATTCATTATGAATTTGTACCAACTGGACAACAGTTAACCAAGTTCATTATTTGGAAGTGCTGAAAATGCTGCGTGAAAAAATTAGACGACCTGAATTTTAGCCAACAATTCCTGGCTCTTGCATCACAACAATGCACCAGTTCACACGACACTGTTGAGAGATTTTTTAGTCAGTAAACAAATAGCTATATTGGAACACCCTCCCTACTCACCTGATCTGGCCCCCAATGACTTGTTTCTTTACCTGAAGATAAAGAAAATATCGAAAGGGAGACATTTTGATGACATTCAGGACATCAAGGGTAATACGACGACAACTCTGATGGCCATTCCAGACAAAGAGTTCCAAAATTGCTTTGAAGGGTGGACGAGGCACTGGCATCGGTGTATGGCTTCCCAGGGGGAGTACTTCAAAAGTGACCGTGATGATATTCAGCAATAAGGTATGTAGCACTTTTTCTAGGATGAGTTCGCGAACTTAATTGTCAGACCTCATTTTCCTAAACGACCACTGCTGCCAGGATTCTCCACCATTATTTTCTCTGGATATCTCAGTAAGTTAAGATCAGAGGCCAACTGTGGTGGTGTTGGGGGTGCTGCAGCAAATGGAAGAGGAAGGATGGATGTGAGAGCTAACATTAGTATTTCAAATGGCAGCAGCAGCTACATCAAGTTCTCCCTATAAATGAGATTCTTATTTTACCCTATCAGAGTGGAGCCACCCATAACTAATGCAAGGAATTATGATTACTAGTGGTGGGATATGTAAAATGCCTACTTATTTCTCTTACCATCTTATCATTCTCTACCATTTTGCAACTAGTTCTAAATGGTGTCTCCAGATTGCTAGCGTTTTGCGTTTCGTGGATGAAATGGAAATGAAAATGATATCAACAGTGATGGAATGGAATGAACTTTACATCCAGCTGAAAAATCACCCTGAGCTACTGAAATATAACAGCATACATCATAGTCAAGTTGTCAAAGGGGAATATTTCACAGCTATGACCTCATAGCCATAAAACATAAGCCGTGTAATGCGTAAGGAAACCCAAGACAACTTTTCCAGATTTTTTTACTAATAAGATTACCATATGGAAAATAACTTTAACTAGTTATACTAATCTAATTAAAAGAATACTTGGGAATTGTATAGACTTTTCCAGTTTCAGAGGCTTAAATTTCATATTTATTACTTAAGGCAGCACGTTATATTCGCTGTTATCTTCACATCACATGCTCAGCCCAGAGCATCCAGGTAAGGGACCAAGGTTTTTATACCTTTGATGCTGAGGTTTCAGCCTGCCTCATCCCGCATTACTTACTGGACCACAGCAGCAGGTGGGTTCTGGTGAGTTAACTCTCAGCTGACAGCAGAGCTTTGCCAGCAGCTGTCAAAGTCCGTCTGGGGCAGGCTTTAACGAAAGTTATCCTTTTGACCTTTCCCCACACAGAACTCACATCCAACTCAAATAATTCATCAAGGACTTTTGATGGCAGCTCTGTGAATTTCTGAGGTTACTTTAGAAATCCCATTGTTCCCTTTATTTAAGTGTCTTTGTTTTTCTCTAGAGTAAATTTGACAACATTTTTTTCTTTTTTGCCCCTTGGTTATCTTATTTATTATTAAGAAGGCTTATGGCAAAATCAACAGTGCTGGAATCATTTGATAACTTATGTAAACATTCCTTCTGCTCATTTTCGGCATTCCCATTACTCCTGGAGGGCTACCCTCCTTCTTCCTATTTGGAAAAGTACAAGCTGATTTAGGAGACCACTAGGGAGGAGGGACGAGAATGAACATTATCTAGAAATTGTTGTGGAAGAAATGTCGAAGCTTCAGTTCAATTTCCAGTGTTTAATGAGCAGGTTGTTTGTACCTAAGGTGTTGCTGGTGATATTTGCGGGGCACGTACTGTTCTTTAGGGTAGAGCATGCCCATTCTAAGTCTTGTGAAAAGTCTGGCACCCACGCTAGAATTTCTACCAATGTCCGAGGGTTACACATCTTACGATCACACAGACTCCCACTTCCAGTCTGCACGGCATCTTGTTCTCTGTTCTGTCTTAGGGCTGTTGCTTAGTCTCTGCCATTGTCACTGGCTCCAACATAGACTGTTTCTTTTTCCATGATTTTCTCCAAAAACAAAAGCTCACAAGAGGACTTATTTATATAAAACTTTTCTGAAGGTTTGGGGCACTGGAGGTGCTGTCTATGGCAACAATGACTGGCATTCCTGGTGTTAAAACTTCCCTGGCTTTTTTATCTCTCGTCTCAAGTTTTCTCTTTATCTCTCTCTGTCTCTCTCTCTACCACTGCCCACCAACACTTCCCATTTTCTTATTCAGGGCCATTGGCTTCCCTCCAATTCTTCTCCAAACAGTGCTGGGCCAGATGGATCTCTCGGGCCATCAAGGATTTCACTGAAGCTTTGACATTTCTTGTACGTTAATTTCTATGTAATGTCCTTCCTTGTCCCCATGCTCTCTCTGGAGGAAGGTGTGAGTGTTGATTACCAGGCAGAGCCTCTCTTCTCAATCAGGAGGCACATTTCAGGAGAGTCAACACTGAAAACCTATTAAGAATTCACTGCATGAATTTTGCTTCGCTTTTTAGAATTGTTGTCTGAGTCTCCCACAATTGTTCTTCTGTTAGTCCAGTCCCTCATAGGTAATAATTCCTTAAATACTGAGCCAAAATCCCTTTCCAGACTAGTATACATGAGTATCCTCAGTACATACATTGGAGCTGGAGCTGCGCACACTGGTGCAGAGTAAATCACTGCTCTGTTCCCGAGCAGGGATCTCATCAGTTCAGCAACAAAATGATTGATGGAGTCAGACAGGAAAACGTGCATTTTTGCTGTCCAGCAAAATAATATATATTTAAAAAATCACTTTTCAGTGGACATAGGGGAGGTGAACAATTCAATCTGGTTAACATATGAAAGCAGCAAACTTATACATGTAATCATGAAGTTACTGCTTTTGAAAATGATCTATTGATCGGCTGTTACCACCACATTGAAAAGGAATGAAGACAAGCTCTGTGAGCTGTAGCTAGAGTTTGGAAAGAGTGGAAAGGAAGAGGAAACACAGGTGACTGGAGACATCTCCCCAGCAGTGCTGTTTAACGTCCCTGTAATTGCTGCTAATATCCACTAAATACTTCCTATGGGTTCCATATGCAATGTCTTATTTAATCTCAAATTATTCCATAAGGGAGGCTCTATATTTGCCTACCATGGAGAGGTTAAAGTAACTGGTGCTTGAGGTCACCCAGCCTGTAAGGGTAGAGTCTGACGTCAGAGCTTATACCCCTGACCTTCACATCATATTGTTTCCCTGGAAAGTCCAGGAGGGAAATTTCTTGCCCCACATAAATGTGTGTAGGCATCCCAATGGCTGTAATCATTAAGATACTTTTTGCAGACCACAGAGCATCATCTTGACTTACAGAGGACATATGCAGAAGTGCTGTGAAAAGGGTGATCATTCGATAACTATTATTGCTGTTAGTACTCCTACCACTACGCGTGCCATTTTAGTGCTAAGACAAGCTACTTTATACCTTGATACTCTCTGTATTCCTAGTAGGTAGTCAAGGAAGGTATTACTCAATCCCATTTAGAGATGATGAAATTGAATATACCAGAGGCTTTTGCATTATAACAATAAAGGAATTTTGGAGTAAGATTACCATATGGATTACCATACAGACCTTTATTCATATACTGGGTTCACCATTAATTGTCTGTGGGCAAGTCACATATCCTCCTTTGGGCTCATTTTTTTTTTCATATGTGAAGGAGGAATATTAATACCTCCTTATAAGTCTATTGTGGGTAATAGAGAAAATGAATGTAAAGCACCTGTTCCAGTGTCAGGCACACAGTGGGCTTTTTCTTTCTGCCCAAAGGGTGCAGTGTTTTCTCCCTCTTGGGTCTGAGGGAAGACAGGGTCCCTAATTTCCTGTCAGTTCATGGAACATAACTCCAAAACTTAGTCATTGTAACTATGTAGAATGGCATGCTAGAGGGAGAGGGTGGCACCTCTGAGCAATCACTAAGCATCAGTTTCTAAGAAAACCCACATCAAGTGGGAAGCCAGAAGTCAACATGTACCCTGGATCCTGAGATGCCAGGAAGAGCAGCACCCTGACTTCATAGAGCACATTGTCTTTTGCAAAGTGCTTTCAAACTAGTGTCTCACCTCATAGTCAGAAGAAGCTCATGCAACATGCCAGACGTATGATAATATGCCTACCTGACAAAAACAAAGCAGGGACAAGCACAAATGCGATGATATTTACAAATGCTGGGTTCTTTGGTAAATACATCTAAGCAATGCAGTAGGTTAAAAGCCAGCACCACTGTCAGAAAATATCTCAGAGTGAGAAACTAGACTTCTAGGTTAAGATGCTGAGTTCAGCAGATAAGTCACCAAACCTTCACTTTGTGCTTCATGGATGATTTAAATACAAACATAAACATGCGGGGAGTACATATTGACTATTCCTGTGAATTCAGCATTTAGTACATGTTTTTGAATTTCTGAAGTTGATTCAAAAATATTTATTGAGCATCCCCTTTGTGCAAGAAACTGCCAGGTGCTTGGGGCATCAGCCCTTCAATAAGCTCCCCTTCTCCTGGGGTCCAGGCTGTGCTGCTGTTAACATCAATGGGGGAGTGACCACAGCTGCCTCATTCAAGAGCTGACCCATGAACTGAATCTTGAGGAAATGGAGAGGGGTCGGGGAGGGGTGTGTGCAAAGCCCTGGCTCTGCCCCTTCCAGTCCCACCTATGCCTGACCAGTGTGCAAATACATACACCTGAGACTTGCCACCATCCATCCCCATGCAACCCAAGCCAGAGAAGGAAACGTTCGATCTCTGTCCTTGTGCACCAAAGCCGAGGGCACTCTTCATTTCTCCGCCTGCAATGCTCTACCTTACCTCTAGCCAGTTTTTGAATGTCTTTGACCTCTCGCTCCACCTTAAAAGCCAAGTGAAAGGTGAGCCCTAAAGTGAATTCTTCCTGAACTGATCCTCCAATGAAGCTTTTGTTGCTTCCTCTTCCTATGCAGTGGTGGTGTGTCTAGACCTCAATGATAGCACCCAGCACCCCAACATGTGCCTCCTCCTTGAGGACAGAATTTTATTCAAACCTATTTCCCCAGAACCTGAGATAACACCAGGCACAGAACAAGTACCCAACAGCTGCTCATGGAAAGAAAATGGATGCAGATAATGGAGGTTTCCTGCCTGCTCCAAACAGACCCCAGCAGCCTTGGGATATTGACTGGGAGAGGATTTTCATTGGCTTCAGAGCCTGTTACCACATTTGGGCCTTGAACAAATTTGAAAACTAGGGTAACTTATTAAACTGTTTCCCATGGTCCTTTTTATTCCCCCTCTTTGGCTTTATGGAAGAAAGTAAGGTTCAGAATCATGTTTTGGCTTGCCCAAAGTCACTTTGCCCAAGGCTTTGTGCTACGTGTTTGGGATACTCTTTAATTTTTAGGGGGTTGGAGCTGAGACAGATTTGGGACCTGGGTCTCCCAACGGGCAAGGGGTTCCCTCCCTGATTTGGCATTCCTTCTAATAGCTAGCTGCAAATGTAAAATACACACCAGATTATGAAGATTTAGTGTATAAAATTAGTGTAAAATGGCTCATTAATATTTTGATATTATTTATATGTCAAAATGATGATATTTTGAACCCATTGGATAAAATGTTATTAAAATTCAGCTTGAAGTAGTTCTGCTTTTTTAATGTGAATATTAGAAAATTTAAAATGGCATATGTGATTCACATTACATTTGATTGGAACAATGCTGCTTTATAATAATCAACATAAGTAGTCTTACTCTTTTTTATAGAAGCAACAAAAGCATTCTTCAAAATGTGATTGTACCTAATTTTAGAGGAAGAGAAAGGGTATAAGTTAGAAGATAACCATTAATGATTAATAATAAATAATAGCAACAATAGCCAATGTTTGCGAGGGATTCTTGGTGCCATGTATTTTACCAAACACTCTGCGTGTATGCACATGCTTCGAATTCATGACAACCTATGGAGTGAGTATATAGTTATCCTCACTATACAGTCAAGAAAACCGAGGCAGAGGCAGAAATGATAAGTTTTGGTTTATGGTGCAGCAGCTGGGATTCAAACCCATGCCATTTGGTGCCAGAGTCCAAGTCATTAACTGATGTGCTCTGACTAGGACTCACCCTGGAGAATCATATGCATCACCAGGCTCTGAAAACATGGCCAGTGATAGAGACACTTCAAAGGAGCATTTGTCTTGTGTGACATCATTCCGGCTAGCCCATGAAGACTCTTGGGCTCCAAGTTGAGAAAAATCAATTTTCACGGTGAATATAGCATTGATGCCAGGGCCAACCAGGATGGCCTCCCACAGGTCAGAACATGTGGCCATTTCCTCACATGTCTCAGGGAACCACACGGTCACCACCCATCTTTCAGGAAGAGGAGAGAAGAAAAAAATGGAGAAGAGGGAGGAATATTCTTCTAACCAGCTTGTTAGAAAAACTTAGGTAACACATGTGAAGGCCCTGAGCACAGTGCTTGGAAGAAATCAAGTGCTTAATAAATAGCTGTTCTTTTTCTTTCTGTTTTCCTCACTCAAAGTTTAAGGCCCTCTATTAACTTTATTAAACATTACATGACTCCAATGCATTCATTCTTAAAGGTGAAGAGACCATTCAGGCATATACTAAGAATTCAGTCTAATCCCCCCCACCCCCCAAGTCAAGTAATGAGACTTTCACTCTAACGTTCTAAGAATTTCCATGTCAATTCTTGTTGCTGTGAGAAGTGCTATCATCTTCACAGTTTACCACATTAAAAAATATTTTTCTGTTTTTTCCCTTCTGATTCTCATCCTTTATTATTTTTCTGGAGTAATTTGAAGCAAATCCCACACATGTATACATTTCACTTATAAATAGTTTATTGTGTATCGCATGTATAACAGATAAGGGCTTTAAAAATAAGCACAGTACCATTATCTGACCTAGGAAATTAATAAAAATTTACTAATATCCATTTTCTAGTTTCCCCAATTGTCTCAAAAATGTCTTCTTAGAGTTGATTTGCTTGGATTACATTTTTACTTTTAAATTCCATTTCTCTAGTTCTCTTCTTTCCTACCCTATTCTACAAAATATTTAAAGGATCTTTCAAAGAGATATGGGAGAGTGAAACAAATTAATTTCAAAGTAAGTGATAAAACATGGCAAAAGGTAAATACAATAGAAAAGACAGATGGAGCCAAGAATGGAGGAGGACACAAATCGCCAGCTATGAAGTTGCATGTGCCTTTTCCCCAGAAGACATACCTTTCCTCCTGTGCTTTCTATCAGGTGTTACAAAGAGCACACATGTGCACTTGTGGAACTCAGAGTTGATAGCACAATAAAATTGCTCCAGAGATGCACAACCTAACAGATATTTTCGTGTAGATCCCAACAGGGAGCTTTGGGGAATCTGGAAAACAATGTTCTCCATGTTCTCTTGAAATACAAGACTAATAAGTTTCATAAGGAATTAAAAAAAAAATCACATCCTAAGTGTTCTCATGCTACTTCTCTTAATCAATTCCCTTACAGCATGAACATTTCTTGAGGTTCAATCATAACCATGCCCAGAACCATGTAATAGCTGCCTGGCTGATATTTCCTAGAGCAGCGCCCCACCTCTCCCAGCCTAGCCCTCCTGAAAAGCCCTGGCAGGCTTCAAGTCTATTGCTGTCTTGCTCAAGGCTCTCTAGTAGTTCTCTTTGATGCACTACAAATTCAAGTTTCTCTACTGCTCTGATGCCTCTCAATTCTGCCGGTGTCTCAGACGCTGAGTGGGAGAGAATTTGAAGAAGAGAGGTTTGCTCAAGAATTTCAAAAGCTTCAGAGAGGCAGAGGAACATGAGAGCTTAGAGAGCCCCATGGATTTAGTGAGTAGAAGATCATGGAGTCATCATCAGGAGTGCATTTTCTGAAAAATGGCTGGGGATGAAATTAGACTTAAATTTAGGACCATACTGTTTAACACTTAAATGCCTTTTGCTTGTTTTATGTGGGCTTTAACTTTGTGATTCCAATGCCTGGGTTCTAGTTGTGGACATGCCACTTACTACTTTGGACAAGTTACCTAACCTAGCTGTGTCTCGGTTTCCTCATCTGTAAAATGAGGATAATGTGATAGTACCTCCCTAAGAGGTACTGCTGGGGAGACTGAGTGAGCCACACAGGAAGCAATATGTAAGAAGTAGCTGTCATCCCTCCAGGTTGAGAGCCATGTCTCTTAGCACCTTGCACAGCAATTCTTAATGTTTATTGCAGCTTGCATCCCTTTGATTTTCCAAAAAATTTCTCCCATCTCTTATCAATAAACCTCTGAAAAGAACACTTTTAAAGAATAAAGCAAGAGAAACAATTGCTAAGTTTAGTTCTTTCAATTTAAAAATGATAGTAAATAGTTACCAGGAATTGGGGGAGAGGGAAGGAGGAGTTACTGCTTACCGAGTACAGAGTTTCACAGCTGGATGATGGAAAAGTTCTGGAGATGGACAGTGGTAATGGCTGAACAACAATGTGAATGTACTTAATGCCACGGAAATGTACACCCAAAAAAGTTAAAATGATGACTGTTATGTATATTTTACGTATTTTATAATATACATATCATAAAACAGAATTTAAAATTGTAGGAAATATACAGGCTAAGAGAATTGCAGTTTAATAGAAATTCTAAAAAAATGCACGAACAATTACACCCTTGAAAACTTTAGAAGGTTTATTGGATTATTGACTCTACTAAGGCACCATTTGTTCAGTGATAATCAACAATAAGGAGCCTTTTTAAGTTCATGAAGCAGTCACATGTTCTGTTTTGAGATACCATAAAAAGTGAGATAAAAACCCCAGCTCACACCAGCAGATGGGCCCTCTGGTACTGTTGTCCGATGTGGAAACGGCACTGGTTGGAACACACTGGAGATTCTCAAACTTTATTGTCTGAAACTCCATTTGCAGTCAGCTATGACCCACGTTTCCATGAGATCATCTGTCATCAGATCACATTATTTATGAAATTCAATTTTAGAAGAAATGGATCCAGTATCATTCCTTGGCCACATCAAGGCCCTCATTAGGATGGCAGAGTCAAGGCATCTGGCCCCACTCTTCCTTTGAAACATGCTGAAAATGACTAAAATAGTTTCTGAAAATTACGAAAGAAAATATATATGAAACTTGAACACAGCCCAACTCCTGATCAATGCATTCAGGTTGAGCTTGGTTTAGAGAGGAAGCTGACAGCAAAGGCATGACTCTCAGAGCTCAGGTAGCACGGAGCCGGCCTGAAGTGAGCGAGCTTTCTAAGGACAGAATTCATTGGCCTTGGTGAACAGTGAGGTCTGGGTAAGAAGGCAAACTTGGGGGCATCCCTGAGCCTTGTGAGTGGACACAGAACTTAATGAGGGAAGGAAGAGACATGCCATCTTTGCCAAAGGCAGCACGGAAGAGTGGGCAACGGCCTTGTGGCTGAAGGGAGGTAAATGCTGAATGCCTCCCTATTGACCATCACAGCTGAGCAAGCCTACTTCCTGTTGAGCGGGGGACATCTAAGCCAATGGTTGATCCATCTCACTTCTCTGTTCTCTCTGCTATATCATCTTTTAGAAAATAGCTCACTTATAAAGGACAGTCCAAATAAATCAGTGAGTAATCTCATAGCAAGATGAGTGATTATGGAAAAGGAGTTTGTGCAGAACATAATGCAAATACACTGCAAGAAAAATAAATGAGAAGAACAGGAAAACACGCTGACTAATGTTCCAGAAAATTGCATCATAATGTAGATAAAAACTGTAGAAAAACGTCTTTCCATTAAAAACATTTTTTAAATGGCTTCCTTTTTAAAGAAGGGCTATACAGATGATGTATCACAGAATTGTGCGCTTGAAACCTATGTAACTTTACTAATCATTGTCACCCCAATAAATTTTAATTAAAAGAGAGAGAGAGAGAGAGAGAGAGAGAGAGAGAGAGAAAGAGAGAGAAAACCGGCAAGGATTTAGAAAAAAGTAAAAGAAATAATGAATAGTTACACAAGTGAAAATTAGCATCAGAAGTAGAAAAAGAGACACTGTGCAATTATAGGGCAGAGATAAAGAGAATAGAGGTGGAGAAAATAAAGGAAAATTAATAGAAAAGAACCAAGTATTATAAATGATTACCCCAAAAAATGATAAATATGGAAGGCAGGAAAGGAATTTCAACTTTCTCATGAATGGTGTCTCTAATAAAAGAAACAGAACAAGTATTCAGGTAGAATAAATATTTCCTCAAATAAGAGAGACATAAATCCATAGTTTGAAATGGGCCCAGTTATTCTGGGGGGGAAGAGAAATTAGCAAAATCAACACAGAGACATAGTTTAATAAAGTTACTGGACTTCAAATATCAAGAATCTAGGCCTAAAAAAAAAAATCAAACAGTAGTGAAAGGAAGAGACTTTTTCTTAGCAATATTAATGTCTATAAGATGGTGAAAAACTGTTGCCAAGTCCTCACAAAATGTGAAACCCCCCCCAAAAAATTTTTTTTACCTAGTCAAGTTGTTGTTTGATATATCCAAGCATGCAAGAACTCCAGGAAAATAGAAGCTCTGCATCCCTTTTTTTTCTTTCTTTTTTCCCCCAGATTTAAGTGTTTGTTTTTTATTTAAAGTAGATCTCATCAGAGGTATATTATTCTGTTCTGTAGTTCATCCCTTGCATGAAGGTTATTTTGTGGGAGTGTTGAGCAAAAATATTTGACTGAAACTACAGAAAACAGTAGTCACGCCACCACATAAATTTAGGATGGGCGATTTCTTAATTGAAAGTTACCCATATTTGAGGCCCCCTCACGGTATTTGACAGCCAAGCACACTGCTACCTGGCCATTTCTGCTTTTTTGCTCTAACTCTTTGAGAATAAGGTAGTGTCTCAATTGTTAAAAATTGTGAAAGAACTGAAGTTGTCTTTCATTGTAAGTGGGTATGAATCTTTTTTTTTTAAATACTCTCCTCAGAAAGTCTGAGGTGTCTGACTACTTTCTTAAAAAAAAAAAATTCCTTGAAGATGCCAATCAAGAGGTGAAGGCTGTAGCCATAGTGGTGAGGAAGGTGAGCATTAAATTTATCAAATAAATGAACAAGTGAGTGAACGAATAAGACTAAGCACCTACAGGAATCCTGATTACAGAAGACAATGTAATGTGGAAACAATAATGATAGTAAAATAAGCCAAAAATGGGAGGTTGAGAGAAGGAAAGGAGCACTCTAAGCATGAGAACCTCACTTTTTGTAGCACGATTTCCAAACTTACCATTTAAAATGATAAACCTAGTAATAGAGGCGGCAGTACATTTTTTAAAAGTATAAAGGTAATAACCAGAAGCATTAATGATAATATAATAAGCCAGAATTGACCTGTGTAAGATAAGCAAGATGGAAAAAGTATAAACATAGTTATTTTCTCATCTTTTATCATGGTGAGTCATCATATGCTATACAAAAATTTTTAAATGTGATAATTAGTACATAAAATGATAAAGGTAACCACTACAAGATCCTAGGACAGACTATAAACCTTCAAAAAAATCAGAATGAAAACACACACACATTAAAGAAACCAAAAACCATATAGGAAAATAAGTGTGTGTGTACCTTTAATTTGTGTATTATAACATTACAAAAAAAAAAAATCAAGAAAGGATAATCACACTGTGACCAAACATTTTTCTCATATCAGGAAATGTAAATTAGTTCAAAGAACAAGAATCAAAGCTTGGATCAAAAAGCACAATCCCAATATATGCTATAGTTAGACATAGACAACTAAAGGCATACCAGGCAAATGCAGCAAAAAGAAGCAGAGTTCCTGATATTAATATTCGTTCAGTGTGAACTAAGGACAAAAATATTAAAGATAAAGAAGAACATGTCATAATAAAATGGGATATAATTCATAATGAAGCTCTAATTTTCATGAATCTTTATATATCAAAGTATTACAATTCATAATGCAAAAGCTACTGGAAATACAAAGATAATTAAGTAGGAATTTGCTGGTAGGAGAGTCTTTCATTCACTTGTCTCAACCCATGATTGTAAGAAAAAAAATTAAGGTTAAACCGGGTCTAAAGAATATACTTAATAAAGAATATAATTAATAAATAAAGAATATAATTAACACACACACATTTTTCTAATGATATCACCTAAATGGAAAATACTTCTTTTAAATATGCAACATTTTTAAAAACTGCAACAAAGGAATCCTCAGTAAATCCTTAAGCTGAAAAGGTGCCAAACAGGACACATTCTCTGCTTAATAATAAAAAGCTCTGTAAACTAATGGTGAAAGTATACAGGAAAAACCTCTACAATCCATAAATTAAAAAACCAAACAGAAAGAGAAGAATCTTCCATTGATAAAGCATGGATGAAAAGCATCACTCATCTTTTGCCAGTGAGTTGTTGTATTACTTGCTGGCCTCACTACTTCATTTAGTAAGCTTTTTTCCCCCACAAAAAAAAAGGGAAGAGTGAAATTAATTTCTTCAACATACTCTTTCTAATCTGGAAATTTCCTAATAAATATGTACATCTGCTCTAAGGTGTTCATTCTAACTCCTTATATAAATGTGTTAAACGTATTCAGAATTTAATTGCACTTGCCACGTATTATGAGAATAGACTATTTAAAATTATTTATTTGAATTTCTGCCTTGGTTTCAAATAAACAGGCTTATTTTATTATGTATGAAAACACTACAAGTAGCCAATTAGAGCAATCTGACTTAAGAAGCAGACAGGGTGAGGCTGTCATCACCCAGGGGCAGTGCCACTGTGCAACTTCAGAATCTGAGGGCAGAACTCATGGGTGCACCTGCCCACATTCTTGTCTGTACCTGGCCTGCCTTGGCTGTGTGCTGATGAAATCCCTGCTCTCTACCCCCATGTCCTGCAGCTCGAAGGGCATTCTTTTTACCTCTAGGATGCATTCTGTTTGCCCAGTCCTGAGATCTGGAAGCCTTAAGAGCTTAGAAATAGGAGCTTAGAAATGGCACAGCCCACTCCCCATTTCCTGCTGGATATCCAGCATCTGGCCCACACTACACCCTTCTGGATGACCAAGCTCTCATGAGTCTGTGCCTTCCTGACTCGCTCATGGCCTTGCCTACTCACTTCCTCCTGGAAGAGGCTCTTGTACACTGTCGGCAGAGCTAAAGGCTGGCTGTAACCCACAGACATTGTTCAGGTTATCTACTCCAGGGAACTTCATTTAATATTTAATAATTATCCTCTTCTCCTGCAGCCTGGTTTGTGCATACACTACTCAGTTTTGATATTAATTACCTTTCCTCTTTGTTTATATGTAAACAATTGGTAAGAAAAACAATATTTGACTGAGAAAGAGACAAGTAGCACATGGTCTTTGAAAACTTACCTTATTTCTGTATAGCATGTGTGCTCTCCTTCCTTTGTCAAAACCTGGAGTAGAGAAGGTGTTGGAGCACATCCTTTGATACAATTTACTGTGTTCACCACAATATTCAAACCAGCCTTCAACACTATGGGGGAAGTTCTTTGTACCCAAAGCATCCTGATGCAATATTATGTGTGATAATGATAAGAGGGCCTACTTTCTTTCCAACGGCAACGGATCTTGAATTTTTCCCAGCATATCAAGGGCACCATCAGTGCAAATTGATTCACATATGTCAAGCATTAACTTATGCTTTCAAAAAGCAGGCACTGACAGGACTGAACTCATCAATTCCTTTGTAGTTGTTTGCAATGGTTCACAGAACAAGATTTCTTTGATCTGTTTCTCTTTTATGTATATCACAAATAGGGGGCCTACTATGGCCATCAACCTCCAATGACTCATGGAATACCCAGTTGGAGAGGACTAATGTGGCTATCTTCTATGACTTGCTTTTCAATGAATTCTAGAAGGGATCACGTGATTTCCTCAGGGACTTACTGGGGGTTATTTTATGCATCTGCTTCCAATACTATTTTTCTGGGAATCCCTTACAATGAGCAAGATTTCACTAATTTTTCAGATATTATAAGAGATTTCTTTCCCTTGTTGCACAAATATACAATAGGACAGGAAACTTACAATAAACAAAGTCTTCTCAGGTGTCAAACCCAAACATTTCAGTCTCAGATCCAGCTGCATAACCTTGTTTTGTTGAAAGTTTGGACAGCTTTGATGGTTTGAATCTGAAAAATGTAAATTGCACAAACACATTGCATTGTACGGTGAACCTCTATAAAATATATCCCTGAGCCCATTTGTGTTTCTTTAACAGGACTCACTCCTAAATATATGGCTATTTTCCTGAGATGATGTATTTTGCTGAGTGCATAAACAAACCCTGAAACTACCCATATTACCTGTGCAACTGTTGTGATAGCAGTTAACCTTTAACAAGCAGTTTCTGTGTTCCAGGACCTATTCTAAGTGCTGTTCAAGCATTATTGCATATAATCCTCACAACAACCCAGCAGTGGGTAGGATTATTATTATCATCATTTAGTAGAAGCAGAAATTGATGCTTAAGTGTGGTTAGAAGAATCGGCTCCTCAAATCCCATTTCCCACTAACAAGAACCAGGTGTTCTTGGACAAGTTGCTAATTCCAGGTCTGGAGCAAGAAATGTACCTGACAGGCCCAGAATGCCTTGTCTTACCAGATAGCAATGGAGCTAGCAAAGGCTAGTACAGTAAGGTAAGGGTGGCGAACTCATCCTAATTTTCCCAGCACTTTGCCCATTTAAAAACTGAAAGTCCTGTGTCACAGGAACCCCTAATCTCAAGCAAAATGGGATTATGTCAAATAATAATAATAAGATCATGTCAAAAGGAAACAGGAGTCTACTTCAATAGGCTTCCATGGAACAAACAAGGATGATTTGAGCATAAACAAAGGTAATAATTACAGTGTATCAAAATGCATCAAATACATGTAAATCCATGAGTTCATAATGATCCTGAAAACATAAGGAAAGCACAACTAATTGGTCTCCTTTGGAGAGAGCCAACTCATTAGTTTGAAAATCAAGCATTTATCGGGCCTTTCTTAAATAAACAGTCCTCTTGAGTATCCAGAGTGAGATGAGAAGAAGTCTCTTTCTATAGAAGTATTACAGCTGATACATAAAGAAGGAAGATAAAAATTAAAATATTATCATTTTACAACTCATTAATTTAGGCATTGAACATAAACAGCTGCTAATTTCACCAAAAGAGAGACAATCAAATATTATATACACCTGTTGGAAGAACTAACACCACCTATGAAGAATTCTCCTAGACCTAATTACAGGAAATCCTGAGGACACAGGAACATATTAAACCATACCCAGGAATGCAATCAGCAAAATACAGACTGTGGGAAATTCTGCAGGACAAATGACCAGTTTTCTTCAGCTAATAATTGCATTTAAAAAAAGATGAAAGCAGGATACAAAGAGACTTAAGAGAGACTAAGAGATATATTAACCAATCACAATGGGGAGACATTATTTGGAAAATGATTCAAGTCAATGAACCATAAAAAATTAGATATTTTGAGATAAATATAAGTATAGAAACTGATTGTATAGTTGATGATGTTGAATTATTTTACAATTTTTAAATGTGATAATGGTAGCCTGGTTTTATTTGTTTTAGAGACAGTGGAAATATAACAGCTATATACGATGTCAGAGGTGTAGTAGCTTGGGGGAGGTTATCACTTTGTGAGGGGTATAAATGTCTAACTATTACATTGTTTTGTATTCCTGAAACTAATGTAAAAAAGAAAAGAATCCTTTTGTTTTAAAGATACATACTGAAATGTTATGAATAAAATGATATGATACATTATCTGGGATGTGCTTCAAAATAATATGAGGTTGGGGTGTAGGAGTGGGTTACATATAAATAAAGCAAGATTGGCTTAGCTAATAACTGTAGAAAGTTGGAGGAGAGTTAGGTGGGGATCTTACACTATTTCATTTATTCTTGTACATTAAAAAAAAAAATCTTCATAGTAGAAAGGAGAGAGAGGGAGAGAGAGAGAGAGAGAAGATTAAGTTTTTAATGTCATGTAGCTAAAAAGTAGATTAGCCAGGATTTGAACAAAGACAATTTGGAGTAGAATCAATTTTCTTAAGTACTATACTATGGTACCTCAAACAATATCTAGAAAGGTGGGTAGTAATTAAACAATGACAGAAGAGTTGAATAAATGCAATTTACCACTTTTCATCTCCCTAGCAATAGTCATTTCAGTCTAAAATGGGAGATGGACACTGAATTGAATTTTAGAAAACTGACCTTTTTCTACATGTTCTAGTTGAGTTGCACTAATTCTTCTGTATTTATTTTTTCTGCCATCTCATATTCTCCAATGGAAAGCATCTCATTCCTTGTGAAGAAGCTCTCACAAGATGTAATAACCATCTTCAAAGGAAAATCTTCCCCATGTCTTTACGTTTCCTAAAATATAAAACGTAATTTCAGTCATTTCTTGTCTCTGTGTTTCACTTAAGGATTTTCTAAGTCAGTTCAGGGTCGACTTGTTGACTTCCTTCCTGTTTCTTACTGGAACGGTATCAAAATTCTGGGAGCTCAGCCATCAGTGTATGGGGAGGGGACAGGAAGGGTGTCTAGTCTTTGCCATGTACCCATCGGGCATCTGCTCCTGTATCCTTAGCCATATCGGTTCCCAGGCACTGGCAGGTATACTCACGTAAGAGCTCTCTGTTCCCCCATTTAGTGTTCCTCCAAAGTCCAATCAGGTCATTCTGTATCCATTTTGGCCCCATGGTAAGAATCCTTTGGGTCCACTGACTTCTGACAGAGCACAACTCTCTTGGATGCTCTTCTTCACCACTGAAGCTATTTCAGGACCCGTTGCTCAGACCCACTGAACTGCCCAGTCTAGTCTAATGATGCTCCATTCACTTGGGGTAGGGAGGGGATTTGTACCCTTACTGCTCCTCTGGGCTTCACCTAGGAAACAAGACACGAGTCTCCTCCACTCTCATATTCTTAAACTCACCAAAGGTTTCATTGTTCTCCCTCTTGTGGCTTTTGACCTCAGGAGAGGAGAGAGTGCAATACCCCTTATTAGACCCCCCTTAGTATTGCTTTCTTTTTATTTTTTTTATTTCCCAAGCCAAAGGAGTTTTTATCCAGTATCCAGTGGGCAGAACACTCACTCTGTTTGCTCATGTAATCTTCCAACTCTTTTGTCTCACATCTGGACCTCAGATTTTGAAGCTCAGAGGCAAAAATTAACATTTGTTCTCTACAGTCAGGCAATAGGTTCTCCATATCTAGCTGGCTAAATGGGGGAGGGTCATGGGTTAACAGGGAATACACGAAAATGACCGTAGCTGTTGACATATTAAAACACTATCTTGCCACATGGGGATAGTAATTGTACTGAATGCATTGCAGCAGAAGTCCATAAAACCTGGAGTGCTTTCTCTTACATAGTTACTTTTGAAAGAAAGTGGTTTCAATTGATTCTTTCCAGCATAAAAACTGCTATGACTTATGCCGTTTTCTTTTTGGGTGACACTATGCCTCCTGGTCCAGTTATAGCTGATAAGACCAAAGAACAATTTATTGGACACAGGCTACCACTTATGAATTTATGAGGGAAACTGACTGACTCTGAGCAAGATATTTGATCAATAAGGTCAAATATTCCACCAATACTGGATGAGCCCAACTAAATCCTCCCCTTTATGATTAACAGTTGCTAGAAGAATGAAGAGAAGGCAGTTTCTTTAAGCTAAGGTAGCCATCCCAAAGAATGCTGAGCAACTTGTTGGTAACTAACCCCCACTGTATACTGCGGTTTAGGGGAAGTGGGGAATACAGAGATGATAGTTTAGTTGATGGGTTAACTTCCACACTACCTCATGTTCTCATATATATTTGCAGTAAATCTTTATCTCTTTGGTACTCTGACATACATCTTTTTTGAGTCTACAAAGAAACTGCTGACTACTACAATGCCTACTACCTTTGCAGTTCAGGCTGCTATAACAAGACCACCACAGACTGGGTGGCTTAAACAATAGAAATTTACCACTCACATTTCTGGAGACTGGGATCCAGAGATCAGGGTGCCAGCATGGCTGGTCAGATTCTGGGGAGAGTGCTCTTCCTGCTTTGCACACTGCCTCTTTAAGCTCTCTTTGTCTCTTTTATAAGAGCACTAATCCCATCACCAGGGCTCCGCCCTCATGACCTAATTCCCTCTCAGAAGCCCACCTCCTAATATCATCCCATTGGGGGTTAGGGTTTCAACATATAGTTATCGGAGGGCACAAACATGCAGTCTATAACACCTACCTTGTAGGATTTGGGAGACTTAATGAAATAAAATTCATAAGCCTCCTACCACCATGTCTGGGGCATACTAAGTAGCAGCCTAATACATTTGAAATTTTTTATTCATTGAATATTATTGATTGACTCATTCATCTATCTCTACTGTGGATTTTTGGTTGAACCAGTGACACTAGAGTATTTTCACTATATTCAGGAATTGTCAAGAGGCTTAAGAATCATTATTTAGTAATTAAACATTTATTACGGAGTCACTGTTTATTTGCTATAGTACTAGGAAACTCAGTGGCAAAAGGTTTTGTATTGATACTTCTTAAAGTTATGAACTTTCTTAGGATAAAGAAGATAAAGAAAGCCTCTTCTTCTCTCAAGATCACGTAATCCTCTGAAAGAAGAATTATTATTGCTTCTTGAATTGGGGGAGAGGGGGGCAGTGTGAAGAAGGTACGTGATTTGTTAAAAATTATCACAGAGCTGGTGACCATCTGGATCTCTTGACCTATAATGCTCACTCTAGAAGGTGGGACAGTTTCTGGTAACAAGCTGTATTAGTGATCTATTGCTGCATAGCAAATCACCCCTACACTTAGCAGTTTAAAACAACAATTATTAATGCATAGTCTCAGAGTCAGGACTCTGTTAGCAGTTTAGCTGAGTACTTCTGGCTCAGTCTTCTCAAGAGGTTGCAGTCAAGATGTTGGTCAGGGCTGAAGGCTCAACTGAAGCCAAATGATCTGCCTTCAAGCCTATTCAGTTCCTCATGAGCTATTGGACTTAGGGTCTCAGTTCCACTCTAGATCTTGGCCAGGGGCCTCCCTCATTTCTTTAATGCACATGCCTCTCCATAGGGCAGAGCCCAACACAGAAAATGCCTTTCCCCAAAATGAGTGATCCGAAAGACAGCAAGAGACAGTGGCCTAAGATAGACCTGTGGTCATTTATAACCACTCTTGGAATTGCCAACCCATCACTTCTGTCATTCTTTTTGTTAGAAGCAAGTCACAAAATCCAGCCCTACTCAAAGGAAAATACACAAGGGCATGAATACCAGGAAGTAAGGGTCATTGGGGATCATCTTGGAGAATGCCTACCACACAAGGAAACATCTGACACTATCCCAGATGAAGAAATGGTTGGGTCTGAAATGTCCATTCCATGGCCAAGTTGATTGGGAGATTTTTCTGGCTACATGGAGAGGTCTAGTGTGAGGACATCAGGTTTCAAAGAGAGAACTTACAAGGGATCTAAAAGTAGGTCTAATACCACATTGGTATATTCAATTTAACACAGGTAATGAGAGTGGAAGGCTGGGAAAGGGGGGCTCCATTCCCATGTTCATGGATTCCCAGGCCTGCTTAAACTCACTGACCATTCAGCAAGTGTAATTAAGTTTTTATGGATTTTGTTGAGAAAACAGTCCATCCCAAGCGACATCCTTAGAGACTATCCACGTTTCTACATTTACAGGCTTCTCACAGGAGGCAGCTATCACAGAAAGTATTAGAAGAACCTGCATCTTATCATGGTCAACCGCTTCTATGGTCACTGAGAGTTTCTTAGTAAATATATGATAATGATTTTGTCTTTTAAACCTGTGGTCTTTTTGAAATATTTCTACAGTACTACCTACATTTATTTTAAGATTATTAACAGAAGACACTTATATAGGAACAATTCTTCTGCTTTCTGAGGTCTTTGAATCCATGACCAAGACCAACAATGCACAGAAAAGAAATACACATAACTGGTACTATGTGGGGTCAATAAGCATCAGGTCTCTACTTCCAGTAAGGGCCATGGAAAGGAGTGGATGAAGTTGTTCAGTTGGGAAGGAACAACAGAGGCCATAGGGGAATAGGCATTCCCACTTATTGCAGTTAGGAGGGTAGATTTTACAATCTCTGTGGAGGTCAATTTGGTAATATACATCAAAATTACATGATGCTTAGACCCTTTGATCCAGAAATTCCACTGGAAGAAATTTATCTTAAGAATACACTTGCACACGTGGGAAATGATCTATGTACAATATTATTCATTGCAACATTGTTTGTAGTAGCAAAATACTGGGAATAATTTAAATGCTCATTAATGGAAGAGTGGTACAAAAATAATGGCTATCCTCATAATGTAAAATTATATAGCTGCAAAAAATATGAGACTGTCCACACAAAATCATGCACATGGATAGTTGTAACAGCTTTATTTATAAGTGTCAAAACTTTGATGCAACCAAATGATGTCTTCAGTAGGTGAATGGATAAACTGTGGTACATCCATACGACAGAATATTATTCAGCACTAAAAAGAAATGAGCAATCAGAGGAACCTTAAATGCATATTGCTATGTGAAAGAAGTCAATCTGAGAAGGCTACATACTATATGATTCCAACTGTATGACATTATGGGAAAGACAAAACTATAGAAACAATAAAAAGACCAGTCGTTGCCAGGGGTTGGGGTAAGGGACGGATGAAAAGGCAGAGCACAGAGGATTTTCAGGGCCATGAAACTACTATTTATGATGTTATAATGGTAGATGCATGTCATTATACATTTGTCCAAACCTACAGAACATACAACACCAAGAGCGAACCCTAATTTAAATTATGGACTTTGGATAATAATGATGTGTCAATGTATGTTTGTGGATTATAAAAAATGTACCACTCTGGTGTAGGATGTGGATAGTGGGGGAGGCCGCATATAGATGGGGGCAGGGGTATATGGGAAATCGTAGTTTCAGCTGAATTTGCTGTAAATCTAAAACTGTTCTAAAAAATTAAGTTTATTTAAAAAGTATGAGGAAAATCTTTGTGTAGTAACATGAAACATCTTCAGGAAATTGTTAGACAAAAGCAGGGTGTTTCCTGTGAGACCATTCAGTGGAAAGAGAGCTTTGGGAAGCGGTGTGCCCACCTTCCTAATGTAGTTCAGTGGTATGAGGAGGTATTTATGTAATTTGCCACTGGGACTTATTTGTCTTTCCTAATATGCTAAAATGTTTGGGGGGAAAGTCTGTACTCAGAATATACCTTGTCTTATTGTTGTTGTTGTTGTTTTATTTTATCATGGTAAGAACACTTAACATGGGATCTACCCTCTTAACACATTTTTAGGTGTACAATACATTATTGTTGACTGTAAGTATAATGTCTTAGAGCAGCTCATTAGAGCTTATTCCTCTTGCTTAAATGAAACATTTTGCCCTTTGATTAGTAACTCGTCTCCGTGGCCTTCTTCTAGTAACCACCATTCCATTCTTTGATTCCATGAATTTGACTATTATAAATACCTCATATAAGTGGAATCATGCCATATTTATCATTCTGTGACTGGCTTATTTCATGTAGCATAACGTCCTCAAGGTTTATCCATATTGTTACATATTGCAGGATTCCGTTCTTTTTAAGGCTGTATAATAGTCCATTGCATGTATATACCACATTTTCTTTGCCCTTTCATCTGTTGATGAACATTTCTGCTGTTTCCACTTCTTGGCTTTCATGAATACTACTGCAGTGAACATAGACGTGCTACCCTTTCAGGTCAAGCTTTCAGTACTTTTGAATAAATACCCATAAGTGGAATTGTTGGATCACATGGTAGTTCCAGTTTTAAATTTTTGAGGACTCTTCATACTGTTTTCCACAGCAGCCACACCATTTTACATTACCACCAACAATGTGCAAAGGTTTTAATTTCTCCATAACCTCACCAATGCTTGTTGTAAAATACACCTTATCTTATTTTGGAAGTGTTGTTTGGCTCCTGAGAATATCAGCAGCATCCTCTGATAAGAAGCGCAGATGCACAAATTCCAAAGGGCATCTGTGGGCTGCTTAGCATCAGGTTGCAGATTCATAGCACATCCAATTAGCCAGTTGTCTGGACTCAAAAGCAAACAGTTCATTAATCATAGCATAGCCCCCTCTTACCCTGTCTCCCTACTGCCTGCCTGTAAGGAAAGCTACATATTTATTTATTGAACAAAACAAAACCCCTGGTTCCAACTAGCGGGAGAAAAGGTCAAATTGCCAAGCCATGATGTAAGCAAAGGGCTAATGGTAAATAACTTTGAGGTCACATCTATGGTATAGAACTACTTGGAAGAACAGTAGAGTCTTAAGCAGTTAGAATGCCTTTTAATGACATTGAAATGGAAAGAATGTGAGCATGTTGGCAATGTTAACTGTATGTGGACTGCTTTTGGCCATCACCTCAGAGGGTCTAAACAGGCCTGAAATTGGTGGGAATGCAGAGTTGGTGCCCTTCAAAAGAAAAGAAAGAAAAGAGGGGGAGGTAGAAGAATGGATCTGTTGTTTCTGGAAGATACCGGCAAAATTTGTCAAACTCTGATTCTTTGGTTTAGGAGAAAAATTATAAGAAACAGGAGTGACCTAACCCAGAAGGCAAAGAGCATATTCCCACTGGCTCTGATGCCCCTAAAATTTCTTTCCAGATGCCTGGCTTCATGGAAGGGGAAAGAAGTGCCAAAGAGGAAAATGGGAGGGAAAAGAAGGTAGTGAACCAACAATAGAAAACAGTGGGAGGAAAGTCCTTTATATTTCCTCTGAAGAAATCATGGTATTTTCAGTTCTAACAAAAATTTCATCAGGAAAAAAAAATGTTCTGAAATAATGTATACAACTTTTAATAGTATGTAATTCCATATCAGCTTCTACTCTTACCATAGTAGTGATGAAGATTCATTCCATATTGACTAAGTGGTCCTGCATCAGGTGCTGAGGTATAAAGATGAAATCAAGGCACCCAGAGGACTTGGTGACAGATCTCTGTAAAATATGGTTTCTCTGAGCATGGCCCAGCTGGCCAGAGGTGGGTCTGCCAGGGCTCCATCTGTTTAAGGCCAGGCCCAGACATATGGGATACAGTGACTGCATATGTTGGGACCAAGCAAGGGCCAGGGCTGCCAGGGATCTGGCCTTGAACCAGTCTGGTATTTGAGCTTTTTCCCTGGAAGAAAAATGAGAAAATACTGGTCATGTTCATGTTGAGTATTTTTCAATAAGCAAGTTTTATTTTTTTTTTCATGTTATGAAATGCTTGTTCCCAAGAATTCTCTTTCACTCATGAGGTGTGTGGTATGTGCTATGGTATTAACTTGAGGCCCTCAGACCAAGAGGCCAGCATCTTGATTTTCAGGGGCCCTAGGCACTTAGACTTTTGTAGGCTTCTTTCTCCCCTCAAAAATATTAAAAATTATATTTTAAAATATTTTAAATTATATTTTATAACTGCATTAATATAGATATAAATATATTTATATTATATACAAAACTTTTTCTTCAACCTAAAGGTTGATTTTTCCCCCTCTTGATTAAAAAAAAATTTTAAATATTTTTGTAGGCCCCTGAAATATTATAGCCCTGGCACTGGGCCTGCTATGCCTCATGGATAATTCAGTCTCAGATACCAGCCTAAGCCTTGAAGTCACTTTAATGCCTCCAGTGGAGATGGCAGTAGATGGCATAGTTCTGAATTCACTAAAGATTCATTTACCAACCAACTGACATGTAGAGATACCAAATTCTTTCTTGTTTCTTTTTATTTACACACATTCAGCTCAGTGTTACTTCTTATTTCTTGTAGCCATTCAGGGCATTTCAACTGTCTTTTTAACTCCACGGGTTTCTCCATATCCGGCAATGGCAATCAAAGAGATGAAAAGCAAGAAGGGTAAGATGAGCAGTACAACAGAATAATTCAAGCAACTGAGCAATTCTGAAATACAAGGAGGGAGGAATGCTTACACTTCTCTCATGAATTACCTGAGAATCAGATGAAAACGATCAGTGATTATTCAGTTCATAGAATCAAAGAATCAACAGAGAATAAAATTGACAAAGGCTAAAACTGCACCATATGAGTTTTGTTATTGCCAAATATGGATAGGAAAAGTAGAATGTTGGCAAATTTTAGATCTGTGAAATTTGACACAGGAAAATTGGGTTTTATAAAAATAAAAGATATAGAATAAAATTCACATTGGCAAAACTCAATGAAATATGATACATTAAAAGTAATCAATGAACAAAATCTTGAAAGGCTGAAAAGGCAAAATGGAAAATAATTCTGATTCAAGTAACTTTTCTAACACAAATGCAAACTGCAAAAATATAACTACATTGTATACAAAATTTATCATATATTAAAGTATGGATAATAGTTTTCACTTTGGAAAATTAATCAATGTGAGTAAAATTCTAATTAAAATGTTGATGGGCATGAACATGTACTTAGTACATCCATATAATTAAAATGATGGAATTAACCAAAATCCAGAGTTAAAATGGTATAAAAAGATACAGGGATTCTAAAGTCTTAGTGTAATTTTAAGTTATTAAAACAATGTATTTAAAAAGTCTGTATTCCTGCAATAAAGTTTTTTAATTTCAATTTAGTTATACATGTACATATACTATTACTATAACTGCATAGGAATGTTCTAGAAGAATAGTCCCATACAGATACCAGTAGTTACCTCTGGAGAGGGATGTGGGACCACTTGAGACAAAGTTACAAGGGCCAATTTTTTACTTTTATTCTGTATGAGGTTGCATTCACCCCACCAGCCATACTGAACCAAAAAGAGGCAGATTCTGTCTTTTTAAAAATAGCGTGTTGTTTTGCTGGTCACGCTTGTCCACCACAGCAGTAGCACTTCTGGTATCTTCATCGCTTCCCTTCAACACTTTACATGCTTCCTCTCACCCATTTTCTGAAGTTGCAGCAAGTTCCCCTTGAACACTTTCCTTTCTCTCCTGCTCACGGGAGCATCCATCTTGACTTATGGTCAGAAAATACATATATCTCTGTGGAGTAGGGAGGGCAAGTATTATTATCCCAATTTACAGATGGCAAGTGGAGGAAGAGTTTAAAATACTTCCCCCAAGGTCCATTTATGGCCCACATTCCCAGCTCAGAGTTCTCTCTATTGTAAGGTTACTCTTTTGAGCCTTTAACCTAGTAGGTGTAATATAATAAATGTGTTACTTAAAAGGAAACAGATCCCAGTCCACTTCTTAGATCAAACACCTGCAATGGGTCCCCGTCCCCTAATTAAAATAGCCCAACTATAGGTATGCTGGAAGAACAGGGACTTAGAACCGGAAGAATTTGGGGAAAAATTACTTATATTGCAAAAATAATTATTTTCTAAAGAATTCCTTTACATCTGTAACTTTCTGTTGGAGCTATGTGATTATTTTTGCAGTTCACTAATTATAAAAGTGTACAACTTAGAGATGAGGAGAGAGTAACAAGACCAAATGAAAGCTCCTTTCTCATTTCTGAAGACGATAAGTAGGTTGTAAAAAAACAGCCTCTTAGTAAAATAAAACTCTAATTCTCTAAAACTTAAGACTGCAAAGAAGTCCTGCAGTTTCGCAGTCTGAGGAAGAAGGAGACCCAGCACCCCACTCTGCCTCCTGCTGTGCTCTTTCTAGATTTTCCTTGCCACATGCATGTAACCTCTTTAAGTGCATTGGTCTGGCCTTAGCATGTGTGTGTGTGTGATGGGGCGCAGGTGAGTCTGTGTCTAAATTCACATTTTAGCAGTGAAGCCGCCAGCTGCTTCTGTCTAGGAAAAGTCAAAAAGTTACATTGAGTTACATCTCTTGTTCTTTATAGAGTTCCTGGGTGAGACCCTCTTTGTGAAGCAAATATAAAGTGAAGAGAGACACTCTTTGCCCTAAGAAAAAGGTTATAAAACCTTTACCATCACTTCTCCCATTAGTAGGCAAAGCTCTGGGAAGGAGTGAAGCAGTTTGCAGAAAGAGTTCTGAAGTCTTAGGATTTGATAAAAGATTCTAGAACCAAAGCCATTCTCTAAGATTGAAATTTGGAAACCTGTTTTGGTAGAGCAGATTTGTCACATCGGAGATTTTAGTACATGCAGGAGAGAAAGAGAGTCTCATGGGTTTAGAATAATAAACTCCCTGCCAACAGGAATGTTTTATATCCCAGTTAATATGACCTGAAACAATTTCATTAGTTTCCTTTATGTAGCACACCTGTAATAGGCTTTAAGTCTCTCAGGATTTGATTAGTTCCTAAGGAAAAACCAATGGAGAAATAAACACAGTATATAAGATAGGGTCCATCCAAATTCCCATAATTACCTTCTGATCCATTCACACCAGGTGCTCTCAGGGTTGGACCCTTCATCATCCTTTAAAAGTCCTATTGACTTGAGACACCTATATCCTAATACGCATTGCTACAATTTTGCAGCACCTCACCTGTGATTCCACTTCCTGGTTCTTGGAGTGTTTGTGAGTAGAGAGCATCCAGTTAACTCCTACTATTCAGGAGCTACCTCAAAAACATCTGGAAGCTTCTAAAATCAGGGCAAATAAATCCTAGTTCCCCTTTGTCCTCTCCCTAGTGCTCTCTTTCTGAGTTCAGTGTTTCATCGGAGAAACTCTTCTCCAGGTGTTTTTTTGTTTTGTTTTGTTTTGTTTTTTGTTCAGAATCTTCAGCATAGAATAGTTCAGTATCTAACAATAGTAAAGTACAATAATCATAACATTCATATAGCAGTACTTTCACCCCAACAGAAATTATGTTTGCCCTGAAAAGATTCCTAGAATGTAGTAATTTCAATCTATTCTCTTTACAAGAACAAATGTTACAGAGATACCCTGTTTCCCCCAAAATAAGACCTAGCTGGACAATCAGCTCTAATGTGTCTTTTGGAGCAAAAATTAATATAAGACCTGGTCTTACATTATATTACATATTATATTATATATTATGTTATATTATATTACATTACATTAAAGACCCAGTCTTATATTATAGTAAAATAAGACTGGTCTTATATTAATTTTAGCTCCAAAAGACACATTAGAGCTAATTGTCTGGTTAGGTCTTATTTTCTGGGAAACACTGTATAGAAATAAGAGAACATGAGATGAGGAATCCATACTCTTTTACATCATCAGGACAAGGCAGAAGAGAAAACAGAAGGAAATGAACAGAAAATTATAGGCCATTTAGTGTCTAAAGGAAAATTCCATGAGCCATCTGGCTTATTGATTGCTGTATCTCTAGCTCTTCTCTCACGCTAGAAACTCAAATAACTTTGAGTTATGAGTGAATGGCAAACTTTGTTTAAGTAAATTACCTAAATATGTACCTAATTGTGGAGACAGCAAGGCATGTAAATGGCCTTGGCCTTGGAGCTCTCTCTGGGTTGCCTGGCAACAGGTAGCAGAGATTGAGAGCTCTACCTTTTCTCGAAGGAGTGGCTACAACTTCGCATAGGGGCAGGAATATCTCTTGCCCCATTGGGTGAGGAGGGGAGGGGAAGTTTCCAAACTCAACTTCCCACAGATTTAGGATCCTTGAGGCCTCCAGGTGCTGGGCCTCTGACATTTTTCCATCGATCACCTCAACAGCTAGAGCCTAAATTTAGACAAGTTGGTAGCAGAGCCCAAAATATTTATTCCACCGTAGCAAAGCTGCTTTTTCATTGAGGGCCATGATCCAGAGAGAGACTCCACTCCCGTAAAAATGGAAAACAACAGGAAGTTGGATCTCCCTTTGGATCTGTTCCTGAGTGTGTCTGTCTCTGCTCTGGCCAAAGCACGCCTCTCTGGGGACACCGAGACAAGAGAGGACATACCACCTGCAGAGCCATCTTTGAGTTTCATCCTGCTCACAGCTGGTCACCCAACCCCAAGGCACATCATAGTCATTTTTAGAACGAGAAGCGATTCTCATTTCACAAATTTGAGAAATGAAGTCCAAATAAATTGAATGCCTGGTCATAAGTCATGTAGTGAGTAATGACAGGGTTAGGAGCACAGCTCAGGCCTCCCGGGGGCAGAGACCTGCCTTGTCAAATCAGTTATGTGGCCACAGAGGTTGATGAAGGATGACTGGTGCATATTTGGTGCCCATGGGGCAGAAGGGCCTGGACATAAGCTTTAGAACTACAGTATCCCTTCCATGAATCATGGGAAGAACAATGTTCTCCCAAGATTTCTGCAAATTTCTTATGGACATATAGTCAAAAAAATCTTTGGCACCTATTTCTGCTGAATATTTGAACTTAGAGAACTCAGTGTACAAATTTCCAATGGTCTCATAAGTTGGTTTGCTTGAATCAGGGTTGAAATATTGTGATATTTCATAATATTTTGATTTGTAAATGCTTCTTAAATATTTTTTAACATATCAGCTCCACGTCCATCTCTTGTTATGTGTCCCTTTCAATTTATCTCTCAAATAAACCAGGTCCTGTAAGGTTGCCAACGTTTTGGATTTTGCTGATTGTGTCCTTGTAGCATCGATGAACATATTTCTCTATTAATTCCTTAGAAGATTTTAAATAGTGATATTAAAACTATGTCATTACTTTTTCATTTATTAACCAGAGTAGTTTTTATAAAGAAAAACCTCTCTTCATCAACTATTTCATTACTCAGAGCTATATTTCTTATTGGACAGGCAGAATAGATACTTGATTCTCTTCCTTATCATTTATCAGAAATAATAAATCTTTGAAAGTAACTAATATTTTTTTGAAAAAAATATATGAAATCATAAATTTAAATATGTTTTTTAACTGATTGTAGGCTTTATTCTTTTGTGTGCATATATTTTTACATCTTTGGCCAGTGGGAGCCTATTTGAGTTAACTTTTGAGTCATTTGGCTTATCTTATATATTTCAGACCTGGAATCATCATTTCTCAAGAGAATCTTGGTTTCTTTTACTGAAAAATGGTGTCTGGAGACCATAATTTGAGAACTAGGGGCTTCATTGTTACTAGGTTGTTCGATGTTTCTTGGGCTTTTTATTTCCAACATGAAATGTATCAATTGTGCATACTGATACTTTCAAATCAAATTTAGTTCTGGAGCATCTGCGTGTCTCTGATTTTACATCTGGATCTCTTTTTTCCATGCTAAGAATACAGGTTCTGCATGAGAGTGGGACTGACAAAATTAGAATATCACATGACAATTTGCTCTATCCTATCATATACCCACAACAGCTTTAGAACAACAATACCGAAACTAGTACCAGTGCCGTAATTACTGAAAACAATTTAAGACTGTTTTTGCAGTCCTTTCTGGCTGTAGGGTATATCCTAAATGCTGAATTTTAAAGTCACTTGGAATAGTTCTTTTCTTTGCGGTCTACCCACCAACTGGATACACATTTAGATTTAGGCTCATTGGTTTCACTTCATTTTCTATTTTAGGGATTACTTTACAAATTTATTATTTTGCTTTATATAATTACCAGTGATTTAAGGGTAAAGTCTTTACATCTAGAAATAGTAAGTTACTCCCTTGCTATCCAAATGACTGAGTATACCCAGAAGAATTGCATATTAGAAAGTTCTTCCCATTCTGAGAACACATGGTAATCATTGATGAGTGCAAAGCTCCAGTTGATTATTTCTCTTTGTGGACACAGTTGCCCTGATTGGTCGCAAATTGTTTTACATGAGAGAGGTTTGTTTTCTATCACCAGACATGCCAGATGCCAGATTCCTTTAAGGAAGAGGAATGGGGGGTTGATATTGTACAGTCAAAAGACAAACCACTAATGGGGAAGAATGTGGATGAGTGTGTGGTTAGAGCCCAGTGTCTGTGTTAGATAGCATTCAGGACTCATGCTTTAATCTAAAAAAGGAAGGGAGGTAAATATTGTATCGGCTCCATAATCATATCTGTATTATATACAGATAAAAATTACTTTTTAAATAACTTCCTATCACATATTTGGCACTTCAGGAAGCTGCATCATGTTTTCATGTGTGGTTTTCAATCCTTTATGACACAGTGTTGGAGATCCTTTGATTAGGAGACAGATGAAGTGGGCTATCACGATGGCTTCATCACAAAGTGGGCTAAAATATTTCTGAAATATATTGAAAATACAGTGGCAGTAATCTTGAATTTGCACATATTGCTTTTGCTTAAAAAACTTTCTAATTAATTATATTTTTATAAAGATAAGAGGGCCTTTATAATAGATATAATTAAAGTTAACATTTACAGAGTACATGCTAAGTGCCAGGCATTGCTCTACATGCTTTACGTGTATTAACTTATTTAACTGCCACAGCAAACCTATGAGCTAGTTACTATTGTTTTTCTTTTTTTTTTTCTTTTTAATTTTATTAATTTTCAATGATGAAGAAATCAAAATACGAAAAGAATCGATAGATAACATGCCTGACTGAGCAAGTCAGCCAGGATAGGGTAAGTGATGCTTTGGTAACCAACAACCTCCAAAGCTTGGTGAATCAACCCCATAAAGTTTATCTTTTGCTCATGCTCCATGCTCCACAGGAGTCAGCAGGGCAGCTCTACCCATTGTAGGGCCAGTCACAGTGTAGGCTCATTGCAGCTGCTGAGTACTCTAGGCTGGAATCTCCATCTCAGTTGTGCTTCCACAGTTGCTAGGGCAGGAAGAGTGGGACAACACGGAAAATTGCACGTTTCTAAAAGCCCCTGCCCAGAAGGGATACACAACTCTTCTGCTCACATTATATTGGCCAAAGCAGGTCAGATGGCCTAACTACAAATAAAAGGGAGAAGTGCAGTTCTACCATTGTCTCAGGTAGCCCAAAATACGGAATAGCACTAATGACGACCACAGCCAGTAAGGGGAGAATTAGGGATAGCCATCCAGGTAGAGTCTTACACCATGTGATCTTATCACTGCTCATATTTTTGAAATAGTGCTCCTTTTCCCTCATCGTTTAAAAGTTTAAATTGTTTGCAAGCTTTATAATGCACATAATACGTTCATATAGCAGTACATGTGTGTCATTTATTAACAAATAAGTATACCTATACTGGGGCTGCATGTCTATCAGAAATACTTCTAAGAGGGATGTACAAGTTGTGAGGTTTGGAAAATTGCTGCTCCGGGCAGGCAATGGAAAGTCGTCAAGGGTTTTAACTAAAAGAAAATTATGATTAAATTTGTGTTCTTAAAAATATAATTTTGTAAAGGTGGATTGCCCACATCACAAATTTACACTGTAGAACTCTGTTGATACAATTGTGCCATATCTGGGTATCCTTTCCTTTAAATATTTAATCTTTGCATTTAAAAAATGAAGTTTCACTATAAAAAGAACAGTTTCAGGATTATTGATTCTAGGCCAATTACCTAACTTTCGAATGAGAAACATGAAGCTCAAAGTAGTTTACTAAATTGTGCAAGGTCACGTGGTTTGTCAGTTACAGAATCCAGCCTTAACCCAGACTTCTGCCCTCACTATCCTACCACCTCCTATTTCTGCAAGATAACAGAAACTAATATCAAAATTGAAAAGTTGTTTTTGAATGATTACTTGGAATTCTTTGTCAAAAATGTGGAAAGATATTTCAAAAGGTCCAAAGGCCCAGGGTGTGTGTGTGTGTGTGTGTGTGTGTGTGCGCGCGCACATGTCTTGACTGGGTAACGTCGGTAGGAGTATCTGGAGGGGGAACCGTGGAGTGGCACGAGAGGTGGTAGCACCATCTTGCATTCTATAAAACAAACACCTGGGATCTAAGACTCCCCTTTCTCCAAGGAGCTCAATTTCCTTTGTAAGCTGAGCTTTCCCAGGTAAGAAGGGGGAGACTCTGAGCTGATGATTGTAGACAGAGCTATTCAAATCCTTGAATTCTACTCTGAAAAGTAAGGTTAGGATGTTTTCTCATGAAAAGATAACACTGGTGGGTAGAAAGTTACAGATGTTAGGGCCACTACAATTATGGAAACATGGATCCCAGGAAGTGGTTCTGGGCAGCTGTCTCGACCCTGCAGACCAAGAAGGAAGTGAGGAGAAGCAGAGGCGAGGAGCATTGGCTGGAGTGTGTGTAGTTTGAGCTTCATGTAGATCCCAAAAGGAGGTGACAGAGATGTCAGTGGAGATGAGTTCCAAAAACCCAAGAACAGCTACCTACAGTTTCCCACCACAGATCTTACTGGGTTTAATGTATTTAGTTATTTGTCTCTGAACTAATGCTTATATCTTCTAGGAGGGCAGAGACCATACCTGTTTTTTTCCCTGTTGTATCTCAATGCTTAATATACATTAAGTGAGCAATGTAACACACACACACACACACACACACACACACACACACCAAGTGAAATATAACTTAGTGGAAGTTTGCCTTCTTTGTATTTCCCCTCAAACATCTTCATGAAGAGGGTTGTACGGAGCTGTATGGTGAGACTTGAGCCAGGCTTGTGAATTGACAGTTTTACCCCTTAGGACAAAACCCTCTTATCTGTTTGAGCTGCCAAGACACAGCTGTTTTCCAGTCTAGGTTTTGACCTTTGTTCAGCTCTGCAAGCGTGGCCTGGAGTGACAACCAGGACACTGCTGAGTCCAAGTGTAATGGAGGGAATGGAGAGAAGGGAGGCAGGAGAGGAGCTGTGTCTTTCCCTAGTGTGAGTTTCCTCCATGCACCTCATTTGCTTTCCTTTTCTCTGCTTTCAGTTGCCCTCTCTTCGGGACAATCTGTTTCTGTTTCTTTGATCTCTGATCTCTCCCTATGTCCATCTTTAATCTCTTTTTACTCCTGGACCTCTTTCCTTTCCAAAGAGAACTTAAGAACCAATCACACCTTTCAAGTCCTGGTCAGTTCTCTAGACCACTCTCTGAAATGCTCCTTTCATATCTCTCAACTACTAAGATCTACAACATCCTGACACCACTCCTCATTTTCCCATTTTCCTGAAAAACAAAACAAAGCAAAAAATTGTCTCGTCTCCTTCCCGTACTTCTCCCAACTCCCCTGCCTCCATACTCTGCCTTCCTTCCTGCCGCCAGTGGAGGGGCAGATCCTGCTCCCATCTCAAAACAACCTCCCTGTGCACTGGACCCATCACCCCTGTGCTGGGCAAGGCCTTCACTTGGCAATTATCCTGTTTTCCTTTGCATCATAATTTCTCCCTTTGTACTGAATTATTCCTATTGATATCTAATCCTGTTGTAACATCTTCCATCTTAAAAACAGAAAACAAAACTCTCTTAGACATTACATACCCCAACTGACAGCTGCCCCATTTCTATGCTCTTCTTAGCAGCCACAGTCTTCAAGAGTTGTTCCTACTCACTGTCTTCATCTCACATTCTGCCATCCCCATTAGTGCCTTTAAGTGTGTTATGCGTTGAATTGTGTGTGTCTGTGTGTGTGTGTGAACCAAAAAAATGCATACACATTTTAAGAAAGGAAAATACTGTATTAAAATTGTAATACTCAATATATACACCAATAACAGAAGATACAAGTCATGTGTATACATTTTTGGTATATGTATATATATCTGGAAATGTGGTTGTTGCAGATGTAAATAGTTAAGATTAGGTTATACTAGAGCAGAGTGGGTCTTTAATCCAATATGACCAGTGTCCTTATAAGAAGAGGAGAGAGAGACATACATGAAAGGAGAATACATGTGACAATGGAGGCAGAGATTGGAGTGATATGTCTACAAGCCAGAAGACCAAGGATGGCTAATCACTACCAGAAACTAGAAAGAAGCAAGGAAGAATTCTTTCCTAGATTCTTGAGAGGGTCCATGACTCTGCTGATACCTTAATTTTGGACTTCCAGCGTCCAGAACTATGAGAGAATGAATTTTATTGTCTTAAGTCATCGTAGTTTGTGGTACTTTGTTATGGCTGTCCTAGGGAACTAATACACTGTGCATGTCAAGGTTACCAAATCAAACCATGGCTTCTAATTCCTTATCTTACTGGACCGCCTACCAACCATTGACACTCTTTGTTCTCTAGTCTCCTGGTTTCTTACTCCCTCAGTCGCCCTTCTTTCTCAGTCTGCATTGCTGGATCTTTCTCCATTTCTCAGCCTCCAGAAGTTGGTGAGTCCCAAGAATCAGTCCTCACACTTCTCTTCCCTCCTCTCATTCTATCTTCCAGTTTTGTGGATTTACATATTATCTAATGCCAATGACTTCACAATTTATATCTTTACCGTGCTTCCCTGAATATAAGACTGGGTCTTATATTAATTTTTGCTCCGAAAGATGTTCAGGGGATGTCATCTGAAAAATCATGCTAGGGCTTATTTTCCGGTTAAGTCTTATTTTTGGGGAAACACAGTAGGCAAGGCCTCTCTACTGAGCTCAGGGCTCACATATTTCTCCCTACTTAGTGTCTCTTCTTGAATGTCTGAGAGACACATGCAAACTGAACCTGTCCAAACCTGAACACTTGATTCCTTGCCCCCCAAACCCGCTCCTCCATTAAGTAGTAAATTTTACCCTATTGCTCTAGCCAAAAACTTACAATACATTCTTGTTCCTCTTTTATTTTTTCACATCCCAAATCCAATCCACCAGCATGTGCTTTCCTTTCTACTTGTAAAATATATCCTGTGAGTCATAATAGTGTTCCACAGTTAGACAATTACTTTATTCAGCAAATATTTATTGAACACCTACTATGTGCCAGACACTGTTCTGGGCACTGGAGTAAATAACACAGCCAAAGAGTACTGTCCTCGTGGAATGTACACTCTAGTGGAGAGCATCAGATTGTACACCAAATAAATAAGTAAATAAACATCAATGGTGATGTAAGGGGAAAAATAAACCAAGATAAAGGGAAGGGGATGATTAGAGACAGGAGACAGAAAAAAAGGACATACCCTGAATCTGAATATTTCTTACCTCCTTCATTATCACGACTTTAAGCCATCATAGATTAAAGCATAAGCCTTCTCACCAGGCTGCCAGTTTTCATTTTTATTCCTCTATAATTTGTCCTTCATATTATAACAAGAACAATCTTTTAAAAATATAACTGAAATCAAGTTACTATCTTGCCAAAGCCCTCCAGTGGCTTCCCACAGCGTTCAGAATAGTCTAAATTCCTTCCAATAGTCTATAGGCCCTTCATCATCTCCTATGGCCAAGTACCTTGATCAGCCTACATTAGCCACCTCAGCCTTCTCGTTGTTCCTCACACGCCGTCCGGTTCTGCCCAGGCCTTTGTGCTTGCTGTTCCATCTGCCTTTAACACTGTTCCCCAAACCTTCACTTGACTTTTTTTCTCTTTTTCACTCATGCCTCTACTCTAAATCAGCTCTTCAGAGAATTCTTCCTGGCCACTTTATTTAAAATAAAACCTATCCACTACTATTCCTATAGCCTGACTTTGTGCCCTCATTAAATCTACTCCTACTTGTCATTACATTGGTTGCTTATTATCAGTATCACAAACTAGAATGGGCACACCTTGAAGGCAGGAATTTTGTGTTGTTCATCACAGAATACCACCTGACCAATAGTCAGTGTTGAATAATAGCTGTGAAAGAATTGAAAGAATCTTGACCTCAGTTGTATAATTTTTATGTATCTTTTTTTTCCCCCTCAGAAAACCTGAAGAGAGATTTGACATCCCTGACAAAGATAAGGCAGTGTTTCTCCTTATCATCTATATTTGTCTTAATTGTCAGACCTGGTTTTCTGAGGTTTTTCCAAGTCACCATTATCTGTAGAGAATCATGAGTAGCCTAGACAATTTTTCTTTTCGGTTACCATGGGGATTACATTTAATATTCTAAACTTATAACACTCCAATTTGCATTAATACTAACTTAACTTCATGTTAAAAACTATTTATAGAAAACCCTACTTGTCATTACATTATGTTGTCATTACATTACAAAATTCCTGCCTTCAAGGTGTGCCCATTCTAGTTTGTGATACTGATAATAAGCAAACATGTTTTTAACATGTTCAATAATTGTTTTTAACATAGTAGTAGTTTAATAGTTTTTAACATGCAAAAACTATGCTCCTTAACGGCTTTGTCCCCACTCTTTTTAGTTGTTGATGTCACAAAATTACGTATTCATACATTGTGTGCCCCAAAACATAATCTAATGATTCTTTCAAATGCATTAGTCTTAAATGTCGAGAACAGCATGTAGGGTTACCAACAGAAGTTACAATAATACTAGCTTTTAGACTAATACATTTTTTAAATATGTTAGAAAATACATGTTAAATCAGGTAGAAAACAAAAAGAGTTTGATACAATGTTACCATAATACTAGTTTTTATATTGACTGTGTATTTACCTTTATTGAGATCTTTATTTCTTCATATGGTTTTGAGTTAGTCTAGCATATGTTTCACCATGCAGGACTCTCTTGAGCATTTTTTGCAAGGCAGGTCTAGTGGTAAAAAACTCCCTCAGCTTTTCTTTGTCTGGGAATATCTTAATTTCTTCCTCACATGAAGGACAGTTTTGCTGGACATAGGATACTTCCTTTAAAGCTTTCTTCTTTTTTTCTTAAGTTTATTGGGGTGACAACTGTTAGTAAAATCACATAGATTTCAGGTGTACAATTCTGTATTACATCATCTATAAATCCCATTGTGTGTTCACCACCCAGAGTCAGTTCTCCTTCCATCACCACATATTTGATCCCCTTTACCCTCATCTTCCACCCCCCTCCCCCCTTACCCTCTGGTAACCACTAAACTATTGTCTGTATCTATGAGTTTTTGTTTCTCATTTGTTTGTCTTGTTCTTTTGTTGTTTTTGGTTTATATACCACACATCAGTGAAATCATATGGTTCTCTGCTTTTTCTGTCTGACTTATTTCGCTCAGCATTATACTCTCAAGATCCATCCATGTTGTCACAAATGGTCCTATTTCATCTTTTCTTACCACTGAATAGTATTCCATTGTGTATGTATACCACAACTTCTTTATCCATTCATCTATCGAAGGACATTTTGGTTGTTTCCATGTCTTGGCCACCGTAAATAAAGCTGCAATGAACATTGGAGCACACGTGTCTTTATGTATAAATGTTCTCAGATTTTTTGAGTAGATACCCAGGAGAGGGATTGCTGGGTCATATGGTAATTCTATTTGTAATTTTTTGAAGAACCTCCACACTGCCTTCCATAGCGGCTGCACCAGTCTGCATTCCCACCAACAGTGTATGAGGGTTCCTTTTTCTCCACAGCCTCTCCAACACTTGTCACTATTTGTATTGTTGATGGTAGCCATTCTGACTGGGGTGAGGAGATATCTGATTGTGGTTTTTATTTGCATATCTCTGATGATTAGTGATGTTGAGCATTTTTTCATATGTGTATTTGCCATTTGTATGTCCTCTTTGGAGAAATGTCTCTTCAGGTCATCTGCCCATTTTTCAATTGGGTTGTTTGTTTTTCAGTTGTTCAGTTGCATGAGTTCTTTGTATACTTTGGATATTAGCCCTTTATCGGAGGTACTGTTTGCAAAAATCTTCTCCCATTCAGTTGGTTGCCTCTTTATTTTGTCGATGGTTTCTTTTGTTGTGCAGAAGCTTTTAAGTTTCATATAGTCCCATTCATTTATTTTAGCTTTTACTTCCATTGCCTTTGGAGTCAAATTCATAAAATGCTCTTTGAACCCAAGGTCCATAAGTTTGGTACCTATGTTTTCTTCTATGCTGTTTATTGTGTCAGGTCTTATGCTTAAGTCTTTGATCCATTTTCAATTAATTTTGGTACATGGTGACAGATAGCAGTCCAGTTTCATTCTTTTGCATGTGGCTATCCAATTCTGCCAGCACCATTTATAGAAGAGGCTGTCTTTTCTCCATTGTATGTTTTTTGCTTCTTTGTCAAAAATTTCTGTCCATATTTATGTGGTTTTATTTCTGGGTTCTCAATTCTATTCCATTGGTCTATATGTCTGTTTTTCCACCAATACCATGCTGTTTTGGATTACTGTAGCCCTGTAGTACAAGCTAAAGTCAGGGAGTGTGATACCTCCAGCATTGTTCTTTTTTCCTAAGATTGCTTTGGCTATTTGGAGTCTTTTGTGGTTCCAAACAAATCTGATGCATTTTATTCTACTTCTTTAAAAAATGCCATTGGGATTTTGATGGGGATTGCATTAAATCTGTATATTGCTTTGGGTAATATGGCCATTTTAACTATGTTGATTCTTGCAATCAATGAGCACGGAATGTTTTTCCATTTCTTTGTGTCTCCTTCAATTTCTTTTAAAAACGTCTTGTAGTTTTCAGCATATAGGTCCTTCACATCCTTGGTTAAGTTTATTCCTAGGTATTTTATTCTTTTTGTTGCAATTGCAAAAGGAATTGTTTTTGTATTTCTTTTTCTGAGATTTCATTGTTAGTGTATAGGAATGCAATGGACTTTTGTACCTTGATTTTGTAGCCAGCAACTTTACTGTATTCGTTGTTTGTTTCTAATAGCTTTTTGGTGGAGTCTTAAGGGTTTTCTATATATAGCATCATGTTATCTGCAAAGAGTGCCAATTTAACTTCTTCATTCCCAATTTGGATGCCTTTTATTTCTTTCTCTTGCCTGATTGCTCTGGCAAGGACTTCCAACACTATGTTGAAAAACAGAGGTGATAGGGGACAGCCCTGTGGTGTTCCTGAACATAGAGCAAAGGGCTTCAGTTTTTCACCACTAATTATGAGATTAGCTGAGGGTTTGTCATATATGGCCTTTATTATGTTATTGTCCTTCTATACCTATTTTATTAAGTGTTTTAATCATAAATCGGTGTTATATCTTGTCAAATGCTTTTTCTGCATCAATTGATATAATTATATGATTTTTGTCCTTTATTTTGTTTATGTGATCTATCACATTGATGGATTTGTGGATGTTGAACCATCCTTGTGCCCCGGGGATGAACCCCACTTGGTCGTGATGAATAATCTTTTTAATGCATTCTTGCATTTGATTTTGCACTTGCTAGAATTTTATTTAAGATTTTTGCATCTGTATTCATCAGAGATATTGGTCTGTAGTTTTCTTTTTCTGTGTTGTCCTTACCAGGTTTTGGTATCAGGGTAATGTTGGCCTCATAAAATGAGTTGGGGAGTACTGTCTCTTCTTCAATTTTTTGGAAGAGTTTGAGCAGAATTGGTATTAGATCCTCTTTGAAGGTTTTGTAGAATTCAGTAGTGAAGCCATCTGGTCCCGGACTTTTGCTTTTGGGAAGGTTTCGGATGACTGATTCAATTTCGTTACTGGTGATCAGTCTGTTCAGATTTTCTAGTTCTTCATGATTCAGCCTAGGAAGGCTATATGTTTCTAAGAACTTGTCCATTTTTTCTAGGTTATTGAATTTGGTGGCATATAATCCTTCATAGTATTTTTGGATGATCCTTTGTGTTTCTGTGGCATATGTGATAACTTCCCCTTTTTCATTTTGGATTTTGTTAATTAGTGTCTTCTCTCTTTTTATCTTAGTGAGTCTAGCCAAGGGTTTGTCAATTTTGTTAATGTTTTCAAAGAACCAGCTCTTTGTCACATTAATTTTTTTTATTGTCTTTTTGTTCTCTATTTCATTTAGTTATGCTCTGATTTTTGTTATTTCCTTTCCTCTGCTGACCTGGGGTTTCATTTGTTCTTCTTTCTCTAGTTCTTTAAGGTGTAACGTGAGGCTATTTATTTGAGATTTTTCTTATTTCTTGAGATAGGCCTGTATTGATATAAATCTCCCTCTTAAAACTGCTTCCGCTGCATCCCAAAAATTTTGGTAGGATGTATTTTCATTGTCATTTGTTTCTATGTATCTTTTCATCTCTCCTCTAATTTCTTCTTTGACCCAGTCATTCTTTAAAACTATGTTGTTTAATCTCCATGTATTTGTGTTTTTTCCTGCTTTCTTCTTGCAGTTGATATCCAATTTCAAAGCCTTGTGATCAGAGAATACACTTGGTATGATTTCAATCTTCTTAAATTTGCTGAGGTTGATTTTATGTCCCAATATATAGTCTATCCTTGAGAATGTTCCATGTACACTAGAAAAGAATGTATAGTCTGATGTTTTAGGATGAAGTGCTCTATATATGTCAATTATGTCCATTTCATCTAATGTGTCGTTTAGGGCTGCTCTTTCATTATTTATTTTCTGTTTGGATGATCTATCCATAGCTGTCAATGATGTATTTAAGTCCTCTAGTATAATTGTGTTTTGGTCAATTTCTCCTTTTAGTTCTGTTAGTAGTTGCTTGGTATATTTTGGTGCTCCCTGATTGGGGGCATAAATATTGATGACTGTTATGTCTTCTTGTTGTATAGTCCCCTTTACCATTATGAAACGTCCGTCTTTGTCTCTTGTTACCTTTTTCACCCTGAAGTCTGTTTCATCTGATATCAGTATGGTTACACCTGATTTTCTCTGGATACCATTTGCTTGGAGTATCAATTTACACCCTTTTACTTTGCATCTATGCTAGTCCTTGTAGCTGAGATGTGTCTCTTGGAGACACCATATGGTTGGGTTTAGTTTTTTGATCCAATCTGCTACTCTGTGCCTTTTTATTGGTGAGTTCAGGCCATTTACATTTAGGGTGATTATTGATATGTGAGGATTTCCTGTCATTCTATCTTTCGTTTTCTGGTAATACTGTGTCTCCATTGTTTCTTTTCCTCTTTGTTGTTGTCTATTATTTCTGTGTGGTGGTATTCTATGATGTTTCCCTCTGTTTCTTCTTTTAGTATAGTATATATTTTTGAGTTCTGGATTTTTTTTTTGAGTGGTTACCCTTAAATTTATGTAATAGAAAGTTTGATATTTAGAGTATTCCATTTTCTTCAGCACGCCTACTTTCTCCCTTCCCATATTCAGTTTCAGGCCTTTTCTCTCCTCCTTTTTATGTTTTGGTTGCCACAAATTGTCCCTGTTGATAGTGGTCGAATAGCCTCCTTTAGTATTTCTTGTAGTGCAGGTCGTGTCTTAGAAAATTCCCTCAGCTTCTGTATGTCTGGAAATGTCTTTATTCCTTCTTCATATCTAAAGGATATCTTTGCTGGATATATTATTCTTGGCTCATAATTTCTCTCTTTCAATAGTTTGAATATTTGGTTCCACTCCCTCCTGGCTTGTAGAGTTTCTGCTGAAAAATCTGATGATAATCTAATGGGCTTTCCTTTGTAGGTTACCGTCTTCTTTTCCCTGGCTGCCTTGAGGATTCTTTCTTTGTCGTTGATTTTAGACAGCTTCTATACAATGTGCCTTGGAGAAGGCCTGTTGGGATTGAGGTAATTAGGTGTTCTATTTGCTTCTTGGATTCGAGGATCCAGTTCTGTCCACAAGTTTGGGAAGTTCTCATCGACAATTTGTTTGAATATATTCTCTGTTGCCTTCTCTCTTTCTTCTCCTTCTGGTATGCCCATTATTCTTATATTGCTCTTTCTGATGGAGTCAGAAAGTTCCTGTAGAGTTCTTTCATTTCTTTGAAGTCTCAAGTCTCTTTCTTCTTCCATCTGTGTAATTTCCAGGTTTCTATCTTCGATGTCACTGATTCTTTCCTCCATCTGGTCAACTCTACTACCTAAGCTGGCTATTTCATTCTTAATTTCTTCTGTTGAGTTCTTAATCTCCAGAAATTCTATTTGGTTCTTTTTTTAAAATTTCAATCTCTTTCGTAAAATGCTCATGTTGTTCTTTGATTGTGTTTCTGAGTTTTATTAAACTGCATTTCTGTGTTTTCTTGCATCTCGTCAAGTTTTTTCAGAACTGCAATCTTGAATTCTCTGTCATTTAAGTCACATATTTCCATATCTGTAAGTTCCTTTTCTGGAGACTTTTCACTTTCTTTCTGAGTTGTCTTGTTGCCTTGGTTATTCATGGCAATTACTGATTTATTATTTCTCTTCCTAGACATCTATAGGAATGGCTTCTGCAACAGGTTGATAGGAAGAGGTCTTTCTTTTGTTTTCCAGTACTTGTTGGTAGAATGTTTTATTTTCTCTCTGACTGCAGCCTTTTTTTCTCTCTCATACGATAGTGCTATGTTTTCTCTGCATTATTCCAGCTTCTCACACAATTGGGGGATTCTCTGGGAGACTGGCTTCTCCTCTGTTAATAGTTCACCTGGGTCACAGGGCGCAGTGTCTGTGTGGGTATGCGGAGAGCTTTTGAATTTCCAAAGTTCTTCCTGCACCAGATTCAGAACCCGTATGTTTCAGCAGTTCTGTTTACTCCCACAGGGATCCACCCAGATAGTTGGGGACAGGGGTGGGATGAGTTGTGAGAGGTGGCCCAGAGCAATGGCGGCAATCACCACCACAGCCGGTCCTGCTTCCACAGCTCCCTCCCTTTTGCTGGAACTAGTTGGGCTGAGAATCTGTGTCTGCGGTCCACAGTTCTCAGAACAGCAGATGTTCTGGTCTTTTGATCTGACACTGCTACTGTTCCACTTCTAGCACCGGGCAGGTGGAGGTGGACGAGTTCTGGGAGGGTAGGGAGGGGGCGGCTTGTCTCAGTGCCTAAGGCTTCTGTTCTCTATGGCAGTGAGGGCTTAGACCACCGTTTTCAGACTTCTTCCCTCAGTGTTTTCTCTGAGGTCTCTGCCATGAGCGTTGAGTTCAGACGTGTTATGTGCTGTCCCCTCAGCCCTGTGGGCTATAAACGGAGCCCTAGCAGTCCGAGTTCTTCCCTCCCCCAGCTGCGGTAGTTCCGGGATGCATCGAGCTCGGAGCACTGAGCTAGGTCTGCGTCCTGTGCCCACGCAGCTCCCTGTCCGCACTTCTCCCTTCCCTCCTGCCCCGATCGCGCGATTCACCCACCTTTAGGTGAATTCAGTAGTGGGACTCTTCCTCTTGCCTGTCTGCTATGCAGGGAGTCCTTTGTGCAGTTATAGTTGTTCCATTTGTTGTAAATTCCAGGGGAGATTTACAGAGGCTCACCTCACGCTGCCATTTTTCTCAATTCTCTCTTTACAGCTTTTTTTCTTTGAGCACTTTCAATGTATCAGCCTACAGCCTTCTGGATTCCAAAGTTTGTCATGAGAAATCTGCTGATTGCCTTATTGAGGATCACTTTTATGTGATGAGTTGCTTCACTCTTGCTGCTTTCAAGATTCTGTCTTTGTCTTTTAAAAGTTTGCTTATAATGTGTCTCAATGTGGATCTCTGAATTCATCTTACTTGGCATTTGTTAAGATTCTTAGATGTTTATATTCATGTATTTCATCAAATTTGGAAGTTTTCAGCCATTGATTTTACAAATATTCTCTCTGCCCCTTTCTCTATTCTTCTGGGACTCCCACAATTCATATGTTGGTCTACATGATAGTGTCCCATATGTCCCTTAGGCTCTGTTCACTTTTCTTCATTCTTTTTTCTTTCTGTTCATCAGACTCAACAGTTTCCATTTTCCTACCTTAATACTCTCCATTTTTTCCTTCTGCCTGCTTAAATGTTCCTTCGAATCCCTCTAGTAAAATTTTTATTTTACTTATTGTACTTTTCAGCTCCAGAATTTCTTTTTGGTTTCTTTTAAGTTTTATATCTCTTTATTGATATTTCCATTTGGTTCACACATTGTTTTCTTTACTTTCTCCACATCTTCCTTTCATCCTTTCAACATTTTTAAGATGATTATTTTAATGTCCTTGTCTAGTGCAACTGCCATCAGATCTTTTTCAAGCACAGTTGCTGTTGATTTATTATTTATTTTCCTTTGAATGGGTCATACTTTCCTGTTTCTTGGTATGTCTTATGATTTTTTTTGTTGAAAACTTGACATTTGAATCTAATTATATGTTACTCTGGAAATTAGATTGTCTCCTTTCCACATGGTTTTTTTGTTGTTGTTTTTGTCTATTGTTTTTTAATTGTTGAAGGCTCTCTCTGTGCCAAGAATCAGCCTGATGCATAAATGTAAGGTTTTCTTAGGCCTTTTCTGTGCCTGTGCCTTTCCCTGGATATGTGTGGGTACTTTAGAATTCTCCCCATATATGCAGTTATTTTTTAATATCTTAGTCTTTAATGTCTTGCTCCCAAAAGGGGAAAAAAGAAAAATAAAATAGGGGAGAAAAGGTTCTAGTTTAAATCTCCTGGAAGTCACTTTAGCCCTATAGGGAGGGGCTTCCAACATTGGAGAAAGGTGCAGCAACAATGGCTGCTCACCTTTTTTTGTCTGTACCTCTGTGCTCAGAAACAGCAATCAGCACAGGTCCCTGATTCTTGGAAGACGGAGTTCTTTTTGCCCTCGGTGGCTCTTGCAAGATTCTCTAGAAACATGTACACAGTTGCATGCTGTGAGACTGGGGGCAGGGATGGGGAGCTGCTACTGTAGTATGAGCTGTAATTGACCAAAATTAACCATGATGTACTGTCCACACCTTCCCCTAGAAGTTCCAAACCTTCAATAGACTCCAGAGTTCCAAAACAGTTACGTCAGACAGGTTCTGCCAGTGTAATTATTGTCTAGATGGGGAGCTAGATTCCTGGTGCTGCCTACTGTGCCATCTTCCCTAAATCCTCTTCCATTGGCGCGTTTTTGAACAGCACACCTCTATGTCTACGGATCACTCTGGACACCACATTGGGAACTGATCCAGGGAGGCGAGGGCGGGTACAGGGAAACCTAATAAGAGGCTACATCAGTAGTCTAAGTGAGAGAGAATTGTGCTTGACTACCACAGGGTTGTCATGGTGATAAGTATTGGAATCTGGATATATTTTTAAAGCTAGAGCTGCTAGAATTTACTGCTGAATGAGAAACAAATAAACATTTATGGGGGGAAAAAGTGAATATAGAAAATGTCTATTTTGGAATGAACATGGTCACTGAATTTTCCCAAGATGCCAAAAGTAACATTAGCTTTTGACCTTTATCCCTTACTTTCCACGTCTTCCTTATTATGAGAATTCTTACAACCGTTTTGGTCCATGACCCTCGGTATTGCAGACTCAGGCCTTTCTCTCTGAGCTGCATTATCATAACTTGGTCTTACCATGTTTTCTCACAGATGAAGCTTCTTACTACTTTTTTCAATGGGCCTGGAAACTTCTATTTTGACTCCAAAGATGAAAGCCATTTGCTACTTCTCAACTGAGGACTTCTCAGGAATGATGGCTGATTTTTTGCAGTAATGTCTTTATTTGGACATATACCAACCACCTAGAAGACAGTCTATCAGTAGCTCCCCTGCACTGCTCTACTAGCATCAGAACTTCAAAAATTTTAGCAAGTGTTCTAAACTGTATTATTCTGAAATTAGTATGTCTTTCTAAAAAGGATTTGGCCTACACTCTTAAAGACTGTAATATGTGACAGTAAAATGCATCACTCATCTACTTTTCCAGTTTTCAGTACTCTTCTATCTGGGGGAGTTTACTCTTGAAGACCAGAAAATATCTTTGAGATCCTTTGAATCAATGAAAAGCATTGGTGGGGGAATCCCTTTCATGTGACAGACATTTTAGGAGCTGTAGTTGTAATTAATCTTGTCTTCAGACTCCTAAGAGTAAAGCTCAGTCTACAATGTGAATCATGGAATCCTTTCGTTGGTAAGCCCCATTTCAGGGGTGTTAAATGTCTCCCTTGGCACTTTGTTCTATTTAGCTAACTTTTCAGCCTGTTTTAACACGTGGAACCTCCTGAAACATGAGCCAGAGAGCCCACGAATCTAGCTCCATTTTATTCTGGTCTGTCACTTTGGTGTTAGCATTTTCCTCTGGTTTCCAGTTTGAGTTATGAAACCATTTCAGTTCAGTTTTAATAACCTCCCTGGCATGGCAAGCTCTACAAGAGCTGCCAAACTTAATACGTTGACTCCCTGTGAAGAGGGCAGCAGGTCTGGCTGGGGGACGGGAGGTGGATTTTCTATAAATGCATCCGTTTTCCATTACAGCCTGTTCTGATTTGGTAGCAGACTGCCAGGTGCAGCTGGTTTCCTCTTCTACACACAATCACTTTTGACTTTGGTTTCTGAGTTTCCTTGTCTCCTGACTCACCCGTGATCCTCTGACTAAATAAACCACCTCATGATCGATCTCTCTGCCTGAGGAGAAGGTCCCAGGGCTCAGCAGCTATGAGAGGGCTTAGCTTCACCCTGCAGGACAAAACTCTGGTCAGTGACTTCAGCGTGTGTTTGTGGAGGCTTCCGTGACCACCATAGGGAAACAGCCACTCTAGTGCAGAGAGACAGCCATCTTTGTGGAATGAAAGCAGGATTCTGTTCTGCAGATGGATTTCCACTTGAGCTGCAGGCATGCTGCTGAAGGTGTCAAAGTTCTCTGAATGTATGTACACCAGTGAGAACTTTACCCCCAGCCACTCGTGTGCCACAAAACAAAGGCCAGGACAGAAGTCCAACCCAGGTCCCTAGTGTTCATTTTCATCCTTCCCTTACAATCTGTGTTTATTGAAGACGTGAACACATTCATCTCATTGGATAGAGGATATGAACATTTTCTATTTTTGTTCAATAGGCCATAGATTTCATGGGCTGGTTTACAATATAGAGATGCCCTGTTTTAAGCCAATGAAATGCGTAAGATTCGAAATTTATAAACAAATAGAAAAGTGAAGGCAGTATACAATTACTTGCTTTACAAACAAGAATGGCAATAAGAAACTTTAAATAGCTTTACTCTATTAGGGCAATAATATACCATAATTTGTTTATTTAAATAAGGTGAACTATTCCTATAACAAGAGTAGTTAGTAGAAAAATAGGTCAGGGACAGAGCCAAAAGTCTGCCCAAAACAGGTGTATAAATCCCCATTTGGGAATGTAGCCACCTATAATTTCCTTTGGAACTTCAGCTTAATCTTATTAAATTTCCACTAACATTCTCTAGGGGAATTAAATGGTGGGGGATGGGGTGTAAAATTTCCTTAGGTTTTAGCTGCTTCTCATCACACATATGTTTGTGGCCTCTGGAAGTCCAGGCCTCAGAGCAGAAACCTCACAGACTGCAGACTCACTGTGTGGAGAGAGGGCAGCCATCTGGATACCTCATCACCTGGCAGGTCTCAATCTTTTTATTTATTTTTTGGCCACCATGTATGGTGATTGATGCCCTCTGGGTGACTTATTCCCATGGGCATAGAGTGCATCGTTACCATAGTTAAAATAAACCACAAGTGAGGTGCACTTCTGCAGGTGCTGGCTGAAACCCCACTACTTTCTCTCCTGCTCACGAAAGTGCCTTAGAATGCAAATGCACGAAAAAGAGATGTTATTATAGGGATCACTTGGAATGCCCTCTTATTGTTTGTAAGTATATTATCTAAAAACTCGGCACTCTCTAACTCTTCTAAGTAACAGTTTGCTTGTTAGAAACCTTTCCCCTGAGATCTGCTGGTGCAACCTGCCATTGTGGGGCTAGGGATGGAGGCCATGGTGGGGCTGGTTCCCTAACCTCTGACCGTCCCCTGACCAATTAGGCAGAGGCAGCCTTCCCTCCGGACATGTCAGGTCCTGGCAGACTTCCTACAGGATGCGGCTACAGAAGGGAGTCTGGGAGGAAGGCTTGCAGGACCTGTAACACTCTCCTCATGCTTTTGAGCCAGATCCTTTGGCTTCAGGCTGCCCCCGTGCAGGTAGATGTCCATCACGTGACCCTACCATCTGTTTTCTTTTCCTATTGGTGACGGTTTTCAAACATACAGCTTTCCATATTCCGGAAACATCACAGAAACTTCTAATTAGCAACCGCTGGTCATGCGAAGTTGCAGCTTGTTCTACGTGTCTCAAAATAACTAGGCTTTTGCAAGTTTTTAAAACCCAAAGTTTGATTTAGAAACATATCCTTAATTTATGGGTACCAAGTTAAATGAGCAGAAATTATTTTCTAATATTGAAAATTATTTTTAAATTTACCAAAAATATTCAATGAACTATTTTTTCCTTATGGGAAAAATAAAATATTATAGCAACAAAAATGGGTCTTAAAAAATGAAATGTCTGCTGTTATTCCAACTTTTCTTCCCTTCCCCTCCTCCTGGAGCCACCTTGAAAGGGGGGTTTCTTGAAAGGGGGGAACTATACTGGGACTTTGGTGGGGTGTGGGGATGGCTGCTTTAATTCATCAAGGCTATGTGTTTGTTAGAACAAAGCAAAAAGGAGAATTACCTCCTTATTCCGGGAGTATCCTCAAGCAAGAAGAATAGATGGGGAGGACAAGGGTTTCCAAATCTGGCTTTGCAGAGTCCTCTATTGGGCGTAGGGTGCAAAATGGAGGGGGAGAACGGAGGTATTGTGGACTGAGTGTTTGTGACCCCCAAAATTCATATATTGAAGTTTTAATCCTCAATGTGGTGGTATTTGGAGGTGGGGCCTTTGGGAAGTGTTTAGGATTAGATGAGGTCATGAGGTTGGGGCCCCATGATGGGATTAGTGCCCTTATAAGAAGGGGAAAAGATCAGAGCCCTCTGACTCCACCAGACACAGCAAAAAGGTAGTCTTGTGCAAATCAGGAAGAAGGCTCTCAGCAGACAATAATTCTGCTGGGACCCTCATCTCAGACTTACCAGCTTCCAGAATGGCGAGGAAGAAACCACCCAGTCTATGGTGATTAGCAGACTGAGCTAACCGAGACAGGAGGGGAAAAGGCTCAGTCCGGCAAAGTCAGGTTCTGTCCTCCAACTAGAGAAGCTCCATTTTCAGGAAAAGAGGAATTCTCTCCTTTTATTCAAACAATGTGTGTGTATGTGCATAGACACTGTCCAGGCTTACGACTTGATATTAATGCTCTATTGTCATTTGATGCCAAGTACAATTTAAAATTTGAAGGAAAATGATTATATTCTAAGAAATTGCCAACATTTTCTGTCTCTTAGTATTACTGTTACTGCAGACAAGGGAGCAGAGGAAAAAACACTAAATTTAAAAAATTACAAGTAATGAAAAATCTCTCTCTCTCTCTCGCTCTCTCAATCCCTCTGTCTCTAATATGGACAACTGCACTTGCTATTGTGAAATTAAATGATATATACCTCCAGGAACTCTTCCAGAAAGAGCTACTCAGTAAAGGGAAATTCATCGTTAGTGCATTCAGAAATTACAGCTCTGGTGCATTTTTTTTAGATGACCAGATGCAAAGGATCATCCATAGTCATGAAATTCAAGAACAGAGAAGTCAATGAATGTATTTAGAAATGTGTATTCCTCTCTTGCCAAAAAAATCTCCCTCTACACGAATGGCAGCTGTGCCCTTGATTTGAGTAACTATTTCTCCTAATCAAACAAAGCTCAAGCTAACAGACCAATTTATCTTATACATGGGTCATCCTGTAATAGAATGGAAAGAGGTGTTTTGGAAAGCTTGATTGTTGGCGAAGCCCGTTAGTGTCTTTCGAGTAGATAAATAGTATAACCTGTGATCATAAATACAGATTACAATGGCTTGCAGTATTATCATTTTGAAGAAAGGGAATTAGACTCTTCTCTATGCTCCACACTGTTTGAAGGAAAGCCTATTATGGTCTGAGTTCCTCAGAATTCATATAGTCTATTAACTGAGGATCTCTGACTTTTATAATACCTTAAAAAATGTACCTTGTAATACAAAATCAGTGCCCAATAGCCTATTATTTCTGTCATTTTTGAGAGACATAACACTAAGAGGCTCAGAGATAAGGTGGTGGTAGATGCTTGGGCTTCAGAATTTGACTCACCCTGATGCAAATCCAAACTCTTCACAGTCATCTGGGTAAGTCATAAAGCTGCTCTGAGTCTTGTTTTCCTCATTTGTAAAATGAGAACAAAACTACCCATCTCACAAGGTCAAATGAAATATGGAAATCATCCAGCATAAAAATGCCTTGTCCACAGCAGGCATTCACATATATTGGATTTCTTGTTTCCTCCTTTTCTTACAGGCAATTCAAGAGAGGACGTGTTAACTTATCAGGGGTTAAGGAAAGGAATCCTGAGGGATTCAGATAGGTTTCCCTTTTGATATTTTTCTACATGGTCCAGAACGCAAGGCCAGTATCTGGAGAAGTGCTCGGGCATCTTCAGGTAGAATATTGATGACAGGGGCTGCATCGGAGCTATTTGGAACAAATGGGAGCTATTCAGTAACAGTAATCTGTGCTTCTCACCTTCAGGTCCTGCTCAAGTGTGTATGGTGCCTGGGTGTTAACCCACTTGGCAACGGCACTGCCCATCAGCAGTGATGAGATCTTTTGTTGAAGAAGCTTTTAGAAGGCCTTTGAGTTCCATTTCTTTCGGAGACGAAGTAGGGAAAAATTAGTTTTCTTGGAAATTCTTCCACTAGCAAGTATTTTGAAAATTGATGGAAGCATTGGAATTGGCTTAGAATTATCAAGAAGCTCCACTCTGTTTTAAATATTAGGCTTTCTGATAAGATTTCATTGAAAAAGATTTCCATGGCCCCAAAGAATCTGTAAACCACTGGCCTGGTGCAAGAGAGCTGTAGTCTGAGAAAGAGGAACCTGGTATTAGAAGGAGTTCTGTCACTCGTTTTCTGTGGGATGCTCCAGTGCTGTGTGTCACTTTCTTCAGAGTTTGAACAGGGAAAAGAGAATGTATTTGGGGCCTGATAGATTTTTAAGCCTAAAGCAGTATATACATTATCTGAATACCCCCAAGTCCAGAGTGTCCTCAAGAGAAGGTTTGCTGTTTAAATTATCTCAATATCATAATTGCTTTGATGGCCCATCTCAAAACACAGCTGAAATTAATTAGTTCAGTGTAGAAGAAACAACATCTTTTTGTTCACTTATTTATTTATTTTTTTTAACATTAGGCATTTTAAAATTTCCTTGTTCTTTCAGTTAAAGAAAGGACACTTTTTGTATAAATTTGTTTTCCCATCAATTCCAAAAACATATTTTCATGGACCAAATCCCAAGAATAACTAGAAAATAATTTCTCCTATTTCCAACTAATCAGTGTTTCCTGTGAGTTCATCCATCCAATTCAATTGAGGGTGAAACTGCCTCTGTTCATTTGGAGTCTGAGGGACACTGGGTCTATTTGCACCTGCTTTTCTAAAAAACACAATATGCAAACAGACAAGACAGGCATTGAGAACCTGTACTGTGCAAACATGTATCTAAATATTCTCACCACAAGAAATATTTGTCAGGGCAGTGCTTTGTAATTAATCAGCATGCTTGTGAGAATTCATAAGAGCATTGTGTAATAAACATAAATATTTGATTACTTAATAAACATAAATATATGAAATGTAAGTAACAGACATTGGTTTAAAAGCTGATATTAATTGCCAGTGGAAACTTAATCATGAGCTATTACCTTACAATAACATCTGGCAGTCCTGATTAAAATTCCAATAATCCGAGGAATTGTAACCTATTACACCTAATTTAGAAAAAAGTAAATAGTAATAGTAACCACTTCAATTGTAAGCTTTTGTCTTGCTCACAACGCACAGCCCTTACCAAATGCTATCATACCATGAGATACCGTTTCTATTTTTGAAAAATGGTAGATGAATACAGTTTACAACAGGTTTCTATGGAAGCCAGTTTTGAAGCTGAAACAAGTGTGGGAAGTTACAATTTGTGACATTTATATTTTTATTGAAATTAGGATGTGTTTCAGGAAAACCTTTTAAACAGTTGGGCTGAAGAATTTAGTCATGGGGGACCCTAAAGTGGGTTCCAGTCTTTGTTGGGAAGAGGAGATAGGAGGAAGGAAAATCACTTCCCTCTGTCTTTCACTCGTCCACTTCCTGCCTCAGCCCATAAAGGGGCTCTCACACACTCTGCCTACTTGAGGGCCTCCTTAATGTTCTCCATTGCCAAACGAGTCACTAATCTGATTGGTCAGAGTTTGAAATTTATCAAAGCACAGTTGAAGGGGCAAGATCTGCCAACGGGTCTTCCTCCTGCTGTGCCCCCTGTTCCCACGTGGGTCGTTAGCTTCCAAGTCTGCCCAGAAAAGGCAGACACACTTCTCTCCCTCTTTCTAGGGACACCTCACCCAACGGAATCTAAAATTTAGATTCAAAGTGAGAAGGCTCACATTTGCTTTGGTCACATTTTTCTATCCAGTTTACCTGAAGGCTTGCCTTTTCTAGTTTTTAGCTTCTTACCTAGATTGAGAAGTTGATATTTTATGTTTCATTTGTCTAGTTATTCTTTTGCTCTGTCAGAACTTGAGGGGGAAAGAGAGGTAATAGTTAGGAAGTATTTGGGGAAGAAGGGACATAGAGACTTAAAGGATGTTTTCTTTAGTTCTCAGAAGAAAGAAAATATATGGAAAACAAGGCCAAAGCATGCCAATGAGGGACATCCTGGAAGGGTATTTTTAATTCCCATGTCCCATCACTCCTGCCCTAGTCACACACTGCTATCTGTGTGAAGCTTTCTGGAGGTGACAATTGACACTATCAGAGCTGTCTCTAGTGCCTGAACCATTACATGCTCAGAGACAAAAGCGACCAGGGAATCAATGACTGGGAACAATAAATTGAATGCAATGTTTTGTTTTCCAAAAGAACATTTCCCCCCTTATTTTCTGTGTAAATGGACGTTCGTATTTGGAAATAGGCAAAAGCATGAAAAGGAAAACAAGTATCTGCACTCTGCCAACCGGGAATAGTGACTTGTCTTTCTGTTTCCGAGCTCCCTTCAGCCACCTCCAAGCTGTTGGCTGCCCCACCTGGTTCTGCTTAGACTCAGCTGCTGGTTGGAGTACAGGTGTTAAAGACCTCATTAGCACAGTTTTGCTACTCACTTGGAGAATTAAATACTCTCCAGTGACTCTTAAGTTCTCCCAGCACAATCTCTTTCTCCAGCTGGCAAGTTCAGAGTTTTAGAAGTTTGTGTGTTGCTGTTGCCTTCCTTGTGAGCTGTTCTGATTTGTCTTTCAAAAAGGACATGTAGAACCAGCCTGTGTTAGGCCCAGCTGTTCCTGATTTCCTTGCTTCTGGTAACTTCCGCATAGCATATTACATGTTTCATTTTATTTGTGGGGCAAGGAGGTACTATCATTCTTATTTCTTTCCCACAACTGAACGTAGAAACAAAACTAACAAGAAACAATGGGTTAAACCCTTTCCTTCACAACTCCATCCCTAATTGTCCAAGGAAATTAGGTCTCCACATGATAGAGAATTGTTCAAGTTCTTATATCGTATTGCTGGATGAAATATTAGAGGAAACTACCTTTCTAATTGTTAAATAGTGAGACAGAAAAGCCAGAATCCTAGGCCTGGTATTGGGCCCAATATCCAACACGCATGTGTCCACAGGTGTGGTAACCATGTTTTCTCTCATAAAATCAGGATGTGGTCTCAATAACACAGTTCAGGTAGGAAAAAATGAAGTGATTTTTTCCCCCCACAAATGTACAGTTGATTCTTGAATAACGTGGAGGTTAGGGGCAACAAGCCCCTGCACAGTTGAAAATGTATGTATAACTTTTGACTCCCCCAAAACTTAACTACTAATATCCTACTGTTGACCAGAAGCCTACGGATAACATAAAAAGCCAATTAACATATTTTGAATGTTATAGGTGACATGTACTGTATTCTTACAGTAAACATAAAAGAGAACATAAGACATTATTAAGACAATTATAAGGGAAAATACATTGATAGTACTGTACATATTTATTGAAAAATATCTGCATATAAGGGAACCCCTGCATGTTAGTCAATGTGCTATTCAAGGGTTAACTGTATTTTCTCCCAACATATTAAGCAATCCTCATTAAGTTATATATTTTCTTTCTGACCATTCCTTTTCTGTTTTATTGCCCCCTCCTCTTTGTCCTCCTAAGTATCAACAACTTCAGGGCTCTAGTCTTGATTTTTTGTCTTTCTCTTTTTCAGGGATGTCCTGGTTCAGCTTGGCTTCAGCTATCCCTGCTCTGCTAAGGATTCCTAGTCCTTTCCTGAACTTTCCTGAAAACCAGTTTAGCAAAGCTATTAAGAGCATTCATTTTCAAGTCCCAGATCTACACCTCATTGCTGTGTGCCTTTGGGAAAGCTTTTTAGTTTCTGGTCCTCCATTTCCTCATCCATAGAGTTGTGAGCAATGCATGCGCTACTACTGAAGGCATCTACATATTAGTGACGCTGTGCTAGTTGTAAATTATCTCAGGAGTGTTTGTTTGTTTGTTTGTTTGAAAATGTCTTTATTTTGTTTTGATTGAAACCAATTTAGGTTTCATTTAGCTTTTGAAAAAGTAATATATGCATATGTGAAATTTTTTAGTGTATAATATAAAAGGGTGTGCATGAAAAGTAAGTCTCAGCCACTCTTCCATAAGCAACTTTTTCTAGCTGTCAAGAATATTCTCTTGTATGGATATGCAACACTTTATTTATTCATTATTTAATTTGTGGATTTCAGGTTAACTCCAATTTCATTATTAAAATCAATGGTAGACATATTTGAATTTGAGGATAGATTCCTAGAATTGATATTGATGGGTCAAAGGATATATGCATATTTTCTACTTAGCTCAATGTAAATTGAGCTATAAAATACATACAATAAAATTAACACTTTTAAGTGTACAGCTCTATAGGTTTTGATAAATACGTAGTTGTATAACACCACCAAAATCAAGATATAGAATGCTTCTATTACCTCAAAAACTTCCCTTGTGTTTAGTAATGTGTTGGAGCTAGCCAATTGTTAAACTCTAAGGAATTTTCCAAGCCAGATGTTAAAAATGACCATTATTTAAAATTAAAATACATAAACTTACAATTCAATATATTATACTTTTAAAGGTGAAAAATACTAAAACCTCATTACTTTTTTTATTAAATTTATTGGGGTGATATTGATTAATAAAATTATATAGGTTTCAAGTGTACAGTTCTGTAATACATCCATCTGTATATTGAACTGTGGGTTTACCACCCGAAGTTGAATATCCTTCCTTCACCATATATTTGACCCCTTCTACCCTCTTCTACCTCCCTCTATCCCCCCTTACCCTCTGGTAACCACTACACTGTTGTCTGTGTCTGTGAGTTTTTGCTTGTTTGTCTTGTTCATTTGTTGCTTTCAGTTTTATATGCCACATATGAGTGAAGTCATATGGTTCTCAACGTTTTTTGTTTGACTTATTTCACTTAGCATGATAATCTCAAGATCCATCCATATTGATGCAAATGGCAACATTTCATCTTTTCTTATGGCTGAGTAATATTTCATTGTGTATGTACCACATCTTCTTTATCCAATCATCTATTGAAGAACACTTTAGTTGTTTCCATGTCTTGGGCACCATGAATAATGCTGCAATGAACATAGGGGTATGTATATCTTTACAGATAAATTTTTTCATATTTTGGGGGTAGATACCCAGAAGAGGGATTGCTGGGTCATATGGTAATTCTATTCTTAATATTTGAGGAAACTTCATACTGTTTTCCATAGTGGTTGTACCAATTTACATTCCCACCAGCAGTGTACGAGGGTTCCTTTCTCTCCACCACCTTTCCAACACTTGTTATTACTTGTGTTGTTGATAATAACCATTCTAACAGGTGTGAAGTGGTACCACATTGTGGTTTTGATTTGCATTTCCCTAATATCTAGAGAAATTGAGCATCTTTTCATATATCTCTTGGCCATTTGTGTGTCTTCTTGGGAGAAGTGTCTGTTCAGGTCCTCAGCCCATTTATAGATTGGATTGTTTGGCTTTTTGTTGTTGAGTTGTATGAGTTCTTTATATATTTTGGACATTAGCCCCTATCAGAGGTGTTGTTTGCAAACATCTTCTCCTATTTGGTTGGTTGCTTCTTTGTTTTGTTGATGGTTTCTTTTTCTGTCCTTCCTAATTATTTTACATTGTACTTTTATCTATAGTTATGACACCACTTGTATCTACTGTGTCTGTATGGTGGGCATACTATGTAATACTGCACTGGTTTACAGTTCTTCCCAATTCTATGTTCAGTGTCTTCACATTGGTAGTGTAAAATTGGACATGGTGGAAATATTTACACTAGGGTAATTGGTAAATGCTGCAAATCAGAGAGTTTTTACTTATAGAGCTTGTTGTTAAACATTTACCAGCATACTATTTTTCATACTCCTTTATAATCAACCCTTTCCCCCTGCCCCCAGCCCCTGGCAATGACTGATATGTTTTCTGCTCCTATAGTATTGCCTTTTCCTGAATTACATAAATCATACAGAATGTAGCCTTTTATACTTGGCTTCTTGCACTTAACATAATGCATTAGAAATTATTCCATGTTGTTGTGAATATCAGTAGTTGTTCCTTTGTATTGTTAAAGAATATTCTATTGAAAGGATGGATATCCTGCAGTTTATTTATCCATTCACCTATTGATTGATGTTTGATTTGCTTCAGTTTTTGGCAATTATGGATAAAGCCATTACAAATATTAACATACAGGTTTTTATGTGAATATAAGTTTTTATTGGTTTTGGGTGAATACCAAGGAGTTAGATTGTTGGGTCATATGATAAGTATATATTTAACTTTATAAAAAACATCAAACTGGTTTTCAGTGGCTGTACCGTTTTGCATTCTGACAAGTGATGTATAAGAGTTCTGGTTGCTCTGCATCCTTGCTAATACTTGATTTAGTTAGTTATAAAATTTTAGACATTTGAATAGCTGTGTAGTGACATCCCATTGTTGCAGCAGGAGCATTGGTCTGACATACCTATTTTAAGCTTCTTAGAAGTAGAATCCTTTACCTTAAGTTTTGAAGAATATTTTCACAAAATACATAATTTATAAGTTGGATGTGATTTTCTTGGAGTACTTTGAAGATATTACTCCATTGGCTTTGCTTTAATTTTTCTGTTGAGAGTCAACAATCAATCTTAGAAATACTCCTCTAAGTGTAGTATGTCTTTTCTTTCTGTTTCTGTTTAAGATACTATTTTAGTCTTTGGTTTTTTCAGAAGTTTTTCTATTATGTGCTTTTGTGTGATTTTGTGTATTTATATTGTTTAGGGTTCGTTAAACTTTTTGTATCAGTGGTTTGATGTCTATCATCATTCTTTTAAAAAATTTCGCAGCAATTGTCTCTTCAAATTTTACTTTTTCCCAGACTTTTTCTTCTCTACCACTGGGAATCCAATTACCTGAATTTTAGACCTGTTAATCTTTTGTATTAGGTTCTTTTCTATATTGTATCTATTTCTGTCTTTCTATACCTCCATTTAGATTTTTTCTTCTATTTTTCCCTAACTGTGTATTGACTCAGCTATTAAGCCTATCCATTGATTTTTTAAATTAGTGATTGTTATTTCATTCTACTTTTTCCATTTACTTATTTATTATAAATTCCATTCTTTCTGAAATTCTTCCACTTGTTATTTAATCCCTCAAATATATTAATCATAGTTATTAAAAGTCTATGTCTGATAATTCTGGGCATGAACTTTATAATAACTATCATTTTTTTGTTTATATTGTCTGATTTTTTTTCTTGGTCAAGATTTGTACTTCTTCTATTCTTGTTAGTTTTGATTGAGTGTTGAACATTGTATTTGGAACATTGTAGATATAATTTGTCTCTGGATATTTTGTAATCTTATTTTTCACCAAAGAGAATTTATTTTTACTTCTGAAAGGCAGCTAGACTAGAATAAGCTCACCTTAATCCAATCAGGAAATGAGATAATCAAATCTAGGCTTCAACTGATTTAATTGGTATAAAATTGAAAGATCTTCAGATCTGTAATAAAAATCCAAATTTGAGGAAGGTCAATTTTTTGTTGTTGTTGTTAGCTTGAATGCTTATTTTTGTTATTTTCCTTTTTTTTTTAAATTAAAGTTTATTGGGGTGACAATTGTTAGTAAAGTTACATAGATTTCAGGTGTACAATTCTGTATTACATCATCTATAAATCCCATTGTGTGTTCACCACCCAGAGTCAGTTCTCCTTCCATCACCATATATTTGATCCCCCTTACCCTCATCTACCACCACCCTCTCCCCTTACCCTCTGGTAACCACTAAACTATTGTCTGTGTCTACGAGTTTTTGTTTCTCATTTGTTTGTCTTGTTCTTTTGTTGTTTTTGGTTTATATACCACATATCAGTGAAATCATATGGTTCTCTGCTTTTTCTGTCTGACTGATTTCGCTTAGCATCATACTCTCAAGATCCATCCATGTTGTCACAAATGGTCCTATTTCATCTTTTCTTACCACTGAATAGTATTCCATTGTGTATATATACCACAACTTCTTTATCCATTCATCTGTCGAAGGACATTTTGGTTGTTTCCATGTCTTGGCCACCGTAAACAAAGCTGCAATGAACATTGGATCACACTTGTCTTTATGTATAAATGTTTTCAGATTTTTGGTGTAGATACCCAGGAGAGGGATTGATGGGTCATATGGTAATTCTATTTGTAATTTTTTTGAGGAACCTCCACACTGCCTTCCATAGTGGCTGCACCAGTCTGCATTTCCACCAACAGTGTATGAAGGTTTCTTTTCTCCACAGCCTCTCCAACACTTGTTACTATTTGTCTTGTTGATGATAGCCATTCTGACTGGGGTGAGGTGATATCTCATTGTGGTTTTTAATTTACATTTCTCTGATGATTAGTGATGTTGAGCATTTTTCCATATGTCTATTTGCCATTTGTATGTCCTCTTTGGAGAAATGTCTCTGAGGAAGGTCAAACTTTAAAACAGCAGCCAGTAGTGAGTGGTTGGGAAAGGAGCAGGTGAGTGAACAGGCAAGTTGGCACTGTGAGGACTTGTAATCAACCACTGTCAATCAATGTCAGTTTCTTGGTTTCTCATGGAAAACATCTCTATCTATCTATCTATCTATCTATCTATCTATCTATCTATCTATCTATCTATCTATCTGGTATGTATATACTTTTAAAAAATCTAAGCTTCCATTCTTATGAGGCCTAGTTTATTTGTGAAATATACTTACTCTTAGTGTGTAGTTTCTGGGGTCCAAAATAAGTCCAGGAATATATATATCTATATCTCTATATATCTCTATATATCTATATCTATATCATCATCTATATCATCAGGTCCAATGTACTTTGGTGGGCTCTGCACTCCAATTTTCACCTCCTTGTATCCCTAGTCCTTCGAAACTACTGAAAACTCTTCCATTTCTCAATCTGTCAGGCACTGTTTGTGAAATTGGCAGTCAATCCTCTTGAGGGAAAAAGTTGCCCCAAATGTCATTTCATGACTCTTGGCTTTCCCCCTCTTCTGGATTTTGAGTCTCCAAATTCTCATTCTCTTGGTAGTTCTCAGATGCTCAAACAGATTTTTTTAAAATGCATTTTGTGTCATTTTAATTTAATTTTCTCAGTAGGAGGGTGGGCCCCAAACATTCTTGATCATTGCTATTGGATGTAGTACTCCAACAGTAGTTCTAAAAAACTTCCCAAGTGATTCTAATGGGCAGCTGAAGCAATAAACAACAGACATAGAGCATAAAGGGCATGCAAGACTCTTCATGAATTGATTCCTTCAAACCATGTAGTCTAATGTTTTACCACAGCCCTTTCTTGACCTGCTGGCCCCCAAGCCCATGTGCCTTCCAGAGCTATGGAACTTCTTACTGTATCTGACGTGCCAGGCCACAGTGCTTTCTATTTTCCACCCTTTGTACTTACCACACTTCTCTGCCTGGCCTACTCCTGCTCATCCTTTATACCTCTTTTTAAGTGTTACCTCTTCATTTACCTCACTGAACTATTATGTGTCTTTTCTGTCAGTTTGTGAGGCTGTTAGCTGCTTTAAAGGTGAGACTCCGTCCTCTGGGATGTTCTGTCTAAGTCCTACTTATGTTCCTTCCAACTGCTTCCCATTCTTCCTCTTCTGACCTCCTCACACAACCCTACGGACACTCATTAAGGCTGTGAGCTCCTTGAAGGAAGGAACTGAGACAAGTGCTTAAATAATGGTTATTGAGTTGAATTAAATGAAACATTTTTATGATTTAAAAAAATAATAAAATGTCATAAAAGTAAGACTGTCTCTGAAAGTCTTATTTAATGACAGTCTTGGTAAAACTCAATCCATATCTACCTAAACTAGTACACAGAAAAATATTTGAAATGGTGCTCAATTCTTACTCTGTTGATTAATTATTTATTCTGTGCTCACCTCCCTGGAGATATAATATTAGCTAACTTTACTTAGTGCTTGATGTGTGCCAGGCATTATGCTGTCTTTCCCATGTGTTTTCCCATTTAATCCTCACAATAATCCTATGTAATAGATGCTATTATTATTATGGCTAAAATATGTTAAGTCATTTTACCAAGATCATATATCTAGGGAGTTGCTAAGCCAGGACATTAATCAAGGAATATCTGACCCTAAAATCCATGTTTGTATAACACCATACTAAACACTGGTAGGAAAAGCATGGTCAGCTATACCTGGGCTCAGACTTCAGTCTCATCAATAATTAACAGTGTATCATAGGACAAACTGCTTAACCTTTTAGAGCCTCTGTTTCTTCATCTACAATAAATGAATGCAATACCTCCCTGAAAAGTTCTGAGGAAAAGGTCTGGCATGATGTCAGGTGTGTTATAGGTGCTTGAAAAATAGGATCACACACATAATTTTGTTAATGTCTTTCTCTTATTGTTGCCTTTTCCACACCATTTGTTATTTGCTATATCTAATTAGTTATGCATTCTTTTTCTATACTCTAGGCAGTGCTAACATGGTTTTAACTAACTGCATATGAATTACCAGTAGTGACATATTTATTATCAATTGCACAATTGCTTTATTTAGTTCTAGTAAAACATTACTTCAAGTGCAAAATATGTCTAGTTAAGAACAAATTATCCATGCTAATAAACAAATTTGACACAAGCCATTATTTACTGAGCTTAAACCTGGTATTTGTTGAAAAGCCCCAAGTCATTTCATTTTTGCTGAAGACTCATATTTAACTAATTATATAATGTACTCATTTATTACTGTCAAGATATACTTCTGTCTTTTTAACAAAGGAAATAGTCTAGCATTTAGTTCATGTTCTACAGAATTATTTTTTATTGGGGAGGGAAAAAGCCAGAGAGATTTCTAAGAAACCAGAATGAAAGGAAAAAGTAATGGATTAGCACTGTTCAATATACTATTCATAAAGTGGTCATATTTCAGTACTCTTGCTTTCAGTCTGGCTACCTAGCTTTATCTTATCACTTGGATTTTTAGAAAAGACCACACTGATATTTGTTCCCTTAGTTATTTTAAATATTGAGGTCTTTTTAACACCCACTTTCTTCACATTTAATTGATTCAACTGCACAGGTCATCCATCTGTGCCATGGAAGTGGGTGAAGACACCTGCAGGGAATTTGTAAGACTTATTATTTTATAATAGTAGCCAGAGAGAGGGCTATAGAAAGAGCCTGGTTTTCTAAAATTTTCTGATAAGAATCACCTTGGGCATGTGTTAAACACGTAGCTTTCCAGGTCTTGCTCCTAGAGATTCTGATTCAATGGGCCTGAACATCTACAGATGATAACAAGAAGCCCAGGTAACGTTTCAAACTTATCCTCCGGTACATTTGGAAAACACTGTTATAACGATTATATGAGCTTTAAAAATATTACCTTTTTGTTTGAGAAAATGGAAGCAATTTATTCTCTTTTGTTCCAATATATACATGAGATTCTGTAGGCTCCACCTTCAAATACGTGCATCTCCAAAATTCAGCTTCTCTACAAAACATGTTACACTAAGTTTGTCTAGGCTATTAGAGAAAATAGATGGATTTATACAAATGGCTCAGGAGACAGGAAGGGAAGCAGTAGCTCACCTTGATATGATACTTGATATAGTCCTCCCAGAAAATGACCCTCACAAGCCATTTTCTGGGAGGATTCAGCCCTGGAATGGCTGCATTAGGTCTGTGCAAAACCCCACTTATGGCACCCAAAAGAGTTGCTGTTTCTAAAGCAAAGTAGTGTTCTGTTTTTTCTATGGATGTTATGATAACTCTTGCTACCCTGGCTCCAACTGGTTGAACCAGGGATCTGGGGGGAAACCAAGAGCAACCATACATGTACTAGACACACAAGAAGCCAGCTGACTTTGCAAAGGCTAGACAAGAGATTCTGCTCAATAATAACACTTCCTATTGGGTGGAGGTACTGCAATCTAACGAAACTCCCTTTTGGAAAGTAATAAATGCTTTTAGGTACAAAGAGAAGGCAAGTTTAGACTGCATATCCAATGACCCTGGCCAATTATCATTGTGTCTTAAAACACCGAGATCCTGAGTGACTATAACTACTGAGATGTGTCATTTATTACACTACGATTCCATGAAATCTTAAAAAGAGGCTTTCCCCCCAGAGTAATCTGTCCCATCCCTTTCGTGCAAGCCTAAATAGCCAAGTAATATGAGCACGCATTCTCTGAAACTGGGCACTGATCCCATGTCAATCAACACCACTGAAAGAGCTATGGGTCCTGGGAAGATCAGCACATAGCAGAAATTAGCTACTTGCCTTTAGTCCAGGAACCTGACTATATTGAGGAAGGTAATATTCATTTTATATTATGACCAATACAGCATAACATCATCTAACCAGAATGAATGCCACTATCAAACACCAACTTTATTCAAGGTTCATAGTTGAGACGACAGAATCTACTCTATTGTGAGCAGGAAGGGATTTATTTAGAGGTGCTAAAAGTTCACATAATCATTGTGAGGGCTAAAGAAATAGACTCTGGTTTAACTTTTCAGGATACATCTCAAAATGATGCTGCAGAACTAGAAAGTCAAGGGAGCTGCTACCTCTGACATGATCAAAAGCTGAAGGGTCTGGAAACTGCTGCTGTGACTCCTGGATCCAGAAATGTACCGCCCTCAGCATGAGCCACATAAGCAAAATAGATGCTTTGTGATCTACCTCTCTCCCACATGTAGAAAATATTGCAGTATGACACTCCAAAATTCCTTTTAGGTCCGAAGCATGGTTCCCCAGATGCAGCTCACCACTGGCAATTTCCCCTGGCCATAGGAAGAGGCCTAGCCCAATGTATGTTCCACACATTGACTGGTTGCTGCAGGAGTGAAAGATCCAGCCTCTTTGTCTCAATTAGGGACAACTCTCAAGAGCCATCCTAGCTACAAAGCATCTCACAGAATCAGCTGATGCTTCTGTAGCTGTTGATCAGTTCTTAGTTCAGCTTCTTTTTCTTCCTATCAGAAGCAAATGGGTGCAGTTACTGTAATGTGCAACAAGGTCAGATTTACAGCCAGGGCCTGATTCACAGAGAGCTTTGGAGATGATTAATAGAGTGTAGTCTTCCTAGAGGGAAGAGAGTTGGGCAGCCAACATGGGTATTGTTCAATCTATACAATCAAAAGAAATCAAGGATGGATAGTTAGGAGAGTGAAGGCGGCATCCCTAAGAAGTAGACATGACCCCTTGCTCAGTTCCTAGACTTGAGCCCATTCTCAGATCTGGAATCCATTGACTGACTGAACAAGAAGCTAGGTCAACAGGAAGAAGGATCCCACAGTACCATGGAAAGTGTATAAGGTAATGATCCCCCTGCCCTCCTCAGAGGGACCTACAGTTACTTACTTGGGTAACTATAGATTAGGAAAAGGAAAATACTCAGACATTTTGAAGACTAGTGGACATGGACTCCAAGTTGACTTTGACAGCTGGGGACCTGAAGAGATATGACCCCTCTGTTAGCTGTGGAAGTGAGGTAATAAATGGAGTTCTGGCCCAGGTCTGACTCACAGTGGGTCACTGGTCATTTCAATAGTCCCTGCATGGATATTTTGAACGGATATACTTAATAGATGGCAAGTCTTCCACACTGGTATCTTGGTCTATGAGGTTAGAGCTATCATAGCAGGGAATAGTAAATGAAAGCCTCTAAAACCACCTCCCTCTTCCTGCCAAGATCATATATATAATAAATTTTATGAATCATATCCTGGGGACAGTGACAGAGATAAATGCCAGCACAAATACTTTGGAGGCTTTGGTAAGTCAATGAGCTCCAGAGGATAAGAGATACCCTACGAAATTCAGAGGCTCCCGCATCAGGACAGTGTTTAGGGCCTGGGGCATGCCAGGACATCTATTCCAAAGTAAAGGACGAGTATTGCATCTCACACTTCCCACCACTAAGAAAAAAAGATCAAATATATGGTGATGGAAGGAGAATTGTCTCTGGGTGGTGAACACACAATGTGATATATAGATGATGTAGTACAAAATGATACACTTGAAACCTATGTAATTTTACTAACAATTGTCACCCCAATAAGTTTTAATTAAAAAAATATTTAAAAAAAGAAGAAGAAGAAAGCACAGTGTCTGATAGACCTCTTTGGTTTGGTGTGCAGCAAATTCCACACTTGGGAATATTTCTCCAATCCACTTATCAGGGAACAAGGAAGCCAAGGTAGGTAGGGGTGGGATGGGGAGGGGAGAGCAGTAAGTGTGTACAGTAGGACCCAGCTTCTGTACAAGCAGTCTCATCACTTAAGCAATACTAGGGTACTAGGACAGAGATATCTGTAGTGGAAATAGATGCCCTGTGGAGTTAAACAGATGCCCAGTGGGGAAGTCATAACATAGACACCTAGCCAGGCAATTGGTACCTGCAGCAGAAAAACACATTCCATTTGAAAAACAGGCCCTAGTGTGACACTGGTCTCCTACTCCAAGATATCAAGTGGCCATCTGGTCAGAGTTGGCCATCTGTTCAGAGTTAACCATCTGTCAGATCCATCAAGTCATGTGGTTTGTGGTCTGCAACCATCTATTGTAACATGGAAGTGGTGCATCTGGGATTGGCACAAATTAGCTGCACAAGCAGGTGACCCCAACCCCTGTGTCATCCACAACTCAGTCACTGATGTGTCTCTCTTCCAGCGCACACATGTGGCCACATGATGAGTCTTTATTGCCAGCTGATAGAAGAGAAAAATGTTAAACTTCATTCTAGGACACAATACACTTGACACCAACCAACATTATATGAGTGCTGTAACCCCAACAGGTAGAATGCATATATAGGAACTAAGGGGTAGAAGTAGGAGTGACCATAATTACCACCCTCCCAGTGACCCACTGGGGTGAGGGGGACCCTGCGCCTTTAGGCTCTATGGCTCATCAGGCCCAAAGACCAGCATTCAAGGCAAAGAGTCACCATACAAGTAGGAATAATTGTCCTTGATCACCAAAGGAGGTCGGGAACTACTGCAAAAAAGATGCAGAAAACTGATTGTGTCATTCTGATGATTGACTGGGGTTGGCATCTTTAAGCTTGATCCTGTGCAATTTTGATGCTAAATGGACAAGTGTGGCTTTTCGGCCACAGCCTGAGAAGACCATGCTGACCAAGGATTCAGCATGAGTGAGGACTTGGTCACCCCACCAGTGAGCCACCTAGAGCAGCAGAGGTAACAACTAAGAGTGAAGGGAATCTAGAATGGGCTGTAGAGATGAGAGACAGTGACTATCAGTTGTAACCTTAAGACCAGCTGTAGCATTGAGGACTGTAGTTCATTTGACCAATCTCTTTTATAAATTTTCACGGGAAATGAAGACAACCAGAATCCCTGAGAAGCTGTTTGTAGATGGGGTAAATATAGTATCAGCAAGTGGGTCTGAGCAGCATTATGGGTGCTCAGTAGAGGCTCTGGGCTCTGTGGCAGGCCAACCACACTTCTCCTTAAGACCCACACTTTTCCTCAGAATCTGTTTCCGGAGAACCCAATCTAAGATACTATGTAATTTAATTTCAAATCCAAGTTTCATGTGGTGCATCTGATTACTGCTATCTACATTACATGTGAAATGCTAACCATAAGGGGTCTGGAAATATACTAATTAGCATCGCAAACTCTGAATTACTGGAAAGCATGCCTGAATGAGATTAGACTGTGTCCCAAGGAAGTTGATCCACAGTACCCATCAAGCCAGGGCATAAAGATATGTATAAGAAGCCCATCTGGTATGCTGATCTGTCTTCTAAATTAGGAAATGGTGGCTCATAATTATTATTGAGCCACCATTGTAATGGAGCAGGGAGAATGCCTGCTTCTACTTCAATGTCTTTGTTCTCCTCATTGTTAGCACAGAATAGTTTCTCCTTTGAAGTTGGCCAATCACAGCCAACAGGCCAAGCAAGTTGTCTAAATATGTGCCTAGGATGATTGTCTATCACAAGCACTTGAGGGCTTTGGCAGGACACTGATATTCATCAATGATTTCCTTTGTGCCAGGCATGGTGTGTGGTGATTTTCTAACAAATTCTCATAGCAACTCCATTACTACTTAGGAAACTGGAAACAGAGACTTGGGAATTAAATCATTGTTTTGTTTGTGTTTGTATCATGGTGGCAGTTTGTGGGATTTGAACTTGCCTCTGACTCCTAAGCCCATTCTCTTTCCACAATACTGTGATATCTATGACAAACAGAGAGTGCACATAGTTTCCTTTTCAACTACAGGCAGGTTGAGCTGCTTACTCTGGGGTGATGAAACAAAGGGTCCTGGTTTTGTATTTCCTTACAAGATGCTTCTGTGGTGTGTGGTCTCACTGCTGTGGACTGCATCCCAGGCAACGTCCATCCCATGTGCCCCTGGACATGAGGGGAATCAGCCCAGAGAGACCTGGAGGCTGGACACACCATCCCCATGAAGCCAGCTTGGAGGTCAGGGCCTGCTGAAAGCTGAACAGAAGGAGTGTTTTTTTGTGTCTTAAAAGCAGTGCATGGCCATTTCAGTGTTCCATGGAGAGATGAGCCCAAAGCCAACACATACATCTGCAGCATCTTCGGCAAGTTCATCGTATCAAAGGACCAGAGCTCCAAACCTCTGTTGGCAAATAAGAAGGCAGTTTGAACCTTGTCAATTATTTACCTGAATATATGGAAAGAACTTCTCCTATCTCTGCTTCACTGGTCTGAGAATTGCATGTATAGGACAGAGACCAACATTTGCTGAGTACCTACTGTGCCCTGGGCATTAAGAAAAGCAACTCTAAAATTCTCTTCAGTCACATAGGGAGTTGGGCATTGTTATCCAGCATTTATAGGCAAGGACATTGGGATTTGGGGAAATTTAGTAAATCACCCAACATCCCCACACTGAAGAATACTAGGCTGAAATTCAAGTCCAGTCTGTCTGGCCTAAAGTCCATACTTTGTGTAACACACTCTTCAGGTGGAAAAGCAAGATAAGGTGAATATGGCAGAGCTAGTTTCCATCCATGGCCTTAGTGCTTTCCCAGAATTCCTTTGCTGAAATGCATTTGCTTGTCTATCTTAGGAATCAAGATTGTGGTTTTGCAGCATCTCTCTGGAAGGGATGTGTTTACAAATGGTGCAGAGCTTTCTCAGCCAAGAGCTCTTAAATATTACGTGAATATATTCTCCTGAGGAATTCACCAAGCAAGCATGCTGGGTCATCTTGCCTTGGACTACACGGACACCTGCACACACAAAACTCACTCTCTGCCCTCCGTGTTCTCACACACAGATGCACACTTTCTCCCATTCTCTCACACGTGCTCGCTCTCACTGCACACCTGTTACCGCCGCTCAACAAAGGCAGTTTTGTGCTGTGAAAGCACCAACTCAGAAGGAAAACATAAACCATATGGAGGGAATGGCCGAGGGAAGTTCTTAAGCAAATAAATAACACAACTTGTCTCATGAATTTTCCCTTGGGGTGAAGATGAAGTAAAGGGAACCAGTGCCCACCTGCCACGGTCTTCTTGCCAATTGCAGTTTGCTTCCAAATTTAATGGAGAAAAGTAGCCCTTTCCTAGGACTGTCGAGTCCATGACAGAGGGAAGCAGAGCCTGGAAATGTCAGTTGCTAGAGGAACGGAATATGATGCAGCAGATTCCAACTATTGAGGGAAATCACAATGTTCCTTTGCCGAATTAACTTCAAGAGCCAGATAATTAAGAGAAGATGTAAATTTGGTACCGAGTCATATAATCTTCCATTTGCACTCCTAGTTAAACTGTACGTATCTGTAAGCGTACAAGTTTACAGATCATTAAATTATTTTTTAAAAATCATCCCACTGAGTAGAAAACACTATGACGGATCCTGCAGGAAGCTTTCTAGTTGTTCTTCATAAAAATGTCCTGAAAAATCTGAGTGTTTGATGTGAGACACTTCAAAACTGAAAAGTTACAGGGTTTTACTTTCATTTTCGTTTGGTCTACCTTTCTCATAGAGAAGAGAGAAAATCTTAGCAAAACAAGGAAAAGCAGATAAAGTGGCCCATGGAGAAGTGAGAACCATGGAGTGGCTGGAAATGAGTTTTTAGTGATCATTTTCACAGAAAGGATGCCGGGGAAGGCTCTTGGGATTAACAGCTAGCAAGGGAAGAACAGCTCTGACCATGTCCAGTGTATGTGCCACTACATTACCCTGCCCAGAGGGAGAATGTTAGAGGATAAAAGGGAAGTCTGGAAATTTCCCCACAAGAGCAATCTATCCACAAGACAACACTGAAAATAATTATTACATTGACACCATCTTCAAAATGATCCCTGTTTCCTGGGACCCATGTAGTTGTCGCTATTTGGAATAAATTTGAAGAAATATTAATTTACTCCCTTCAGTGCCCCAGAGTGGATTGGATGGTGCAGGGTTTTGCATTGCATGGCTCCTAACACGATTCCAAGGAGTGTCTTGGGCACCAACAGGGCTGGGAGCCAACATTTAGTATTTCTGTCTCAAATTTCTCTTGCAGGGTCCATGAACATCTCATTTTCTAATTCCATTTCTCATAAAACAGGCCAACATCTGCCTTTTGTTATTTCTAACCCTCATTGTTTTTGAAACACTCACAGTACATTTTGAATAAAACTGCCTTTACAACAACTGCCTGGCAGGGCCTGGGCATAGTCATCCCCTTGGCAGAAGGCTCACACCCTCCCGCTCCCCTTGTCACCCATATACCCATGGGTTTATAAGCACCCAAGGGGCAGGATGCTTCGTGAGGCTACCTGTGGGGTTTGCCCAAAATGTGGGACTTCAAGATCTCTGGGAATTATGAAAAAGAAATAGTCAACCAAGCAATTTGTAGTGAGGGGATTTTTACATGATTAGATGGAGACAAAGGCGAGAGCCTCTTCCAGACCTTTCTTTTTCACACACGGCCAAATTTGTTATTCTTTCTCTATGCCTTCCATTTTTCATAAGGGACTGTAAGAAGAAACAAAAGAAAAGCTATTAAGATATATTTTGGGGTAGGGCATAAATGGAAAAGTAAAACTAAAGTCTTTCAAATGTGATCTGGAACAAATTCTCCCACATCTCACTGCTGCAAGGAGGCCAGACGGCAATGCTTCAAAGGAGAGAAGGGAGGATTTGTTCTGGTCAGGTCACATGGAAATGGAAGAGGGAATTAGGAGATAGGGAGGAGGGTTCAAGTCATAATTCTTCACCAAGAGTTGACGAATCTTTCTAAGACATAACACAGTGGCCCCACTTTGAAGGAGTTCGTTTAGTTCACTTTTTTAATCAGTTTTTTATTCACTCAAATCAACTCACATGCCTTTGAAACAAGGGAGTCACCCTTGCTCTCTGGAGTCACAGGGAAACTAGAGCTTTGGGGTACAGCTGACATAAGCAAAGTTGCTGCCACACACACACACACACACACACACACACACACAGTGGCATAAAATTCCTTCTTAAAAGTCTTATTGCTACTTCACAAATCCAACCTAACTCAGGGCGCACTAGGATCAAGAGTAGTGCCTACGATAGAAAAGGAGAAATCAAATCTGGAGTCCAAATATTAGAATAAAATTCTACCTCTGTTGGTTTCTAGCTCGATGGCCTTCTTTGAGTGGCCTGAGCTCTTGGAGTCTCAGTTTCCTCAACCAAACATTAGAGAGAATTTGTGGGATTTATTTGGGAATCAAATAATGTTAGATGAAAGCACGGTGACGAGGCTTGAGAACTATCAAAGATAGAAAAGATGATTCAAATGAGAGAGGTCATCAACAATGCTCAGCCAGTTGCTGACCATTCCTCTGGGGTCAGTTCTCTCCCAGGAAAAAACAGGGAGTCCTTGCACTGATTTTAAAATTTTTATGAAACATGACCTCATTGTGAAATCTTGAACAAACAGAAGCTTTTCCACTCTTTTAATTGAAAACATTGTTTAAAATGTTCACTTGGCCCATTTTCTTGCCTTATTAAGTAGCCCATAAAGGACAGGACAGAGTCTTGATTTCAGCACTTTCTGAAGCCCCAGCATCGCCAACTGGCACTAGAGACGTAAACGTGGAGAGGAGATTTCACTGGGAAGGAAGCAGAGAAGACACAGGGGCCCAGGGAGGTCGGGCACATCCCCCAGTTCACTAGTCTGTCCATCATGGAGCCTACACCAGCTAGGACTGTGCTGAGCGCTGACCTTCTACGCTCCCCACCTGCTTCTCTCACAGTCCTCTCACACTCAGTTGTTGATGATAACTCATTCTGCCGTATGTCATATGCTCAGATCCAAGCCTCTGGAGTCCTTGACTCCCCTTTCACACCCTCCACATTCACTCCATCACTAAATCCTACGGGCTTTGCTCTAATGTTATCTGAGAATCCCATTTCACTGCTGCCACTCTGATCCAAGCCGCCATCATTTCTCAGAAATTATTTCAGAAGCCTTCTTCTTTTTGCCCCCATCTCAACATGACAGGTAGAGGAAGCCTTTTAAAGTGTAAGTCAGATCATGTCTCTCCTCTGTTCAAACTCTCCAGTGGCTCCCAACTTTACCTAGAATAAGAGCCACAATCCTGATGACTTTGTGTCTGATCTACAAGGTCACACATGTAATGGCTTCTCATTTACGCTCTGTCTCATCTCAGTACTCTTCTTTTACTGTTTTCTGGCTTCTTCATTGCTCCTTAAACATACTAGATACTCTCTTGCCTCAGGACCTTTGCACTTGTTCTCTTGGAATTCTCTTCCCCTGGACACCTACAAGGCTGGCGCCCTCATCTCCTTTTGGTCTGTATTCAGATGTCACTTTCTTAGTGAAATCTTTCCTGGCCACCCTGTCTAAAATGATAACTTCTCCACCACCACCAATCTATAAACTTTCTATCACTTTTTTTTTTTTTTTTGCTTTTTCTGTTAGTTTTTATGATTAATATATCACACACTTGACTGATTTTATTTTCCTCCTCTACTAAAATATAAGCTCCGTGAGGGAAGGGAGGTTACATTGTGTCTACAGCACAAAGTAAGTACTCAATGAATAATTGTTGACTAGATGAATGAAGTGACCTCTAAAAACCCTTGACCACAGTAGTTTAAACAGAGAATAGAAATCTTACACGATTCGAAGTTCCAATTAGGCATATCCGGGCTCTATAGCAATGCCATCAGAGACCAAGTTTCATCCCATTTTTCCATTTAACCATGCTGAACCCAAAGGTCTTTATCTGCAAGCTTTTTGCCTCATAGTTGCAATATGGTTGCTGTGCCACCAGACAACACATTATCTTTCCAAAGCAGAAAGAAAATGTAGTGGAAGAGTAGAATATAGCCGTATTCAAAAAGCAAAAACTTTCCCCCAAACCCTAACCTTATATAGCATTAACCAGAACTTTATTAAATGTCCATGCCTAGCTGCAACATCAAACAAAAATGGGTTTTATCACTGAAGAAGAAAGGGGAATGAATTCAAGGCAGGCAGCTCACAGCATCTGCCATAGAGCGTAAGCCTCTGTTATCCTTCAATACCACCTCATGCTTCTCTGCTTGAACAAGATGGGAAGGGGCTTAAGAGACCTCAAGGCACACAGAAAGATGTGGAGAAAGCTTTGAATCAGACTGTTGCTAGAGAGAAAAAACTTCAGTCCTAACCTGGGAGAGGAGCTATGGAGTGGAACACTTAAAATTCCTCAGCAGCCATGTCTCCAGCTTGGGGATGAAGCTGATCAGAGAGGGTAACGGAAATGTGCAGAAAGAGAAAGATGCATGCAATCAAGTAGCTAGAAGCCTGCAAGTCTTTGCTTCTAGGTGTGATGGGGGCCTCACTACAAGGTTTTGTAACAGTGATGATGGGGGTACTTTTATTCCATGCCTTGACCTAAGCAAGAGATGCATGAATTTCAACGTGGCTTACTATCCCATCTAAACGAGCAGTTCTCAGCAAGGATGAGTCAGCTGGGGAGGTCAGCAACCTACACCATTTGTGTGTGCCTCTCCACGTGCCCCCACAACAAGTACACAGAGAGGGAACATGGAGCCTCCAGTGCAAACTCTCTCCCTTTCCCCCTCTGTGGTGAATGTTTTTAAATATCCGTTCAGGTGATTCTGATACTCAGCCCTCCTTGAACAGCAGCTCTGTTCTAAACCCAAGGCAGGAAACTGGGTGCAGAGGAGCAAGGTAATCTGTGTGAATAGCCAAATGGGGTCACTGCCCCTGAAGTGGTGCAGATTCCCCATGTACTGAGCTATGCAGAAAGCAGGTGCTTCTCTGTCTGAACTTCCTCATATCTTCACATTCAAATATGGCCGACACTGTGAGGTGGCAGGTGGGGAGGAAAGCCAGGAGAGGGAGGTCTGCCTTGTTCAATTTTTCAGAAAGCCAGCTAGTGTTGAACTGAGCAACAGTGTCTGATCGCCTCAGCACTCTAGAAAGAAAGGCCGCAGCCCTTCTGCAGAGAGATTTAGGCTGTGTGTCTGCTATAATTATGACAAGATGCACAAAGAATCTCAGGGACCTTCCACAGTGTCTGACAATGCTGAGGAGAGAGGATGGAACCCCAGCTTCTCCACCACCTCAGAGGACACTGCCTGGGCTGCCCTGGGAGACCTCCCTGTCTTTGCAACCATGAACTGGTTACGGCCAAGAGAACCCTGTGTGAGTGTTGATTTGGAGGGAGGCAGAAGGTTGGGCAACTATATGCTGTGATTAAAAAACACTATAACATCTAAAAACTTTGAGAAGTCTCCCCAAACCTTTCATAAAAGGATGGTAGAATGATCTGGAAGTTTGACTTGAGAGAAAATGTTTGAGGCATCTGACAGGGATTTCAAATATTTGAGTAAGAAATTAGGCATGTTCTTTTAAGTATCAGCAGGAAGAGCAAGGGAGCAAGGCAAAAATTACATGAGTTTTCCTGGTTTTCTTTTAGTCAGCAAAAGCTGTACCACAGTGGGAGAGACTTCTACTGAAGGAAGTGAGCTGCCTGTCTCTGGATGTATTCACGCGAAGATGGAGTCGTGATCTGCAGGCATGTTGTTGAGTGGACTTCTCATTGGTGGAGGCATAGACTAGATAGCCTCTTCCAGCTTTAAGAGCCCTTAAACCTGTGATGCCCCCTTCGCCCGTGTGACTCAGTGACTCAATGTCCACAACTAAGAATGACAGGTCTTCTTCTCTCTCTCTCTCTCTCTCTCTCTCTCTCTCTCTCTCTCTTTCTCTCTCATATTACTCTTGAGAAAGCAAATGCTAACCATTCTCACTGGACTTTTAATGCTTCAAAAGTTTTCTTTTCTGACAGTGGCATGACTCAGGGGAGCTTGGCTGGGCTTCAGCTCCCTCCTAACTCAGTCACCTCCTACAGATTAGCGAGTAGTCCCAGTAGAGCCTGTGTGATTACTCTGCAGGCCAACTTCAAGACAAATTCTCTAGCTCTTAAACAATATATTCCCAAGGTCTCTGATGTGATACTGACTGAGCAGGTCAGGGAAAGGGTTATAAAAATGTTTCCAGGTGATTCTGACGTTTCGTCAGATTTAGGAACACTTTCCTAAGCTTTGTCTCAACCAAATCTCCAAGAATCACTGAGAAGGATTATTTTGACCTTAATCTATCCAGCTTGTAGATTTTTATGGGATGCTCTGACTCTGATCCATGTGTCGCTTATCCCTCCAAAAGCTGCCTCTGTCTTCTACCTCAGTGAGCTGCAGACCCACTGGTCACTGGCATCTCACCATTGTCGTGATCTTTGATGGCCAGCACTCTTCCATCCCAACCACACTCCTCCCTCAACTTCCCCAACCAGGCTGTATCTTTTTAGATTACTTGTGTCAATAGGTGTTATGACCGCCATAAGGATGAATAAAGTTTTTGAACTATTTATACATAACGTTCACCTGGGATTTTGAACCTGATGTACATGTTTCACTTTGTGGTCCTGGTTTGTTTGTATATCCTCCCCCCAGGCCCTACCATCCTCTAGTTTCTCAAGGGCCAGGACTATATCTTTATCTTGAGATTTCCTGCATCTAGTACAAAACCAGGCACAAAGTATATGCTCAATACTTGGGGAATGAAGAAGGGAGGGCAGGTGGGAAAAAAGGGTATGCTTGTCCCAAGGGTTATGTCCAGTTTCAATAAAGATTGCTTGAGTTTGTGGAAAAATGCAAATGACAGACACAGATGGAAGTGGACTGTGTGTGTGTGTGTGTGTGTGTGTGTGTGTGTGTGTGTATGAAATGCACAGGGAAAGGGGACTGAATGTTGCTAATCTTTTATGCCTTATCAAAGTCATAAAGCTTTGTGCTGATAGCACAACTCACCACTCTTGCCTGCCCTCAGCCTCTCCCAGCATAAGTTTTCGTATTTTTATACTGCTCCTCATAAAGATAGCCAGCTATCCTGACTGCAGAGTTTTCTAAAGTCATTCACTGACACTTTTTTTTTTTTTTAGCAAATACCATGAGTACCTTGAGACAAATGCATTATGGAGACAACTGTCATCACAACCACATGTGGTATTATTTACTCACGTCAGTTTGAATGATTAATGTGGAAAAGTGGCGGGGCAACTAATAAGATTGAGGGCCATGTAGGACAATTTCTATGTGATTTTAAACAATGCCCACACTGTCCATGGCAAGTCGCAAACACATGAATAGCTGGCACTGCTGCCTCTTCTCTCTGCTGACTCCTTTTCTCAGCTGGGTCCTCCCCTTACACTCCCCATACCCAGGGGCTCCAAATTTTTCATCTGCAGCCAAGGAAGAGAAAGCGGGGACCCTTTCAATTTCAGCAGCCTGGGGGCTGTGAGTGGTGGCAGCCATCTGGCTGACGTCATTGGTGACTCCTCAGACAGCCAGAGGACAGATGAGACTCATGGGGCCTTGCGAGAGAGTCCAGGATTCTTGGCAGTCTTTGCCCCCTTGAGCAAGTGGTTACGTAGACAATGTTAAAAAACAAATGATGCCTCATTCTTCAGAGAAACGTCAATGAAATGGAAGAATGTGGAAGAGAACAAGGTGATAGACATAAGTCAGGTCTGTTAGGTCTATAAATATCTAGAATCCCGCTTACCAAGTTTGATGTTCATCTCCAGGGAATAACAAATTTCTGTGTTCTTTTCTTTGTGGAAAGCCTGAGACTACATGATAAAACAGTTTATCAGCATCCATCTTTACTACTAGTCCTATGAGCATTACTCCATATCTCCATTTTACTGAGAGTTTGCTAGCAAGGCACTAAATGCCTTGAATGTATTGCTTTGTTTAAATCTCAAAGTGGACAAGGAAAATAAGGCTCAGGGAGTTGAAATAAACTGTTCAAGGTCATGCAGTGGTAAGCGACCAGTTGGAACTGAAATCCAGGACTGTATGACTCCATAACCTGAGTTCGTCACACATCCGCCTTGTGCGTCATCTGCTTTCATTGCATTCCTTTGGTTTTGTGGTATGTGGGGGAAGATGGGGTTTAGTGTTATGAGAGGAAAGTAGAGGAAGTGGCAGAGTCCAGCCCTCCTCAGAATGCCTACAACAGGGTCACGTGCAGGCCCCGGGTGGGATGCAGGGGTGGTGGCCCTGGGTAGGCGTATAGGCAAGCTGGCTACCAAACAAAGGAGGTAATGGAAAGAAACAGTGGCCTTCTCCTTCTGGATTACAAATCATGGCACCAATCTCAGCAACTTTGGTTCAGGAGTACTCTTTTCCATGATGTCACCTCAGCTTTAAGGCAAGCGTTGTCTAGCACATGAGACACGAGGTAGATTCAGCAGAAACTGAAAACTGGGACTGCCTCTTACAAACATCACTAGTGGCTCTGACCCTTGTTGAGAAGTTTTGTAACACTTTAAAAGGAAAGCCTGAGGCACACAGTTCATACATTTGCCTGTGGCTCTGCTCCTCTTGGGGTCCTTGGTCCTGCTACGTGTTCGGATGGCTAGCTATCAAAGCTTCTCATCAGTCCTACAGGAAAATCCTTGTCAATTAAGCTTGGTGGCATGATGCAAGGCTATCCGAGAGTGTTGACACCACCGGCCCTTGTGTGTGTGGGTTCTGATATTGATGTCAGACAAGACCTGAAATCAGATTCAGTAGCTTACTTATTTTCCTGTGATATGAAAAAAAGCTATATTTTTCATGCCAACAGACAGTAAGAAGCAAGCAAACAAAAAAAGTATCATTCTGAGAAAGTTTTAAAAATGTTATAGCCAGACATAAAAACAGACACATAGATCAATGGAACAGAATAGAGAGCCCAGAAATACATCCATGCTTATATGGTCATTTAATCCACAACAATGGAGGCAAGAATTTACACTAGGGTAAAGACAGTCTATTCAATAAATGGTGCTGGGAAGTCTGGACAGACATACACACAAAAATGAAGCGGGACCACCTCCTTACACCATATACAAGAATAAATTCAAAATGAATTAAAGACTTAAATGTAACATCTGAAAACATCAAACTCCTAGAAGAAAATATAGGAAGTAAATTTGCAGACATTACCCTTAGCAATATTTTTACTGATATATCCCCTCAGGCAAGAGAAGTAAGAGAAAAAATAAGTATATGGGATTACATCAAACTAAGAAGTTTATTCACAGCAAAGGAAACCATTAATAAAACAAAAAGGCATCCTACTGAATGGGAGAAGATATTTGTCAGTGATACATCTGATAAGGGGTTAATATTGAAAATTTATAAAAAACTCATTCAACTAAACACCAAAAAAACAAACAATCCAGTTAAAAAATGGGCAGAGGACATGAAGAGACACTTTTCTAAAGAGGACAACAGGCCAACAGGCATATGAAAAAATGTTCAACCTCACTAATCATTAGAGAAATGCAAATAAAAACCACAATGAGATACCACCTCACTCAGGTCAGAATGGCTATCACCAATAAATCAACAAACAAGAAATGCTGGCAAGGATGTGGAGAAAAGGGAACCGTTGTGCACTGTTGCTGGGATTGCAGATTGTCTCCACTATGGAAATCAGGTACCTCAAGAAACTGGAAATGGAACTACCTTATGACCCAGCAATGCCACTCTTAGGTATCTATCCAGAGAAATCCAAAACTCTAATTTCAAAAAAAATATGCACCCCTATGTTTATTGCAGCACTATTCACAGTAGCCAAGACATGGAAATAACCGAAATACCCATCAGTAGATGACTGGATTAGGAAACTGTGGTACATTTATACAATGGAGTATTACGCAGCCATAAAGAAGAATGAAATTTTACTATTTACAACAATATGGATGGACCTGGAGAACATTATGCTAAGTGAAATAAGTCAGACGGAGAAAGACAAATACCATATGATCTCACTCATATGTGGAATCTAAAGACTAGAATAAATGAACAAACTAATCAGAAATAGTCTCAGAGATACAGAGAAAAACTGAGGGTTGCTAGATGGAAAGGGGGTGGGGATGGAGAGAGAAGGTGAGGAGATTAGAAAGCAAAAAATTTGTAACCACAAGATTGCCAAGGGGATATGAAAATTTGGGAAATATAATCAATAATGTTGTAAAGATTTTGTAGGGTGTCAGATGGGCACTTGTCTTGTTAGGGAGACCACTTTAGGGATGGTGTAAATGCCTGACCACTGCGCTGTACACCTGAGGCTGAAGCTAAATAAAAATGAATGTCAGCTATAATTTAGTGCATATATATATATATGGTCACAGGATGTGGAGTACAGCATGGGAATAGAGTCAATGGAACTGTAACAGCTACATACCATGTCAGAGGGGTAGTAGATTGGGGAGAGAGGTTATCACTCTGTGAGGGTTGTAAATGTCTAACTAGTGCATTGTTTTGTACACCTGAAACTAATAAAAAAAAAAAGTTCTGGCCAGAGATACAAAAGAAAACCAAAATCGAATGACAATATTAAATCTGAACATTTGATCTCTTTATTACTTGGGACACTAATTCCTATTATTAATTTATTTTATTATGGAGTTTTTCTTTTTTTTAATTCCTGTTTCCTTCCTGTTTTGACCCAGCTTTTGACCCAGCATTAGTCATGTTTGACCTAGAACAACCTCACACCATCATTGCATCAATGTTTTCCCATCTCCATCCTGATTTGGGGGTGGGGATAAATATACCTTACAAAAAGGAAAATTACTTTGTAACTATTCTTTTTCCCTGAAATGTCTGGCTAGAGCTACCTGACTTGACTGACAATTTTTTTTTTTTTTTTTATGTCATCTGACTGGAAGACAGGCCCCAAGATAGGGTCTAGGTGGTAAGTTATAGAAGCATAAACTTCCACTGGAACCTCCAAAGTAACAGTCATAACATCAGCTGAGCCAGCTTTCCAGACTCTTCACTCGAGGTCAAATTTTTGACAAAATTTTAATTAAAAATGTGACCACATCTATCTATTAACGTCTATCATGCACTTTGATTGCCAGTAGAGTTCCTTTCAAACTAACTATATCACAGCATCTTGTACCCATGGTTTGAATGCAGTGTTTCTCGAAAGATGTTTCTGGGATAGAATCACCCAGAGTGTTGATCAAAATGCAGATTCCCGGTCCCCACACTGAACCAACTCAATTAGACCGTTTGGGGGAGGGGGTGCGCAGGGATGTGCATTTTTAAAGTAAGCCCTGTAGGTGATTCCTACTGAAATTGAAACCACTGGGTTATTGCTTGTTTTTAAAAACCATTTCATTTTATTAATTATGTTAAGCTTACACACAGTTTATGTACAATAATTCAAAATCCACCGTATAATCCTTGGTCAAATACAGATTACAAGCACTGAAGCATTCTTGTTCTTTATATTTAATGTTCTGACAGTTGTGCTTTCTACAGTTTTCAAGACTGAGCCTAATTATTTAGTAAACATAAGTGTACAGTGACATTCTGGTTACTTGAGCAACATTTTATAGTTCAACATGGTCAACATTAGAGATTACAGAACATACAGAATTCCTGAGAATTGGCATTCATCTATTCATTCACTCATTCATTCATTCATTCATTCATTCAACCTTTATTCAATATGTCTAATATTCAGACTTGGACTGAGAAGACAAGTGTGGATTCTATAGAAGACTCATTTCCTTTATCTTTGGAATGGAAACGGGTCTAGGGTACTGGTTCTCTAGGTTCTCACACCTACATGTATACCCGCATCATGGGGAACTTGATAAGAATGCATAGTTTCTTTCTACACACACACACTCGTGCGCGCGCGCGCGCACACACACACACACACACACACACATACTATGCCTTAACAGGTCTGGGATGAGGGATGAGTATTGAGCACCTAAATATTTGAAATGGTGATTGTGATACCCAGCCTGCACTGAAGAACATCTTTATCAGAGAAATTCTGTGAACCAGAACACCAAATAGACAGATTTTTATAGAGAAAGACTTATCAATAATTGTGGCAAAAACTTATGGCCGTGGCTTCATCCTGAGCAAAACCTTTTATAGATTTCATGAAGATTATATTAGTCTTAGACAAAACCAAGTGAAGATGGTGTGTGAGTCATTTCAGGAGGGGTCACCATGAACCACAGCCCCTCAAAGCATTGGTTAAAGCATGTTTGAAAGATAATTAAGATATCTATGTAGCTGGGTGCCAGAGATACCGATTATCATGTTTTGGTTGGTATAAAAGTACTACCATCCTCATGATTTAACTGAATATCCATCATGCCTCTGGTACAACAAGTATTATCAAAATGCAAATAATCATAACAGATATAGTCGTAGTAAATTGTAATCCAACTTCTAAATAGGATTATTGGTTCAATGACGTATAAAGGTTTCAAGTTTTTTCCTTCTGGAAACTTTGGAAAACATAAGGGAAAAAAATCATGGTATTACCATCCAGAAATGACCAGAATTAGTATTTGCATAGTTAACCATTTTTCTCATTGATGTTATACAATTGATGTTATGATCACTCTTTGTTTCATTAAAAATTATGCTTGGAAATTACTTTCAAATATTTGAGGGAAGAGGGAGAGAGAAAGAGAGAGAGAGAGAGAGAGAGAGAGAGAGAGAGAGAGAGAGAGAGAGAGAGACTAGTTGAAGAATATGCTGATGTTGATTATATACAATTCTTTCAACTTAGTAGGTTTAAAATTTTTCAAACTAAAAAGTTGGGAGAAATTGCCATTGTAAGAAGTATGGAGGCAAAATGATAATTATGCTAAACATCAGGTGCTTCAGGTAAGGAACTAAAGATATTTTTAAAATACTTAGTTAGCTACCAAATCAAAAAGTTATAATCTATTAGAATTTAGTGGGGAAAAATAACTGCAGCAATTATGATTCTACATTTGTATCAGTGTAATAGCCCTGGAGAATCTTCTGATTTCTGTCTACCATCCTACTGACATTTACAATGGATTAAAAACGAGTCATGGCTTCAAATGCATATCATTAAATAATGGTGCTTAGGACTGAGGTCAAAATAGGAAAGGCCAAAGTACTTTTAAATAAATGGGTCAACTGGCTGCAAACTTGGGAGTCATTGGTGTGCATGGGTGAACACATTCTACAGAAACATTTTTTTTCCTCAATGGCCACACTTTAAGTTCTTTCTGGAAGAAGATAAAATGTAGTTAGATAGCACGTATTTTAATTTATCATCCCACTATTGTTGTGCAAGTTGATCAGGTTCAATTTCTAGCTCGATAATGAAAACCATGTTGATTTTTTTGTCCTGATTTCAGTATTCTTTATGACAGACATCTACAAATGAATACTCTGTGTGATAACATCTCTGAAAGTTGGCTTAGTTCTGCTTTGCTCACTCTCAATGCTAAAGACAGTGTCAGTCTATGTCACTGAGAAAACATTCATGGGTGTTTAGGCCGGGTTCTGACCCCAAACCATGGGATTTTAGTTATGGTAGGGGTAAGCTGCTATAACAAAGAGACCCCATAATACTATGGTTTAAATCAGGTGGAAATTTATTTCTCTCTCATTTTACTGCTCACATATGAATGGTTCAAGGCTTGGTGGAGAGGCTCTGACATTCTCAACACATGGATTCCACTTCTGGGCTCAAACTGACTGTCCCATTCTCATTGTTTTACAGACAAGGAGAAGGAGGAAATAATCTGATAGAATGTAAGGTACACCAATTGCTTCAAAAGTAAAATCCCAAAGTGGCCATGTCATTCCAGATCACATCCCATTGGTTGGAACCTAGTCACTGGTTTCACCTAAGTGTAAGAAAAGATAGAAAATGAAGTAGTTATCGGGACTGCCAACTGTTCAGCTCAAACTGGGAGAAGAGATTTGGGGGCACAGTTAGCAATCTGCCATAGCTTGCAACCAACGTCTTGGAAAACAGAAGGGGAGCAATCCAGAGAACATTGCGTAATTGCTCCTTTCTGCTACGATCCCTGTTTCGTTCAACTTTCAGCCTTTGAAATATAAGCATTAGAAACATTAGAGTCTTATAGGGAAACTTTGCTAATCTGACAAGGAATCAAGGTTCATTAAACTCCTAAATGTGGAATTTTATAGAGTATGGCCAGACTGGAACTGGCTAAGTGCAGATGTTATTGACTATAGGTTCCTTCAGACCTCATAGCATGTTTTTCCTCTCTCTCTCTCTCTCTCTCTTTCTCTCTCTCTCTCTCTCTCTCTCTCTCTCTCTCTCCCTCCCTCCCTCTCTGTCTCACTCCCCCCCAACCCCAATCTCATTCTCTACATTACCTTTCCGGTTTTTGGAACTCTCCATTTTGCTATTAATATGTAAACAAGGAAAAAATTCAGGGTGTCCGTGGAAAAAAACAAATTTTAAAGAGAATTTCTAATGAGATGCCTGATGAACAATGGTCTATTCGCACAGCTGAAAGCTCTACTCACAAATCTCTTTCTCTTTCAGATTTGTGAGAAACAAGGGGTTATATTCTCTGCATGGGATTTTGCTTCTGGGCTAGGGTTGACTGCAAGTTTATTGGAATCAGCCCTACGTTTTGTTTTGTTTTTACCATAAGGGACTTCTGCAAAGAGCCCCAGTGCTCATCATGTGCCATGAGGAAAATGGAGAATTTTCAGAACAGCTCTTTCCCTTCATTCAAAATTAGGTTCAAGCTGAGAACCACTGGTGATTTTTCAAGTGTTGTTTTGGATTAAATAAGCAGACATATTTGAATTCATTATCATCGTAAGGTGACTCTTAGCACTGAGACTGCGTTAGTGCCTGATCGAAGGAGCGCTGAGCCAGGAATCACAAAACCTGTCCTAACCTTGGCCTTGCCGCAAACTCTTTGTAGGACTATGGGCAAATTGTCAGCATTTCTGTGCCTTGGTCCCATAATTACATAAATTCAGATAAGGTTCTAGAAGAAAAATGATTTTATGGATACTCTGGTCTGACTTCTGTATGATAACTCAGGAAGACTGAGGTGCAGTCAGCCCTTACTGATCTTCCTCCCTTTCATGAACCATGTGGAATAGACCACTCCCTTTCTGGAGACTGCTGGACCCCACATCCTAGCATCCTATACTATAAATCCTACAATATTGGGTGGCTTATATTTTACTTATGAGTCTGTTTTCCATGGGCTTCTTATAAACACAGCCCATTTCTTATCTATCTATCAGTGCCTTATCTATCTGCAGTGCGTAGTACTATGGTTGACCCATAGTAGGTGATTATATTGGGTAAATGAAAGAAGTAAAGTGCATCCAAAGTTAGATGACGGGTCAGGGGTTCCTTGGTGGCTGGTTAGGGCTGGGTAAAGTCTCATTACTCCCAGACCAGTCTTTTTCATATTTGACTCCTCCCTACCCTCAAGGGTAAGGGTCAAATATGATATCAAATGTCAGTGCTTGAGCACTAGAGATTCTGGTGCAGGAGATGTGTGATTTCCTCTGCTCAGGCTTGTTCTGCTATTTCAGTCTCTTGGTGCTTAGTAACAATTTATTCTCATAACATACTTCTTTCTTCCTTTTTCCTCAAGAACTTCTGCTTGGGGTGGTCAGTTTGAGGTGCCTCAAGGCAAGCCAGGGAGGAAAATATTGCACTAGGGCCCAGAGTACTTTGTAGGAGCTTTTTTATTTCTCTATTTACTTAAATTTTTATTTTGAAATAATTTTGCAAAGTTAGTACAGAGAATTACTGTGTGCTCTTCATTCAACTTCCCCTAAATTTAATATCTTATATAATCATGGGACAATTATGAAAAGAAAGTAACAGTAGTTCAATACTATTAACCAAATTACAGACTTTATTTGGATTTTACCAGTTTTTCCACTAATACCCTTATTTTGTTCCAGGATCCAATTCAGGATCTCACCTTGCAGCTAGTTGTCATGTCTTCTAGGCTCCTTGGGGGGAGCTAAGCATATTGACACGAATAATACTGATCACTTATTTTGTACAATGTACTTCAATTTGGATTTGTCTGATGTCTTCTAATGATTAGATTGAGGTTATGCATTTTGCAAGAATATTCCACAAGTGATACACCCTTCTCAGTGCATTATGACTGGGAATATATGATGTTGCTATGTCTTACTACTTGTGATTTTAACTTTGATGATTTGGTTCGGTTGATGTCTGCCATGTTACTCATAGGAGCTTTTGATGTCAAAATCTGAAGCCCACAATATCCACTAAGATGAGGGCTAACTTTCTTTCTTTCTTTCTTTCTTTCTTTCTTTCTTTCTTTCTTTCTTTCTTTCTTTCTTTCTTTCTTTCTTTTAATTAAAGTTAATTGAGGTGACAATTGTTAGTAAAGTTACATAGGTTTCAGGTGTACATTTCTATAATGCATCATCTATATATCACATTGTGTGTTCATCACCCAGAGTCAGTTCTCCTTCCATCACCCTATATTTGATCCCCTTTACCCTCATCTCCCACCATCTGCTTTCCAAGATGAGGCTTGCAGGAGGAGCTGCCCTAAGGAGCAGAAGGCCTCACACCCTCGGAATTAGGTGTAAGAGACCAAGAGGCCTATGTCTGGGGCTGAAAATGCTCAGCCTGCTTAAGAAGGGGGTCCATGCTCTAGTATTCAATATAACCACTCAGGCAGGAAAGGCAGGGGCCAGAGACTTGGGGGGGTGGATCCTGAAAGGGGCTGCTTTGAATATGTGGAGGGGAATACGAACCAAAGCCATAGCAACAGGCCTAGGAGGAAGGAAGGCTGCTGTGGGGTCACAGGGGAAAAGGCTTTCTGACATTGTCTGGCCACATGGGGTGGTTGAAAATAAAAATAGGTGGAATTTGAAGACTGCTTGTATGCATCTGGAGCCAGATCCATGCAGAGAATCCATATGTGCTGTGTTGGAGGGCTACAAACAAATGACGCAGGGCATTTTAGTCTGTGAGTATGGGAAACAGGGTCAGAGACCCAAGGAGGAAGACTGATAAACCACAACCATGCTCTCAGCATTCTAGAGAAGAGTTTTTCAGCCTAGTGTCCCACCCAGTATGTTTGATAGAACAGAGAATGATGCAACACAAAGCACAAGAGTCTGATATAACACTCAGGGCATAGTACGAGGGACTCAAAATACTGTTTCATAAATACTGTTTCACAAAGGTTGAAAACTAGGTCTTAAAGGATTCTTGGACTCACCCTATTTCCGCATGATTGTTGATAGTCCATAGTCCAGAGAAGGCTATTTGAGGATCTTGTATTCTTCTCAGGTACTTTATTCGCTTTAGTTTTGTTGTTGTTGTTGTTTTGTTTTGTTTCAGTTTGTATTATGGATAATGTCAACTATCTATGTAAAAATAAACATAATAATCTAATGAACCCCAATGTACCCATCAACCACATCCAATAATTATCAATTCATGACCAATCTTCTATCCATACCCTTACCTATTTTCTTACTTTATATTATTTGGAAACAAAATAGAGATACATAATTTCATCTAAATATTGCATGTTGTATTTCTAAAACATAAGGACTCCTTGTAAAAAACATAACTATTCCATTATGATGCCCTCAAAAATTAGAATTCTGTAATGTTATCAAATATCCAGTAAATGTTCCGATTTCCAACCCCTTTCATTTAACTGTATCTTCCTCATGGTTGCCCTTAGATGTACTCTATCCCCCATCCTGCGAGAAAACCAAGGCAGACTTATCATGCAAGGAAAGAAGCTCTGATGCCCTGGCCCTTTTGTTTCTACTCTATAGTAATGTAACAAACATGTGGTGTGCCAGGAACAGAGAGAGCAACCCCCAAATTGGAGGCAAGCACACTGGCAACATAAAGAGAAAGTAACTGACAAATCTCTAATTCTGGAAGATGCCCAGAGAGGCTGGGCCTGGAGCCAGGAGCTTAACAAGTTTCCATTGTTATTGGCAGCCTACAAATTTAGAAGCAGACAGGGGACCTTCTTATCATGGGGAATTTTGTTAGCTGAGGCTGTATGCATTTAAAAAGCACAATCAACCTGTAGTGAGCTAAGGGATTAAACATGATTTTTCTCAACTTGAATGACCCTTCTCCCTAAATTAAGCTGCCTATTTAGCGCCCTTAATAAATACATAGATAATTTAAACCATGTGGCAGCAAATTGAAAACATGGGCTTTTTGAACTATGTATTTTCTTTCTCATGTTGGAACATTTCCCTTGAGAAAAATCTCAGGTCTCATGATTATGGAAAAGAAAGATCTGTATATCTTGCTGATTAAGTGTTTCATGATACACACATACACATTGATCAGTTTTTTCTTCTTTCTTGGCTAAAGTGAAGCATATGCTTCTGAGAAAAGTGTTCCATCGACACTTCTCTGGCGGCTGCCTGCTCTATTTGTCAACAAAACAAAATGTGAAAGGATTCTATTTCTATAAAAGTAATTCCATTTCAAAGCAGCTTGTTATTATATACCATGGGGTATCACATTGAATCAAGATGCTATTTTCTGCCTGATTGTGAAAAGTAATGATCTGTATTCACAAGTCAGTAAAATATTCAAATATATACCTTTGTTGCTTGATTGAGGGAAATAATACTCCCTGTTAAAATACCTGGAGTTTGGACTCAACAATTTGACATGCTAGTTTTCAGATATCTGTATTCATCTACTGATATTCATCTACACAAACACACATACACACACACATACATTTATTTTAATATTAGGAATCTTGATTGGAATTTAAAAAGTTCATAATGTAACAAAGATTTTTAAAAACAATTTCTGTATGATTTTTCCCTTTCCTTAATGAGTCACATCAAAGAGTGTCTCAACTTTTAGAAGCTTTGTTACAATTTGCTTTGCCCACTTTCATCTGTGTCCAAAAAAGGTCCATAAGCAGTTTTCTGTGCTCACAGGCCCTGAGACTCATCTGGTCTCCTCCTCTCTGTGGTCAGATTGCTTCTGAGACAGTTTTAACCACAAATTCTCTAGAGACAAAGTCTGCAGCTTCGCTTCTAATTCCCAGCTGGTGACCCTCACCATTATCAAGCAAACATGCTTAGACAAAATTAGATAATAGGACAAATCTTAAAATTCCAATTTTGATCTTCATTGACTTTCTCTTAATACAAATGTGGCAGCGAGGCTATCCTATCAGGAGACCATTCTTGGCTTCTGCAAAGACACCAAAATTATTATATTTTAAGAGATTCAGCCCCCAAAAGGGAGAGAAATATTTACAAATGCAAATTTTGTCTGATTAAAACTTTTTCTATTTTCTTGGAAGATGGATATCAAAAAACAAATCTTCAAGGCCAGACATTATCAGAACAAGAAAGCCTAATTGTCTGGTAAAGCATGTGAAGATACAAGAACGTTGGCCTTTTGAGCCCATTAGGCAGTAACATGACTTGGAGCTACTCCCCACCCCCCACCTTTGAATTAATTCTCTGAGCATCCACTGCCTGTTTGTCTGATGTTGACATCAATGGTATCATTTGAAGGAGCCAGTCTTTCAGACAGAAACATGAAAGCTTCTTAGGAAGCCTTTATACTGCGTTAGTTTGTAAATCTAAATATTGCATGCAGCTCTTGGTTCAACAATGCTCCTCTTTTTCTAATAATTTACTGAAACTAATTGGATACAGGACGCAGCTAGCTGGTGGGCAAGTTAAGATGTTTCAGTTAGCTTCTAAGGCAATACATGGCAGAAGACAGCAAAACTCCCTGGCTGTTTTCTTAACGATGTGATTAGTATGTCCCTGCAAGGAATTATTTAACTGGAAAGGGGCTAAGAGAGTGACCTTCACAAGTTGCTTAGAGTTTATACTTACAAATAATCTGAAAAGTATTCACTTTAGAGATCATTTGAACAGCTAAAAACTAAAATGCAGGAGGGTTATATATAGCTACTATACATTCACATGTCTTTACTTCCTCACCAGAATTACAGAAAAGATAGATTTATTAGAAGCAAAATGACTGTGATGACTTTTACATTGGATCTCGTGTTATTTGCATAAACACAAGTACAGATGGGTTTTCTCTTTTTTCTCATATTGAACTCCTGGTGATAATAAAACATATATAATGCAATGCTATAACAAGTGGCACATGATAGTTTGGGCATAACCACATCCTAGCAGAGGATGGTACAATAAGCTCAACGAGTGGGATATATCTTGATTAGCTATCTAAAGTTATGCTGTCCAATATGGTAGCCACTAACCACCTGGGCCTATTTAAATTAAAATTAAAATTGAAACTCAGTTCTTTAGTTGCACTAGCCACATTTAAAGTGCTTAATAGCTACCATATTAGACATTTCCATCACTGCGGAAAGTTCTTTTAGAAACTTCTGCTCCAAAGAATCCTAAATTCACTGGGTAATTATCCCCAGACATCTACACTTGATCTCTGTATTTTCTCACCCAGGAAATAAGGAGGTGGGATGACATAATCTCTAGGAGCCCCCACTTCTGAAATTTCATCCCCAGCCCTTTCCCGATTACCTGAGGGCCACATATGTGTGACAACTCTCAGAAAGGCCATCTGGTGAGAAAGACAGAAGTGTTGTGGAAAAGCATCTTGAAATCTCCAGAATTCGAATTTAGTCCCAGCACTGTCAGGGCAAGCTACCTAACTCGGGAAAAGTCACTCAACTACCCTGAGTCTCTTTACTCATTCATCAAGTGAATGCACTGAGCTGAATGATCTCCAAGGCCTGCTTTGCTCTCAACTTCTTAAATGTCACTGACTTTAAAAAATATCCCTTGCTAATGGGGTTGAATCAACCAGCTTTTGGTACTGTGTAGTCTATGCTGTTTTCTTTGAAAACATTCTGAATTCTCACAACACCCATTCAAGGAAGGGGAAACTTATAACCATTTTCCTTTCTATGAAAGGTTTGAGGCAATGGAGTCCTCCCTGCACCCAGCATTTGGAAGCTATGTGAAAAATTGCCAGTCAAGCAGCTGTTTTCAATATAAAGATTCTTGGCATCTGTGTGCAAGGTATCAGAATGATCAAAGTTTTCACTTTTCTTCCAAAGATCTGGGTGTCTTGTAGACTTACCATGTGAAAAATACTTAGTTTGATATTTGAGTATTATCTTTAGCGAGTTCACTATAGCCTTTACCTTTTAATATTATAAGCAATATAGAAAAAAAAAATTATGATTTGATTTGAAGATTTGGGTATAAATGAATCCACCAGGTGGTCTTTCTTCAATTGACATTAAATAATTAATTGTGAAATAGTCCTATTTGGGAATTTATCTAGAACATTAGAAGACCAGGGCTAAAATTAAGGAGAAGTCTCTATATATTTATTAAATGACATTTAATTACCAGTTCTACATGGCAGGCACTATTCTAAAAGGTGGGCTGTCAGCAATAAACAAGAGAAACAAAATCTCTCTTCTAAAGAAGCTTCCATTGTAGAGGGAAGTCTCTGGTAGTTTCCAAAGCATATTCCATGGATCTAGAGTTTTCAAGATGTTAATAGAGATCACATAGGCCAACAAAGATTGTGTTCAAGTAAGGTCAGGAGACTGTGTACCAAACAAAATTAATTGTTTTTATTTATTTGTTTATTGTTGTGGAACATCCAGGGTTTTTTCTTTGCCATGTTCACTGTGAATTTCCAAAGTTGGAACATAGTAGGCAGTATAAAATAAAATCTTTTGATCACTGAACACTTTTTCCCTCACAGAATACTTCAAGAAAATGATTAAAGCTCTGTTGAAAAGGAACAGCTTGGTAGAAAACATTTATAGTTGGATGGAGAGCTAAATCATCAAGACTGAAACCCAGATAAGGCCTACTGTGACTTTTAATTCACTAGTCTCCCCGGGGTGGGGTTTAGGACTGGACACCATTTCAGATATATGAAACAGCTGGGCAGGCCACTGGAAGCATCCTCAATAATGAAGACGACTGAGAAGGAGCATAGGGGATCATGGAGAATTTGCTTACTTAAATCAAAAGTATAGTAATACCATGTCGACAGTACAGGTGCCCAAAGCTCTTGGGCTGTAGACTCAGAAGGCTGAGTTGGAATCCGAACTCTACTTCTCATTTGCTGAGCCTCCTCTAATGAGTTGCTTACTTCTCTGAGACAGTTGCCCTGCCTGTAAAAAAAGAGGAGATAGTAGCCCCTTCACAGGCTTAGTATGAGCCCTGAATGAGATCTTGTGAGTGAGCGTGCTTTTTAACCTTGGCTTTGATACAGAGCAGGGCACACTGGCATGAGTCACATGGTCATGCCTCACATCCAAATGGGTATTTTGGCAATGTGGAGAGCTGGGATCCACACTGTCTTAATTACATCAAAGTGACAGAACATGGCCCTTCCCCTATTTATAAAGGATTCTTGCTCCAGCCAAAACACTCAGCATTAAAGACTCAACAATAGATATAAATCACATTCAAATTTATATAATTCGAGTACAAAAAGTCTGCTTACATTTCCAGTATGCTGTCAACATGGTGTTGCTTATATGTTTTTGTTTTTTTTAAAAAAAGGGAACATGCTTATTTTTGCATTAATTATGCTAGCAAGCTGATTTTCTCAAATAGACAAGTGTTATATAGAAAAGACTAGAGCAATACTTTTCACCAAAATTGTCATTGGATTTTCTTGGAAAACCTGGACTTTTCTTGGATTATTCTGTGGAAATTAGCATCTTCCAACTGCCATTGCAATTCTTGGTCAGCAGCCTATTCTCCTAGCAGAGAGGTTGAAAAGGAACTATTGAGTAAAATTCTCTTATCAGGCCTAAGTGATCAGGGCTGACATGCAGGGTCCTCTAGTAAAGAAATAGTTCTCTCCCATCAACATCTTTGAGAAATAAAAGAATAAAAGCATTCGCTCTCCAAAAAAAGCATTAGTGACAGTTAGAAGGCTGAAGGGGAGGGATTTGCTGACTTGACAACCCATGATTACTTTTTACAGCTTATGAAACTGTCTTTTTAAGAGACATGCTCTATGGCCTTAAGTTTATTGCACTCACGGTTTTCGAAATGTCATCTTTTGGAAAGATGAGAACCCTCAATAAGAAAAGATGAGATTAATAACATAGCTTTGCTCAGTGCTAAGCCACTTAGCTTTTGTTGCTAAAGAGAGAAGAGAGTGGAGAACACATCTTTAGAGGCCCACGGGTTGAGAGGCTGTGCCAATCCTCAGCTCAGATAAACCCCCAACCTCACTTTGTTCCATAATAACATAGTCTGGTCTGTTTTATAAACTGATAGTTAACGGCTTGGATTGAATCATGGCTTTTTACTCCTTAATAGATGGTGACCTGGAGCACATCACTTATTAACCTCAGTGAGTCTTGATTTTCCTCTTGTGTAGAAAGAAAGGAATAACTGGCTTCTCTTTGAGTATTGAAATAATCAGCAGCTAAAGAGACCTTATTGGGATCTAAGTCATATAATGTCACTCTTCTATCCCAAATTCTCCAATGGCTGCCCTTGTCACTCACTCTAAGTAAAAGCTAAAATCTTGAGAGTGGCCTACAAGACAGATTCCGCAGATCTGCTGCCCCATCCTCCTCCATGACCTCTACCTCTATTAAGTTTTCCTCTAACCTTGCTGGCCTCTTCGTTATTGCTTAAACAAGCCAGGATTATGCCTGCCGCAAGGCCTTGGCACATGCTGTTCCTTCTGTCTGGATTGCCCTTGTCCAGCTGTTGGCCTGGCTTGGATCCTTAACTCTTAGAGTCTTTACTTAACTATCACCTTCTCACCTATTGATCCTATTCAAAATTACAAACAATCTTCCTTCCCTGCCCCAACCCCTTTCCTTTTTAACTACTTTATTATTTCCCCCATGGCACTTATCACCATTTAACATACATATTTTACTCATTTATTATATTTGTTATCTGCCTTCATCCTCCTAAAACTTATGATGTTGATAGGGACTTTTTTCTGGTCACTGCTGTGTCCCAAGCCTTGGGAACAGTGGCTAGCACATACTGGATACTCAAATATGTGTTAGATGAATGGATATTAAATTATAACACAATTAAATCACCTAGCATTGTCTTTGTTTTGTTTTTGTTTTGTTTTTAAAAAGAAGGAAGAGGGAGAGGGAGAGACACTGACTTGAATGTATAGCATGTTCAAAATTTTATTCTACTGATTTGTAGCAAATGTCAAAAAAAATCAGCCTACTCATCACTTGCTAGTCTCAAAAGGAACATATGTTAAAAATAAATTTCACAAAAGGAATTTTTTTTACAGAAAAATACCATCTAATAGATGTTGAAGGGATGATAGGATTCAAGAACCACCATTTTATAGTCTCTAGTGAAATAGTTGATTCTGGCATGGATCATCAATGGATATTAAAACTATGAGACGAGAGATGAATAGAGAAGTGGATAGCTGAGTGAGACTAAACTGTCAACCCACAGATTTCTTGCTAGTCATATAACTAGGACTATTTTTAAAAACCCAATTATCCTACTGCCTTCATTTATCATGTCAAAGTCCTCAAGAGACACGAGGAATGGAAGGAGGAGGTGGTGCTCTTGCATGAACACCCTCCAGAGCCCCAAACCCCAGTCCCCAAAGCTTCTTCAGGACAGAGCCCATCACACAGGTCATGCAGCCCAGATTATTCTCCTGCTGGTGTATAGGAGCCTGCAGTCTTACGTACCAACAGAGCTATAAGTGAGTTATATTAGCTAATGGAAATAGCATTATACAGAGCTTTATTTCCCCCCGACTCTCTTTTTACTTCCAGTTTTCCTTTAACTTCTAGATTATTCAACTCAAATTTTATTCGTCTTTTTTTAAAAAGCAACTAATTTCATTGATTTCTTCTAGTCCCCACTCTTCCTTGTCACTTTCATAATATGGCAGATCAATAGTCTGGGTTCCAGAAGCCACCAATAAGGAGAGAGCTTCACCAGCCTTATTTGTCCATCCATCCTCTCTATAAACTGTCAGGGGGAGAGCCTGGAGCATCAATTAATATCACTGTCAGTTGTAAAACCATTCAGGGCCTAGGTGTCTGCAAAGAGGAAGAAGACAGAATGCAGTTGTAAAATGACTTAGAGAAAACTGGGACTTCATTGCCTGTAATGGAATCATCCAGCCCTAGGCATCTCAATGATTAAACACTCTTCAAGGAGCACTCTCTAAGCCAGTCTTTCTTTTTTCTCTGTTCCTTAGTTCTGTTTATTCCTTTTGAAAGGAAAAGCAAAAACCGATTTCCTTCCTAAGTGGAGAGTTTATTATGGGTAATAGGATGTCAGCAAGTCTTGAGAGTAGCTGGGCCCTAGACTGCATGGGGACTTGCTTGTAAGCAATACCATTTTAAAAATCATTATGAAACTTCATGGAAAAGCAATATAACATCCAAGAGCACAGCAGAGATGCAGCCCTGGGCCCCAGGACAGGGGGGCCTCACTAACTACATTCCTTTTTCAGGCCAGCCTTGGGAATCACCCTCCTGGGATGGCAGCCTGACTTTTGATTGGGAAGTTTACATAGAAATTAAAATAAAGAAGAACACAGTTGCTTTATGAATTTGAATGTGTTGGTGTTAGATAAAATGGACCAAGTGTGGTTTTGGTATTTCTGATTATGTCACAGCCAGAGGGCAATTTTGTGGTGGTCCCGATGGTTGCTCTCTGACTCATTTTCTTCTTTTGCTCTTTGAGAATGGGGCTTCCACTGTTTATCTCCATGGACGCCATACTTTAAAAGTTGATTTTTAAGCATGCACCATATCTTAATTAATAGTCCGGAAGGCCTTAAGGTTTTCATTGATCTTTACCAAATAGCCCTGTCTGATATTGCTTGTGACTGGACGGATTGGGAATTCTGGTTGGCAAAGTCCCGGAGGCTGCCTGAGCATAGTTAGAGGTGAGATGGAAGGCTCTACCAGATGTTTCCTCTAAGGTTCCAGTATCAGAATCAAGGCCCAGAATTAGGAGGCGAGGTATCCAATCTTAGTACAGCAGTCTAAGGATTGGCCCAGAATGGGCAGCCACGAGGCCAAAGCATCAGATGTAGTCAGAGTAGAAAGTCAAGCTGAGACCTGGAGAAATTCCCTGGACCATGGTTTGTCTTTCAGAGGCTTTTAATGTGGGGCCTGTTGCCTCAGGCCTGAATGAATGAATGAATAATGAAAAGAGCTAAGGAAAATGGATATCTCCAGGCACCCAGTATCAACTTTGGAGGCCTGCCCAGCCCAGGGGAATACGCAAATGAACAATGGCCAACCCGTACAGGCCCATAGAGCTCGGACCCACTAGCTCTGCAGCAGTTGGTACAGAATGGTCAGGACCGGGTCAATGACTGTCAGCTTTCCTATTATTTATCTTCCTTTTAATCAGGACCAATCAGACAAAGTTAAATATAGTACCCCAACCAATCACATAAGATGCACAGCTTCTATTTAGTGTGCCTCCCGATTAGATTCCCCAACAACATCCAATCAGAGCACAGAAGCCTTCTCTTTTTCACTCTGAGGCTTTCCCATTCCTCTGCCTGTCTATGAGTCCCTGCCAAATGCAAGTGATGAGGGCCAACAACCCTGCTATAACAACCTGAACAAATAGCCTGTGTGTTCCCCTTTGGGTAGTCTATTTCCACAGACCTGTAATAGACATATGAAGCCTCATTATTTAAACAAACGTCCCAGAACCTACACATCTAAATAGTACAGCCCTCTTCAAGTATTCTCTTTGGAGAATTAAGATATATTTCAAGGAAACCATCATTACTCAAAAAGGTTTTGGCACTCCATTTTTTAGCGTTGAATTTGGAGCCAAGATAGGGTCATAGGGTTATGTAGTGGGATCACTTTCTCTCCATCTCATCATGCTTTCACAGTTTCATTCTCCTCTCTCTCTCTCTCTCTCTCTCTCTCTCTCTCACACACACACACACACACACACACACACACACACACACACACACCAGTACATCTCATTTCTGGCCTAGAATATGCCCTCTGCCAGCATTAATATTAATCTTATTCCCCAGCCCTGTCTCCAAAATGATTTTTAATTATTTCCCTAATCAGCCCACACCTCCACAAGAGTTTGTTATTTACCCAAAATGATATTCCAAAAAGTGACTCAATGTTTTGCCATCTATTTGAGAGATTTGTCAGACTCTTTCTGTCTTTGCATTTTGCAATTCAGGAGGACAAGGGAAAACGTTTCATGCATTTTGCTTTGTACCAAATACTCCATAATTCCATTCTCCCCCTTTTCCTTCCTCAGATGAGAAGCATCACCAGTGAAGACCAGAGTGGGGAGGGTAGACCCTATCTCGCTGGCAAAACAGTTGGTGTGTTCTCATTCCCACAACACATATATGGAATAGGCTTTTTCATGTTTGCTCTCATCTTGCCCTGGAAACAGTACATCAGCATCTGCAGCAGAGACCAGTTTTGGAGAATTGTAAAATACGTGAGGAAATGTAGATTGCAAGCAATCATTTTGGCTTTCATGCTCATTGTGAATTCTTATGATAAAATGGTACTTGTCCTTACAGATCACTGTTTTTGTTCACAAGGTTCAAATGTCAGAATTCTGCCAAGTGGCTCTTTCAGTCTGAGTGAGCTTAAAATGATTCTAGCTCTCATAAAGAAACTGGACAAAGCAGCCCTGGGTCAGCAGTGTTCATTTCCTTGAAGTCTGGAATGTACTGACACAAACGTTAGGGACGTGCGGGAGTGTTTACGATGTACTCAGGCTGTAGAGCTGAGAGCCCACTGAAGGACAATTGCTGGAAACAGTCTATAAACAATTCATAATAAGCATATTCAAAATGGGCACTTTGCTTTGAAATGATAAAATCATTGAGTTGTTTGGAATGCCCATATTAATCCATTGAAATTCTTCAGACATTCTCCTTGTGTTGAATGCTGTTTGGTTGGAGATAACTAGGACATTTGAGCAGTTTCATACTCATTTTTCACCCTATACCAGCTCTTGGGGATGGATCCATGGGGAGGAAGTCTCCCCAATCCTTCCTTCTCTTCTCATTCTTGTAGCTCAAGAGATTTCCTGTCCTTGTCGGTCCTTCTAAAACATTAATTACTACTCAGAGACATGTACATTGACGCTCCCTTCCTGTCTGCACAAATGATCTTGGGGGGCTGACAGGAAAACCAAGGGGACTTTGAGTCTGGTGGTTGTCTCTGCACATTAACTCCTCACCGGGACACCAAAGTAATTAGGAAAGGCTGATCCTTCACCACTGTCCCCTGACTCAGGAATGGCAGCCATTTTTCAGGAACCCAGGCAGTTCTGGGGAAGAGGTGATCCCCTCAGTCTTTGGCCCTTTGGCCCTTCCCTGCCCCTAACCTGGGATTAGACACCTCTCCTCTCTTCTCCTATAGCACTATGTGCTAATCTCCATCATAACACATCACTTTAACTGTTCGAGGATGTGTTGGTTACCCATAGGGACTGTACATTCCTGAGGTCAAGGACTATATCTTAGTGTTCTTGTATTAGCTGCTGAACCAAATAAGCAATAGTGAGAGGTGACCAAACCAAAATTTGGTCCTGAGCATGTCAGGGAATCAGGGAATAAAATATATAAGAATGTGTGTATATATATATATATATGAATATATATAAATATATTCATATATATGTAAATATATATGAATATATATACACATATATATGCATATGTATGTATACACACACACACACAGAGGGTGCCAAAAAAATGTATACATATTGTAAGAAAGGAAAAAACTGTATTAAAATTGTAATACTCAATATATGCCAATAACAAAAGATGAATACAAGTCACGGTTGACTTCTGCAATTATAAGAGGTGCTCAAAGTGGTTACCATCAGCATAATTTTAATAGTTTTTTCCTTTCTTAAAATGTGTATACATTTTTTGGCACCCTCTGTGTGCATGTGTGTGTGTGTGTGTGTGTGTGTGTGTGTGTGTACATATGAAGGGTATCAGTCCTCCAGGAATTATTGGTAGAGGTACGTAATAAGCCTGTATAAAATAAATCACAGTAAAATCATACATAAGACTACATAATCATTTTCAACTGACTTCTTATGAGATCCAAAGCACTTAAGCACTTAATAGGTGTAAAATCACTTTGAAAACTTAACACTTTTAAGCCGTAGATAATATGATATTGATACAGCAATATGACTTTTAAAAACCTCATCCTATTTCTTCCAGAGATAGGAGATGTCAGGCACCAGAAAGCATGGGAACTTTAGTAGTAGAACTTTCTATTGCTTCAGAAAGTCTAATATTTTGAAAAAAATATAATGACTAACTATATCAAGGCCGTTTTGTCTGTTTGTGGGTTTGATCTTGTCCAATTCAACTTTTAACTCACTTGATTTCTCTGTATGTCGTTTGGATTAAACCTCTAAGTTTCCTTGCAGCTTTGACATACTATGATTTGTTTATTTTTATTTTGTTTACTTCTCTTGAAAGATAGGCACGGAAGTAGCAGATAGATAGATAGATAGATAGATAGATAGATAGATAGATAGATAGATAGATAGATAGATAGATAGATAGAGATACATAACTAATATCATGGCAGGTCACTCACAGAGACTTCAGCAAGCATTTCCTAGAAATGAAGGCATTCTAAAACATAATGACTTTTTTTTTATCTCAGCTAAGAAACATTAACTTGCATCATATAATACACAGACCCTACTTAAATTTCCCAAGTTTTCCAAAATTGATTTTCTTTTTTTGTTCTCTGATCCAGCATCCAATCAATATTCACACCTTCTATTTGGTTGTTTTTATTATTTTGATCTCTTTTACTATGGTGCAGTTCTCAGTTTTCCTGCCTTTGCTTTTGTTTTTTTCATGACCTTCATCTTTCTGAAGAGTTGAGGGAAATTATCTTCCAGAATGTCCCACTCTCTTGTTTGCTATTCTTGTTTCTTCATTATTAGATTCAGGTTAAACTATTTAGTAAGAATACCATATAGTAACATTACATGAGTTAACAAGTGACATTGTCTTTACATGAAATAATCTTCATTTATTTTTTTAAGTATTTTAATCATAAACGTAGCATAATACTATAGAAGAAGAATTGTAAAATAGAAAAGAGTGGACTCACACTGTTTTAACTCACACAATAAAATCTTGATGTATTTCCAAACTTTTCCCTATTATTATCATCTTTAGAATAGTTTTAATTATACCACAGATCTAACTTTATATTCTGGTTGTTTTTGACATCACATCACATCAAAAGCATTTTCACTAGAAATAATGGCCACGATACTAACATTATTAACTATCAGGATGGAGTATTTATCCAGTTGTAGACAGCATCAAACGCTGCCTATACACTATTTATTTTAAAGTTTGTAACAACTCTTTGAAGTAGGTTCTTTTATTATCCCCATTTCAGAGTTGAGAAAAGTGAGACTCCATCCCACAGTTGGTGAGAAGGAGAGAAGAGATTTGAACCCAAATCTATGTGACTCCATTGTACCATCTGTCTTCTATCATTTTTATTGATTGTGGTTTGATTTATTCCTTTTGAGTAAACACACTAGTAGACCTTATCAACTTAGGCCTGCCCTGCTTTTCAGAATGTTTCACAAGCCTTGGCTTTCTTAACCAGCCCCTTTAAATTATGAGAATAGCCCCAGACTGGCCTCAGAGACCAGTGTTTTCTATTTTTTCCCTAAGAACTTATTCTAAACCAAATTTGCTTCTCCCAAAGTCTATTTTTATTCATCAAAGAGGTAATGTAATTTATAGACAAATGACAAAGTAATCCAGGAAATTGGGTAGGGATGAGTGAACAAAATAAGGCAAATGAGACAACTGCCAGGGCCCAGTCTCAAGTACTTCAAGCCACCTAAAGCTTTCTTAAAAATGGGAAGGCCATGGCAAAGACCTGTGCTCAGCCTGGGAGGACCCTCTTACAGGGGCCTTGCCTTTGACAGCAGCGTGGCTGCAGGGCATGTGTCTTCTCCTTGGCTCCACTAGAAGACTCAAATTTAAGCGATGCAGAATCATCCTATTATTAAAGGACTGATCTATACATAGCCCACTCACTAAAAATGTGCCCTATGTCAAAGCCTTGAGAAACACAAATTCTAATACTTCTAAATGCACTTTAATGTGGGTTAAATGCCCACATTTATCTCATAGCCCGTGGTGCCAGCCTGGGAAGAGGCAGCAGTAGCAGCAACCTTTGCCAGCCCACCCTTTGGGAGGGCTCCGAGCACAGCAGGAAGAAGCTGAATGCATTTCAACTGCAGCCAAGTTAGTGGTTTAAACTTCATAAACATGTCTTAAATGTTACGATTCTTATCTTTATGCCATGGCATTCCTACCTCAAAGAATAGCTATTAAAATAAAAACACACATTTCAGCAAATAGTTCTAAGAACTTTGATCAAAAAAAATGTTGATTAATCATTTTGGGTTGCTTGTCTTTCTTTTGAACTTTCCCTCTAGATCCATCCCCATAACACAGTCAGGATGCTCAATCACGTACCAAAAGGGTTAAGACAATATAACCTCCTGGGATTAAAAATAAAAATGAAGTGAAATAGAGCTCTCCATAGTTTTACAGTTTTAGTTAATTCTAAGATTAGAAGTGGTGATCAGGACTTAGCTGGCTTTCTCTTATAACTTCTTTTTTTTTTTGGAATGGTCTAACATTTTTCTTTTTTTATTATAGGTTATTGGGGTCACAATTGTTAGTAAAGTGACATAGATTTCAGGTGTACAATTCTGTAATACATTATCAATATCTCATATTGTGTGTTCACCACCCAGAATCAGTTCTCTTTCCATCACCATATATTAGACCCTGTTTACCCTCTTCTACAGACCCTCTCCCCCTTATCCTCTGGAAACCCCTAAACTATTGTCTGCGTCTGTGATTTATGTTTCTTCATCTGTTCGTCTTGTTCTTTTGTTGTTTTCAGTTTTATATACCACATATCAGTGAAATCATATGGTTCTCTGCTTTTTCTGCCTGATTTATTTTCCTTAGCATTATAATCTCAAGATCCATTCATGTTGTGGCAAATGGTATTATTTCATCTTTTCTTACTGCCGAGTAGTATTCCATGGTGTATATATACCACATCTTCTTTATCCATTCATCTATCAAAGGACATTTTGGTTGTTTCCATGTCTTGGCCACCGTAAATAAAGCTGCAATGAACATTGGAGCACACGTGTCTTTATGGATAAATGTTTTCAGATTTTTTGGGTAGATACCCAGGAGAGGGATTGCTGGGTCATATGGCAATTCTATTCTTAATTTTTGAGGAACCTCCACACTGCCTTCCACAGCGGCTGCACTAATCTGCATTCCCACCAACAGTGTATGAGGGTTCCTTTTTCCCCACAGCCTCTCCAACACTTGTTACTATTCATCTTGTTGATGATAGCCATTCTGACTGGGATGAGGTGATATCTCACTGTGGTTTTTATTTGCGTTTCTCTGATGATTGGTGATGCTGAGCATTTTTTCATGTGTCTATTGGCCATTTATATGTCCACTTGGAGAAATGTCTCTTCAGGTCCTCTGCCCATTTTTCAATTGGGTTGTTTGTTTTTTTCTTGTTGAAGTGTATGAGTTCCTTGTATATTTTGGATATTAGCCCCTTATCGAAGGCACTGTTTGCAAAAATCTTCTCCCATTCAGTTGGTTGCCTCATAATTTTGTCGAAGGTTTCTTTTACTGTGCAGAAACTTTTAAGTTTGATATAGTCCCACTCATTTATTTTAGATTTTACTTTCCTTGCTTTTGGAGTCAAATGCATAAAATGCTCTTTGAACCCAAGGTCTATAAGTTTAGTACCTATGTTTTCTTCTATGCAGTCTATTGTTTCAGGTCTTATGCTTAGGTCTTTGATCCATTTTGAATTAATTTTGGTACATGGTGACAGATAGCAGTCCAGTTTCATTCTTTTGCACGTCACTTTCCAATTCTCCCAGCACCATTTATTGAAGAGGCTGCCTTTTCTCCATTGTATGTTGTTTTTTTTTTGCTTCTTTGTCAAAAATTATCTGTCCATATTTATGTGGGTTTATTTCTGAGTTCTCAATTCTATTCCATTGGTCTATGTGTCTGTTTTTCTGCCAATACCATGCTGTTTTGATTATTGTAGCCCTGTAGTACAAGCCAAAGTCAGGAAGTGTGATACCTCCAGCATTGTTCTTTTTTCTTAAGATTGCTTTGGCTATTCGGGGTCTTTTGCGGTTCCAAACAAATCTGATGATTTTTTGTTCTATTTCTTTAAAAAATGCCATTGGGATTTTGATGGGGATTGCATTAAATCTGTATATTGCTTTGGGTAATATGGCCATTTTAACTATGTTGATTCTTCCAATCCATGAGCACAGAATGTCTTTCCATTTTTTTTGTGTCTTCTTCAATTTCTTTTAAAAATGTCTTATAGTTTTCAGCATATAGGTCTTTCACATCCTTGGTTAAGTTTATTCCTAGGTATTTTATTCTTTTTGTTGCAATTGCAAAAGGAATTGCTTTTTTATTATTTTTTCTGATATTTCATTGTTAGTATATAGAAATGCAATGGACTTTTGTACGTTGATTTTTTAGCCTGCAGCTTTACTGTATTCATTTATTGTTTTTAATAGCTTTTTGGTGGAGTCTTAGGGTTTTCTATATGTAGCATCATGTCATCTGCAAAGAGTGACAATTTAACTTCTCCATTCCAAATTTGGATGCATTTTATTTATTTCTCTTGCCTGATTGTTCTGGCGAGGACTTCCAACACTATGTTGAAAAGCAGAAGTGATAGGGGACAGCCCTGTCATGTTCCTGAACGTAGGGCAAAGGGCTTGTTTTTCACCATTAATTATGATATTGGCTGAGGGTTTGTCATATATGGCCTTTATTATGTTAAGGCATTTTCCTTCTATAACTATTTTATTAAGTGTTTTAATCATAAATGATGTTGTATCTTGTCAAACGCTTTTTCTGCGTCAATTGATATAATCATATGATTTTTGTCCTTTATATTGGTTATGTGATGCACCACATTGATCGATTTGCATATGTTGAACCATCCTTGTGCCCCTGGGATGAACCCCACTTGGTTGTGCTGAATAATCTTTTTAATGCATTGTTGTATTTGATTTTGCATTTGCTAGAATTTTGTTTAGGATTTTTGCATCAGTATTCATCAGAGATATTGGTCTGTAATTTTCTTTTTGTGTGTTATCCTTACCAGATTTTGGTGTCAGGGTAATGTTGGCCTCATAAAATGAGTTAGAGAGTATTATCTCCTCTTCAATTTTTTGGAAGAGTTTGGGTAGGACAGGTATTAGATCTTCTTTGAAGGTTTGATAGAATTCACTAGTGAAGCCATCTGGTCCTGGACTTGTGCTTTTGGAAAGGTTTCACATGACTAATTCAATTTTCTTACTGGTAATTGGTCTATTTAGATTTTCCAATTCTTCGTGATTCAGCCTAGGAAGGCTATATGTTTCTAAGAACTTGTTCTTTTTTTTCTAGGTTATTGAATTTGGTGGCATATAATCCTTCATAGTATTCTTGAATGATCCTTTGTATTTCTGTGGCATCCATGATAACTTTGCATCCATGATAACTTCCCCTCTTTCATTTCTGATTTTGTTTATTAGTGTCTTTTCTCTTTTTATGTTAGTGAGCCTAGCCAAGGGTTTGTCAATTTTATTAATCTTTTCAAAGAATCAGCTCTTTTTCACATTAATTTTTGTATTGTCTTTTTGTTCTCTGTTTCATTTAGTTCTGCTTTGATTTTTATTATTTCCTTTTTTCTGCTGACCTTGGGTTTCATTTGTTCTTCTTTTTCTAGTTCTTTAAGGTGTAACATGAGGTTATTTATTTGGGATTTTTCCTGTTTTTTTGAGATAGGCCTGTAATGATACAAATTTCCCTCTTAAAACTCCTTTTGCTGCATCCCAAAAATTTTGATAGGATGTATTTTCATTCTCATTTGTTTCTATGTATCTTTTGATTTCTCCTCTATTTCTTCTTTGACCAGGTCGTTCTCTAAAATTATGTTGTTTAATCTCCACATATTTATGGTTTTTCCTGCTTTCTTTTTGCAGCTGATATCCAATTTCAAAGCCTTGTGATCAGAGAATATGCTTGGTATGATTTCAATCTTCTTAAATTTGCTGAGGCTAGTTTTATGTCTCAATATATGGTCTATCCTTGAGAATGTTCCATGTACACTAGAAAAGAATGTATAGTCTGATGTTCTAGGATGAAATGCTCTATATATGTCAATTATGTCCATTTCATCTAATGTGTTATTTAGGGCTGCTATTTCGTTATTTATTTTCTGTTTGGATGATCTATCCATAGCTGTCAATGATGTATTTAGGTCCCCTAGTATAATTGTGTTTTGGTCAATTTCTCCCTTTAGTTCTGTTAGTAGTTGCTTGGTATATTTCGGTGCTCCCTGATTGGGGGCATAAATATTGATGACTGTTATATCTTCTTGCGTATAGTCCCCTTATCATTGTGAAATGTCTATCTTTGTCTCTTGTTCCTTTTTTATACTGAAGTCTGTTTCATCTGATATCAGTATGGCTACACCTGATTTTCTCTGCATACCATTTGCTTGGAGTGTCAATTTCCACCCTTTCACTTTGAGTCTATGCTTGTCCTTGTAGCTGAGATGTGTCTCTAGGAGACAGCATATGGTTGGGTTTAGTTTTTTAATCCAATCTTATACTCTGTGCCTTTTTATTGGTGAGTTCAGTCCATGTACATTTAGGGTGATTATTGATTTGTGAGGATTTCCTATCGTTCTATTTTTGGTTTTATGGTAAGACTATGTCTCCATTGTTTCTTTTCCTTTTGTTGTTGTCTACTATTTCTGTGTGGTGGTATTCTATGATTTTTCCCTCTGTTTCTTCTTTTATTACATTATATATTTCAGTTCTGGATTTTTCTTTTTTTTGAGTGGTTACCATTAAACTTATGTAAAATTGGGCTTGGACTGGAGGAGCAGCCACCATTGATTCCGTCTTGAGTGCTCCTCCCACACAGCCAGCAGGCTCAGGTGGACACCATTGTTCTGGTATTCAGCCCTTCCCCTCCCCACACCTGCAAGTGAAGGCACAGGTGGACAACAAAACAGAATCTGCATTAACTTGGTGAACACTGAACACCTTACCCTGAGGAATCCCTGATATTCCTCCCTACCCAGCTCAAGCACAAATCGAGCCTCTTTCAGTGGCTGCTCTGCATAGTTAGCTGGCTTCAGCTCATGCTTCAGACTTTCCTAGAAGCTCTCAAAGTTCTGTAGGCCCCAGGCAAATGGCAGCTGGCCTCATCATGCCTGGTGCCTCTTGCTAAGCAACCCCAGGCTTAGCACAGCCTGCCTCAGTTTGTAGCGTGGCCACTCCCAGGCAACCCCTGGACCTGCACTGGAGCCCCTCCCAAGAGGCTCCAGAAACAAAACACCCAGTAGTGGTCTTCATACCACAGTAGAGTACCACCTGATTAGTTCCATAAATGGCACACCCAAAGGGTGATCATGGCAGGCACCAGAGCTCTTCTGAGCTAAATCTTGCCACATGTGACCAGCCCCCACACAGTAGCTCATCCCTGTGGTCCCAGCCAGTCCTCACAAACATAAATCCTGAGGGTCAACCCCACCCATTGACATGCCAACAGCAATCAAGGCTGAAACACAATAGGAGGGCACACACAACCTACACAAAGGACGCTCCTAAAGCACGCAGCTCACATTACCAGGGAGACTGCATCACTCAGCCCTAAAGGACACCTATTACATAAGATCCCCCGACAAGACTGGGAGACATAGCAGCCCTACCTAACACATAGAAACAAACACAAAGGAACAAACTCCAAAATGGGGAGACAAAAAAAACATGTCCCAAAATGAAAGAACAGAAGAAAACTCCAGAAAAAGAATGAACTGAAAATAGGCAAGCAATCTACCAGATACAGAGTTATAAACACTGGTCATAAGAATGCTTATTGACTTAGAGGAAAAATAAATGAACTGAGTGAGAACTTCAACAACAAGATAGTAAGCATAAAAATGAGCATAGAAACCATAAAAAACAACCAGACAGAAATGAAGAATACAACAACTGAAATTTAAAAAATATGCAAAAATGAGTCAACTGCACATTAGATGACAGAGATGATGGGATAACTAATGTGAAAGACAAGGTAGTGGAAAACACCCATTCAAAACATAAAGAAAAAATATTTTTTAAAAAAATGCGAATAATTGAAGGGACCTCTAGAAAAATATCAAGCATACCAATATTTGCATCATAAGGGTACCAGAAGAAGAGATAAAGCAAGAGATTGAAAAACCTATTGAAGAAATCATGATGAAAACTTCCTAAGCCTCATGAAGGAATTAGAAATAAAAGTCCAGGAAACACAGAGCATTTCAAACAAGATGAACCCAAAGAGGCCCACACCAAGACCCATCATGCCAAGGTTAAATACAAAGAGAGAATCTTAAAAGCAGCAAGAAAAAGGCATTTATTTACCTACAAGGGAACTCCAATAAGACTATAAGCTGATTTCTAAACAGAAACTTTGTAGACCAGAAGGGATTGGCACAAAATATTCAAAGTGATGAAAAGCAAAGATCTACAACAAAGACTACTCTACCCAACAAAGCTAAGCTATCATTTAAAATTGAAGGCAAGAGAGAGCCTGTCAAGAAGGCAGAGTAGTAAACACTGCTTACCTTCTGTCATGACTACATCAAAATTACAACTAAACTACAGAACAACCATCATTGAGTATCACCTGAAGTCTAGCTGAACCAAAGCCTTACAACTAAGGACATACAGAAGAAGCCACCTCAAGACTGGTGGGGGGGGCAGATATAAAGAATGAGCTGGTCCCACACTTGCACGTGATCATTAAAAATCAGGAGGGATGTCTCCGCTGTGGAGGTCCCTGCCCACTGGAGGAGCGAGGGGTCCCAGCCCTGCACCAGGCTTCCCAGCCCTAAGTTTCAGGACTGAGAGAAGTCCCCATAACTTCTGGTTGTGAAAACCAGTGGAGATTGGGGCTGAGTGAGACGGAGGGCAGCTGCAGTCTCAGGCACTCCTCTTAAAGGGCCTGCACACAGATTAACTCACTGATGGACTCACTCACTATGAGCTGCACCATTGGGACAGCAGCTAGAAAGTTGTCAGGGAAATACAAGGAAGAACTGAAGTGTCTGGCGTTAGGACAAGGGTTGAAGGGGCAGCTTTCTCCCAGACGGAGGAGCTGGCAGAAGCCATCGTTTCTTTGTTGAGCCCTCTCCCCTCCCAGCATGTAGATGCAGGTAGCCACCATAGCTGACTCTCCAGCAATGTGGCTAACATTGTTCGTTCACCCCACCCTGGTAATTCTGAGACCATGCCCGGCCCAACTTGTGGGTCCACCCTAGATGCTTCCAGTGGTTTTTCCATACAAATAGCCTGTGTTAGCTCATGCTGCAGACTTTCCTAAAATCTCTCAAAAATTAACAAAACCCAAACAGCAACCTCTGTCTTTAATTTAGCATGTCTCATACCTATGGTTGAGCAGCTGTATGTCCAGCACTAGTGACAGCTGGTGTTAGTTCATGACTGGGCAGCTCAAGACACCTCTAAGCACAGTGCAAATGGCAGCCATGTGTGGATTGCTTTGTGGCTCATGCAGGTGGTCCTGGGCAGGGCACAGGCTGTGGCTGAACTTGGACCACAGCAGATCCCATTTCAGGAGGCCCTGGGGCTGTCATGCCCAATGGCCAGCTTCACACCAAGCCACAGCATCACCTGACTACTTCAAGAATGACACATTCAAAAGACAGACTGGGCAGACACCAGAACCCTGCTAAAGGATTCCCGCTCCGTAGAATCAGTCCCTGCACCACAACTCCTCCACTGTAGTCAGGGCCAGTCTTCACAACCAATCAACCCCAGGATCAATCCCTCCAACTGATGTGCAAACAGCAACCAAGGCTCAACTACAATAGGAGGGCACACAAACCACAAGAGTGGCACACCTAGAGTACCTTGCTCAGGTGACCAGGAAAACTGTGCCACTGAGGCCCATAGCACACCTATCACTCTACTAAGACCAGGAGACATAGCAGCCCTACTTAATACTTAGTAACAAACAAAGGGAGGCAGCCAAAATGGGAAGACAAAGACACATGTCCCAAATAAAAGAACAGATCAAAGCCCCAGAAAAAGAACTAAACAAAATGGAGACAAACAAACTACCAGATGCAGAGTTCAAAATACTTGTTATAAGGATGCTCAATAATCTCAGGGACAACTTCAGCAAACAGATAGGGAACATAAAAATGAAGATAGAAAGCATAAAGAAGAGCCAGTCAGAAATAAAGAATATAACTGAAACGAAGCATACATTAGAGGAAATCAACAGTAGATTAGAGGAAGCAAAAAACTGAATCAGCGATACAGAAGCTAAGGTCGCAGAAGACACCCAAACAGAACAGCAAAAAGAAAACAGAATCCAAAAAAAATGAGGATAGTTTAAGGGGCCTCTGGGACAACAACAAGTGTAACAACATTTGCATCACAGGGGTACGAGAAGGAGAAGAGAGAAAGCAAGAAATTGAAAACTTATTTGAAGGAATAATAATGGATAACTTCCCTAACCTAGTAAAGGAAATGGATATTCAAGCCCAGGAAGTGGAGAGTACCAAACAAGATGAAGCCGTAGAGGCCTACATCCAGGCACATCATAATTAAAACAGTTACAGACAAAGAAAGAATCTTAAAAACAGCAACAGAAAAGCAGCTAGTTACCTGAAAGGGGCTCCCATGAGACTACTAGCTGATTTCTCAATAGAAATTTTGCAGGTCAGAAGGGAAATATTCAATGTTAAAGGCACTTCTTTAGGAGAAGAAAGAGAAAAAACATAAATATAAATAATAACATGGCAATGACTAGGTACTTATCTATAATCACTTTAAGTGTAAATGGATTAAATGCTTCAATCAAAAGACAGAGAGTAGCTGAATGGATAAGAAAACAAGACAGCAATGCTGTCTGTAAGAGACCTACTTCAGATGGAAAAACACACACAGACTGAAAGTAAAAGGATGGAAAAAGATGTTTCATGTGACTGTAAATAAACAAAAAACAAAAAAGCTGGGGAAGCAATACTTATATCAGACAAAACAGAATTTAAAGAAAGGATATAGGCCGGCCAGGTGGGCTCAGGCAGTTAGAGCTCCATGCTCCCAACTCCGAAGGCTGCCGGTTCGATTGCCACATGGGCCAGTGGGCTCTCAACCACAAGATTGCCAATTAAATTCCTCGAGTCCCACAAGGGATGGTGGGCTCCGCCCCCTGCAACTAAGATTGAACACGGCACCTTGAGCTGAGCTGCGTCCCTGATGGCTCAGTTGGTTGGAGCGTGTCCTCTCAACCACAAGGTTGCCAGTTTGATTCCCACAAGAGATGGTGGTCTGCGCCCCGTGCAACTAGCAACGGCAACTGGACCTGGAACTAAGCTGCACCCTCCACAACTAAGATTGAAAGGACAACAACTTGACTTGGAAAAAAAGAAAAAGTCCTGGAAGTACACACTCTTCCCCAATAAAGTTCTGTTCCCCTTCTCCAATAAAATCTTTAAAAAAAAAAGGATATAATAAGATACAAAAGGGACATTACATAATGATAAAAGAATCAATCCAACAAGAGGATATAACCTTTGTAAACATTTATACACCAACATAGGAGCATCTAAATACATAAAGCAAATATGGATTGATATAAAGGGGGAGATCGACAGTAATACAGTGATAGTCGGGGACTTAATGCCCCATTGACATCAATGGATAGATCAGTCAGAAAGAAAATCAATAAGAAAACCTCAGTCCTAAATGAGACATTAGACCAGGTGGATTTAATTGACATTTTTACAGCATTTCACCCCAAAACAGCAGAATATACATTATTTTCAAGCACATATGGAACATTTTCAGTGACAAACCACATTGTGCCACCAAAAAAATCTCAATAAATTAAAAAAGATTGAAATCATATCATGTATCTTCCCTGACAACAATGGTATGAAACTAGAAATCAACTACAAGAAGAAAACTAAAAAGCACACAAACACATGGAAGCAAAATAACATGCTATTAAAGGAAGAAATGCTATCAAGGAAGAAATGAAAAGATACCTTGAAACAAATGAAAATGAAAATACAAAAACCCCAAATTATGGGGCACAGGCAAAGCAGTTCTAAGGCCATTCATACCAATACAGGTTTATCGCAAGAAACAAGAAAATTCTCAAGTAAACAACCTAAGCTTACACTTAAAGGAACTAGAAAAAGTACAACAAACAAAGTTAAAGTGAATAGAAGGAAGAAAACAATAAAGATTAGAGTGGAACTAAATGAAATAGAATTTTTTAAAAATAGAGAAGATCAATGAAACCAAGAGTTTGTTCTTTGAAAAAATATATACCTCAACTTCTTTATCCATTCATCTATCAAAGGACATTTTGGTTGTTTCCATGTCTTGGCCACTGTAAATAAAGCTGCAATGAACATTGGAGCACACTTGTCTTTATGGATAAATGTTTTCAGATTTTTTGGGTAGATACCCAGGAGAGGGATTGCTGGGTCATATGGTAATTCTATTCGTAATTTTTTGAGGAACCTCCACACTGCCTTCCATAGCGGCTGCACCAAGGGAGAAAACTTGTTTATTTGATGCCAGCATTGCCCTGATTCCGAAACCAGACGAAGACATTACAGAAAAATGAAATTATAGGCCAATGAACATAGATGCAAAAATCCACAACAAAATATTAGCAAACTGAATTCGGAAATACATTAAAAAGATCATACATCATGATCAAGTGAAACTTATTCCTGGGATTCAAGGTTGGTTCAATATCCACAAATCAATTAAGGTGATGCAGCACATAAACAAAATGAAGGCTAAAAATCATATGATCATATCAATAACTGCAGAAAAAGCATTCGACAAAATGAAGCATTCATTTATGGTAAAAACTGTCAGCAAAGTGAGAATAGAGGGAACATATCTCAATATAATAAAGACCATATATGACAAACCCACCAATGACTTCATTCTCAATAGGGAAATGCTAAAAGAGAGAGAGAGCCCTAAAGTTTCCACCATAAACTATTAGAACTGATAAATGAATTCAGTAAAGTAGCAGGATACAAATTAATCGGCAGAAATCTGTCTTATTTTTATACATCAATAATGAACTGTCAGAAAGAGAAATTAAGAAAGCAATGCCATTTACAATTGCATCAAAAAATAAAGTAAAATGCCTAGGAAAAATTTAACCAAGGAGGCAGAAGATCTGTACTCGGAAAATATAAGACATTGAATAAAGAAATTGAAGAATATACAAACAAATGGAAGAAAATACTGTGCTCATGGATCGGAAGAATTAACACTGTTAAAATGTCTATACTACTCAAAGCAATCAATAGATTCAATGCAATCTCTATCAAAATAACAATGGCATTTTTCACAGAACTAGAACAAATAATTCTAAATTTATATGTAACCACAAAAGATCCCAAATAGCTACAACAATCTTGAGAAAGAAGAACAGAATCAGAGGTATCATGCTACCTGATATCATACTATACTACAAGACTATGGTAATCAAAATAGCATGGCACTGCCATATAAACAGACATATAGATCAATGGAACAGAATAAAGAGCTCAGAAATAAACCCATGCTAATATAATCGTTTACTCTACAACAAAGGAGTCTAGAACATACAGTGGGGTAAAGACAGTCTATTCAATAAATGATGCTGGGAAAACTGGACAGATATATGTTAAAAAATAAAACTGGACCACCCTCTTACACCATATACAAGAAAAAACTAGAATGGATTAAAGACTTAAATATAAGACCCAAAACCATAAAAATCCTACAAGAAAATATAGGCAAGAAACTCTCTGACATTGCTCATAGTAATATTTTTTCTGGTATGTCTCCTTGGGCAAGGGAAACAAAAGAAAAATAGAAACAAATGGGACTACATCAAACAAAAATAGTTTTTGCACAGCAAAGGAAACCGTCAACAAAATGAAAATTCAACCTACTGAATGGGAGAAGCTATTTGACAATGATACGTCTGATGCGTCATTATCCAAAATTTATAAAGAACTCATACAATTAACACCAAAAAAAATCCAATTAAAAAATGGGCAGAGGACCTGAATAGACATTTGCAAAAGTACATACAGATGTCCAATAGTCATATGAAAAGATGCTCAATGGTACTAATCATCAGGGAAATGAAAATTGAAAAAACAATCAGATATCACCTCACACATGTCAGAATGGCTATCATCAATAAATCAAGAAACAACAAATGTTGGTGAGGGTATGGAAAAAAGGGAATGCTTTTGCACTGTTGGTGGAATTACAAATTGATGCAGCCAGTATGGAAAACAGTATGGAGTTTCCTCAAAAAATGAAAAATGGAACTACCATATTATCCAGCAATTCCACTTCTGGATGTTTATTTGAAGCAATCCAAAACACTAATTCAAAAATATATATGCACCCCTATGTTCATTGCAGCATTTTATACAATAGCCAAGATATGGAAGCAACCTAAGTGCCCATCAACAGATGAATGGCTAAAGAAGAAGTGGTGCATATATGCCACTTCTAATAATGATATATTACTCAGTAATAAAAAAGAATAAAATTTTATCATTCGCAACAACATGTGTGGACCTGAAGAGTATTAGGCTAAAGTGAAATAAGTCAGAGAAAGACAAATACCATATAATTTCACTTATGTGTGGAATCTAAAGGACAAAATAAATGAACAATCAAAATACAAAGAGATTCATAGATACAGACAACAAACTGATGGTTGCCAGATAGGAGGTGGGTTATGGGGTTGAGTAAAACAAAAGTGAAAGGATTAAGAAGTACAAATTGGTAGTTACAAAATAGTCACAGGGATGTAAAGTACAGCACAGGGAATACAGTCAATACGATTGTAATAACTATATATGGTGTTAAGTGGATACTAGACTTATCAGGGACCATTTCATAAATTACATAAATGTCTAACCAGTATGCTGTACACCAAAAATTAATTGTATTGCCAGTCAACTGTAGCTGAAAAATTTTAAAAGAGCTAATCACGTGCTCGAGCCCAGTTTCAAAGGGCAAAGCAGGTTACCCTAACCACAGTAGAAGGGCACTTGAGTGTTACATGACAAAAACATAGTTAGAAGGAGGAGTAAAGATTTAGTCCCATAGTTTCAATATACCAAAGCAGGTGATTCTATGCCCTTTAGGGTTAAAGTCAGTAAGAATTATCTGCCAATAGCTAGTATTCAATGCGGATTCAATCATGAGGCTAAATTGTACAGAAAAATCAGTCGAATGGTGGTTGGTCTCAAAATCTAATGTAGAAGAAAGAAGTAATTTGATATCAAAAGATGGCCCAAAAGACTCAATATAGTTAAGATGTTAATCCTTCCCCAATTGATCTGTAAGATTCATGTAGCCCCAGTTAAAATCCCAGCAAACTGTTTTCATAAAAATCACAGAGATAATTCTAAAATTTATATGGGAAAGCAAAGGAAATTGTAGTGAAAATAATTTTGAAAAAGAACAAAGTTGTTTTCAAGACTTACTATAAAGCTACAGCAATCACGAGTACATGTATCAATGATAGAATAACATACAAACCAATGGCATAAAACAATCCAAAGTAGATGCAAATACATGACAACTTTATTCATAATCTCCAAAAAATGAATGATCCACAGAAATTCAATAGAGAAAGGATTATTTTTAAACAGATTGTGCTGAATCTGGGACATTCATATGTAAAATCATGGGCCTTGAGCCATATATTGCATCATATCCAAAAATAATTTAAAATGAAATACGGTTTCCCACATGGAAAACCTAATAATATAAAACGTCTAGCATAATATATAGGAAATATATTTTTGCAACCATGAATAAGGCAAACATTTTTTAGCTGGGACATAAACGTGATGAATTATGAAAGAAAAAAATGATAAACAGGACTTCATCAAAATTAAAAATTCTGCTCTTTGAAAGGCACTGTTAAGTAAAGGGAAATGAGTAGGCAACCCCCAGACTGGGGGGAAATATTTTCAAAACACATTATAAAAGTCTGGTGTCCAAAATATATAAAGAAATCTGACAAATAATAATAAGAATAAACAACCCAGTAAAAATGACAAAATATTTGGACGCTTTACCAAAGAAGATAGATGGATGGCAAATGAACAAATGAAAAGATAGTCAGCATTGTTAGTCATTCGGGAAATGCAAATTAAAACTACAATAAAATACTAATACATATCTATTTGATAACTAAACTTTAAAAACTGTCATGATCAAGAACTGATGAGAATATAGAGCAATTGGAACCCTCATACACTGGTTGTAATAATGCAAAATAGTACAGCCACTTAGGAAAACAATTTGACAGTTCCTTATAAAGTTAAATGTCACTTATATGACTGAGCACTTGGGTATTTACCCAAGAAAAATGGAAACATGTCCACACATAAAGTTGTATGTGAATGTTTATAGCAGCTTTATTCATCATCTCCAAAAACTAGAACCAACTCAAATAACCACCACCTGGTGAATGGATAAACAAACACTGGTACATTCATTGATACAATGGAATATGACTCAGAAATAAAAAGGAACAAACGAATGATAAAGTTAACAACGTGGATGAACTCAAATGCATTATGCTAAGTGAGAAAAGTCCGACTTAAAAAGCTACCTGCTCTATCCCTCCACTTAAAAAACATGCTGGAAACTGAAAAAATATGGGGATGGGGAATGGTTGTTAGGAGCTGAGGGTAGGATGAGAGGCCTCACAATAAATGTACATAAGAGAAATTTGGGGGTGATGGAAATGTTTTATATCTTGAATTGGGTGATGCTTGCACAACAGTATGTGGTTTGTTGTGTATGTTTTGTTGTTGTTGTTGTTGTTGTTTGCAGAATTCATAGAACTGTATACCAAAAGAAGATTAAATTTTACAACATGTAAATTATACCTCAAAAAAACCTGACTTTAAAAAGCAGAGCCATTACATCATACGTCAGTAGGTGTGTCAGAAGAGACATCTTGTCCCACAAGCTTTAAAAATTTTTGCACTCCTTGACCCAGTTTCCAGTTCTAGAAACTTATTCTTAGGAAAGAATCTTAAATGATTTTCCTAAAAGGGACTTATTGGCCACAAAGTTCAAAATTCTTAAAAAATAAAAATAACCCATTAAATGCCCACCAATGCTGCTGGCAGTAGAAAGACTGAGGGTAGAAACATTAAATAAGCTTTGGTGCATCCATGTGATAGAACAGAATATATAATGATATGGAAATGTGATTGCCAGATAGTAAGCAAAAAAATCAGATAAAAAGAATATTTATAGTATGATGCCTGTGGGGAAAGAGCCAGGAATGCAGTTTCCAGGCTCTCAGCCTCAAGTGGAAAGGTGCTGGCTTAGGTAGTAAATGGCCATCAACTGTGTTTGGATGGCTATCAGCTGTGGCTAGTTGGCCATCAGCTGTAACCGGTGAGCCATTGGCCACTAATATAACTGCTGTGGCTACGCTAGCAGAAAAATGAGGGCTAGCAAGAAGATGGTGGCTGAATTAGCAAGCGCGGATTGCAGTTAGCACGGCAGATTGCAGTTAGCAAGTGGGGCTGGTTGGTTGGCAGAGAAGTGGACGGGAGGTGGCAGATCATGTGGCTCCTGCTTCCTGCTTCCAGCCCAGCCGCCAGCGAGAATATAGTGGTATGACTCCCCTATCTATGGCTCCGTGGGTGTTCCTTTTTGGCCTCACCATGTCCTGCGTTCTTATGTGGGGAGCAGGAGCAGGAACCCTGCATGACACCCTGCAAGACAATCCCTCTTTTGAACTGTGAGAGAGATACAAAGATACAAAGATTGGAAGGATCAATATGCCAAAATACTAATGATAATTATCTCTTGATAGTGAGATTGTGCATAATTTTTTCCTATATTGTCTAAATCTTCTATGATGAATATGTATTTATTTGATACTAAGAAACAAAATAAACTCTCGTTACTTTTTAAAGTCATCCATCGATTCTTAAGCCAGATGTCAGTTCCATTATACTTGGTCCTCATGGATGTCTTAACTTCTGTGTCAGCCTTCATGAAGTCCAGTCACAAAGCTGACCTCTGAAGGCCAGCTGAGCTGCTAAGAGGAAGGAGGCTTTTGACTCCTTTAAGAATCGTTGAGCCCTGCCATATATCTGCTTCTGTCCATGAAGAATGTGAAGTCTTACAGAAAAAAACCAGGTGCAAAGAGATGAATTCATGAACCAAAAAGAGTTCTCTTGTGGTAGGCAGCTAATAAACTATCTTTTTAAAATCTGATACTGAGTTGTTATGTTTGGGAGCATTAAACAAGGATGAAGGAGACTTAAGCAAGTCGTGTGTGACCATAGACAACATTCTCACCTCTCTGAGTTTTATCTGAAAGATGGAAGAGTTGAACCAGGAAGTCTCTCAAAGTCCACCATCTTTTCATTTTCTGGGACGTTTAGGGAAAAGTGGCTGAACCCAGACCAGGATGAATTTTACTATTCCTTATAAGAGGAGACATTTTCATTTGCATGAGTTGATGGGCATCAAAGTCTCTGTGTTGACTGAAGCAGGAGGGAGACTATTTTTGGTTTCTCTCTCTCTCTCTCTCTCTCTCTCTCTCTCTCTCTCTCTCTCTCTCTCTTTTTTTCTTTTTCTGTGATGGGAAGAAAAAAAAACCTGAAGAATGGAAAGAGCAATTATCTATTTCCCACTGGGAGCCCATATATATTCACTTAATGATTCTGTTGAGAGAAAGATTAAGGCCACAAAATAATTGATAAGACCATCACGAAAACATTAATGTTCAGGCCAGGCTGCTATCTCCAAAGGGCCCAAAGCCATTGGTCCTCAATGAGCCAGAGGAGTGCTGGGGTAGAGTCTCTCAGCCCAACACTGCATTTTGTCACATGGATTCCACAGTAGCACTATTTGTGCACCAAAGACAGAGGATTTCAAAGTCTCTCCTGAGGCAAATTCAGTCATTTTGTGACCTTAACCTTTCTTTGCATCCAAGTCTGCACAAGCCATGGACTTGAGCAAGGGGCTGCTAGAAAGAAAGAGGGAGCTCTTGGCAGAAGGTGTGTGGTATAGTTGAGGTTGGGCTTGTGAAAACATGTAAGGCACTCACTCATTGATGACCTATAGAAACAGGGAAAATTTTGCAATATCCGTAAGTTGTAAGTGCTGATGATACTTCTGGTGCAGCTCTCAACATCAATAAGTGTCACTAACAAGTGCTCGCTTACTGAGCTTCCGGTAGTGTATCTAACCTCCTCCTCTGGTTTCCATTAGAAAGGATATTTGTTTGAAGCAGTTTTTCTGAGTTGGTTGGCCATAGGTTGAGCATTCCACACTCTTACCTGTTGTCGGATTCTCTGGGTGCATAGAAAAATTGATTACTAAGGGGATGATTATAAGATGCTTGACGCCAGATTGGATGGGTTGCTTGTATTCACAGTCTATATCTCAGAATATAGCCACAGGAAGCCAATGGAAATTTACAGGGCTGCCTTTTGGGAACTTTTGATCAAATAAGTCACATACTAAAGAAAGGAGAGTAATTAACCTTTAGAAATTATTAAAACAAACTCTTCTCATTGAATAAAAGCCATCCAGTATGATCGCTAATCATCATATAAGAACAACCTGGAAGAAACCATGAGCCCTCCCAGCTTTCCACTAGACACCCACCTTTTCAGGGTGTCTAGTCTATCTGACTCTCATACCCACCTTAAACACCAAGAATTTATCCTTCATTGAAACTTTATGACAGATAATTGGTGATAGTACTAGGTGTGGGGTAAAGGGTGGTAACCTTGCTTCCTAAACATTCAGTCCCATTGGAAGGTGAAACAGATGTGATTCTACCCATCATGAATGGTTCCTCACTCTAAAGGAAGGTCAAGTTTTGTTTTCTGAGGATACCTTAGAGGTTTGGGAAATCACAGAACCAAAGACTGTCCAGGGAAGAAAGAAAATGAGAAAGTGATTGGTCAAACCACCTTCTTTCATAAATTAATAAATAAGTCCTCAAGAGCTGGCTTTTCTCCAGCCTGTAAAACCACTCAGTAGAAAGTGGTGCCACTAATTAAGTCCCCTGATGCCTAGTTGTATACTCTATATATCACCCATAGCTACCTCCAGACCAAACCAAGTCTTTTGCATAAGAATTTGCCTAAGAAGCACACAGATAACACACACACACACATACACACACACATAAAACACACACAGAGAAAAATACAATACATCCCAGTATTAAACAATCCAAATCAATCCTTCTTCCATTGGTGTTGTTGGTAGAAGTAAATAGTACAAAAGAAGGATGTCTTAATAGCACCGGATTGACTATTGGGATGCTAATCAATCTAAAGCTCTCTGTGCTCAGTTTCCTCATTTGTACAATAGGGATAATAATGATACCTATATCATGAGATTGTTATGAGTAATTAATTGGTTATTAAATGTAAAATACTTAGAATAAATCCTGGCACATAGTAAGCAATCAATAGGCTCTTTACCTTAAATGGATTGCCTTCTATTCTGTGTAAGATTAGTGCTGTAATTTTTCAAAATTTGCTGTCTCAAAAATCCATTAAGCCATGTTATCTCAGGGATTTTCCTTTAATCAATGAAATTCAGCTTCCTGCTGTCCTTTCCAAGGGTGTCAAGGACCCACTTCAGGTTGTCGCAGGAAAATCAGATCAGATCATTCCTACAGCTGTGCTGGCTGAGTGACTGATGGCTTGGAGCCTTCAGAGAAGCCAGTCCTTACCATTTCCTTGGGTGTGTATCTGGCCCCGTGGCTTCAATCACGTTGTTATCCTGGCCTCAGTGATAAGCGTTTATGTTTGTGACCTCCAAGTGAGCTAAAAACTACAGCAACCAGAGCTCAGGTTGAAAAAGAGAGAAAATTTTTATCTGTTTATGGTTTCTTTCTTTCAATGCCTTAGGACTGGTGTGTGGTAAATTCTGGAAGGTGCTGGAAGCTGGACTAGTGAGGGCTCAGGGCGTATGAATAAAGCGCTGACAGCATCTGCTACAGTTCATCCTGGCTCCTTAAATCCACTCATATCCCATTTAAGTTCAAACTGTCTGATCACCGAATCTTAAGGGGATGGTTGCTGACAATTATAAAAAGGAAGAGAATTACAACAGAAGGGTTAGTGGCCTAAACTATAGTCCCTACACAGAAGTGGGGACTTCACTGATATTAATAACCCCAGACTTTTATGTCTGAGGGGTCTGACACCCCCAAGTTAATTCTCTTCAAGGACCCAAACAGATGAGCTGAATCTCATTCCAGACAACCATCACATGGTTTCTGCAATTGCCCATTCAATTATTACCAAGTATGGAAACACCTAGAGACATCCCAGTAAAGCCCCCTAACATCCAAGCATGCTCCCTCACACCTCCATAATATAGCAACAAGCCTATCTGTTCAGGATAATAAGGTTACTTCTTTCTTTGCCTGCTGCTCTACCAGCATGAGGAATCCAAAATGACCAGATGGCAGCCATCATTTTAGGGCTAATGTAATGCCCCCCCAAAGTACTGTATCTCCTGACAGAAGATCTCTTCATCCTCAACTGGACCAGACCTCTAGTCCAGCAGATCCTAACATTATGAGATAGAAAGCAAAATCCCTCAAGTAGGTCACTGGAAATGATACTATCGGCAGCCACTGCTACTTCTGCCCCTTGGTTCCCAAGCCCATGAATTCTTCCTGTTGAAGGCATTGTACCTTCGATAGCTATTGATTCAGACTCTGTGCTACATTTTGAACAACAGTACTCAAATCCTGCAGTGTCATCCTCAGGTTAGCACCTTAGTTGCAACTTTAAAAAGCCATTCCAATTTCTCTCAGACTAGAACGCTGGGGGTGATGTGGTGTATATATATAATACGACCAATTGATACCATAGCCTTGTGCTAATGGTTACACCTCCTTCCCTGGAAAGTGAGTCCATTAGTCCACGAGTGTTGTGTGGGATCCTCAAAAAATAAATCAGATACTCTGTGAGTGCTCAAGTATCTTTCAAATGCTAGTGATGTTATATTATATAAGCCAGTCCACCTATATCCTACCTATGTCCATCATTAATGCTACAGTGCACCAATGTTATCACTTTCCAAATGTATCATTAATGCCACAGTATGCCGAAGGTTATCACCATACCCGTAACCACCAGTGATGGGATTTGTTTATTGCCATTTGATGTGGTTCCAGAATCCATCTTAAGGACCTGTTTCCTCAGATCACTGTTCATACCAATTGTCTTAGCTTGCATTCCCCCAGAAGAAGATGCCAAGCTGACTTTTTGAGTACAAGTCATTTATTGTGGAGTTGACCCCAGGAAATATTGGCAAGGAAGCGAAGGACTCAGACAGGGACAACAAGGCTGTCAATAAAGGGTACATTGTCAAACAAGTTACGACACCTTGAATAACTGGAGCTAAACCCACTGAAGGACCTCCGATACACCACATGGGGACACTCCTGAGAGTTATTCTTCCTGAACGGTGAGTGAGCTGGGGTGCTGATCCATCAACTCCCATCTGCCAAAGGTAAAGAGGTGGTTTTGACTCCCCAGCACTTCCAGCTTGCATGGGTGTATAGGGAGAGAAAAAAATTGGGTGTCAGAGAAAACCCTCTGGCAAGAATCATAAGTGCAGGCAATTGGAAGTTGATCGGAATGCAGACATATGGGAGAGGCTGTGGAGCCATGGGAGCCATCTGCTACAATGAGTAGCAATTAATACTTCACATTTATGGAATGATTAATATAAACCAGGAACTACTTTATGCATTTATGTACCTTATCTCATGTGTTTTCCACACACTCCTATAAGTTAGAAGCTACCTATTCCCATCCTCATTTTCTACAATGAGACTCAGAGATGTTAAATAACTTTCCCAAAGTTATTCAGCTACTTATTAGAGATGGTGGGATTCAAAATCAGGCACTCTTCCCCTTTCCAGAACATGGGGCATTATGATGCAATTGACAGTAAAACACCAGCAGAACCTGAGGACATAAATTTGCATTAATAGAAAAAAAGTGCACATGACGGAAGCAACTAAAAGCAAAAACCTATATAGCATGCTCTTGACTATAGGTACTGGTTTCCCACAAGCCTGGATCCTCCTGAGGATTCACAGCTGTAAATAAGAACAACTACCAGGAATTAGGCCTTCAGTGGGCACGAGAAGCTATCCTTCACATCCTCTCAGGCTTTTTTTAAAACCTCCTCCCTCCACACCTCACCTTTACCCTAACTGATCAAAAGTCTCCAGCCACATGTTTACCCCAGCACATTACTGAGGATTGATTATGAGATTGGATGGATCCAATGTCAATATCTCATAGGTAGCATCACTCAGCGGGTTTGTGTTTCAGACATTCCTGAAATTCATTTTGCAAAGGGGAAAAGAGGGAACTGAGGACAAATCTCCTGAAGCAAAGAAGCCTTAGGAGGACACAATAGGAAGTGCAAATACAAATGTCTCAAAGGCCAGTCAAGTATCATAAAATGAAGAAAGCAGGCCCAGTGCAAGACAATAGGGTGGAGTGAGGACTGTGGTGAAGCCCATTCCCTGCCTAAAAGAGCACCTGCTACTCAACTCAGCCAATTATTACCATTTGGGAATGTGGTAGGCCCATTGCTTCCAGAGCGTACAAAGTTTCAAGAGAATTGAAAAACATCCATTTTTTTAATAGGTGATTTTCCAATTTTTAAATGTCAGTAGCTCATTTTTAATTATTTAAAATTACTATAGGGCTAATTTGTGACCCTTGCCTTAATGTTTGTAAGACTAATTGCCACAGGAAGTGGGATTCTGCCTGGGTGTGACTATGAGTGATAGAAGTGGGACCAATAAGTGGAAATTACAGAGAAACAGAAATCCTTGATCCAAAAACCAGAAATCCTTTTCTAACAATATTAATCAAAGATAGAATAATCTGCTCTAAAGGGGTGAGTTGCTCATTCCAAGTGTCAATTGGATGACTTCTCTGCCAGAAGAGTGTAAAGGAGATCCAGGCAAAGGATGGAGGAGATGTTATCAATCCTGAGCTTCTTTGAATCAAAACCACTGTTTCTTCATTAAGTTTGCAATTTAAGCTGGATAAAACATTCAGAGTGAGACTTTGGTTTTTACTGTGTCACACATACAGCACATGTATGTCTCTTCTCATCTATTAACGTAGAATGTTATCGGGATGTCTTTTCCAGAGAAAATGTTTCTAAGGATGTTTATTACTACTCTATACATCCTATCTCATGGGCTTGCCTTGCCCTGAGTTGGCCTATGTTTTCTCAAACCCACCCAGCAAGACTCAGCTTGGCTTAGCTTTCTCTGATGGTATTATTTTGTGTGTGTGTGTGTGGAAATAAATGCACACAGACTCTGATGATTTACACATAATTCAGAAGTTACCATGAGGAGAAAACACTTTTCTATACATGTATGAAAACTGCTATAAATCTGGGATCTGGAAATGAATAGTTTCTCTTCCTCTGAATACATATATTTGCCACTATTGATATTTTCTGTACTCTTAGACACATTGATTGTATCAATACAATACTGAAACACATGAATATTTAAGCAAAAACAATGTGGCCAGTTAAATCAAATACACCAATTAATTCAGTGACAAAAATAAGCCAAACACTTAGCTTTGGCCTCACATGAAGGCATTCAAGACACCAACGTCTGTTTTATTTTTGACAGCAGCGTCTGGTCCTCATATATTCATCTAACACTTTCAGCAGATCTGGACTTCAGTATGAAACTTGCCCACATCTTCAGATCTACAAAGGACAGATTTTAACCATTATTCGGAAAATGAAGAAGAATTTTAAAAAAGAAATACTGCTTTACATTAAACTGCTTATTTTAGCCATGAAGATAAACCCTAGCCTTTCGCAGATGCTGAAATATTCCAGTTTGGAACATCTTTATTGGTTGGTTCTTGGCCTGGAGCCCCATCACGCTAAACAGTTGATTTGAATGTTCTGTCTTTCAAATTGCTTGCAAAGCCTAATCTGGGAGTGGAACTAATGTTACTATTAAGGACCTTTTATGTGCAGGGCTTGTGCAAGACATTTAACATGTAGTATCTCATTTAATTCTTACAACAACCCAGTGGGTTGAGCATTATTACTTACATGAGAAAGTAGGATGAGGGGGTATAAGAATCAGACTGGTGCCTGGGGCTCAGGTCAGCTAACTCCATGGTTCAGACATTTTCTTCGGCCTCACAGAAAAACATTGCGGGCGGGGGGTAGAGGAAGAGAAGAGAAACCCGTTATAAATTTAGATAATCCAAAGTTAAACTTCAGGAAATTATTTATGAAACTATCACCTTGAATCGTAATTCCAGCTGCACATTAAATTAAACAGTAGGGAGACCTGAGTATAGACATCTGTTGGTTAGCCTCAGGGTAAACCTGTGGGATAGAAAGTCACTAAATCCTTGTATCACAGACTGCCGTAGCTACTGACTTTGATTTTAGCTGGTAGATTGATCATTAGCAAAGGACTTCTGGGCCATGTGCCCCCACCAGCTTTGGGTAAACTTTGGGATATTTTTTCTGACTTATACAACCTGAGTATGCCTTCCCTGGTAACCCCCATAAGTGCTCACAGTATGCCCATCCTAAGGTCAATATCCTAATTCTGTACTTATTTTCTCCTTGATATTTAAGTATTATATTGAATCAGCATTTCCCCCAAGAGAAGTTTTAGTACTTTCAAGTAAAAAGTTCTTAGTGAGAACTGCATTCAGTTCACCTTTCTCTGTTCCTTTCTTTTCTCTGGTTTAGTGTGTTGAAAAATCCTTTCACATCAGCATTTATGCAGCATATAATTTTTTTTAACTCTCATCCAACAGGCACATTTGGATTTATTATTTCACTTGAACAGTTGGTGTTTACTGGCAGCAACAAGAACAAAATTTATAGCAGCAAATGGAAGCTGAACTTGCATGCTGGCTTCGCACTGAGGAACTTTGTGTTGGCCATTTCCTAATTGTGAAAACAATATGTCCAAGATTTTGCAGTCATCAGCATTCTAATGTAATGATTTCCATCTGGTCAAAGGAAGAAATTCAGAACCTCTATCTTCTTGAATTTAACACCACTCCAATGCAAAGGTAACTGGCTTAGGAGAATGTTGGAAGACAGGAGAAATTCAGGCTAAATACATTCTGAAAAGTGTCTGTAACATCCACTTATCCAGAGCATAATTTTCCTGAAGAGCGACAGGGGTAAGGAGAGAGTCTTCTTAATGGAAGCAGCTCCAACTGCAGCAAGACGACAGGATTACTTTGAGGTGAGAGAGGATAAAAAAGGCAGGAAAATTTGCAGGGCATTCCAATTGGAGGTGACAAGGAGTCAGAGATCCATAGAGACAAAGCAATTGGAGAATAATACCGAGGCAATCGAGGTCAACAAAGAGGTAATAAGAAGTGGTTTAACAACCTCTCTTGTCCTTTCTGGCGTGAAGAATTTGGCACTCGCTGTTGGAATACGAAACTCATGATGGCCCTCACACTCTTCCAGTGACCTTCTTTTCTCATTCGTGTGGGGTCAAAGTCAAAAGAAATATAGCATATTTCAAATGCTTGGTTTGCATTTTTCCATATTCAATGACTCAACAAATATTTGTTAGGTACTACATTGTATGTCAGGAGTGTCATTAGGTACTGGGGATATGGGTCATAAGCATTTCTTAGCCACCTATTATAGGTAATTAAATGAGAAATATAAAATATGCATAGAATGCTCCCGATGTTGAGATGTTTCCGCCCAAACAACCCACAAAGAAGACTTTTTCTCTCTATTAGTATTTTTCTTTATATTTGTCTATTTGTTCCGGGAATGACTATGGAAAGGAAGCAGAATTCTAGAAATTACCCCATAGTTGCCCTTCACTTTATGGAATAGGTGAGCTCATGTCAGGAAGATGATTCTATCCATGATCTCACAATTCCTAAACAGCAACAGCGTTGCAGACACATCAGACTCCAGAGTGGAAGCCATGACCCTGCCTATGGTAGGCATCCAGTGAATAGGTATCGATCGGCCAAACGGAGGAAGCCGGGCTAGATTAGTAGAGGCTGTGCAATCATGGCTCCAAAATGATCTTTAAGGGCAGCAACATGGGATGGAAACTGTGAGGAAGGTGCCTCCCTACTCAGGTATACACCAGTCTGCACCTGTGAAGGTTACCAGACTCTCCACTGCATGTGGCCATTGTTAGTGGGCAGCAGGGCTCTGCCATTCCTGCCATCAGCCACATACAGACCATGAGTTCTGTCACAGAGCTGCCACTCCATTCTGTGCTTCTGTCACCCCCATTCTCTTTTAGAAATGCAAGTTGTAAAATCCTAAAGCCCAGAGAGAAAAGGGTCGACTATTCTACACACTCCAGCTACAAAGTCCTGGTTCATTCCATTCTTGCAGGGACTCTTGTAGAAAGCTACAAGTACCATGCTGACTTGTGAGCCATTTCTCATCCAGAACCACCAAACACTAACTCCCTCTCCTCATGCTGCTGTCTCGACCGTGAAGCCCACAGACCTAACGTCTAGGGCTGTTTCATCCACATGAACTCATGTCTTGCAACTTTAATTTTTTCTGACTTGTCTCTCTTCTCACCCTGGTGGTGAATTCTATTTTTTGGGATCTCAACTCCCTTTTCTTTCACCCTTCTTTATCAGGTAATCCCAATCTATTGCACATGCTTTAAGAATGTTAAACCTGAAAGTGAGGGCAACTCTGCTGATATGTATATGTCACAGGATATTAAAATGAGACTTTCCTGTTGTCTCCATGTTCTATATATACCATAACAGGTTTTAAATTTTTGAAGCAATCTTAGATTGCTTACTATGCTATTAATAGCCCACTGTTTAATAGTTCATGCTTAATGGACTATTTCTGGAAAGATATATCAGAAACTGGTAACAATACTTGCCTTTAGGTAGAGATTTGAGCCACATGATGGGGAGGAGACAGACTCGTTCTCTATTCCTTGTGTATATTTTGAATTAATACCATATGTCTGCATTATGCATTCAAGCAAATAAAATTTAATAATAATTTGAGAAATTGATGAAAAAGATATGTTTATTCTTAATTAACTGAATATAACCCGATCTAAAAAGGACTTTTCAGGAACTTCAATGCTTCTGGATTAAATGAGGTGATGTAGTTGATGTAATGGGCAGGGAACTTGGCACAAAGTAGTTGCTCAGAAAGGGATAGTGCGCTTTCCCTTGAGGCCATCATCCTGACTATCAGCTCCCCGTGAATTATCTGTATACAAGGATATAGCTAATGGGATGCTGGATATTGAAAGTTTATTGGATTTTACTGGGATGTTGGACACAGATGGCAAGTGGGAATGCCAGAAAGTTGATGAATCATCTGGTAAACTAGGAAAAGGTAAGTGGAACCAGAAACAGGCCAGAGAGGGCAAGGAAACAAACAGGTCTGGAGAAAGACAACTGCACTCATTATGTCATATAACCTGCTTTGCAGTTGCTGATGTTTCCAGAATATTACGTGCATTTTACAAATTGGAGTTATTCTGATCTTCCTGGAATTAAATGCTCATTAAATAGAAAATAGCATGAAATCTCATTAGCTAGATTATGAAACTTTTTTGTTCAAATTTATGATTTCTCTGCATTTTATGGTGGGGAGCAGCGGGTCTATAAATCAGAATGCTTTATGGGAAGCTGTAACACCTAGCCCTAATGCCAAGACTGAGAATCTGATAGCATTGCTATTAAAAATGAAGACCCCTGAAAAACTACAATTCCTGCTAGCAGGAATGCCCAAAGCAGCCTGTAATGTGTCTCTTTTTGTTTTAATGTAGTTGTATCAATTCTGCTACTCTGTTAAAAAGCAAGTGCCCAGAATGACACTTAGAAAGCAGGAAACAATGAAAACAAAACAAAACTGGGAAGAACTCCCCCTGCAGAAATCACCACAAGGGTTAAGGCGTCACTGGCATTATTGAGATGGCTATGGGACAATTTTGAATCTTGCTGCTCAAAGTGTGGTTCCAAAACAGCATCATCAGCGTGAGGTGGGAGCTTTTTCCCAAGGCAGAACCTCAGGCGCTCCCCAAGACCTACAGAATCAAAATCTCTGGTTTCGCACCATCCTCAGGTCATTTCTATGAACATTAAAATTTGAGAAACACTGATTTCAATGTATCAATGTGCTTTCAGTAAAAAGATACTCCTTTCTGAGAGTGTCTTTTTCAGAAAGAAAAAGATAAATACTCCTTTCTGAGAGTATTTTTTTCAGAAATGGTCAATTTTAGATTGTTCTTTGAGAATAAATAATTACTAAGTAAATTCAACCAAAAATATAACATGGAGGCGCATTTCCCAAGGAAAGGCTTTGGGACAGTGGGATCGTTTGGGGGCCATGGGAACTGAAAGAAGGAAACACATGGGGAAGGAATAAGCTCAAAGATGGAGGCTGTACGAGTTGGTAACTGATTGAATGTAGAGTCCAGTGAAGACTGAAGTTGCCCCATTCTGGTGACCAGGAGAATGAGGAGGCTATTAGTGGAAGAAGGGAATCTACTAATTAGTGAGGTGCCAATGGAATGAGGCCCCCATTTACAATCTAGGATATTTAAAACCTCAGACATTTTCTTTGTGGGATTTTCTGTTCTGTGAATCAGTGATTCTGTTTGACACCAAGGGTTTCTTTTACTGTGTTTCCCCCATGGGCCCTTGATTTAAAAGACTTCATTTTTTATTCTTCATTTGTTAAGTAAGAATATGTTTCCCATTTTTATTCATAAAAGTTCCATTGACCAGTGTGAGAGATGATGTGTGTTACCACTAGGGTTGCTATAAGTCCAGATAAAAGCAAAGAAACTTGATAATTTAATGGGTCTATGAAGTTTCCCACATATGATTCTGATTAGAAAATAACGCAAGGACTTACCCTAAGTGTGAACATGAAGAAGAATCCACTGCTAACCTGAGTAAAAGTTCCAAGGGTTGTAGAGGAAGAAGAACTGAGCGCAACAAGGGCAGCAAAATTAAGAAGTTTTACTATTTCTGCCATGAGCACATCCCATTTAAGAAATCAGTAAAAGAAAACAAGAGTGAACATATACACCTGGGAATGCCCAGACCAGACCACTTGGAAACAAACTGCAGAAACAGTAGATATCAGCATCCAGCTGGTGACTCTTTGATTCTTGGTAATAATAAATACTTTTTTTTTAAATTTTATTTTATTAAATTTATTGGGGTAACAATTGTTAGTAAAATTACATAGATTTCAGGTGTACAATTCTGTATTACATCATCTATAAATCCCATTGTGTGTTCATCACCCAGAGTCAGTTCTCTTTCCATCACCATATATTTGATCAATAAATACATTTTAAAAATCTGAAATATCACTTCCAATGTGGAAGATGCTGTCATTTTATTTGCAGGAGACCAAGTTACAATCCATTACAATGAATCATTTCTCTTGGAAAGTCCCTATATAATCACTAGACTATTAGGATACCAGCCAGCTTTACGTCACATTTTTGGTAATTTAAATGATTTGTTACAACAACTAACATTTCTGATAGTGGAAATTTACTTACATGGAACCAAAGTCTTAACCTCTTGAGTCATTTTCAGTTGGCAGAGGTGAAAAATCTTCTCCAACATTTAACTACGGAGATTTTTAGGCAGGTTTTCAATTACCAAAAATTAAAAACTCTTTCTTAATGAGATAACTTTTATAGGTATGTAAACTAGATAAAAGAGAGTTCTGTGTTGGCAAATTAGGAGAATAATATAGCAACTGTTATGTATGGATGATTATTTGAGTTCAAGCTTAAACAGACAGAGAAAAGTCTTTTTACATCTCTTGTGTGTGCCGATCTAAGCGCAGTCATCTCAGATTTGAGTCATGCTTATGGGTTTCCATGTGTTACAACGATTGGGTGAATATGCTACTGTGGTTCAATGTTAATAGAAATTAATAAGCGGTTTAGTTAGCAAGTTAGAACTGTTTCATATTAGACACACGACTTTACAGCAGACAGTTTTACAAGGAGAATGGAATGAATTGAATATAGTCACTTGAATTAAAATATCTTTTAAATTCTCTGTGTTCCCCCAGACCTGATGACAAACCTAGAGAAGCATGCTAGAACAAGCAGACCAGAAAATTAAATTCTTCTTGTTCTCACTTTGTGCAGTAGGCACGATTCACAGTGTTAGCCTCAAGTATCTTTCTGTGTGTTTTCTGTTTTCTTTTCTTCCTTTCCTTTTTTATAAGTCAGCCAAACTTGGTAAGGTCATTAAAAATGGGACTTTTGCAAACCTAATGACTAAATCAGGGAAAAATTGGGCTGGAAAGATTCTTTGAGTGAGTCAGGTCTAGTGCTTTGTTTGTCTCCTGCTGCCTGAGGTCTCAGGACTTGTGGGAATCAAATGTGATGATGTGTGTGAGAACACAACTAAAATGCAGCAGGCAAGCTCGTGTAAAGATACACATTGTTATTTTTATGAGTATGGCACTAGACCATCCTAGAGAATTAGAAAGTTTAGTTGTTTGTTTTTTTTCAATCTCATAATAAATTATTTACTCATTTAGCTTAACAAATTCTAAAATAAATTATATTTTCATATCCACCCTAAATTCATCCTCTAAACATAACAGACTATTCCTTCATTCACATCTTAAGAGAGAATGGTAAGAGTTGGTCATAGCCTTCTCCATGCAGTGAAATTTAATTTGACACAGGAATTTTTTAAGATGAATAATAGTAACTCCCTAAAAAAGAAAACAACTAGAAAAAATAGGCAAACAATTGCATCAGCCAGGATGGGAAAGCCCTTTCTAAGTAACATAATGCCAAAGGCAGGAATCCTGAAAGCAAAGCATCATAGATTTGCTGTGTATAAATTTTACAGACCTCAGTTTTACTTGCACTCATTTGCAATATAATGTTAAGGCTACATAGGATTCCACTGTATCAATGAATGTATCAAATTTTCTTAAATAATCCTCTATTGGGTATTAGTATGTTTCTAATTATCAGTACAATAAATAAAGTTTCTATAAACATTTTATATAAATATTATGGTATACATCTGTTTTTATAGATTAAATTCCTGGAAGTGGGAATATTAGATCAAAGAATTTACTTATTTCTGATAATTCTTATTTAATTCATATTAAATAAGTGAAACCTGGCAGAAAAATTTTTTTTATTTATAATTGGATTTTAACATTACTTCCCAATATACATTAATATCTCCAATTTAAAAACACCACCAACAACAAACACTCTTGACCTCTCTGTATCTGTTAGCTACCATCATATAACACACCATCCCTTCAATAGCTTTAGACAACAATCAAAGATTGGACAGATAGGTAGGTAGATAGATAGATAGATAGATAGATAGATAGATAGATAGATAGATAGATATAGATAGACAGACAGACAGACAGACAGACAGATAGATGATAGATAGACAGATAGATGATAGATAGATAGATGATAGATGATAGATAGATAGATAGATAGATAGATAGATAGATAGATAGATAGAAATAGAGATAGTCAACTTAGACTGCCTTAATAAAATGCTATAGACTCAGTGGCTCAAACAGAAATTTAGTTTCTCACAGATCTGGAGTCTGGAAGTCCAGTATTAGGGTGCCATCAAGGTCGGGTTCTGGTTAAGATCATCTTCCTAGCTTGTAGATAACTATCTGCTTGCTATGTCCTCACATGGAAGACAGAGAAAGAGAGTAAGCTCTCTTGTGTCTCTTCTTATAAGAGCAATTAATGCCATCTTGGGGGCCCCAACCTCATGACCTCATCTAAACCTAATAACCTCCCAAAGGTCCCATCTCCGAGTACCATCACATTGGGCATTAGGACTTCAACATATGAATTTTGTGAGGGCACAATTAAGTCTATACATGTATATGAAATTCTCCAAAGTCATGTAACAAAATGTTGCATGGTTATTTTCTGGGTGGCAGAATTATAGGAAATTTTAGAATTTTTTTCTTTATGTTTCTCTGTGTCTTCCAATTTTTATTCACTAAGCATATATTAGACTTGTGTTTACAAAATATATGATTTTCAAAAAAAGAATTGTTTTAAATTACGAAGTACAGATGGCCAATTGATAGGTATAATTACAAAAGTTGGGGTAGCACATAGCCTATCAATAATTGAAGAAATACTTTGACTCTTACATTTTTTTAAACAAACTAATATAAAATTAATAAAATTCTACTGTATGTGATGATGGTCACTATCATTCTCCATCTACTCTTTTTAAAAATAATTATCAAAACTTTAATCTCTTTTCCACCAGTGTCCTATTTATGAATTTATGTCATAAAATTATTTTTGCTCTTTTCTGTGCATGCCATACTTTTTTTTCCTGGGACTCCAAGGTGAAGTTAGAATGGGATCATTTCAATAATCTCAGTTATTATCAAGAAATATTACAGGTCCTCTTCCTGTTCTCCCACTGGTGAAATCTGGTAAAAAAAAAAAAAAAAAAAAGCAACAGCAACAAAAGTTTAAAGGATGACTCTAATAGGGCAAACGCACATTGAAGGGAAACTTGGTATAGTGTAAGGGAAGACAGAATTGATTGCCTTGGAAATAATATTGGAGGTTATATCAGTCAGGATATGTTAAGTTTTGCTGCACTAACAAATAGCCTCCAAATCCTAAGTAGCTTACTCCTCACTAACTTCACTAACTTGTGCTATATGACATCATTATATGAGTCAGGTTATGCTCATCATAATCACTTAGGAACCTAAACTGCAGGAGCAACCACCATCTAAAATATTGCTGGTTGCCATGCCAAAAGGAAATAGAGAGAAACTCTTGAGGGTTCCAGAAATTAAATGTTCTGGTATAGAAGTGACAAACATCATTTCTACTTATAAACTATTGACTAGAACTATTTATATGACCACACTTCCCACCTCAACAACAAGAAGGCAGAAGGTCATCCCACCACAGGCCTTAAAAGAAGACCTGGAAATATTTTCCAAACAGCACTAATATGTAAGCTCAAGTCTGTTTAACACAATTCCCAACTCTGCTATTTGCAGTGTTCTTGAGTATCTGCCTTGTGCCAGCAGTGGACTACCTTGCCTCGAATGCCCACAAGAATGGAGTATATATGAAGGGAAACCCACTGAACCTGGAAGGAAGGAATCTGGGTCCTAGCCTTGGCTAGCCAGCCCCATGGCCTTGGGCAAGTCACACATCACCTCACTAGGCTGTGATTTCCCCATTTACAAAATGAGAACATCCCTCAAATTTCTTCCTGCTCTGACCTGCTTTGATTCCTAGGGATGTGCACTCGTGTGGTACTTTACCAGATTCTGGGTAGGGTAAGAGGCTGTGTACTACTTTCGAGCCAAGGTTTGGTTTTTCTGTCCTTTAGCTAAGATAGGCATTGGAGGCAGGGAGCTGCTGCATGGAGACTGGACCTCATACCCCTCCCAAGCACAGCACCTCCTCCACCTGCAAGGCTTTTAGGTACAAAGGAATTAGCCATTCATGAGATTCAGAGTGAAAAGAGAGCCCTTAGCATATTTAATGTTTTTTTGTAAATTTAAAAACAACAAAGAGAAGGAAGGGAATCTGGCAGTGGTGGCTGAAAGAATGAGAAGTGAAAGGAGAAGAAGGGTCTCATTCTTAGTCTACTCAGAGCCACTGGTTCAGCTGCTAGAACAGAGCTTGGACATACTCCCTAACTGCGTGGATCTCAGGGAATGACGATGGCCCCAGGTAAGCCCATAACTAAGCCTGGAGATTCGTGTCTTGAGGCACACTAAAATTCTTGCCTAATACATGGACATCCAAATTAATCATTTTCTTATCAGTAAGGGGAGAAGATGTGGGATCTATATCCTTGATTTTATAGGCGATTCAAACACTGAACTACGTTTTGCACTGCAAAATTTTCAGCATCATATATATCCTATACTTCTTCTATGGATATCCAACAATGCAGACACAATTCTCAGTTGTCTGTGGAGTGGAGACCCTCCTCCTCTGATCTCTGGAGTCAAGGGCTGTTGTTCTCTGTGGGCAGGGGATTGTAACTACTTCCGTGCTGAAGACAGTAACCCTGTGAGTTCTGTGTTTTAGGTTGGTTTTTTGTTCTGTTGTTGTTATTGTTGTTGTTGTTTCCCACAATATGTTAATATGTATTAAACGTTATCTAAAGGAGAAATGGAAGTTTTGTGTGCATGTTTGTGTATGTGTGAGCACCAAGGTTCGTGAATGTATGAAGATGGAGAGATTAAGACAATTTTGTGATATTCACAAACATGAGGTCTAGGTATTTTTTTCTTCTTTGTTAAATAAGTATATGCGTATGTGTAAGAGTGTTGAAGAATGAACACAATCTTCAACTAAATATTATACTAAGTCAAATTGAAGGTAATACAGGATGAGGCCTGATTTTACATCTGCATGGAGTCAAAGCATTTCTTTTTTTCTACTGAGTTGTTCATCTGGGAGATGAAGTAATTACACCCAGTTGTTCTTGGGTTCCATGCCGGTGAAGAGCTGCTTAGCTGTTCTTTCCAGACTCCCCAGGCCTGGGCGCCTGGTATCCCCTGGGCTCCTGTGTCTGTTGGTCTCAATTGCCTGAGCTAGTCCTCTTTCACTTACCCGAAGAGATTAGAAGTTATATCCCCTCGCTTTTCTCCAGTTCCACCCTCAAAACACGCAGAGCTATGTTCTACCATGGGATCCAGTTAGTGACCTCTTAGTGTCAAAGCCAGGCAAGCTGGCCATGCCACTGGCTCGATGACGTCCCCGTGTTCCACTTTGTTCTGGGACCAGGGAACTTCTCACTGTTTTCAGGCTTCTGGGCTCTGTCTCGCTGCAATGTGCTCCCCAACAAGCGCCTTAAACTTTAATGTGCATGTTAAGCACCTGGGAATCTTGATAAAATGAAGATTCTCCCTCTATAGGTCTGTTGTGGGGTCTGAGTTCCTGTATTTCTACAAGCTTCCAGGTGAGACGGATGCAGTCTGGCTTAGAACCACATCTTCAGAGTAAGCCTTGGAAGTACACCTGAGGCTACAGCTGTTGGTACTTGGCAGGGTTGTCCCATCAGCCTCTAAGCCATTGGCACACCTCTCAGAACATGAAAAGAAGCTTTTCGTCGAGTTGGAAAGGAATCACATTAGGCTGGGCTTTGGGAGAAAAAAATAACAAAATGTAGCTTTTCCCACTAGAGATAAGAAACTAGTTATTTAAAAGAGACATGAGAATTATAATAGACTAAAACTGAGATTTCCTAATTATAGTCTAGGAAATATTGGTCCGTCCTGTGAGATGTTAACAGTTGTGTGCAAAAGAGGGCTGTGCTCAAATGAGTTCTAGAATCTCAACACCGAGTGAAACAAAGTTTAATAATTTTCCTTATCTCAGAATTATTCAGAGGCTTTCATGAGTTAATGTGCATCTCCAAAAAGGACATAAAACATGCAACAGTCCCCAAAAGGATTTTCCAAAGAAATATGCTCCCTGCGTTTTATTCCAGGGAGGCTAATAGGACTGAAGTTCCGTCCAAAGCTGTTTTGGAAGGGTCATACAGGAACACACCCAGAGTCAACTTCATCGACCCCCTCACTGCTTCCTTCTCCTGCCTCAGAGAGCAGAGTTGGCCACCCCAAAATATGCTTTTGGAATACTGACTATTTTAAGCTGGTTATTTTTAAGAAGCAAAAAACGAAGGAAAAACTTTTGATCTTCCCCTTGACTAAGAATTTCAACAGAGGACCTGCTCCAGGAGGGGAGATATCATCATAAATTGCTGTAATTTAATATGGACTAGTGTGTGATAGACACAGAGGAAGCTAGCAGGGCGCATTTGATCAAAGTCCTCTCTCTGCCCCATTGTTAAAGAGGGTCCAGCAAACCAAGCATTTACTTTTCCATCTCTATGTGAATTGCCATCCTCCCCTATGAAGTCACAAACTACATTCCCCCTGTCCCCTGATTCTTAGCTCCAAATGGCATATAAGCCTCAACTGCCCAGTCTGTCCTCAGGTGTCATTCTTATGTACAAATGTACATATGTAATAAATTTGGTCATTTTCTCCTGTTAATCTGTCTCATATTAATTTGATTATTAGATCAACCAGAAGAGCTTATAAGGAATTCAAAAAATGTTTTCCCCTTCCTTGCAATGGAAAAGTGTTTGTTTTCTCAGATTCATTTGCTGATAACTTAGTCATTTTAGGATGCTCATGGGTCCATAAACATCTGCCTATGGTTATTTAATTTTTTAACAAATGTCACACATTTCTCTCAAGTGCTAAGGTCTGAATATAAGAGTCATGACATCTGATCATCTCCACTTTATATCAAGAAATAAAGGTTTCCTTCCACACTGTTTCCTCTCCTTCTCCTTATTATATGTAGAAGTGTTGAGTGTGAAAGAAGAAGAAAAGTAAGCTGAAGAATATTTAAACTGATGAGAAAAACAAAACAAAACGTATTTCTCTCACTTCATATCAACTATAATTAGACAAGCCTAGAAGGCTTGATTTAGTTAAACATGTTTGAGTATGCTTCTGAATTTCTCTTTGAGATTCAAGAGTTTGTCTGGGCAGACAGCAGGAAAATATACGACAAGAAAACCTGGAGAGAAATGCCTCCTCCGTATTTTGCCGAGAGGTCTGCATCCTGGTAAGCAAAAGTCAAGATATTGTCTGGAGAGTCTCTTCATTTTTTAGAGTGAGGCATGCTACTGAAATTTCTGTGATTTTGTTGCAAGCAGGCAGGGAAAGGTGTTTCACCTGGTCACAGCCACAAGCCAATATGCAGAAGGGCATCCAATTCACTCAGCGGCTGCATCCTCAACCAAAAGGCTGTTGGTAATCTCTGGGGAGAACTAGGTAAAAGAGATGGAGCAAATTAAGTGGTACGTGTGTGCGTCCTCCTGATGTGGTAGGTAGCTGGGATTGGAGAAGGGGGAATTTATGAATTGTATAAAGCAATAAATATTGTACGGAAAAATAGTAAAAGTAGAAAATCATCCCTCCATTGTGATAGCGTATTTCCCCCATGGGACTGTGTTGGACACATCAGAGCTGGCAGGGTAGGGCCTATATTTTTGAGGTTGCTATGACAACTACAAAAAGTGAGCTTTCCTCTAAAAACCTCACTGGCCCAAGAACAAGCCCACGCAAGTCCACAATTCAATGGCTTATATGTGCTTTCTTATTCTAAAATATTGTAATGATAATTGCTCAGAATTATAAATAGAAGGGAGGCAATTTGAGCTTGTCTTTTCTTCCTATTTAGCACTTTCCTCACATAATGCCCTTTCCCTATTTACACACTTGAACACAAGGCACTCCCAATCACAAAGCCAATGTACATTTTTCAAAATGCAAAATTAGGAAAACAATTTTTTGCCAACTTAAACATATAAATATTTAAGCATCTCAATGAAATAGTTAACAATCCACTTATAATATTTAATTTGTTAGTTTACATACATTTAGATCAATTGCATAAAACTGAAAATAAAATAAAACACACCCATATTGATTTAGAAATACTGCTTTATTCTACTCTAAATTTTCAAAAAGCCTCTGATTCAAATGTGTCATGTGCATCTTGCCTGTCAGTGATTTTGTCATCACTGGAAATCCTTTCTGATTTTTTAACAATTTTCGAAAATACATGATCTTCTCTGCCACGCAAGTTTTGACAACATCCATATAAGTTTTGATAGCATCCAGATGTGATGCTATCATAGGAAATTTTATCCCAGATCACAAATACCAATTTTCACAGTATTAGGACAGGTTTTCTTTTTGTAATTCATTATGCATGGTTTCGTGATCTCTGTGATGTGAGGACTTACTCTAATGCCTTTTTAAAAAGCTTGTTTACAATGACATACAAGAATTGAAAGGATGAGGTAGAACCACCCCCCAAAAAGGTGATTACACTCTGTTAAATTTCTTTCACTCCTTTTTATTAATGTAAACTTAATTATATTAGATGAGCTTACAAAATAGTTTTAGTAACTACAATAACAATCGTTAACACTTCCCGAGCCCTATCATCTGCCAGGCACTGTTTAAATACACGTTATGCATAGAAACTTATGTAAAGGTCTCAGAGGGTAGCAGATGAGCAGATACAGCTGTGGACCAGGCAAAAGCATCACTCACTCTATGGTGTGCTGAGGGTATTGAATGGTTTCCACTTGTGTGTGCGTTACTTGCTGCTGAATCACCTCGTTACCAAACACACAGGCAGACACGGAACATGGCCATTCTCTCCTTTCCCCAGAGGGAAGTACAAAGACAATATCTTAACAGCATGTCATTGTTTTTGGTTAGTGGTTCTCAACCCTGTCTGCACATTAGAATCATCTGACAAGTTTTTAAAAAACACTGACGATGCCCAGGCCTCACCCCAGAACAAATAAAGCAGAATCTCTGGTGTAGATTCAGAGTATCCAAAGTTTCTAAAGCCCTACAGGTGATTCTAATTTATTGCCAGACTGAGAACCAAAGTTTTAGATTATTAGACATAAACTAAATCCTTCTATCTCTACCTAGATAAACCAAACGTCCTGATAGCTCTACCTCGGCAATTAGTAGGTACTCACTATACTCTTTCAGTATTCTGCAGATTTTCAAAGTTCTGCTTTATCTGAATGCCTGGTTGGCACATTGTTTTTCCTTTCTATGCTTCCATCCTTTCTTTGACCCATCCTTTAAAAACAACCACCTCACCTGTACACTTAGAATGTAACCAAGTTCTCCTGGACTAATAGCACCACCCAGAGACTAATTCAGGGAATTTATCTCCCCACCAGCTCCCTCCCACTCACTAGAAGGGGTACCCCTAATTCTTTAACTCTGTCCCCTGCCTGCCTACCTTCACACACACACTTCTTATCTTTTATCTCCCAGTCTTCAGTTGATAACATTAAAGACACTCTCTTTCTGATGTAATACCTTTCCTTCCACATTATTCTTCTAATAAAGCTCATGTTACAAAATAATAATAATAATTACTTCATTTTAGGCCATATTACACATCATATGTTGTAGTTGGCACTTTATATACATTCATTTATGCCTCACAACAAACCTAGGAAAGACTCATCTTGCACAAAAACACACCAATACTTGAAGAGAAAAAGCAACCTGCCCAAGATCACCATGCAAACAGCAAACCCAAGGAAGCAGGATTAACTATACTATCAGATGAAGTAGACTTTAAGACAAAGAGAGTTACCAAAGTAAAGAGGGACATTTCATAATGATAAAATATCCAAGTCATCAGTAAGAGATTTTTCATCATAAATGTATATGTGTTTAATATCAGAGCTTCAAAATACATGGAAAATATTATATATTGACAGAATTAAAAGGAAAAATAGACAACCCCACAACATAATTGGAAAGTTTAACACCCCTTTCTCAGACATTGATAGACCAATTAGACAAAATAGTTCAGCAAAGACATAAAAGATATGAGTAACATTATCAACTACCTTGACCTAATTAATATTTATAGAGCACATCATTTAAAACAGACTAGATTCGGTATTCCTTTCAAGAGTACACATTCACCAAGAGGTACCATCAGCTTGGCCATAAAACAAGTCTCAATAAGTTAAACAGTGTTAAAATTAGGCAGAGTATGTTCTGTGATTACTGTGGAATTACATTTAAAAGCAATAACAATAAAATATCTTTTTTAAAAACTCCAAATAACTGGAAATTAAATAAGACACTTCTAAGTAATATATGAATTAGAAAAGAAGTTAAAAGAAAAATTATAAAATAACTCAAACTGAATGAAAATAAAGATATATTGAAATTCGTGATACATCTAAAGTAGTTATTAGAGGAAATTTTATAGTTTTAAATGTTTATACTACCAAAGAAGAGTGTTCTAAAATTAGTGACCTAAGATTCTACTTCCAGAAGACAGAGAAGGAGAGCAGAATAAACCCAAAGTAAGTGGAAGAGAGGAAATAACAAAGATAAAAACAGAAATCAGTATAGTAAAAAGCAGACAGTAGAGAAATTTAACAAGCCAAAAAAATGGAAAAAACCAACAAAATTGATAAACACCTAGTTAGACTGAGGAGAAGAGAGAAAAAAGAGAAATAGAGAATAGAAATTATTAATATCAAGAATGAGGGAGGGATTATCACTACAGATCCTACAGATATTAAATGGATAACAATTTATTAATTGAATAATGCCAAAATTTTCACAACTTAGATGAGGTGGGAAAATGCCTTGAATATTACAACTTACCAAATCTGAAAAAAGATGAAATTGAATTCTGAATAGCCCAATATCCAGTTTAAAATTTGAAGTTGTAATTAAAAATATTCCCACAAAGAAAACTTCAGGGCCAGATAGTTTCACTGGAAAATTCTATTGAACATTTAAGGAGTAGAGGTGTGGGGAACTCTAATCTTATACAAAAACCTCAGAAAATAGAAGCGAAGTCATTTCCCAACTCATTTTATTAGATCAATGAAACCTTAATATAAAAACCTGTCGAAGACATTAAAAAAACAACTGCTAGACCATTATTCATTCACATAAAGCAAAAATATTTTAAAAATTGTTAGCAAATTAAAATCCTCAAAATTAAAAAAAATATATTTTTAATGAATACATTGCGACCACATGAGGTTTATCCTAGGAATTCAAAGTTGCTTTAACCTTCAAATTTTAATCAATGTAATTCACTATATTAACAGAATAAAAAAGAAAACACATATGATTAATTCAATAGATGCACAAAAACATTTTACAATATTCAACCCTCACTCATGGTAAAAATTCTCATCAAACTAGGAGTAGATGAAGATTTCCTCAATCTGATAAAGATTATCTCAAAACAACAACAACAAGAAAAAACAAAAAACAAAAAAAACCCTATAATTTAATACCATACTTAACAGAGAAACAGTGTTCCCCCACCCCCTCCTATCATTAGACTAAGGAAAGAATACCCACTCTCACAACCTCTATTTGACATTGTATTAGAGGTGCTAATCAGTGAAATAAGACTAGAAAAAGAAAACTAAGCCATGAAAGTTGGAAAAGCAGCAGTAAAACTGGGTCCATTGGCAGATGACATGGTTTTTACAGAAAGTCCTAAGGAATCTAAAAATGACTACTAGAATTAATAAATCAACAAGTTTTCAGGCTGAAAGGAATAATGTACCAAAATCAATTGTATTTTTAAAAACTAGCACCAAATCTCTGGAAAATAAAATAAAAACAATTCCATTTGCATTAACATCAAAAAATATTTGGGAATAAATTTGGCAAAACAGCTATAAGAAAATATACTAAAACTATAAATATTTCTAAGAGAAATTAAAGAATAATAAATAAATTTAAAAATATACCATGTCGAAGCACTGGGAAACTCAATGTTAAATTGTTAATTATCCCCAAATTAATTCATAGATTCAATAAAATCTCAGTCATAATTGTAATAATATTGTAGAAAATAACAAACTTATTCTAAAATTTATGTGGAAACAAGGTACCTGGAGTGTCCAAAACAATCTTTTAAAAGAACAAAATTAGAAGACTTATTTACACTACTTGACTTCAAGATTACCAAAAGTTGTTATGGGACTGGCACAAAAATTGACAAATAGATAATGAAACAAACTTGAGAGTTTATATGGCCATTTATTTTTCAATAAATATGCCAAAGCAATCAGTGGAGAAATGGAAGTCTTTCACAAATGGTGCTGAAAAACTGGTTATCTATAAGAATGGAGGAGAGCAAAAGAACTTATATCTCTACTTCATATTATGCACAAAAATTAATTTGAGGTAATCACAGACTGAATAAAGCAAAAACACAAAACTTTTTGAAACACATAGGAGAATATCTTAATGACTTGAGGCTCGACAAAGATTTCTCAGATAGACAAAGTAATAGATAGCCATTAAAGAAAAATTGATCAATTAGACTTCATCAAAACTAAAAGTTATGTCCCATTGAAGACACCATTTAAAAATGAATAGGCCAGCCACAGACAGGCAGAAAATATTTTCAATTGAGTGATATCAGCTGCATGGTGGAGTGAGAAGACATCCAATTCTCTCCCTTTGAAGTTACAACAAGTTGGACAACTGTAATTCAACAAAGGATTTCCTGCTCAACACATAAACACACCTGAAGGATCCACACATTGAGACATTTGAAGGTGAGCATATTGGAGTGATCAGAGGAAATAGGACAGGGGAAAGGACAGAGATGGGAGCTGCAGAAACAATCCAGTGCTTACCACAGTCCCAGCAGATATGATAACAGTAAAGTATTGGGGTGCAACCCCCACTGGGCAAACCAGAGGGGCAGAGGCAGTAATCAGGCCTGAGTGGCTGGCACATACCTCTCCCATCCACAGAAGCAGAGCCTGATAGAGGCAACTGAGACACCCCAGACAAAGTGGATAAGTGGCAGCTTCTGGCTGTAGGAAGGCAGCGTGGTAACACATAGGCAAGAGACCCATAGCCCGCCACATCCCACCAGGGGCTGAGGCCCTGAGATCCAGGCGATTGAGTCATAAAGAGGAGGTCCATCTCCTCAGATAATATAGGGTGTTTTCTGCGGCCTAGGTGACACCATCTTACAGAGATCCTGGAATTCCTAGTAGTGCATGTAAAAGAAAACAAAAAATTGCACTTCAGCACCACCTACTGGAAAACCTCCTAAACAGTTGAGAGTCAAACACTTAAAAAAAAAAAAAAATACATATATATATATATATATATATATATATATATATATATATATATGCTCTCACAAATGTCCAGGCAGAGGAAATAATCCATCTAGTACAATGAATAACCAAGGTAACAAGGGAGTTCAGAAAGAAAATTTAAAATGTTCAGAAAATAAACTTAAAAGTGTGCAAGACTGTGTTTTAAATGACAGGGAATTCAAGGTTGCAGTTCTGAAAAAAACTCAGTGAGATACAAGAAAACTCAGAGAAGCAGATCAACATGCTCAAAAATAAAATCAATGAACAAGAACAGTATTTTATCAAAGAGACTGAGTCTACAAAAAAGAACCAAATAGAAATCCTGGAGCTGAAGAACTCAATAAATAAGAAGAAAAATGAACTAGTGAGCTTAGGAAACAGAGCAGACCAGATGGAGGAAAGAATCCATGAAATTGAAGATAGAAACCTAGAAATGATTCAGGTGAAAGAAGACAGAATTGAGAGGGGGGGGGGGAGAGAGAGAGAGAGAGAGAGAGAGAGAGAGAGAGAGAGAGAGAGAGAGAGAGAGAGAGAAAAGGAAATAAAGAAAGAACTCTCAAGAACCATCAGACTCCCTTAGAAACACCAATCTAAGAATAATGGGTGTACCACAAGGAGAAGAGAGGGAGAAAGGAACAGTTTATTCAAATAATCAACGAGAACTTCCCAAACTTGTTGAAAGAACCGGAAACTCAAATCCAAGAAGCTAAAAGAACACCAAATTATCTCAATCCAAAAAGGCCTTTTCCAAGGAACATTATACTGAAGCTGTCAAAAATTAGTAACAGGGACAACCGGATGGCTCAGTTGGTTAGAGAGCGAGCTTTTAACAACAGGGTTGCCAGTTCGATTTCCACATGGGTCAGTGAGCTGCGCCCTCCACAACTAGATTGAAGACAATGAGCTGCCGCTGAGCTTCTGGTGGGGCACCCGGGTGGCTCAGTTGATTAGAGCATGAGCTCTTAACATCAAGGTTGCTGGTTCAATTCCCACATGGCATGGTGGGTTGTGCCCCCTGCAACTGAGACTGAAAACAGCTAGATTGAAGGACAACAATTTGACTTGGAGCGGATGGGTCCTGGAAAACACACTGGTTCCCCAATATTCCCCAATTTAAAAAAAAATTTTTTAATTAGTAACAAAGATATAATTCTCAAGGCAGCCAGGGAAAAGAAGAGGTAACCTATAAAGGAAACCCCATTAGAGTATCATTGGCTTTTTCAGTAGAAACTCTACAAGCTAAGAGGGAATGGAATCAAATATTCAAAACATTGAAAAAGAGAAATCACCAGCCAAGAATTATATATCCAGCAAAGGTATCCTTTAGATATGAAGGAGAAATAAATCCTTTTCCAAACAGAAGCTGAGGGAATTTACCACCACGAGACCTGCAGTACACGAAACTGAGAGGTGCTTTTCTTCCTGAAACAAAAAAAAGAAAGTATGCAAAACTGTGAGTGCGATGACTAACAAATAGACAGAAGCAAGGAATTGCAGTTCTTGCTCAGAATAGGTTGTTAAACACTTAAATATAACAAAGATTAAAGGAGGTAAAAGCATTTTTAAAAAGAAGACAATAGATACTATAATTTTAAAATAAATGCACAGCGTAAAAAGGAATAATTTGTGGCAACAAAAACATGAAAGGGGAAGGGAAAAAGGACTGAACTTGCACAAGTGAATGGAAATAAGATGCAATCAAAAGAAAAAGGATTATTGTATGTATGAAACTTTTTCTTGCACAAACATAAAGGTAACTGCACAGCAAAAATCTAGAACTGAGACATACAACATTTAAAAAAAGGAAATGGAGGGGAAAAAAACCAGAGTGTCAAAAAGGTGTATCTGACAAAGTATTAATATACAAGAAATATATATCTCTCCTACAAAACACTAATAAAAGAGACAAACAACCCAATACAAATGGGGGGAAAATTTGCACATTCACTACATAAAAGAAGATACATGAAGGATTATTAAGCACATGAAAAAGTGCTCAACATCATTAGTCATTAGGGAAATTCAAATTAAAAACACTATACCCCTACAAACTCATTAGAATGACTAACATTTAAAAAAAACTGAAATAGCAAATGTCGGCAAGAATATGGAACAGCTGGCAGTCTCATATATTGTTGATGAGAGGGTGAAATAGTAGAAAAAGGCACAAGCATTTTGTAAAAAAGGTCTTGCAGTTTTTGATAAACCAAAACATATACCTACACAACAAGCAATAATTCTATTAGGTTGGTGCAAAAGTAATTGCGGTTTTGCAATTATTTTTAACCTTTTAAACTGCAATTACTTTTGCACCAACCTAATACTTGTAACACACTTCCCCAAGCAAAATGGAAATACAAACCCACAAAACACCATGTACATGAAAGTTAATTGCAACTTTATTCATAACAGCCATAATCCAGGAAACAACTTAGGTGTTCATCAGTAGGAGAATGAATAAACAAACTGGTATATTCATACAAAGGGATAATACTGAGCAACTAAGAAAGAAAAACTATGGATAAATGCAACAATGTGATTGAATCTGATACACATTATGTTGAGAGAAAGAAATCTTGTGCAAGAGTACATCTTGTATGATTCCCTTTGTGTAAAGTTCTGGAATAGGCAAAAGTAACTTGTTGGGAACAAAATCAGAACACGGGTTTCCTCTGGAGAGATGGGCAGGAGGATTGCCTGGGAACGGGTGGGAGAGTACTTGGGATAATGGTCATTTTATGTATCTTAGTGGTGGTTTGGGTTACACAGGTATATGCATTTGTCAAAACTCATCAAATGATGCCCTTAGGATCTATGCATTTCATGCCATGCAAATTTTATCTCAAAAGAAAAGAAAGAGCCTTAAATAAATACAAAACTATAAATAAGTACCGTGTTTCCCTGAAAACAAGACCTAGCTGGACAATTAGCTCTAATGCGTCTTTTGGAGCAAAAATCAATATAAGACAGGGTCTTGCATTATATCACATCATATCATATCATATCATATCATATCATATCATATCATATCATATCATATCATATCATATCATATCATATCATATTATATTATAAAGACCCAGTCTTATATTATAGTAAAATAAGACCGGGTCTTATATTAATTTTTGCTCCAAAAGACGCATTAGAGTTGATTGTCCGGCTAGGTCTTATTTTCGGGAAAACACAGTGGTAACTATAGTTAATGATATGCATACTGAAATATTTAGGGAACATTGTACTCATGAATACATCTTGCTTTGTAATGTATCCAAAAATTGATTGCTAGATAAAACAAAGGATTGATAGATGGATAGATATAGATGAAGCAATATAACATGTTAATTTTAGAATCTAGATGGTGACTTTTCACTGTAAAATCATTTCAAATTTTCCATATGTCTGACATTTTTTATAATAAAATGTTGGGGAGAAAACCTCAATGGTAACCACTACAATTGTTTAGAACCTAGGCCCACAAAAGATTCTTTTAGGGAGGAGTATTTTATCACTAACATTGTTTAGAATTGCCAGCACATGGTGATAATAAAAAGCAGATTGACTTTCAGTCAGGTTTATTATTGTTTTTAAATTCTCAACAGCAATGCACACCCTTCTTGCCTGCACCCAGGGTGGGCCTCCTACTACACTGCCCTGGGTACATGGTTAGTGTCATAGAGTTGGAAAAGCATAGTGACAGGAATCAAAGCCAGATCTGCCTGATTCCAAAGCTCCATCCATGCCAATAAACTCTTCCCACATTATCCTGCTAGCTATGCTGCAAATTATACAAAGATGGAAAATACATAATTCTTGCCTACAAGGAGACCATAATATGGTGGAGAAAAAGCCATACTTATGTGTTTCTAATACAAGTGAGTATTTTCAAATAACATGAGTATTTTCAAATAGCAAATAGATTTTCAAATAACATGCTAGGTGAAAATGAAAATGCTTCTTAGAAGAAGTGGTGTCTGAGGTGTACTTTGCTCCCTACTTAAAGCCATTTGGTGGCTTCCTGTAATTTATAAGCTTGAATACAAAACCTTAACATGGCCTACAAGATCCTATCTGATCTGTCCCCTTTTTTACTTTTCTATCCTCATCTTGGGCATTTCCCAGTAGAGACCCACAAAAGATAACACACACACACACACACACACACACACACACACACACACACACACTACTTGGACCACACTAGCTTGCTTTCTTTCTTCTTTCTTTCTATTCTTATTAAAATCTTTTAATGGAATGTTTTGAAACCAGTCATAATTCACTGCAAAGATAAATCAGAAAAAGAAAACAAACTTTTGAATGGCATGTTTTAATGACCTGGATAAAACTGATTATCAGCTAAGTAATAATTAGCACATGCAACAAATTGAGAAATTAAATCCTCTGCTATATACTCTTAAGTTTTTTGTCAGACATGAGAAAGTTTTAAATGTTTATGTCAATCACATTCATCTCTCCATATATTCAATTTTATTTAAGACAAGAAAACCATTCTTTCTCTCCAGCTTTTCATGTTTATCAGTGCACAGTAAAATGAAGCAATCTCAGTAGGAGTGGTTTATTACAATGTTATTTTAGAGAGGTTTATTCCTCAAAATGTACTAAAAAAATGTCCAAATCATGAGCATGATCAAACTCAATGGCTTTGTCTACATCCAACTTTGTTTCTCCATGTCCTTCCTGTGATTCATCAAGATAGGCCAAGGGCCTCATTTGTGTCACTTGCAAAATTTCTCATGATGTATCATCTTCTTGAAAATTTAGACTTTTAATAGCTTGTTTCATCTTTTCCCCCAACACTTGTGTTCTCTTCCTAGCAGCTTTTATTTTCATATTCCTTTTTATTTTCAATGTAGAAAATGTCCTTAATTTGTTCCTCACTAACATTAGGTGTGTTTGTCAGAAGATTCAGGAAAACTCAACCTTCTTCTTCAACTACCGTTCATTATAAAAAGGCCACCATTTTGTTCCACTTAAGCAGCTTCCATCAGAAGTTCAATTGCCTTTTTGTACCCAATTATATTTACTACTTGAGCTATCAGATCTTTCTTTGGTTCCTGCAACCTGAAAGAAATTTCATCATCCACTTTCTCCTGAGAATCATCCTCTGTGATCTCATAATGGCCTTTATAGTTCATTTCTAGTCTGTCTTCGACAGGTCATTTCCCTTTGAGATGACTTTGCCCATTTTCCTCTTCCTTTGAGCCAATTTTCTTGCCACCACACATATATGCATCTAATGCTTTGCCTAATTCTTTTGTGAGTTCCTGAGATTCCCTCTTAAGTTTCTTAGCAAGCAAGTAATGGTAGGTCTCGGATTGTCTGCTTTTGTCATAGAGCCTTCCATTTCCAAGATACCAAGTTCAGTTGCCACTGCATATTGATTCTGCTTCTGCAGCACAGTATCCTATATGTTGTTAACCTTCTTCCCTCCAGCAAGAGGCAAATTCTGGTTGCTCTGGTCAAACTGAAAAGGCTCTGGGTTGGGGGTGGGGTAAAATATTTCTGTCACTTGCGTTTCCAAAGCAAGTTGTCATCATCCAAATGGGAAAAACTCTTTTCACTTGAATCCAATCCTTTGGCAGTCTGGTAAATGTGATGCACACGCTGCTGTAGTACCCTGTTAGGGCCTCCCTGCTCTGTCCCCACCTAGTGCTTTCGGCACCCGCGGTGGCCTGTTGCTAGGTGCGACCCTCAGGTTGGAATCCCAGTCTGAAAGCTGCCAATCTTCCCTGTCCCCAGCCTCCTGCGCCATCTTCCCACGATGCGTTGTTGAGAGTCAGGATAGTACTTCCAGAAGGGCAGCGGGAAGGTCCTGGATGGCTGCTGCATCTCAGGCGCCCAGCTAGGGGGCTGCTCTGACCCCAGCGTCCTGTGGGGGCCTCGCTGGGACGCTTGGGCAAGACTGATCCCTGTGCATCATCACAGCAAACTACCCTCCTGAACTTCTCCTGGAAAAAGAATACCCTACTTCCCCGCCAGTTTGACTTTCTTCCAAACTTGGATTTCATGCAAACCGAAATTTGTGCACGGAGAGCGGCCATCGGCGATTCCTCCTTTGGCCTCACCCCCTCACCTGGTGCCCTGGCAGGCAGGACCAGTGGCTTCCATACTTGCTCGTGAGCAATCCACTTTACATGTAGCTTCTTGAGGAGTCAGTACCTGAGGTCACTGCCCTACTCAGACCTTCCAAACCTCCACACAGGAAACAAGTCCTCAGCATGGCAAATAGGGTGGCACACCCACATCTATGCCAGTCTCCAGCTCTCCCCACACTGGCCTGCTTTCTGTTCTCTTTGTCATGATCCTTCCTGCCTTGTGGCTTTATCTGGGCAGTACCTTCCTCCTGGAATGCTCTTCACTTATTTGCTCCCTGCCTCCCACCTCTCACGTCACATAGTCCAATCCTATTCATTCTTCAGGGCTCAGGTAAAAAGGCTGCTTTCTCAATAAATACCATGTGACCTCCCCTTCTCCTTTGAGACACAAGACACAGTTGTAATTACGCTATTGGTGTGATCTAAAACCATAATTGACTTGTTTCAATAAACATTTGTTGAGTGAATAGAATTGAATGATTCAGTAGATAAATCCATGGTAATGAATAAAGAGCAGGACTTGAACATCCAGTTATAGGATAAAGATGGAGGGAAATTCCGACCTGAGAGAGGCAAAATCTTGAGCCAAATTCCAGAGGGAGGAGGTATGAGATCAGAAACAAAGACATGGGTGTTGGGTACTTTCTGAGATTGAATTTTTTTTAATGGAATTTTAAAACTCCACCCTCAAGAGGCTCTTGTGCTTGTCCTGCTGGGACCAGATATGAATTACATTTTGTAAGAAACAGGTAGTTAAAAGGAATTTGGGAGAGTCTGAAAAAATTCTCACCATTTCTGTCTCTAATTAAAGTTTCTGGGCATTATTCCTTTTCTACTGTATCTCAAAACTCCAAAGAGACCAAAACCAAGATGTGGTCAGATCCCTGGGAATTCCCACTTTTTCATTAGTAGTCCAATCCTGCCTAGTCTCTTTTAGCCAAATGCTTAGCTAGGTACAGAGTGACACAAGACGCTCATTTCAGGGCATATGAAGCCTCCTGAAGAAATGATTCTAGATGCTCAGCATTTCTTATTAAGCCAGTAATGGTTAATTGTACAGTGTATAGAGAGATGAATTCTTCCTTTTTATGGAGACCACAATGATTTGCGCTCCATTTCTCAAGTCCTGACTGGAACATGGAGGTGCACTCAGCAATTTAAATATTCCTAAAAGAGCTTGAAAATGTTTGAAAAGTTTTATTCCACAAAGGTCCTCACGCATTTTTCCCCCCACACTATTTAGGCTTCCATTTATTGATCCCTTGGTACATTCCATTCTAAGGATGCACAAATAGGAAAAAGATGGAAACTAAAACAGTGTGTACAACAATCCCCAAACCATAATAATGTAACAGTGAGCCCTTTTCTCAACATCTGGAGTCCTGTGGGCAACTTTCCTAATAAAAGAAATCAAGAAGTCATTTTAAATCCATGTCCACACAAAGATTTACAAACCATAAACTTATTTCTCTCAATCTTTTCTGAGGTTTCTCTGTGACTAAATCTGTATTTCAATTTTCTGGTGTATATAAAATTAGGATTTTAGACAAATGGAGTTTTGCCTACTCCCATGACAGACAGAACAGACACTGCTAATCACTCACAGAATTCTTTGCAACACAGCTCCTATACTAGGCAGTCACTACCAATCAATTGGAGATTGCACAGGTGTTGAAATCTATTTGCTGTCTTGGAACTAGGAGATGCCTTAGGCTTCTTATAGCTAATCTCTGAAAGCTGTGAGTCTAAAGCATGCTTATAGGAAGCAATAGTCCCAAGTACATAGCACATCAATTTAGAAACTTTCTACTTAAGAACTTTCATGGATACAAATAAACCAGAGCAAAAAATGCAACAATTCTATTAAGAACCCTATAGTATTACATTGATCTTTTAAGTAAATGGACACCCCCAACCTTTTCTGGACCCTACTGGCTTGTAAATAGGGAACCTTCTATACACGATATTTTGCCTTTCCATTTTCCTCCCCATATCTTCAATTCTTCCTGAAGTCATAGAAACATTTAGAATAGCCATATCCACTTTGGGTCCCTCACCTCTGCATTCTGGGCAGCAGTGTACCTAGCACCATCTGCTCTCTCACCAAAATCTCTCTAAGGGAAGATCTAATGAAGTCAGCCAAATGGAAGTATAGATGACGGCTAAGGTCCAAATGATCTTACCTCTTAATATATTTGCACTTTATTAGGGACAATATTCCAAGCCAAAGGAATGCGTTTCCAGTTGTAGATTTATTTTTTGTTTCCCAATTATAAGGGTTAGAAAGTTATTTGGGAGAAGTAGCAAAGGGAAAGGTCTTATCGGTCCCCCTAAATTATTCACTGAAAGGAGACCTAATTCTCTTCCTCAGTTGCCAGCTTTACTTCCATCCACATTTGTTTTCAAAAATACCTGGAGCATCTTCTCCGAAGATATGTCTTATGAACCACTGAAATTAGAAATCCATGGGTGTTTGGTAAATATGCAGATGATTCAGCTCTACCTCTAAACTAAAAATCAGAATCTTTAAGGGTGGGTCCCAGAAATGTGCAGGGCATCAAATTCCCCTTCCCCACAGGGGAATTTTTATGCACAAATAAATCTGAAGACAACTATTTCAAAGCAAAGGCTCAGAAAATCTGACTACATCAACATTTACACTTTTCCTGTTTTACTGCTATTTCTCAGCAAGATTATAAACTGCCTGAAAGCAAAGACTACATCCCATACTTTTAAGAACTCCCCAGAGTGTCTCTTAACTCATATTTTAAATTATTTTACATTTTGAGCAGTGCTTTCTCAATTAATATCACAAAAGAAATAGCATTATCTCATTAGAGACTATGAAATGGGCATTAATCAGATATTTAAATTATGTATGAATTAAGCAAGCATCCCAAAACACAGTAACTCATTGTTCCTTGTCCACTTTATGAACTTTTCTTCTAATGTTTGCATGGGAGAGCCAAATGCACAGTACATGCAAATAGTCAAACATAGCTTGCTCTTTGGTGCATTACTGTGATTTTATTATATATTGGAGCCAAAATTATTCTCTCCAAAATTGGAAATCATGATCTCACATATAGATGTTTATTTTCCACACAATTTCATGAGTACATCTACTCAGTTAAGTGAATTTAAGCAATATTTACTTTGCCCTACGATGTGTAAAGAAATGCACTTAATATTCTTAAATTTTATTTATTTTTTCAGAATCTCCATTTTCTCCATTGGTAAAATGGGTAAAATAATGCTTGTTCCTTTGTAGGATTGGCAGGGAAATTAAGGTACAAGGGATTTTTAAGGTTTTAGAGCATGAATAGTAGTATACAGATATATTTGTGTTTTTAGATTATCTGGAAAAAAAGAAATGCAATCAATGAACTGATAAAAGAGCAAGATTAAAAATGCTTTGCCTTTTTTGTGTGTGTAAAATAATTTGGTGGAACGTTTATTGTTCTCCTATGTGTGAATGATCCTCTTTGAAATTGAAGACTTTGGCCCTTGCTTTCTTTTTTTTTTCCTTTTTTAAAGTTTAAAAAACCCTAAAATGACTTAAATAATCACCCTAGGTCCTTTAAAGATCAGCCAACACCTCCACTTGCCCAAGAAGTACGTATTTCTTGGAGAGGGGAGCACCATTTTAAAGCTAACACAGGAAGCCACACTCAGGATTCAAAGTCTAGGCTTTGTATTTGGTATGGTTTACAGCCCTGTTTTCCTTATGTGGGTTATGTAGGCCTGAAGAGTAACCCCCAATTCCAAGGTACCAGGGTAAAGCAGCTGCACACACTGATGAGGAGATCAATTGAGTCATTGGTCTGTATAAACTAGGGGCCAGGACAGTTTCTACAAAGGGTCAGATAGGAAATGTATTGGGCTTTGCAAGTCATACAATCTTTGTTGCAACTAGTCAACTCTACCATTGTGTGAAAGCAGCTGCAGTCAGGAGGAAAGAGAATGAATCAACATGTATCCCAATCAAATGTTATTTACAAAAAAAAAAACAAGCAACACACAGGCTAAAGTTTGCCAACCATCAGTATAGACTATGAATCTCTTTTCATGGGGTGAGACAGAACTTCAGCACCGGTGAGACCTGTGTTTGGAGGTTCATGGTAGTCCAGGATGCACTCCTCCATATTAGAATCATTCTGTAAAAGGTGGCAAAAACGTTTTACTTAAAGGGCTACAGAGTAACCGGTTCAGTCGTTTTTCACACAGCTCAGTTGTTTTTTAAAGTGTCAAATTATTTCTTCCCTTTAAATATTATTATGGCTGAACCATTAATGGAATTCAGAGGGGGGATAGAGAGAGAGAAGAGAAGAGAAAGAAGAGAAGAGAAGAGAAGAGAAGAGAAGAGAAGAGAAGAGAAGAGAAGAGAAGAGAAGAGAAGAGAAGAGAAGAGAAGAGAAGAGAAGGAGAAAAAGACAAAAGAAAACTCGATTATTCAAGAATGTAAACAGATTCTAGTGGATAGGTCCTGTGAGGTCAGAGCAAGTTTGCTGACAGGGCAGCCAAGACAGAAAGGAAGTGCTAAAGAGTGGCCCAGTGAGTGTCTTTTAAAAAATGGTCAATGCCATGTGAAAGACTGAGTATGTGAGGATAATGGTTAAGAGCACAGCCTCTGGAAACAAACTGACCTAAGTGTGAAATCCTGGTTCTGTTATTTACTACCTCGCTGATCTTGAGCATACTGTTTAACCTCCAAACCTCAGTTTTCTCATCTATAAAATGGAAATAAGGATACCTTCACTTGTAGGATGTCTAAAAGGAATTAGAGATATGTTGAACCTTTAATACAACATAAGTGGCCAGTAAATGGAAACCACTATAATAATGAAGTTTTGAGCAGGAAATTCATATTGAAAACAACTATTTGTCTTGTTGATGATAGCCATTCTAACAGGTGTGAGGTGATAGCTCATTGTGGTTTTGATTTGCATTTCCTTAGTAGCTAGTGAAGTTTAGCATTTTTTTTCCATATATTTGTTGCTGTTTGTATGTCTTCTTGGGAGAAGTTTCTGGTCATGTCCTCTGTCCATTTTCAAAGGGGAGAAGGGATGGTAGAAGACGGTAAAGGGGGTCAAATATATGGTGATGAACTCTGGGTGGTGAGCACACAATGTGATATATAGATGATGTATTACAGAAACATACACTTGAAACCTATGTAATTTCACTAACCAGTGTCACCCCAATAAATTTAATTTTAAAAAAGAAAGCAACTAAAAATTAAAGTACAATTAAAATCCTAGGTGAGTGTAGAACAAAGCAGTAAACTCAAGCATTGTAATTTCCCTTGTGGAATTCTGTTTTCTAGGCCCATTCCCTTTTTATTTAGCAATTGTTCCTCAACACTTATTATATTCCTGGCACTGTGCTAGTTTCTGGCGTTACAAAAATGAACAAAGACTCCTCACTTCTGACAATAAAAAGTTGAAAGGGCTTTAGTGGCTGTCTTCATCATTAAGCCATTGTTTTTAAGCCACAAACCCACCCTTCTATACTCTGCTTAGTGATACTGGGTGTGACACCCTGAAAACCTCTGTCAGTTGCTCCTTACTAGGTCGGGGAGTGCTGTGCTAGAGGGAGCTGGAGGACTGGAGGAAGGAGAGGGCTTTGTGTTACATCAGTGTTGCCATCACAAGGTTCCCTCACCCTGGCAGCAGTGATTCACCAGCAGTATTTCCACACTCTTAGACTCAGCTTCATCACTACTTCTCCAAGATACCAGCAGGGGGCTGAGCCAACCTCACAAACCCCTCCTCTGCCTATGAGCTAAATTTTAATAACCACAACCTCTTCCTTTTATTTCCCTAGGCTTATGAATGGTAGCTACTTCCTACAGTTACTGTATCTGTGTTGTTTCCTCTTTTGCCTTTTCAGTTCTCCAACACCTGCTTAATTGTTCTTTATATTAAATTCACTCTGTTACAATCATTGGTGTGATTTCTATCTCCTGACTGGACCCTGATTATGGATGGTGATTCAAGTCTAGCTCACAAAGGTCTATTAACAATTTTATAAATTGTGTATCACATCTAGGGAATAAGCTCAGTAAACACACTTCCATGGGTGAATAGCCTTAGATACGGAAGGAAACTTTTAAAAATACAACATTGTAATAATGATATGATGATGATGATGATGATAATAACAGCTTAAAAACAAATACAGAGTAAAAAGGCAATCCATAGAATGGGAGAAAATATCTGCAAATCATAGGTGATAAGGGATTACAATCCAGAGTACTGGAATTAGCTCCTACAACTCAACAATAAATAAACCAATTCCAAAATCGGCAAAGGATTTGAATAGACATTTCCCCAAAGAAGATATACAAATGGCCAATAAATACATAAAAAGATGCTCAACATCACTAATCATTAGGAAAATGTAAATCAAAATCACAATCAGGTACCACTTCACATTTGTTAGGCTGGCTATTATCCAAAAGTAGAAAATAACAAGTGTTGACAAGGGTGTGGAGAAGTTGGAACATTTGTGCAGTGTTAGTGGGAATGCAAAATGCTGCAGCTGCTGTGGAAAACAGTATAGAGGTTCTTCAGGAAGGTAAAAATAGAATTACCATATGATCCAGAAATTCCACTTCTAGGTATATACTTGAAAGAATTGAAAGCAGAGACTCAAACATATATCATAGAAGCATTATTAACTATAGCCAAATGGTGGAAACAACCCGAGTGTCCATTGATGGATGAATGGATACACAAAATGTGGTAAATACATACAACGGAATATCATTCATACTCAAAAAGGAAGGAAATTCTGACCTATACTATAACATAGATGAATCTTAAGGACATATGCTAAGTGAAATGAGCCAGTTACTAAAGGACAAATACTGTATGATTTGTCTTATACGAAGTATCTAGAGTAGTCAAATTCATAGGGACAGAAAGTAGTTGTGGTTGTCAGAGACTGGGTGTTTATCAACATCTTGTTGGTGCTCTCTGAAGAGCAGTGGATTTCCTGGTTCTCTCAGTGTAATTCATAGGAAGTGGAATATACACAGGGTGCCAAAAACACGTATACACATTTTAAGACAGGGAAAAAAAACTGTATTAAAATTGTAATACTCACTACATACCGATAACAAAAGATGAATACAAGTCATGTGTATATATTTTTTTGGCACCCCCAGTATGTAATTGAGGAGAATTAGAAAAAGAGAAAGGAAACCAAAACTTGAATTGTAGTTACAGCAAGGCAAATTTGGTAGAGAAAAGAAAGCTGAAGCAATTTACCAAATATTTTGAAAACCACGATGAAACAAACTCTAGTATATATGCAGGATCTGTAATGTTTAATGACAATCTTCCATACCCAAGTCACAGAGGACTATGATCCATCAAGTTATTACTGATCTGTGGGTTTCAGTTTCCTTATTTATACAACGTAGATAATAACAGTAAATACCTCTTACTGTTCATAAGAGAATCAAGTTCTGGAATAGTACCTGGCACACACTGCTATACGGGTATCCGTTAAAACCAACAAATAAATATTTGTTTATTTAATAGCAATTAACTTTATTTTACAACCTAATTCCATATTCCTTAACTCATTTGATTCTTAAATAATCTTACAATAAAAGAAAATTAGCTCCCCAAAAGCTAAAAATAAGAGTTACACAGTTCAGTTGAAGCAGTGTGGCTTTGTGTTAGCCTCTCTGAGTTTGACTTTATTTTCCGTCCAAACCAGCTATAATATCACCTTATTCCCACATCAGGGGTGTCAGTGGATAAATTTAGTTTCCTGATACACTAAGCAAGCTTTCAAAATTCAGTAATTTCATTTAAGTAGCTAGCTAAATCAATAAAATAGAGACAAAATTATTAACCTTTTGGTATGTCATTTCCTCTCTAGACCATAGTCACTCTTCAGTATTACACACATAGCTATACATACCTGTTTAATTAGTGTTATTTTACTTTTTCTGGAAAACTTCTATTTGGGCCTACCAAATTTTCTACTGGATTTATCCCTTTACAGTCAACCTCTCTGCTCCCACCCTGATTTCCAGGGCTTTCTAAGTGAAGATTGGCTGGAAGAAGAAAAAAGGCTGCCTTTTTAGGTAGTCTGCCTGTAGATAGAAAAAGAGTGAATTTTGACCTCAAAAAGATCTATATTCAAACTCAAGGTTTGCCATTCAGCTGCGGGACTTTGGAAGAATTACCTAGCCTCTCCTGTTATGAAATTTTATATATATATATATATATATATATATATATATATATATATATATACACATACATACACACACACTAGTGGAATATAAACTTAGAATTGCCTCCAGACATGAATTTCCATGTAACATAGCCAAAAGAAAATGATAATAAAAACCAGAATGCATTATAGGTAGCATTTTGCTTATTTCAACGTGGATGACAATCATTATTGCTAAGAAAAGTAATCGTAGGTAATTAAACCATTGCTTTCTGAGATTAATTCTCAAACTACTATAGCTATGCTCTCTCTTTGCAGGTTGGAGGGGGTTGATTTTGCCTACACATCTCGTATAAAAATGTGAGGCATTCCATTTATACTCTCATACCAATAAACACTTAAAAATAACTACATAAAGCTGTATGTTTGTACCTAGGCGTATAACATGAATGTATCAGCATTGAGAGTGGGTTTTTGAAGCACAGAATTTGGAGGATAAGAGGGACACTATAGAGAAGCTGTCTCTCACCCACCTCATTTTATAGATGAAGAAAACCCAAAATGTCGTAAGTCTAGGTCAAACATTTAGTTTGAGCCAGATGGTCACAAAACTTAGGTTGTCATTGCTTCCCCCTCATCACCCATCTGTCATCCCCCCACCCCGCCCCCACTGTCCTTCTAAGTTGCTGGAACAGATCAGCCTGTGAGCCTGTGCTGTAATGAGCCTGGGAGTGATGATTTTCCGTTCACACTCCCAGGCCTATTGCAGCTGGAAAGATGGCAGTTGTAAACTTTGACTTATGCGGTTGAATGAGACATTGTTTGATGGAAGTGTGTGGGCGGGGAGGCTAACAAACCCCAATTGCCAACTCTCCAAGCAAAGATGCTCTCTTCATCCCCCAATGTAGTTTTGGACATAATGAGCATGGCTTCCAATTTTCCTTGCAAATCAGCACATTGGTGACCATGGCAACTGGCATGCTCAAAAGAGGCCTTGTCAAGGGGCTTTGCAAGGCGTACAGACATTTGTATTAGATGGGCACAGTCACGCTGGCCAGTGCTGAACAAACACCCAACTAGACCATGCTCCTCACAATGAAGCACACAAACATTTGTGTTTCATTAAACAGAAATTAATAAGACTCCAATAGGAAGAAGCAAATGGGGCTGTTTTTTTGTGTGTGTATACAGCTGTGTTATGAAGTAATAGAATGCTCATATGAATGATGATTGCACATGTGTGATCAATTTATTTCTTTTACTTCTTACATGGTCTCCTTTAACGTTTTCTTTTTCTTTTTCCTTTTTTTTTTAGATTTTTCAGAAATCAATCACAGGTTTCACAGCTGGTTGGGACAGGGGTCTTGACTGCTGTCTTCATACAACAGGGTCCCAATAGCACTTCTATATTTTAAAGCCACCTTCGGTCATTAGTAAATTATACTTTCAGAAACCATAAATGTCCTCTTCCTTGATGGCAAAGGACATGAGTCCATTGGTTTGACTCTATTAGAGGAAAATAAATTTTGAAAATTCCATGTCTAGAAATAATGAGACTTTACATTAAAAAAAAAAAAAAAGTATCAATATGGCTTTTAGTGCAGCTGAAGACAGAAAGCTTCAGAAGAGATGCATGTCCTCTCACGATAGTCCTTCTTTGGGTCTCCACCCCCATTGCACAGAAGGAAGCTGGTACAAGAGGCTTGTAAGTGTTTTTAAAGAGAAAAACAGGGGGAAGAGAAAGAAGAAGAGGAGAAGAAAGAGAGAGAGAAGAAAGAAGAATGGAAAACAGAAGAAACACTGAGATACTCCTCAATGTGCTGACTGTATATGCTTCATGGAGCTGTGCTTGCACAGCTTGCACAGCACCGAGACATAAACAAGCTGTGCTTTAGTCATAAGAACCTTGAATTCAATTAATCTTTACTGGCCACAACTCTTCTTGACTTCATCTCCTATAATCTGTCATTCTAGGTTTATTGATAGACATCCCAAATGATCACAGCTCCCTTTCATTTCAACTATATGGCACTTTGAAATGTCCCCACTTCTCAAACCTCTCTAGAACTTTACCTTCTAGATTCAAGAGCTCACGCCTTTAGGGCCAGGTCTGTTTCTTCTGGCCTGTGATTTTCCATTCTTGTTACTGCAAGCAACTTCTGTTTCCCTCTAAATTTCTGTCTTTCAGGCTGAACTTGATCATAGGCTGGGTGGGTGGGAGGTAGAACATGGAAATACTTCTCTTCCTAGATGTGATTATAAAATAGGAGTTTTTATGCCTTTTGCAAGCATATATCTCCAGCTCTGCAAATAAGCAATGCAATGTCAGCAAAAGCACAGAACTTCCCTGTGCACCTTCCAGGACTGACCAGCTGTTGCGGAGGGGCACCCAGAAAAAACGGAAGTACGCTGGCCCAGACGGTGATTCACACCTACAAATACTCACTCTACCATGTCTTGAAAATGACTCTAGACCTTGGCGCCCAAATACAATAAGTTGCTGAAATAATTGAATTATAACTGAATTGGTCCCTGAATGTTTTCCCTCATTACCAAAATGTATTTTTAACCACAATGTGGGGTGAGTAACAAATTCAAGGGGATACATAGACAAGTTTTTCAATTGTGTGATTTGTAAGCTTACTGGTAACAGTGCTAAAGAAAAGTTCAAGACTGTGATACACATTGATCAAAGTGAGAAAATAATTTAGTTAAATATTATGTCTTTTGTCTTTATTTTACTCTTGTACTAATTAACTATGACTGCATAACAAATTGCCCAACACAGCAGTTTAAAAACAACAAACAGTTATTATGTCACAGTTTCTATGACTCAGGACTCTGGGTGCCACTGGCTGAGAGCCTCTGGCTCAAAGGCTTTCATGAGGCTACAGCCAACTGTCCGTGGGGCTGTGGTCTCATCTGCAGACCAAAGGTGATGGTCCATTTCCAAGTCCACTCACCTGGTTATTTCAGGCCTCAATTCTTCATGGTCAGTTGGACTAAGGGCCTCTGTTTCCTACTGGCTATTAGCTGAAGGCCTTCCTCAGTTCACTGCTTCACAAACCTCTTTGCAAGACTGATTAACCATGGTAGCTAGATTCCTCCAGAGTGAGTGATGAGAGAGAGAGAGAGAGAGAGAGAGAATACTAAAGACAGAAGCCACAGTCTTTTTATAATGTAATCTCAGAAGTAACACTCCATTACTTCTCTTCTATTCTTTGGAAGTGAGTCACTAAGTCCAGCCTACACTCAAGAGGAGAAGATTACACAGGTGGCAGGGATAATTGGAAACCAACTTAAAGGCTGCCTACCACAGCCCTTATTTCTGAATATTATACTGTGTAGTCCATGATGGAAAATGTCTTGTACTAGGGCACTGAGACTCATGCAATAATAGCTACCACAAGCAAATTTGGGTTCCTTTGGAAATTTATTGTATCAGAGAAACTTGCAAATATGTGCTTTTAAATGAGGGTCAGTTTATTCCCCATCCCTTTCTTTCTCCTTCCTCGCTCCCCCCATATACATACCTTCCATTTAAAACCTAATCTTTTAACTGGGTTTAGCATTATTAGGAAGTAAACAAACAATCAAAAGACCCGACTAACTTTATCCTAACTAGCTGTATGGCTTTGGTAAAATCATTTAACTGTTGAGTCTCAGTCCCTTCATCTGCTGCAGGAATGGTTTGAACCCAATGAGCTCACAAATCTCTCAAAGCTTTAGAAGTATATGAAATTATGGTTCCATGTGTGCAGACTTGGGATAGAATAAAATGTGTGACAGAAATAAGGACTTCAGAGGCCTACAGTGGAGGTTAAGTGGATGAGGTTTGAGGATTTTATAAAGCACTTTTTACACTGTAAAGTGCCATATGCGTGTAAGGATTTATGAGTATTTAGTCTTTACCATGAAGGGGTCAAAGTAGGACAGGCAGGAATGAAAAGTCTTACCACTGAGCCAGTCAGTTGAGCTCAGGTGTCAATCCCTTAGATCCATTCCCTCACAATGGAGAAACATCAGCATCAGTAAGGGAGTCAGAGGGTTACTGTGTTTCCCTGAAAATAAGACCTAACCAGAAAATAAGCCCTAGCATAATTTTTCAGGATGGCATCCCCTGAACAAAAGCCCTGATGTGTCTTTTGGAGCAAAAATTAATATAAGACACGGTCTTATTTTCGGGGAAACACAGTAAAAGTGCCTTGCCTCTGTCCTCCACACTGAAGACTCTTCCTTTAGTGCAAAATATCAAATTCACAGTGTGCTGGGAGCGTGGTAATTCTCTGACTTATCTATCTTGCCTCTGATCTCCATTCACGTTTCTCAGGCTGCCCTCTCCACAGCAAAAGCTTCTCTCCTCTTACCTCTCCTGCAGATTCTCTCTTCCTTCTACCATTTCTTTACTCTGCCTTCTGTTCATTGAAGCCCTTCACCCGGAGATCTTATTATCCATTGGGCAGTGACTTCAGTATGGCTCATTGGTCAGTGTCAGCCCCACCTGATCGCATAGCAAATTGCTAAATATGAAAGCTTCTAAATATCCTTGAGTATAGATTTTACGCACACAAAAGACCTTTCAAGGTTTGGGCTGGCTTATAAAAAACAATACCAGACTTGGTAAAGTCATATTTGTAAAAACGTAATTCATCCTTAAGCTTTTGAGTGATTCATATAAATCGTATTATCTTACTTATGTCTGGCAATTTTTAGAAATCACAGTTAAGGATCCCTTGAATAATATTTGATCTCATTTTATAAGCCAAATTAATTAAACGCCTTTGAATATTTTGAATTTACTTATGAATGTATGTATTTTTAAGTACTACTTGACTGGTCTAATAATGAAATTTCCCATGCATTTAAGTATGTTCTATAAATCTAATCAAGCAAAATGTTAAATGTGATTAATCGTTAAGTTCAACAAAATGTTCCAATATTGCTTACAAATTTAGTAAATATGTTAGTCAATATAGGTTTGGCTATGGTGTGGTAACAAATGAAATGTGAAACTGTGATAGCTTGACACTATGGAAAAAAGTCAATCAGAACACCATTAGCAGTAGGCTTTATTCAAAAATTCCAGGCATAAGAAGTTTCCAAACAGGATTTTTAATTTGGAAAAGGAGGGCAGAATATTTTATAGGCTTTAGCAAGAGAGGATCTCCTGAAGTTCAGCCGGTTTCAGGAATGGTTGAATCAAGGAGAGTTTTCAGAAGAAAAAGGAATTGTTTCCTGGATTAGCAGCCATGGTTTGAGCAATCCAGATTTTATCAAGAGGGGTGGAGAGGAACAGTTAAGGCTAAAGTGATGTGCAAGAAGGGGATGGAGAGACACAACTATTGGAGACAAACGTATGTGAGAATCATAGTGGAAAATTCTGTCTTTCACAGTATCTCACAACACAACACAGGTTTACTTCTCCTTCAGGTGGGTCCTGTGTAATTCAGAAAGCCATCCTTCAGCTAGTACCTACACCAGCCAGGTACATGCTTCCAAGGTCACCTTCACAAGGAAAGGAAGTCCAAGGGAAATAAGCCTACTTGACTGCTTCTACCTGGAAGTAAATACCAAATAGGCAGAGGTTTCTTAATGTGAAAATATGAATGATGAAATTTTGACTCTCTAAAATATTTCTGTGCTTAATTGTGTGTCTTCCCAGAATTATGCAATACCAGGGATTTGGGGGGTTACTTTCTGAGACTATCATAATTGGAGATTTTAGCCAGGAATCTGACTATATGAACTCAGACCTATAACTAGAGCATTTTAATTTAAAAACAGGCTTGCCACCCTCAGAATCTACACGGCCCATATCCGTGTAGGGGTCACAGAATAGGGCAGAACACAGTCAGGACCTATCCTGGCTGCTACATCACTTATTAGGACTTTGCATTTCTTTGACTTAAGAATACAAATGTCTTTTTCATTTCATTAAAATACCTTTGAACTTGAAAACCTGCATTTTTTTCACAAACATTTGTGAGTATTAAAATATTAAATGGAAGAGATAGAAGGTGTATGCATCTTGAAGGTGGAGGATTAAAGAGGGAAGATGGTACCAAGGTGGTTTAAAAATGGCACCTCCCTCTCCCCCCAAAAAAACAAACAACAACAAAAACACATTCTCACACTGTACAGTGCAAAATCCCCTGTCCCTTAATCTGCTAAAAAAAAAAAGCAAAAAAAAAAGGGAGATGAGGGTAAAGGGGATCCAATATATGGTGATGGAAGGAGAACTGACTCTGGGTTGTGAACACACAATGGGATTTATAGATGATGTATTACAGAATTGTATACCTGAAATCTATGTAACTTTACTAACAATTGTCACCCCAATAAATTAAAAAAAAAAAAAAATCAGTTGTCTTCCCATCATTACAAGAAGTCCCCCTACCCTCGGAAAGATCCACATCCAGGAAGGGATATTGAGGGTAGCAACAGAATCAGAGATGGAAAGACAAAGTCCCTCCGACAGTGTTTCTCACACTGGTGGGGGAAGAGGGGCCTGCAAACCAACAGGTCTACATGTAATGAGAGCATGAGGATGGAAACCCTACATCTGCCTGGGCCAGTAGGAAAAGAGACAAAGCTAGAGACTAAAGAGGTATTTTCCTGGCAATGAATTGGGCTAGAGCGGGAGAGAATGAGACGGTTGTAGGCAGAAAGACAGTGACGTGTAAAGATACAGAGGAGTGTGAGAACAAGCTACAATTCAGCACTGCTGGGACAGGGTCCTGAAAGGATGCGTGGGGACAAGTGGTAAAGGAGACCATATCTGGTGATAAAGAGTCTGGATTTAGACCTAATGGTAATTGGGTGGCACTAAAAGATGTTAAACCGAGAAATAACATGATTAAATTTTCATTTAAGGAATATTAGTATAGCATGAACTACTGGATAGAAGGAGTTGGCTGAATTCAGGGAGACAAATCAGAAGGCAATTGTGATTATTCATGTGGGAGGCAGCGAGGGCCTGCATCAGAAATTATGCACATGCAGATGGAAGAAGAAAATAAATAGTGCTTTTAGGAGATAAACATTGAAAGAAAAGCGATTCTTTGGGTAAAGCAAGAATTTTCAGAGTCAGGAGTTAGGGAATAATACGAGTGCTCTAAACAGCAAAATGGAAATAAAGCTATCAGAAAATGCAGCAATTCCCAACAAACCGAATTCATCCTCTGTAATGAAACATTCAGCTTCCCTCCTGCCCCATTCCTTTTGACCTGCCTTTCACCAATTATAGCTCCCTGATGTGCCCTACAGGCTCCCTAGTGACCTGGCCCATGGCCCAACTTCCTTCCAGAATCAGCTCAGACACTGACTTGCTCTCTGACAGAGAGCCAAGTCTATCAGCACTCCAGATCCCAGGTTCCACATCTATAAACTGCAAACAAAAGAAATACTACTTCCCAGGGTTGCCGTGAGAACTCAATGAGATGATGTCTGTGAAAGCAAATGTCTGTAAAGCACCAGACAAATGTGAGGTGGTGTTGTTATTGATGACAGCAAAATAAGAAAGGATATTTGGGAGGAATGTAGGAGAAGAGGGAGAACAGTGGATAGAGCAATTTTTGGAGCTGGTCACTAGGGGTAGTGCTATGGCAAAACCACTAAGTACAGGCCACGCTCAAGTCCAGCAGTGAGATTAAAGCACTGCAGACAGATTAGAATGTGCTGGAAAGCGCCCGAGCTTTGGACTTAGCCAGGTTTGGGTTTGATTCCTAGCTTCACCACTGTCTAGCTCTGTGGTCTTTAGCAAGTTACCTAATCTCTCTGAGCCCCATAGCTTTATCTGCTGTATAAAGATGATATCTCCTCCCTTACAATGTTTCTGAGTTACCACTTAGAAACTGGGTAGTATATAGAAGGGTTCAACAATGTTGGTTTCCTTCTTCCACTCCTACTTTCTTCCCTCCTGAAAAGTAATACAGTTCCAGCAGAAGCTCAGCTTTTACCAGAGCTGCTTTCAGAAAGGAAAATATTCTGGCCTGAATTTTCATCCACTCCCTCCTACTGCCAGTAGTGGTTAACTATCAACCAGTGAAATCTCCAGATGGCCCAAGGGCCTATGTTATTCAGAAACATGTGAACTGCTGATGAAAGCACAGTGAGTCAAAACAATGATGGACTCAACTAAGTCAAGCGACTTTAAGTGTTACTTAAAATACATATATGCAAACCCATAATCTCAGTGACTTCTGACACAGTTGTTATCCTCAAGCATTTGTTCATTGTTCAATAGAGTATCTGGCAAATTTAGCTTATGAAGGGGACTTTGGTCAAATCTCTTGAGTCCTCAGGACATTAGAAGTCTGTCAAATGTGGCTGGAAATATAATATTCTTTATAAAGTCAGTGCACTCACTAATTAAGCATACTGAAAGATTAGATATAGTACTAACTGGATCAGGCTGCATCTTAGAATATACTTGTGTTTTGTGCTGTAGAGGAGCTTTTCCACTCGAAACTAAGAATCACTTAAGATGGGGGATTAGTAGGAAATGGGAAATAGCTTTTATTCCTTTTATTTAAATAGCACTGCATCTCACATTAATGTTTCTACATAGAGAACTTGGGATGCAGAAAGAGAAACCTGAAGAGTACAGAGAGGGGAAAGAAAGAAAAAAAAAAGAGAGAGATATGAAAGACAAAAGAAAGGCCTGGAGGAATTCATTTTCTTCAAACTCCAGTTCCCAACTTTGCCCTCTGCTGGCAATAATTGCGCACTGGTGGAGAGGAGAACAGACAAAAGAGGAGAAGAAGAAAAGGGAAGAAAGAAATAGAGAATGGGAGAAATCTGGAAGGAATAAAAAAGACATTAGGAAGAATGCATGTCTACTGATGCTAGACTAAAAAGTTAAGCTTAGTAAGTTTAACAAACAAATTGAACCCGTAGTGTGTGCCTGGCATTGTGCTAGGAGCTAGGAACATAGAGCCGAAGGGGATATGGTCACTGTTGTTGAGGCACTCAGAAGAAAGACATCAAGGTGCAGGAGAAATCAAGGTTAAGAAAATTTGGCATGGCTTTGATTAGGCTCAAAAGGGGTCAAGTGTCTTTTCTCTAAGTACTTTTGGTAACGAATTCCCTTTCATCGAATGTGGTTTCTATTGGTGTTAGCTTTTAGACTTTTTCAAGAGATTTCTTAGATTTACTGTTTACTGGGGAGACTGGGGGTTTTGTGACTTTGTATCTCAGCAAGTTTTGTTCCTCTATCCAAACAGATGTCGTTTGGCTGCAGCATCACAGCATAACGCATGACTATTGGATTTGGCATAAAGTTGGCCAATTAACCTATGCTAATGGGTAATGTAAAAGGAACAAGACTCCATTACCATTGGATGCTGTTCTGAGAAGGACAGTGTGAGCCGAATTGCTCATCGCTGGTCCTGTTCAACATCATATTCCTTACAGCCACCTGGCTGCACTCCCTCACCCCCCTGCCCTTCTCCCTGTCCCCTCAGTTGACCTGGGGCCCTGCAGGTTGGTGCCAGGCTCTTAATGGGCTTCAAACATGAAACTCTCAAATCAGCCTGATATAGCATCTCCAAGAGTGTCTGCCTCGGGTCTGGAATAATGAGAATAAGGGCTCTCTTTCCTCCGCCTCCACCCACATTACTTACCAAACTTTGGGAATCACTCTATTTCCCTCTTCAGCTCCCTTCTCCTTTTTTTCTCTTGTTTTTCCCCTTGCTCAGCACCTTCTCTTTATGCTGGTGGCAGTCTAAGGGGTTCCCACACTCTGTAAGTCTTGGGGAGTGGCTCTCTAACTGTTCATAAGAAAACCCTGGAAATCTAGTTAAAAACTGAGGCAGGCAGGCCCCACCACTTGTGATTCTAATTAATGAGTTTGGAGTATGGCCTGAAAATCAACGTGTTTAACATCCACCCCTCCCCCGGTGATTCTGACCCAGGTGGTGGATAGACAAATGCTGGAAACACCCCGAGAACCACTGGCATGCTCAGTTCAGGAGTGTGGGGACAGAGCCAGGAGTGCAGTTTCCAGGTTCTCGGCCTCACATGGAAAGGTGCTGGCTCAGGTAGTAAATGGCCATCAACTGTGATTGGATGGCCGTCAGCTGTAACCAGTAAGCCATTGGCCACTAATATAACTGCCATGGCTACACTAGCAGAAAGTGGGTGCTAGCAAGAAGATGGTGGCTGAGCTAGCAAGAGCGGATTGCAGTTAGCAAGTGGGGTAGGTTGGCAGGCAGAGAAGCAGATGGCAGGTTGCAGATCATGTGGATCCTGTTTCCTGTGTCTCCAACCCAGCTGCCAGCAAGACTATAGTGGTGACTCCCCTATGTATGGCTCTGTGGGTGTTCCTTTTTGACCTCACCATATCCTGTGTTCTTATGTGGGGAGCGGGAGCTGAGACCCCACATGACACCCTGCATGACAAGGAGCCAGCTGGATGGAGACTTGACACCAGTGTCCTGGTTTTCCTCTGGCCTGTCTGACCCCTCTGCCTTGGCTCCTCTTCCTGTTCCCACCATCTTGTTGGTGATCCCCAGGGTTCTATTCTCAGCCCATTTCTCTTATTCTGCACACTTTTCCTGATTGCTCTCCTCTAGTCCTATGACCAGAAGCACCTATACTTCATGAAAAGCAGGAATGTTCATTTCTAATTCAGATCTCTCATCAAAGCTCCAAACAGATGTTTCCACCTGGATGCCCCACAAGTACCTCAGCTTAACATGCTTAAAACTTAATTCATGAATTTTGATTCTGGGTAAAAAAATGGCTAAGCACACTCCATCCACCCTGAATGCGGCTCTAAAATCTGGACAAGATATTTGAGGACTCTGAAAAGTAGCAGGTAGACTGGGAAAGAAGACCAGAATTCAAAGTTCCACTGAACTGGTGGTGAAGTTCCCATTTTTCCTCCTGGGTCCCCCAGCCTGGACACAAGACAGCCTGAGACCTAAACGTGGGCAGCACCAAGAGACACCCTGGCTTGAAAAGTGGGAAACAGAGCTCCTGAAAGAAAATTTCCCATTGTTTTTCTTCTCACTGTTTCCTGGCACCCAGCCCCAAACAACTCCTCCAGAGTGGTGCCTGTGAGAAATGTGACAGCAGGTCCCACAGGGGCAAACACTTTCTACCATTCTATCACTTGTTTATATTTTCCTAATGGTGTGTTTTGAAGGACAATGTTAATTTTTGACAGTCCTATATTTCTTTTATATTTACTCAAATATATATCACTTTTAGTGTTCCTTATGTCTTCCCATAGCTGTGATTTTCTATCTGGTATTAACTTTCTTCAGAACATCTTTGAGAATTTCTTATAGTGTAGGTCTGCTGGCAACAAGTACTTTCAGCTTTTGTTTATCTAAAAATATTTTAATTTCACTTATATTTTAAAACTGTATTTTTGCTTTGTATAGAATTTTGAATTGGTAGTGTTTCTCCTTCATTAATCTAAAGACATCGTTCCATGTTTTCTAGGCCGATTTTTTTTCTTGTGAGACATAGTCATCATTTGTGTAATTATTTTGCCTTATATTCTGTGTCTTCCTTCTTTGGATTCTTTTAAGATTTGCCCTTACTCTTTGGTTTTCATCAGTTTGACTATGGTGTGTTTCGGCTTTTCATTGCATTTGTCCTGCTTGGGGCTTCCTGAGCTTCGTTGATGTCTGGGTTGCTGTTTTGAACCAAATTTAGAATAGTTTCAACCAGTAGAAAGCTGCCATTTTTTTTCCTGCCCCATTATCTCTCTCCTCTTCTTGCACATGTGTTAGACTTCTTGAGACAGTCCCACAGCTCAATGATTCTCTGTTCATTTAAAAAAAATCTCTTTCACTCTGTCTTTCAGCTTAGATGAATTCTATTGACCTGTATTCGTGGTCACTACTCCTTTTTCCTGTTGTGTTTAATGTACTGTCAATCCTAGGAAATGGATTTTTTTTTTTTTTCCAGATATTGTGTTTTTCAGTTCATGGATTTAAATTTTTTTTGTTTTTTGTTTTTTCAGTTTATATATTACTCCTGACAATTGCCCATCTCTTCACCCATTATATTAATGCTTTCCTGTAAATTCATTATGATACTTATCATAATTATGTTAAAATCTTTGTCTGTTAATTTCAACATATTGTTGGTCTATGAGTCTCTTTCTATGACTGGCTTTTATCTTGACTATGTGTCACATTTTCCCATACCTTGACACAGACTAGTAAATTTTTATTTTATAGCAAATGTTGCCGATGACACTTTGTAGAAACTCTGGATACATTTTCCTCTGAAAACTGATGAGTTTTGTTTAAGAAGGCAATTAAGTTACTAGCAGATGACCTTGATTTATGACGGCTTGGTCTTAGGATTTGTTAGGGTGGCTCTGTTTCAGTTTTACCACTAGCCTAGAGTGAATCCCCTAGTCCAAAGTCCGAAGGCATAGCTTCTGGGTTTTAATTTAAAAAGCTTAAGGTATTTTTTCAAATCTGTTTAACTTGGCAGTACTTAAATTACAGAGTGCAGTAGTCCCCCCTTATTTATGTGGGATACATTCCAAGACCCCCAGTGGATACCTGAAACAGTGGTGAAACAGTGGATAGTACTGAACCCTGTGTGTGTGTGTGTGTGTGTGTGTGTGTGTGTGTGTGTGTACACATATGTGTGTGTATACACATATATATGCGTTTGTGTTTGTGTGTGTATAATGTTTTCATATATATATATATATATATATATATATATATATATATATATATATATATATATCTTTTCACTTAAAAGAAGCACTTTACAGCTCCTCTTTGGCTTATCTGAATTGCCAGCATCACTGCTCTTGCGCTTTGGAGACATTATTCAGTGAAATAAGGGTTACTTGCACACAAGCACTGTGATACTGCAACAGTCAATCTGATAACTGAGATGGCTAAGTGACTAACGAGTGGGGAGCATATACAGCATTAGAGATGCTGGACAAAGAGATGATTCACGTCCAAGGCCGGACGGAGCAGGACTTTGTGCTACTCAGAACAACATGCAATTTAAACCTTATGAATTGTTTACTTCTGGAATTTTCCATTTAACATTTTTGTATGGTGGTTGACCAGGAGTAATTGAAACCACAGAAAGTGAAACCATGGATAAGGGGAAAGTACTGTATGTCTGTAACAGGCAACTATTAAAATCTCTGCTCAGCTTTTTCAGCTTTTCACTGTTGTTTCTCCCTGGGAATCTTGGAGTTTCACCCAGCGCACATGTAGTCTAGAGATCAGTCAATGACTTGAATGGAGTTTCTACACAGATTTCAGAGTTGCACTCTCTGCAGTTTCCCATTTCTCCATGCCTCTCCACCTCAATTTTAGGCCTCTCTGGCAGTCCCAAACTTGATCTTCTGATTCAGGCCAATAAGTAATGCCACTTTCTGCTTCAGCTCTGTCTGCCACACTCTGATGGACCTGGAAGTACCCTTAGGGGAAAAACCATATAAATGTGGATTTCACTCAGTAAGGATCAAATCCTCACCAGTTTCTGCCAGCTTTTGTTCATTTCCCAGTTGTTTGTTCATTTTCCTACAGAGTTTATAGTTATTATCGGCAGGAGGGTGTCCAAACATTCCACTCTTCCATTGCTCTGTTTTTTATAATTTTCATGTCTTTTTCTTCTGCGTTATGGTCTGGATAATTTCTTCACATATAGCTTTCCATGCATTAAATTTCTCTCTGGCTTTGTTTCAGTGACCATTTAATCTGTCAATTGAGTTTTTAATTTCAATAACTGTGTTTTTTATTTATGAAAAATTTATCTTTGTCACATCAGCTTTTTGTTTCCCAAGGGCCTTGTTCGTTTTTTAAATTCCTTTTTAAGTTCCTCATGATTTTGACCATACTTATTTTATAACTTGTATCTGGGAGCTGTATAATCTTTATATCCTGGAGGATCAAATCAAGTTACTTATTTGGTTAATTGACTTCTATTCATAGTGGATTGTTTTATTATGTGTTTGAGTTTTTGACTCAAGATTTTGCATTTATTTTCCACTGAGTTCTATCTGTGGAAATGACCTGTGATCCTGGTAAAGGGTATAGCCCTGCAAAGTGGATTTTTCATTGAATTGCCTGATACCCCAATGCTATAACTGGTCTGGGTACACTTTTTAACTAATTTCTTAGTTTCAGGATTCCTGTACCTTAGCGAACTTTTTTCCAACAAGAGTCTAAATTGAAATAGACAATTTTCTTTGACATATCTTTACACTGATACATAGATTTATTTATAGTTCTCCCTTTTAATGAGGAATTATCTATTTAAGAATACTGACTCCATAGGAGGTTTTGAGCCTATGGTGGATCCAAGATCTCAATTCCTATTCATAAATAAATGATCATTAAAACCCAAGCCTCTTCACATCCATTTAAAAAAATCAAAACAGAACAGAAAACGATAAGTGTTGACATGGATGTGGAGCAATTGGAAGACTTGTGTACTGCTGGTGGGAATGTAAAATTGTGCAGCCATTGTAGAAAACGGTATGGCACTTCCTCAAAAAATTAAAAATAGAATAACCATTCAATCAAGCAATTCCAATTCTGGGTATATACCCAAAAGAATTGAAAGTAAGGAGTTGCAGTTTTGCTCATACTCCTCATTCATTCATAGCAGCTATATTCACAATAGCCAAAAGGTGGGAACATTCCAAATATCCATTGATCGATGAATGGGTGGATAAACAAAATGTAATATATATGAAATATTATTCAGCCTTAAAAAGGAAATGAAATCCTGATACACGCTAAAACATGGATTAACCTTGAAGACATGCTAAGTGAAATAAGCCAATCATGAAAGGACAAATATTGTATGATCCCAATTACATGAATGATCCAGAGTATCCAAACTCATAGAGATAGAATGTACTTGTACAATGGTGATTGTCAGGGGCTGTGGAGAGGGAGGAATCGGGAGTTGTTTAATATGTATAGAGTTTCAGTTTGGATTGACGAAAAAGTTCTACATATGGATAATTATGATAGTTGCACAACAATATGAATGTACTTACTACTGAATTATACACTTAAAAATGGTTAAGATGGTAAATTTATGATAATATATATATATATATATATATATATATATATATATATATATATTTTTTTTTTTTTTTTTTTTAAACACCAAGTCTCTTAGATTTTAAGACTGGAATCTACCCCTAAATCCAGGGAAGGCATATTGTCAGCTCATATGCTCACAACTCTAGGATTTATTTTACTCTTTAAAGAGCTTAACTATACATTTAAACACTATTTTTAACATTTTATCTACAGTTGCTATATGTTTTGTTAAAGAAGGTTTTCTGTTATTTCTATGTTTGTTCATAAGTAGCCTGCTCAAGATTTTAAACAGAGGTTTCAAATTGGTAGTTTATAGGTTTTATTTGTTTGTTTTTTAAACTTAACATTTTCCATAAAAATACAGATTTCCAGCTTCTCTAGAAAATTTTGAATCTTGACCAGTATTGGGCCACATTCTCATCTGACAATGGTAAGCTGTAGCTAAGTAGTGTTTTCCCCTTTGAGATGGGATAAATGCTCTGGAGCTTGCCACAGTCACCACAGCACCTGACAGATATACAACTGAACTGTTTTGCTTTCCTGGCTACTGAAAGTATTAAAGATTGCAACCTTGGGGCCAACAGGATTCTATCAGATTGTTATTGTGTCAATCAAGCAAATAATTTCTTGAGCCCTCCCCTCACCCAGTCTGCAGGTGCAGGCCAGCCCTGAATCTGAGTCTTCATCAAACTCACCCCACCCTGGTGATTCCTTGAGAAACTGTCCCACCCAACTTATGCAGAGGTCAGAACCACTTTCAGCGGCTGGTAACCATAGCAGCCAGCCTCAGACAATACTGTGGAGTTCCCTAAAATCTCTGAAAGCTCCACAAACCCCAAATAAGAAGCGGCTGGCCTTGGCATGCTCTGTATCTCTTGCTAACTGACCTCCAGCCAGGTACTAGTGGCAACCAGCTTTGGTTTTCAGCATAGCCTCTCCCAGGAGCCTCCAAGCCCAATGAAGTCACTTACTAACTACAGATCACTTTGTATTTCCTACCAGGTGGACCCGGGTCAGGCACAAGTGGCAGCTGATATAAGCCTCCACTGGAGTCACTCCCAAGGCCCCAGAACAAACACACCTCATGGCCACCTACAGACTAAACCAGAGCACCACCTACTTAGCTCCAGAAATGACAAACCCAAAGGGCAGATATGACAGGCACCATAGCCCCACTATAGTGAATCCCACTCCATGGGGTCAGCCCCTACACAATAGCTTGTCTGCTCTGGTCATAGCCAGATCTCAAAGCCAATTAGCTTGAAGGTCAATCCCAACCACTGATGTTCCAACAGCAATCAAGGCTCAACTACAACAGGAAAGCACACACAACCCACACAAGAGACACCCCTGGAGCACCTGGCTCTAGTGACCAGAGAGGCTGAGCCATTGAGCCTCACAGGACACCTACTACATAAGGCCACTCTGTTAAGACTGAGAGATGTAGCAGATATACCTAATATGTAGAAACAAACACAGGGAGGCAGCCAAAATGAGAAGACAAAGAAACATATCCCATATGAAAGAACAGGACAAAAATCCAGAAAAAGAATAAAAAGAAATGGAGGAAGGATCTACCAGATACAGAGTTTAAAACATTGGCTATAAGGATGAGCAGTGAACTTGGGAAAAGCATAGATAAACTCAGTGAGAACTTACACAAAGAGATAGAACCAACTGGAAAACAACCAGTCAGAAATGAAGAATACAATAACTGAAATGAATATATTAGATAGAATCAACAGCAAATTAGATGAAGCAGAGGATCAAATCAGTGACTTAAAAGAAAAAGCAGCATAAAACACCCAATCAGAATTGGAAAAAGAAAAAAGAATTTTAAAAAGTGAGAATAGTTTGATGGATCACTAGGACAACATCAAGTGTACCAGCATTTGCATCACAGGGGTACCAGAAGGAGAGGAGAGAGAGCAAGGGATTGGAAACCTATTTGAAGAACTGGTAACAGAAAACTTCCCTAACCTGGTGAAGGAAATAGACATATAAATCCAGGAGTTGCAGAGAGTCCCAAACAAGATGAATTCAAAGAGGCCCACACCAAGACACATCATAATTAAAATGCCAAAGTTTAAAGACAATGAAAGAATCTTAAAAGCGGCAAAAGAAGAGCAATTAGTTACCTACAAAGGAGTTCCCATAAGAATGTCAGCTGATCTCAAAAGAAACTTTGCAGGCCAGAAAGGATTGGCATGAAATATTCAAAGTGATGAAAAGCTAGGACCTACAACCAACCCACGTGGGTTGAAAGTCAGCATGTTCCTCAGTTTCTCAGAGGGCCCGATAGGATTGAGTGCCATTTGCCCACAGCAGTAAACCACTCACTAACAAACATTTCATTGTTTTCTCTCCCTTCCCTGTCTCACTCTCCCCACTTCTTCCCTTAATGTCCCCTTGTTCACCTCCCAAATAACTCGCTGAACTCAAAAATGACACTGAACAAAATCTAAATTTCTTCACCTATAATTCAAAGCATCCCATAACTTGATTCTAACCTACCTTTCCAGGCTATGTCATCAATTCCTTACACATATTTCACTCTCTGACCTAACCAGTCCCCAAGACATCTCACTCCTAGTTGTAATAGTTCTGTACTTTCATTCATTAGTAATGGAGTGATATCACTGTGATTCCCTTAGACCAACAGAGCTTCTCTTCTTAGTGTGGGGAAGGATCCACTCCTCCCTACTGGAGGCCTCCCAAAGGAGGGCAAATACATCATGGTCCTGTAAGCAAAATAAAATGGAGGGTATCACCGATGGATTGACAGCCAATAGTGTCTGCCAGAAACCAGTAGAAGAAAGGCAAAGAGAAAGAAAATAAGTGGTCCCCAAATTCAACACAAGATGCTGGAGATATACCCATGGACTGAGGTGAGTAATCTCACATTTACACCAGAAACAGACACCTTGTAAGTACACACAAACCCAGGCCCATTCCCAGCAGCTGCCTCCCTCATACTGCCATAGGCCCCTCCCAATGCTGGCCCAAACCACGCCCAAGTGTGAACACGTGTGGAGGCTTTGCAGGCCCCCCACTGTGACTGTTCCTGCCAGAATAAGGACCACAAAGATACCACTCCCTGTTTTTCAGAAGTTGCCACCCCCTGCTATAAAGTCTCCTTACAAACCCATAAGCTCTAGCTTCAGTTCAAAGACCCACACTCGTGTTTTGCCCAGCACATGGGTTTCTGTTCAACTTGGATGGAGAGAATTTCCAAACGTGCTCTGGAGCTGCTGTGGGCTCTGAGATGTTAATCAAACACCCACTTAAAGTGCTTTGGAAGCATCTCTGTTTTTTGGCTTATTGATGTGCTCATGTTGAGTGAAAATATATTTCTGGTCCAATCATGAGTTCATTTCAAGACATATTAAAGAAGGATTTTTCCTAGCTGCTTACTTTGGAATATTGGTCCCTAGAGACCAGATGCTTTTCACAGCTCCTTAGAGGCCCATAAGGCATGATGGAAAAATGCAGCTGGGCATCTCACATGGAAATCAAACATACTGGAATTCCATTTGCATATCAGCCTTAATTTAGGCTGGTTATTGATTCTCCTGGAGTGCTCACTTCACACCTTCACTGTCTCTCTTAGCTTGTTCTCTCAAAGGAAGAGGAGGAATGGGAATTTTCAAGCACATTTTCTTCAATGAAGACGTATGCACCTGCTAAGTAAAGGACATTTCCTTCCATGGAACATGTCACACTCAAGAGAAGTGTTCAGTGACATTTTCCTATAGGCACAAATGGCAGCTAAGTCCTGAGACACTCACAGATAGATTAGCTCACTATCACATTTGAGATCCTGGACCCCACCCCTCCTCTGCCACTTCTCCCTAGTGGTGACATCAGATAAGCCAGTTAAATTGTCTGGGCCTCCTTTCTCTGGTCTGCAATAGGGGATCAACTGAGCTATTCAACCTCCTTTCCTGGATCTTTGCCGCATAATCCCTTCCCTGGATTGATGCACACAGTTAAGGGTTCTATAAAAGTAAGTGATTTATATTCCTACCTGTCCTGCAGCTCTGAGTGATCTGTCTCTCCCTATAAACCGGCAGTCTTCAGATGTGCAAATTAGCACTTCCCAAGTGGAGGACACTTTAGGACTCCTTGTTCTTTTCCAGATCTACCACAATTGTGCTCGTACTTTTGTTATAAGAGGAGGAAGAACAACCCCTCAGCTTACATCATGTACTATGGAAGTGCCATGGTGCTCATGTCACTAGCACACCATTTGGTCCATGACAGCCAGAATTTGCCAAGGGGTAATCTAGCAGTTTCCTCCTCACTGACTCAAGCTGAAGAGTAACTCACTCTCAGATGTGGTATCAAATCATTTAGAGAAAACCCAAATTCAACGGGCACCTTGGGTTGGAACAATTGAGACACAGAGATAAATGCACCAGTAATCAGTAATGAAGCCAGACACTCTCTAGCATTTTAGCTATTTAACATCTTGAGGAATTTAAGCTTAAGTCAGAAGATGTGAGAGTTAATAATAATACAGCTAGTATAGTGTTATCATTTCCTTAAAATTTATTAATCTTGGTGGGGGATGTTTTCTCCTAGAGTTTTGCTGTATTAGACACCAAATATGACAACAGCTGTTGGAGTCAACATAAACCACTGGAAATTGAAAATTGGAATCTGGACGTTGGCGTACTGATTAGTTATTACAGCTCAATCTAAAGCTATAGAAAGAGAACTCAATCTAAAGCTCTCTGTGCTACAGGTGAAATCTCCTGACTTTGGGAGTTTAAGTTGTCATCCATGCAACGGAGATAAACATCTCAAAGTGTAGTGGGAAGAACCTGTTTTTTTAAAGTACGGAACATTTATCACCAACAATTGCTGAACGTTCTCAGGAACAGCTGTTATTACAGGGGTGGCCACAGCTATTCCAGTCCCTTTATCGTATGCTTTTATCTCCTAAAGGCACAGGCACCATTAAAACAATAGAACATACTGACAGCTGAAATGCAAGGAAACCACCGATTATAATTGCTGGGAAAGATTCTACATAAAGGACCAACATTAAGATGAGAATTAGGTGTGAAAATGAAAGGAAGGTACCAGGTGATTTTGAAGCAGAACATCGATGATGGAGATTTGGCAGAAGGGAAACTTCACATGACATCATTTTGCATGCCCAGCTTTACGAATATGAATTCCATGGGCTCAAGCTTCTGGAATAAACCTGGCTCTTGGAATTTACACAGCACTTAACCCCATCATAAAGAAGCTTGATTTTTTATTTTTTTTTTACCTCTTCTGGCTTCTCCCTTTTCTGGTAGCAAGTACACTTGGTTTGCCATATGCATAATAACCATAAAACTCCAACAGAAAGGACAGGGAAAATTATACAAATGCCTAGAAGTCTTCTTGACTGTTTTTTTTTTTTTCTGTTCCTTTTTAAGAGTCTGAACACATGGACAAGAGCTTATTTCTAAGCTTGTACTGTACAACATGAATGCTATTTACCATGAAGTAGAATAATCCAGAACCTGCAACTCAGTAAACATTTGTTAAATGAAATAAATACCCCTTGGATTCAGAAGGAGAAATTCAGAATAGTCAAGAATGGAGAAAAGTGTTCGATGCCTGGTAAGTGAATAGGAGACTTTTCTGGAATTAGACTGCTTGAGTTTGCATCTCAGCTCTATCACTTGTATCTCTTTGGCCTTGGGCAAGTCTCATAATGTCTCTGTGTCTCAGTTTATTCATCTATAAAATGGGGATAATAATTTTCAAAACGTAATTTTCAAAAAATGTAAAATCATTTATTTTTAACTCATTAATAATGAAATAACTATTGAAATATTATGATTGGTTCAAAGAGTATCTGAAAAGCTAGGATATTTATAGTTTGATAAAGAAATGTTAGGATAAGACTGTTGGGTTAGATATAACCTAGGTAATTTCCAACATACCGTAAATCATTTGGGTTATGTGTTTCACCCATGAGAAATTATTTGTAAATCTGTTGAATCAAAGTCTTCAAATTAACAGGTGACTTCCCTAAGTCTGGGAACTTTGATCAAGATTTTAAGCAATGAGACAAACCAAGAACATTTCTCGGAAAATTCTTGGACAGTCTTTACCCTCTTACACTGAAAGAACGTGTTGTCCACCAGTTTGCCTTATTCTAAGTTTTGGATAATTTTTCTGGCAACACCCTACTTTGTTAGGTTATCATGAGGATTGAATGATTTAATATATGTGAAGTCCTTAAAACAGTGCCTGGCATTTTCTTAGTAAAAGTTATTCTGACTATGAATCTGCTCAGCTAAGTCAAGTCCACTTAATAATGTCCTGGAAGAAATTTAGAGCAAAAATCAGAAATGTTAGTATCAATAGTGTTGCCTTTACTTCTCCACTCAGGAGAGACTTCTCACTGGTAAATCTGAGGAGAAATGAATAACATTACCTGTTGTAATCACCAACATTAAAATTAGCACTTGAGGTTGGGAGGAAAATGGAGCATCAGCAGGTCTGGAGGGCAGGCAGGAGGAGGCAAACAGATCTCTCAAAGTGCCAAGCCCCTCACCCACCACATCCGATCGGCCATCAAATCCCTTGAGAAGTCTTAACCCACATGCTCCTCACCATCCGCTGTGATGGAGATTTGGCAGAAGGGAACCTTCATATAACATCATTTTGCATGTCCAGCTTTACAAATATGAATACACCCAGGATGGTGAAGAATGTTTTTCATTAGGCTCCCTGACTCCCGTTGATTTTCCAATCTCCCCTTCATCCTCCACATGCCACCAGAACCTACTGCCCGTAACATGGATCCAATCATGTCATTCCCCCGTCCTCCAACATTCAGCAATGACTTATTCCCCACCATATGTTCTCAACGGACCATTTCCACCCCCGACTCCTTCAACTTGCTCTGTGGCCTCACCCCCCATTCACGTTGGACTGCCTGCCACCCCTTACCCGGCTCAAGGACTTCACTCTGTTTATATCCACTGTCCCTTTGTGGTGCCCTCATAAAGTGTGCACACCCTTCACAAACTTACTAAAAAGCAACCTCTGCTGTGAAAATTTCCCTAAGCCCGGAAGACAAGCATTCCCATACTCTCTATTCCCACAGCTCTGTTCACACCACTGTTCACACCACTAGCAGGAGTACCCCATCATGTCGTGTTACCTGCCCTTAGAGGAACTGATAGAGGGCTCTGCCTCTAAACTATGTTTCACTTCACCTTGTATTTCCCACCTCTGACCCAGTGCACTGATGGTCACCAGAGGTAAATATTCACTTATTGAGTGGTCTAGCCTTGCTCCAACACTTTTCCTGGGACAGAGCCTGGCTGGATACTGAGCAAACTTGTTTCCTCATCTCTCGGGGCCCATGAGTAGATCACATTCCTCAGCTTCCCCTTGGAATGTGGGTGGAAACGTGTGCACTGATGCCAGGCTGGCCTGTGACATCCTCCCACATATACCCCACTCACAGTCCCCGTGTGTGTGTGTGTGGGGGGGTGAGTGTGTGTGTGTGTGTGTGTGTGTGTGTGTGTGTGTGAGAGAGAGAGAGAGAGAGAGAGAGAGAGAGAACATTGAAAAATAAGACCAAACCAGTGAAAGTAAAAGGATGATTGAGGTAAGAAAAGCAATTCCTACCATTTTATAGGAAGAATCTCATTGTCAAGTACACTCTTTGAATATTATTGATGGCTCCACCATCAATTTGCTTTCCACCTGTTCAGATCCAATACATCACTTGAACACAGAACTACCACACTCTTCTCTGTTTCCTGGAGTGAAAAGTAAAGCAGGGGGCCAAGAAGTGAAAATCTTATAAAGGAAGAAATGTGTCCTGAGAGGAAAATAAAGTCAAGAGTCCTAGCCTGGGATTTTCAGATGTGGAAATGATACATGGGAAAGTACCTTATATCAGAAGGATGATAAGAAATGTTGGATTCATACTTCTAATAATAGTAAAGACTTACCCCATAGTGCAAGAGATGTGATAAAGGGTGGAAAGGCTCTCTGTTGGCAGGGTCCTCACTGAGAGCTGAAGCCCAGGGAAGAACATGAGGAAGCACATGTCCTATGTGCTGGGGGACACCCTCCATGTAACAACACTCCTTGGGATGGTGGCAGCAGCCACTCCACCAACTGCACCTTCTTTGTCATCCAGGAACAGAGAGGGGGAGCCAGGGTTATATCAGAAAAAGAGTGGCTACTAAGAAGTCTGCAGCAGAGTGAGGTTTATTTTCCCTTCGTATGTGTGTAAATAAATGGTTTTAATTTGGGCAACATACATCTGGAGTGTCATTGTACTGCCAAACAGACAGAACCTCGTCGCAATATGACAACAGCATCCAGAAGGTTGTCTGTTTTTCATGAAATGTTGCCCAGCGGGTGCTTGGTGTTTCAGAGCTCAGCATGTTCGGTGGAAGTCCATCCTGTGGGCACATTAACACATTAATTCTCAGAAAAACTAACCCAGGCAGGACGTGTGCAATGTTGGGGTCAGAGTATGGGACCAGAGTTTCCAGAGTTCTTGTCTCGGTCCTGGAGCTGCCCTTACTGTTCAGCAACCCATTTAATCTCTCTGTGCCTCAGTACCACCCCCTGGAAAACGACATTCAGTGCAATGCAAGCACCCAGTATTCATGTACCTCTTCTTTAAGAAAATTGAACTTGACATAATAAATAAATTGTGCAAAAAGCTTCATCCTGGGATTCTTAAAAGCACATGTTATGTGTAAAAAGATGTTGATTCATTTTTTTAAATATACGTTTTATTCACATTGTCAAAAACACAGTTGTTTCCTACAGAAAAGTACTTTTCTGAGTTATATGACCTGGTAGTGTTTAATCAATACCTGTCAACTAGATTGCAAGACCCTTAAAAAATACAAAAGAAATGTTAACTGGGTATCACAATAATGTTAAAATCATTAGTATGAAATCATAGAATGTTAGCCCTAAAAAAATAAATATCGGAAATCATTTTGTTCTAACTCTTCATAGTACAGCTGAGAAAACTAACACCCAGTGAGGTAAATAACTGTCCATTTCTAATATTTCAAAATATGTTGCCTGTATAAAATTCTTCATAATGTTAGTTAAAGTGGTGATCAGGTAAATGGAAACATTTCAGAATGAACCAGGAAGTATTTCCACACATCTTTATTTCTCAGAGTTATCTATTTATGAGACTATTTGTGTGTCCATTACCATTAATATCTCTTTCTTTTGTTGAAAAGAAAAAAATAGACAAGATCTGAAGAAGAGAAGAGTAGGAGTTGTGTGGGAGAGAAGTTTGTTTTTCTTTTCTCAGGTCCTTTTTTATTCTTTTCATGACACAATGTGAACTTTGAGATTCCCTCTTAAGCCCACAAGGATCTCATGTGAACCAAAGTAACACTTCCCTTTAAGGAGAACCCTGCTGCTTTTTCTTATTATTTTTGCCATGAAGGTATTTGCCATGAAATCTGACGTCACATTTGTTCACAGACGGCTCTGAGAAATTCCCGGTCACTCAAACACTAGTAGAGAGGAAGCGGGTTTGGGGAAAATTATGAATGGCAGGGAGTGTGGATGGCCAGGCTGTGGTGGTTAGGCTGGGGTGGGTGACATGGGGAAGGCAGACTTGCTAACTGGGGTGGGGAGGAGAGTTCTCTGCCACCCACTGTTCAACCAATGAGGTGGATACTACCGTGTTTCCCGAAAATAAGACCTAGCCGGACCATCAGCTCTCATGCGTCTTTTGGAGCAAAAATTGATGTAAGAGCAGGTCTTATATTAATTTTTGCTCCAAAAGGCACATTAGAGTTGATGATCCAGCTAGGTCTTATATTCCGGGAAACAGGGTATCATCAACCCCATTTTACAGAGGAGGCAATAGCAGCCAGAGAGGTAACCTGTAGAGATTACCTCTCTCTACAGCCTCAGATGGTCTCTAGGTTCCTCTGCATTCCAGAAGGGAGAACCAGGACTGAGCCTCTGTGATCTTTAGAAAAAAAGTGTCCCCTCCTCAAGTTAAAAAAAAAAAAATTGTTTACTATATTATTGGCCAACTTGAATAAGCGTGCTGAGGCTGTACCCAGGAAAAGCAGGAGAGGTGGTGAAGGAGGGGCCGTGGCTCCACCTTCTCCACCCAATCAGGGCCTCTGGGCAGTGGCTTGTACAGAGAAGAGGGGCGAGAGGGAAGGGGCATAAAGATACAAAGGAAGGGTCAAGGAGAGCTTTGGCTCCGGGGTCTCAACAGTAAAATTCGCCATGAATGTACCCAACCTGTGGTTCCAGGTATCGCACTCTTTATTAATCTACGTAAGAGTCCCATACAAGTTCAGAATTACGGTTGCATAGACGGGCCCCCTGGGCTGGGCGAGGCTCTCGTCTGAGCTGTTTGCAGGGACAGGCAGGGCTGTGCGCACACCCAGGAGCATCTACACTCTCTCCCACTCACACAGCCAGCACCCGCCCCGCGTTCCCCCCCTCACCCCAGCCCCCCACAGGAGGTGATCACGTGGGGTTCAGGGAGTGTAGGCAATGAGACTCGTGCCTCCAGAAGAAGCCACCCACCGCAGGGCTTTCTGGGGAGAGTGTGTGTGCCAGTGAGTGTGTGTGCACTTGCTCTCGGCCATTGCAGGAATATCCGAGAACCTCCCCTCACCTCCCTGAGGGGCCAGCTACAGGGGTGGATTCAAGTCTTGTGGAGCCTAAAACTTACACAACTGGAGGACTCTCTTTAAAGAAAAAGATTACATAATTGTGAATACCAAGTTGTGTGAAAATAAATATTTATTTAGAATGAGAAAAGAAACAACAATAAATGACAGTTTTAAAGAGGTGACAAATGCCAGAGCCATCACAAAATCTAGAAACAGTTTTTATTAGTTAACAGCCTGACACCTTTATATGTTTTCCACATTTTTTCTTGACTGTTCTTTGATCTCCTTTCCCTAGGACAATGATACTGTTATAGTATTTTCTACATAGAGAATGGAAAGACAATTTAGTTTCAGCCTTTCCTTTCTAGCCACAAACTTTCAGCTTCACAACTTCGTATTGGCAATATTTTCCTTTTTTTTTTTTTTTTTTTTTTTTGTAGAATTGTTATCAAATGTAGCGAAAACCTCTATCAACTTTTTCTCACATATGAGCTGCAGGATTTAAGGTCATTTCAAGTTTTCTTGTACAGTAGCTAATCCTAAATAGTCTTTAAATTGGTAACACTCATTATCCAACACATCATATATCTCATTATAGTGGGGAATATGTTTCCTGTTTTCTTCACTGTTGTCAATATTTTATGTCAAATAGGCAAGAAATTGAAACCTTTTCAATGTGTTCAATAAATCATATGAATTAATTACTCCTCTTCATTCATTAAATTATCAAATAATTCAAAAATCTACCCATTACTTCTGTTCAAAATTCCATCGTGGAGGATATTTCTACATAGGAAGTGCATTAGCGCAAATAACTATACAGAGAAGGGACCAGTGTGTCATGTAAATATACCTCACTAAACCCAAACTAAATGAATCCCCAATGCAATGTCCCTTTAGCTACTTCCAAAAATGTCCTCAATCACTTCAACACCACTCAATAGAGGAAGAAGTGTGATGGAGGGGAAAACATTGGAATTAGCTGTCTTAACTAATTGCAATTTAAATTCTGTCTTTTGCAAATTTTACTAAAACATGTGACCACATGAACACATTGTCTCCTCCCAGGACCTTGGAAGTGCCCCTGGATTATATGTGAGGGCCCTGGATTGCAAGCTCCACTAGCTTCAGGGTGAAATATGCCCCTGGCTGACATGTAAGTAGTGTGTACGTGATGGAGCAGGCACCCTTGGGCAATGCATCACCTATAAAAATACAGACAATCCAGAGGTGGGATAAGGTGGAGGACACCTTCTTGAGACACACTTAACATTCGTCCCTGGGCCCTGGAAGTTGTAGAGCTTGTTTGCACAGAAGTTCAGAATTTAATGTCAACACTAATCTTCTTTTAAAATTCCAACCATGGCCTGTGACTCTCTAGAGGGAAGATATCTCACCAGTCTTAGTGGTTTCATTAAAGAGAGAGAGGAATTTTAGTTATAAACCTTGCCCCAGAGCTTCTCCACTTGGGGTACTGAGTTTTACATGGGGGAATAGGTGTAGGCACACCCAGTGCTTGCCCGGCACTGCCCATGTTGGCACCATGAATAAGATGGCACCTCCTTTAGAGATGTCACCAGGGTGTGAGGTCCTGTGAGACTGCTGAGCTCCACTGGCAATAGTTTCTCCTTACTTCCTGAGGGATGGATAATTCGGGAGAGTCTGCTTAATAATCATACTACTCAGAACCTTGGTTACAGGATTGGATCTTATTCATGTAACACACTTGGGGACATGTCAAAGACTAGAAGGGAATATAGAAAAATAGAACATCTGTGTTGGAAATGTAGAAATACGGGAATTTTCAAATTTCCTTTTTCTGTTAATATAATCTTGTTACAATAGATAAAAATTGAGAAATGATAAGTAAAAGGCATAAGATGGAGAGAGATAGAAGAAAGGACCATAACTTAGACAATCACAGAGAGACAGGTGGTAAACAGCCAAATTGTCAGATAAGGAAAATTTGTCCTTGGTGCCCATCTGCCTTCTTTGCCTGGGCTCATTCCTTCCTTTTACTGTCCCACCCAGCTTCTTTACCCAGTTCTAAGAAGAGAATTTAACTACAGTTTGCGAATGGCGCTTGCACAACCATTTTTTTGTCGTTCCATTGTTTATAAGGTGTCCAATAACGAAATATATTCTTTGTATCTCACCTCAAACATCACCTGTCTAGAAGGACCTTCCTTTAACAACCAGTTTAAGCCAGCCCCTTTCTCCCTACTCGCTGTCTTCATATTGCGTAGTTTTTTAACTATTCTAAGTATTTGAAGTAATCTTATTTATTTGTTTACTTACCGATTGTTTATACACTTCTACTCACCTGTCCTACTCACTGCTATGTCACAGCTCCTCAGGACTCCCAACACAGCAGAGAAGACCAGTAAATCAGTGTTGAATGAATGAGTCACACTCCCAAGGCCCTTGTCGTAAGAGTTTAAGTGTTTTTCAAAGTTGCATAGAAAGAACCCTGTTCAACATGAAGTGACTAATGATAATGATGGAATTATGAGCATTGTGACATTTGAGTCTTAAATCGGCCTGGGAGGTGATGGAACAGGAATTATGTTCTCCAACTTACAAACGAGGAAGCGGAAGGTTGACCTACCCAAATTCACACAGTTGAACTGGAGGCAAACTGGGTCTAGACCCTGGGCTTCTGACCACTGTTCTTATGTTCTAGCTACCATGTTAGGCTGTGCGACTGCTAGTGGCCTGTGATGAAAATGTTTAGTTCTTTCTATGTAAGGATTATGGCGCTGAACTGCTGCTAGTAGGAATTATACTTTGAGTTGCAGGAATTGGTAATAGTGGTGGATTTGTGATCAGAAGGATAAAGCAGGTGTTCTTTATGTGTTCTCATCCAACCTCACAACCTTTGGTGTGGGCTTTATTTAGTAGTTTCATTAAACTATGGCTCACATTTATTAATTTGGTACAGGTCACAAAAAAAGATTACAAACCCAGATTTACCCTGCACAAATGACACACACACAAACCCCTTTGAGATTAAAGGCCCATGTTTGTAGGCTAACTGGTTGGGTTGGGAATTAATTATACGGTTATCAAACAACATAATTTATTTGATTATGGCTAGGCTGGCCTATGATCTTCATCTAATTAAGAATTAAGTATTTTATTACGCCTGGGTCTGGCTTCAAAAACCATATAAAATGGTCCCAAGCTGTGAAGTCCTTGGCTTGCTTTGTGAATTACCAGTATTAACCAAAAGCTGGAGATATGCTAGCTTATATCACCTATAAGAAATCTGTATGTGCTTCCCTAGAGAAGGAGGATGAACTGAGAAAACCAGCTTCTGGTCAGTGTTTTATATATATTTTAAACCCAACAGACCCACTTGAGCTCCAGGGGCCCTGCTTGTGAAACTAGGGGTAACAGTGAGATGAAAGAGGCAAATTCACCTTGAACTCATGTCCACGCCACCACAGTCCCCCACTGCTGTCCAGTACCTTGCCTACTCTCTCTCTCTCAGTCAACAAATGCAACTTGACAGGAAAGGGAGAGAGGCCCTTCACCCTTGTTATCCTTGTTCCAGCTACCTGTTCTGTTCCCTGGTAGACAGTGGTGGAGATGGTGGTGAAGAGGTGGGCTGACGCTAGACTGAGAAGGACATTTATCTTGTTTCTGTCCAGTATTCCTCAAATAGAAGTTGAAATATTAACATTCTCCATTTTGAACCGTTCCATACTATATGTGTGTGTTACACATGTTTGAGTTTCTGTTGAATTCATTAATAAATAGCAAATGCTCTTTGCATATTCTTTTATCAGCAATCTAAAATGTTAACTCACATTGAAATTATTTTAAAGCAAGGTACAGAATTGAGATCAGGTATATAAACCAGAAATTGAAGATAATTAGTATAATTATTATGATTGATTTCTTTCTCTGCTCACTCATTTGTCTAATCTTGTAGTTGAAAAAAAAAAAAAAAGTGTGGCTGCAAATAAGAGTTGGGCTACATCACTGTAGCCAGATCTAGATAGGGTATAATTTGTCCTGTGCATCAAAAGACAATTTTGGCCTAAAATTCTTAGGATCTGTGTATCTTCAGTAGTGGAAGTTACATACAATTGAGACTCGGTTTACTAATGCTCACCAACCTGTGTTCTCCTCTTCTTTCTCAGTATACTAGCAGACTACATGTTCCTTAGGAGTGGTCCTGTAACTGAGTCTGGTCAATGGAATGTGAATAGAAGTACAACTACCAGTACAACCACCAGAATGTGCCACTACCAGTCCTGTTCATGCAAACCTCCTATGTCCAGTCCTTGTTCTTCCACCGTCCTCTGGTGCGATGATGAGGTCTATGAAGACCACGAGTAGAGCAGAGCCACCAGATGAAAGGAAAATGTGCCCCTGAGAGACCACATGGGCCCCAACTCCCCTTTCTGACCTGCATTAAATTGTGTTGTGAGCAGGAAATAAAATTTTTTGTGTTAAGCCACCGCAAATTTACGATTGGTTGTGAAAGAAGTTAGACCATCCTGACTAATACTTTGAACAAAATGTGCTACAAACAAGCAGGAGGAAAATGCTGCAATTGAAAACAGGGATCCATTATAGGTTTTGAAATAGACTTAGTACATGATCAGGTTTGAGAGGCTGTTACGACCTGAACATAGAGCATACGGGATGGAGTAGGATAGTCTGGGACAAACAGGCAGGCATGTGGGTCCAGAGAGTAGGTTTAGAACCTGGATTCAACCCAAAGGAAGCCGCTGACTTTAAAAAGGGTACAGGGATTCATCCCCTTGGAAACCAAGGCCCCATGGTGAGAATCCCAGCCTGGAGCCCAAAGCAGGAAGCTGGGGGAGTGGGACACGAGGGAGGAAACTCTGCCAAAGTCAATCTTGAGAGAAATCTAATCTTTTTCTGAAATATGTTAATATATTAAGGGTTCCAGACACGGGCCTTCACACTTTCAAGGCTTTAATCATAGAGCTACATTAAGAGTTTTGTCTTTGCAAGTTTTTACGTTTTCATAAAAGAGTCAGAAAGATTTTTGAAGTAGGAATGGGAGATGGAAAAAGATAAGTGCTTGTTTCTTCTTTGCAGTATTTAAAAAGCGTTTTTGTGTTTTGTTAGGTCTTGAGTTCACTCTCAGGTCAGGAAAATATAGGAAAAGATCTTTAGACATATAACCAAGGCAAATGGGCATAGAGGCAAATTCACTTTCCTTTGGAAAATGCCAAGGACACTGAACAGCCCATTGGTGTCACATATTTTCTCTCTTTTTTCCTTATTTGGTCATTTACTCAATGACTATTGAGCCCTGATTCTGTGCCCCCAAATCTGCGAGAATATGAGAGGGCACAAAAGAATTGTAAGAACGACTCACTGTCCCCTACCATTAGGGACATTCTTTAATTTATTTAGCAAATACTTATTAAGCCCTCAGTCACACTGTTTGTGCTTCAGGAAATAAAAATAACTAAGAAGTTCATGGTCTAATGGGTAGGTAGATGAAGAATTAAGCAATTGTACCAAAAAACAACAAAAAAAATTCACAGCCTCACTGCAAACTCAACTGTGTAAAGAGTAAAATATGTTATATTTTTGGTTACTCACCTTAATTTATAAATTAAGTCCCCTTGTGGCTAGTGGAATATAAACTAAAATCTAAGCAATTGGTGATTCCATATAATTTCAGGGCAGCATTGGGCAGGCAAGGGCGTCCAAGGCAATGCCAGGGCTCTCACAGAGCATTTGGCTCTTCAGCATCGCCTGATGATACTGGTTTCCACTGAGATGGCCACCATCCTATTTTGTTCTCAGTCCACAATGCCTCAATCAGGGATACATGCTGAGGCCTCTTTACGCTGTGTCTGGGGCATTCTTGAGCTCATGAAAAATATGTGGCTGCTCCCAAACGGCACCAAGGCATGAAAAAATCTTTGAGGTTGTCCAGGTCCCATCTCTACTTCCAAGTCACGACAGAACTTACAAGCAGCACAATTCTACTAGTCACTCCTTACATTGATGTGCTGGGAAAGTCATGAACAGTGAAAGCACTCGTGCTACACAGCCAAGGCTTCTCTGGAGTCTTTCTGTGTGCTGGCATCTAGGTCCCCACTGGCTCTTGGATCCCACACACCCTATGTGGGCATCCTTCCCACCTCACCCCGCCGAAAGAAAAGACACTCCTCGCTTCTTCAACTCTTCTCTTTCAGCCAAGCTAGTGAAGCTCTATCTTTCTCTTAGAAGTTGGAATCTTTGCTTTTAATCTTCCCTGCGTCTTTCTGGGCTTTGGTTGTGGAAACTCAAAAGCCAGAAGAGGCTCCCCTTTCTCTGCTTTTGATTAATACATCCTTTCCCTGAGTCAGTAAACCACAGTCAATGAGCTTTGGCTGGTTGGGGGCAGGGAAGCAGATGGGTGAAGATATAACAAGATTATTCAACTGCACACGTTGCACACATGCATATACTCCAGCTTCCAAATTACACAGAGATGACTATGACCTGGATTCACTAATTTCCCCTCCTCATGAAACGCACTGATAAAATCTACACCACAAATGTCTGTGTAAAACACCTTTGCCTCCTGCTGGTCTGGATTCTCGCCTTTGGCTTCACTGTTTTATGTTATTTGCTGATGCTGTTCTCTATTACTCTTTGATCCATGTCCCGACCCAACCCGGCAGATTGGTCAAATTAGTTACTATCAATGATTTTAGTAACTACAGTGAATTCTGTCTCTCTGAAGTTGTAAAAAGTTCTGACACTATAGTTTAGATGCTAAATTTTAGATTCTTTAACAACTACATGTCTGTAGCACCAGCGGTTTCCATTCCTAATTGATACTGCACGAATCTGGACAAATGCAGAAACTTAAAGAGATTTGAGACTCCCCTAAAACGGACTCTATAAAATGATGGCTAAAAATGTCTTCTCCTCACCGCACTATCACGGAGGGGAGTGATACTATAGGCCCCTCTGATTTGGGGACAGCAACTGAAAATTTTTCTGTTTAGAAACTCTCTAGAAAAGCCGTTTCCTCTTTCCTCCACTTATTAAAGTCGCTTCCTTTGCGATTGCTGCTTGTGTTGTGTTGTCTTCATTCTCCCAATGGCAACAACAGGGGGTTTTTGATGATCTTTCTCCTCCATCACTAAAGTTTTGTAATTTAATTATTTGATGTCCACACATATGTGCAGATACACTATCAAAATGTACATAATACTGAGAGGGATGGAGAAGAGAAGGATTAATTTTGCCTGGGAAGAAAGGATTGGCAAGGAGCATTGAAGGCTTTATGCAGGAGGTGACATGTGAATTAGATGTGAAGAGTAAATAGAACTTCCCCATTGAGGAAAGACATCTAGCTTGGGGGTGGCAGATTATAGATTGCACAAGGAAAGGAGTGTGACGAGTAGAAAGTAGCATGAGCGAAGGCATAGGAGCATGAAAATCTGTGGTATGAAAAGAACAGAGGCAGTTTCTGGTAACTGAAGTACATGATACTTGCATCACAAGAGAAATCTCTATGGCCAGGGCTCAGTCAGCCTGGTTGACTGAGTGTAAAACAGAAACTGAAAATCTCCAAAAAATAAACACAAAAATCTAAAAAAGAATACCAAACTCAAAAACCAAGAAAACACTCCTTCTCATTCCATTTCAAGAAAATGTCCTTTGCTAATTGGAGGTTTGAACGGGGATCACAGGCTCTAAGGACTAAAGAGCCCTCCGCTGTGTATCATTTTAAGTTACTAATTGCAACCTACACCCCCAGGCATTAGCAAACACACAGAGCTGCCATCCATCCCTCCTTAGCTGCCCTTTGATGAAGAACAAAACCATCTGAAAATGTAACTACTATCAACAAGGATGTGAAAACCATAGAAAGTGGGGCCTTCCTGCACTTCTGCCTATCCCCACCTTCTGCCAAATCACTTTAAGAATGAAGACCCAAATAGCAGTGCTGAGTAAACCTCCAAGACCTTAAGTGTTTGATTCGGACAAATACTTCCCTTAGTTCTCTATGCCCTCAAATGTTCAAATTATGGGAAGAAACTTGTAGCCTTTAAGGAGGAGACAAGTAGAGAGAAGAGATCTATCATTTGGCCCTTGCAAGGCGTTCTCTGTCTCCTGATGTTACTGGGTTAGTTTGGGAGCATACGGCTCCAGGCTCCTCCCTCACACTTAAAACTTCCCCACTTGTGCAGTAGCTAGAGGTTAATAAGGTAGGTCCACCCAGAGAGTGAGTCCTAGCAAGCCATCAGTGGGGCTGGCTCTCTGGCATTAATGTCTGAGGAGGCTTTTTGAACTTCGTAGAAATAAGGACTGGGATCCTGAGAAAGGCATGGCTCACAAGAGATTCCCTTCACTCTTGGGAAGCAAATTCCAGTCTCTCCTTGCTTTTAAAAACTCACATAGATAAGGAGGAGAACAGCACGTTCCCTTTTGATCAAAAACCTCTCCGCAGGCAGGCAGGAATTTGGGGAAGTTGTCCGTTTAAAAGGCAGGTGCAGTTCTCATTAGCTGAAACTGCAAGCACGTACATCACCACCCCTCCATCCATTTTCTCGCTAAGCAGCGCGTCTTCCTGAGGTTGCTCCAAATGTTACCAGCTACTCCAAGCAATCGTTCTTCAGCGTCATGGAGCTGCCCTTTACACCTTTTTCATCTTTGGGTGTCCTTTCTCCATCTCTGTTTTATGCGCAAGGACCTATCAAACGTGGTAACTTCTGCATCCAGTTAAAACAAGACATCAGTGACTCAACACTGACCTCCACTGGTTGGAGTAGAAATACCTAATCCCTTTCTTTCCAAATCTTGCACCTTTTCACAGGTTGAGCAAGGGGCCTGCCCGCATTTTGCATCGAGATGTTAGCATTTCATTGTTGATTGAAATTTAAAATGATTATAAATTCACTTTCCAGGGAAGGGGGCCTGCCAGCACCTTGCACTGAGACGTTGATATTTCACTGTTGATTGAAATTTAAAATAATTATAAATCTACTTTCCAGGGACACATATGCAGATTCTGAAAAACTCTTGTCCCTCATTGAGCTATGGGACCACAGACCTTGGAGAACCTCAGGCCCCCATCAGCCCCATCCCCCCATCCCACCCCACCCCCAACCCTCATAGCCACAAACCAAAACAGGATGTGGCAACATTTTGCCTACAGCACGTTTGGACAATCAAGGTTGAATTCACAGGCATCTAAGAAATCTAGGTCAACCTATTCCCATGGTGGTATTAAATGACTACTCAGTTGCCAATTGATTTATTATCTTTTAAATGCCTCAAACTCAAATTGGCAATTATAACCCCATTTTCAAGTGGTGTAATAACCTCACCCACAGACTCAACCTGCTGCAAGATATCATGTTGCCAATGCCTTCTTTGTCTGCCAGGAGGTGGGCCAGGAAGGCCTGTTTGGGTCAGTGCCACCAAGGGTGGGCTGAGATTCTTCTCGTGGGTGTGGTCAAGATTTGGAACCAGCCAGGGTTTTCTGGAGAGATGGAAGGCAAAGTCGGCAAGGGGGCCTTTGCACCCTGGAAAAATGCCAGCCCATTACCTTTCCTGGAAATGTCAGAAAATATTTACTGCATACCCTTTAACTCCAGGGCAGCCCTTCAGGAATTTGGGCACAGGCTGGTTATAATGGAAGCCTCCTAAAGCCTCCCCACTCAGAGGCTTACAGTAGGGTTAAGGGAAAAATTGGTGGAAGAGATTCTGATTTGCAATAACTGCCATTTGATCTCATTGAACAGAAGAGGTCAGAAAGGTCTAAGGAAACATTTTAACAGGTGTCCCTGGCTGTTGAGAAAACAGGAGCCAAACACAAACTTTCAGCAAATCTGTTATTCAGGTCTCTGCCTGCATTTGGAACAGGATATTACCTTAAGACCCTTATGTTGAGGTTAATCTTAAGCAGAAATTTTAAAATATACATTTGCAACAGATACTTAACAAAAAGTAAGTGAAACAGTCTCAGTGGATATTCTTGTTGCTTCAATGCCCTTTAATATATTTAAATATTTTATATAAATTTTGAGTAAGTAATACATAACCGTGGTATTAAATTAAAAGGCATAAAATGGAACATAATAAAATGTAATCCTCCCTCTTACCCTGACCCAGGACCAATCAATTCCTCTCCCAGTAGACAACTTCTATTACTAATTAGTTATGGATCTTTCCAGACATATTCAATAGGTCTGTACATATATGTATATATGAAATATATACGTATGTAAATTTTTTTGCAGTTGGTACGAGACTATTTACACCTGTCTATATATCGCCTTTTTCCTCAAAAAACAATAGTTTGAATAGCCTCCCATACCATTACATAAAATATTTCCTTATTACTTTTTATTGCATAGTATTTCATTATATAGTGTTCCATAACTTATTTAACTGTTCTAGTAATAAACATTTAACCAGCTTCCAAATTTTTACATTTATAAACAATATCTCATAAATCATTGGTACATAAATAATGTCTCACATTTGCAAGTATATCTATAGGGGAAATTCCTGGAATTAGAATTCCTAGGTCAAAGGTATATGCATTGGTCATTTTGATAGATATTGCCAAATTTCCCTCCACCAAGCTTGTGCCAATTTATACAATTACCATCAATATATGAAATGGCTAACTTTCCACTTCCTCACAGACCAAGCATGTTATAAAATGCATTGATTTTTACAAATTTGAGAAGAAATAGTCTTTTCCTATAGTTTAAATTCGCTCATTTTTAGTGAATTAATAATGTTTTGCCTTTTTTATTAGGCTGTTAGATTTTTTTTTTCTTACTGATAATGAGAACTTTCTATATTAGAATATTTTATATTAAGGAAATTAACCCCTTAAAGTGCTGTCAAATATGATAGTCACTAGCCATGTGTGGCTCTCGAGCACTTGAAATGCTACTAGGACAAATTGCTATAATATATACAAATATAAAATACACATCAGATTTCTTAGTTCAAAAAAATGGAACTATCTCATTTACAAGATTTTATACTAATTACTTGTAGAAATAAAAATATTCTGGATATGTCAAACTAAATAAGATAAATTTATTAAAATTAATTTCACCCATTTCTTTTTACTTTTTAAATGTAATTACTATATTTTAGAATTACAAATGTGTCTAGCATTATATTTCTATTAAGCAGTGTTAGATGTATCATGAGTTGTAGATTTTTTGCCCAGTTATATTTTTTTATTTTCAGATTCATCTTTTTTTTTTTTCTTAATGGCTTCTGAGTTTTGTGATATACTTAGAAAAGTCTTCTCCACTACAATACTTTGCAATTTTCCCATGGAGTATCCTAGTATTTTTATTGTTTACATAGAAATCTTTGATTCATCAGGAAATTATTTTGATGTAAGTTGTGAAGTTAGAATTCAATGCTATTTTTTTTCTGGAAGGCAACCCAGTAGAATAACTGGACCAGAATAAACAACATTTATTGTTTAATTTCAACTTTTTTCCCACTGCTTTGGAATACCACCATTATCATATCCTAAATATTTTAACATCTGGCAGGACTAGTATCGCATATTTTTCTCAAATTTCCGGGTTATTTTTTATTCTTTATTTTTCCATATGAACTTTAGAATCATATATGGACACCAAATTCCATTGATATACTTCTAGGGACTGTATTAAGCATTTACATTAATTTGGAAAGAATTGAAAGCTGCATGATATTGAGTTTCCCTTGCCAAGAACATAGCTTATCTTTGAATTTGTACAAGTGTTCTTTGTGTCCATGTGTAGCGTTGTAAAGATTTCTTCATATAGATCTTTCACACCTGATAAATTTAGTTCTAAACATTTTCTAGTCATATTGCTATTCAAAATGAAGTCTCTTCTGCTATTAATACTATTTTATTTTAATATAGGAAGAATGATGATTTTACAGATTAATTCTGTAACTGAAGAGCTAAACAACTTCCATTATTATTTGTAATGCTTTTTCACTTGGATTATTTTTTATTGTAATTCAATATTAAATCACATAATCTACAACCAAGTACCATTTCTCTTCATTTTCTAAATTGTATACATTTCATTTCTTGAATAATTGAATTGGCCAGGATCTCTAGATCAATATTTAATAACAGTGGTGATAGTAGATATTTTTGTCTTGATCCTGACTTTAATAAAAATAGTTCTGAATTTGTGCATTAAACATGATGTTAGCTTTTAAATTGATATAAATATATTTAATTATGTTGAGGAAATATCTATTAGCATCTTATTGATAGGGTTATAAAAATAAATAAAAATGGATGTTGGGTTTTATCAAGTGCCTCTCAGCATCTAGCAACATGACTTTGAATCTATTAACATGATGAAAATAAATTAATAGATTTCCTAATATTAAACCATTCTTGCATTTCTGGAATAAATCACACTTGGTCATGGTGTGTTAGTTTTTTAATGTGCTGCTGGATTTTGTTTAATAATGTTTTATATTGATTGTTTTTGTGTAATAGTCCTAGAGTGATAGCTTATTATTTTGATTTTCTTATTCAGGAGCACCGATTATGTATACATTTAATTTATTTTGGATACGAGTTTGGAAAGTTAAGTTCACGAACTTGTCGCAATGATGTTGCTAACCTTTTTGATATCAGAGGGATTATTCATTATGAATTTGTACCAACTGTACAAACAGTTAACCAAGTTTACTATTTGGAAGTGCTGAAAAGGCTGTGTGAAAAAGTTAGATGACCTGAACTTTTCGTCAACAATTCATGGCTCTTGCATCACGACAATGCACCAGCTCACGGGCACTGTCTGTGAGGGAGTTTTTAGCCAGTAAACAAATAACTGTATTGGAACACCATCCCTACTCACCTGATCTGGCCCCCAGTGACTTCTTTCTTTACCGGAAGATAAAAGAAATATTGAAAGGAAGACATTTTGATGACATTCAGGACATCAAGGGTAATATAATGACAGCTCTGATGGCCATTCCAGAAAGAGTTCCAAAATTGCTTTGAAGGGTGGACTAGGCACTGGTGTCCGTGCATAGCTTCCCAAGGGACTTTTGGAAGTGACCATAGTGATATTCAGCAATGAGGTATGTAGCACTTATTCTAGGATGAGTTCGTGAACTTAATTGTCCAACCTTCTATATTCCATGTCTATCATATAATCCTTTTAAGCTTTTTTGTCCATGTGTTCTTTATACTCTCTTTTCTCCCATCCTGTCTTCCACATCCCTAGCTGTGCTTTCAGCAATGTCCAATCTTTGTGTAGTTTCCAAGATGCACTTTGACCTTTCTTTCTATGATTTTTTTTGTACCTTCTCTTAATTCTGCCAGCACATGTTTAGTCTACTTCTGTTGTTTTGTCATTGGTTTCTGTGAAATTGAATGTAGGTGATTTACTCACTCATTCTTATAATTTAGGAATACGTTTGTTCACAATTTTTATCCAGCTCATTAGACATTTTTCTGGTGAATATTTCTTGATGACCACTTTGTTTTCTTCTTTCTTTTCTCCTTTTTTTTCCCTCTTTTTTCACATCTTTTTATACAACCTTTTTGATTAATCACGTTGGAATAAGGCAAGTTTTCCCTAAATTAGCTATTTTTAAAAGGCTTCTGCAACACAGGGTTATGGCCATGCTTCTGCAGCAGGAGTGTTTTGTTTCTTTCTTTTTATGAAAAAGTGGGTTATTTCAGCCTCTAACTTTCTCCAGTCAATTGATATTAACACCTTTGGGCCTTTTATAAGCCAAAATCACTTTCCTCCTCACTGACAAATTAATTTTTCATTTCAAGAGTACTGGCATTTTAATTGGGGAATGTTGAAGTCAGAGTCATCTTGAAAACATAAGAATTTTTCTTTAATGGAACTTTGAAGGGCTAAAGTAAGAAGGAGAGGGAAAAATATGTTTCAATAGAGGGCCTTCTCACAATATACTTACAAGAACAGCTTGGGCCCTATTCTCCAGTTTGAGAGGGACGAGTGGGTGGCAAGTATTATCATAAAGAGAAAACACCATCTAGCCCAGACTGAGGAAGTCAAGGAAGCCTTCCCAAAGGAGATAATGCCTGACAGAAGGGACTTTCTGTCTATGAAAAAGAATCACCATGTGTAAAGGCTAGTCATAGCCATGAGAAGGTAACTGCTGACCTCCACTGAAGATTTTCCACTGAATGGGAGGAATCTATATGACTAGAATTCAAACTGTGAGTCATTAAACTTTGTAGACTTCTTAGGAATACAACAGATACAGAAGACAGGATCACACAGCGAATAACGCTTTTATCAGAAACACAGAAAAGCGTTTTTCTCATCTTAGGCTGAATGCCTCAGCCAGTCAGCCAGTTCTCAATGTGCACCAAGGCAAGAAGACTTGCTGGGAATGGAGATTTTTGACTGCACATTGCTCATCTAAATCCAAAAGAAGTAGCTTATAAGCATCTAATCTTCTCTGATGGGACCACAGCACTACCAAACCATATCAAATTGTGCACCATGTCCACTTCTGTTCAATGAGTCTCTGGGACCACTGAAAGGAACTGGGCCATTTTTATGAGAACATCCATTTTATGTCTTTATTGACGCAAATATATATCAAAATACATTATGCATATTTTAAAATATATACATTTTTACGAGGTTGAGGGTGTGGTCCATGAAAGGAGAGAGTGTTTTGGTAGGAAATGTACTTGAATGTAATTACTGTGAGGTCAGAGTTCTGCATCTGTCTTGTACATGACTGTATCTGCAGTACCCAAAGCAATGTCTGGCACAGAGTAGGAACCCAATATACATGTGTAGAGTGAATGGATGAATGAATGGATGGGAAGGAGACTCTCTGACTAAAAGTTTTCTTCTGTTCTCTTATTATTGAGTAGCTAAGGGTGCCAAAAAAATGAGATAAGAACTCCAGGAAGGGTAGTCAACTTGGGGTGGGTCAGAGTGAAAAGCATGGCAGATTTACAAATTGGCTTTAGGAGTCAAAAGTTAAGCTCTAGCTATTGGGAATAGAAAACGTATTCAAATAAGAAATTGCTGATATTCTCGCAAACTGAACTTTTCTATAAAATCATGACATTAAAATTATTTCTTCATGTCAAAAGGAAAAAAATTGAAAAATCAATAGGAATAACAAGGGGAATAAAAACACCACAAATAGAAACTACTATACTAGTGCCCTGGGATGCATTGGAAATTGGAAGGCCCTTAAGCAAAAATCTCTGTGCTGAGGACATTTAAAAAAATGGGATCAATTCCCAGTTTCCCAGGTAATTCTACATGTCAAGAAGCTTGTCTGCTTACTTGACTCTCCCCAAGCCTGTGAATGATAACAGCAACTTGATGGACAATCAGATAAAGTTTGGCAACTTTTCCTCACCAACCACCAGCCCCACAAGAGATATTAATCACTGTAGTTTTTACCTTGTACCTAATATTTTAAAAGTATAACCTAGAAATTCATTTCCATGTGTTTAGGTTGAAAAAACAAGGGAGGTTTCATTCAATCTATTTCAGAAAATATGGCCACTTCGGGACTGAACATTTCTTTCAGTCTTAGCCCAAAGCAATCATATTAGGAACATTGTATGCATTTGGGGTGACACAAATTGAGTTGTGGTCTAACCTATTGCATAATTTTCATTCTAAAATTACTCTGAGCTGGACATAATGACCCCATCAGTCAACCTATCATCTGGCTAGGTAAATGAAGTAAGAAATTATCTCCGCTGGTCTCAGAGGAGTGGGACTTCAACTGCCCATGGGGCTGGAACTTTCTGAGAGTTTGTTCTAGATCTCTGCTGCGTCAGCCCATATCTCTTTTACTTTCAGTCTCTAAGTAAATGCCATTAAGGCCCAGGGAGAAGCCACTTTGATGAAGCCTGTAAACCAAGATGGAAACACTTAACTAGGCCAATTTTTTTCTTTCTTGTTGGTGGATCTAATGCACAGTGAGTGTTCCTACTTGCATGATTTTACTTGAAAATTCCTCCCCAGCCATCAGGTGAAAGCTCTCCTTAAGTGCCTTTGAAGCAGTTACATTGGGATAGAGAGTCAATTTTCATTTATGAAATCAACAGTTGCACAAACAATGTTTGTTCACAGAAGAAAATGTATAGTATTTGTCAGGGAAAAGTAGACACTGGGAAATCTGTGACACAGTGTCACCCTTCGTGATATTTTAAGCCAGCCAGCACAAGAAACAGATCAACCATTGAAGCCGCCTTCTCATAATGCTTGGGGCAGCACTTTCCTGTTACCCATTTTCTGTTTCACATTTCAAGAGGACCTATGTTTCTATGGGTGTTGGGAAAAGAGAGACAAGTAGGGTGATGGATCCTTCACCATCCCCATTCTTTATACTTTCTGGAAGACAAGAAGTGAGAGAGAGAGAGAGAGAGAGAGAGAGAGAGAGAGAGAGAGAGAGAGAGAGAGAGAGAGAGAAACACCAAATTCTCTTAAGAATTTCAGTGGTTGTAGGCATTCGCTCTTGTTCTTGGATTGGACCCAGCCTTAGAGCAATGTTTTCCAGACTCTAAATTTCATGGTTTTAATTTTAAAATTGAATTTCTAGGTTTTACTTTTAAAATATTAGGTACAAGGTAAAAACTACAGTGATTAATATCTCTTGTGGGGCTGGTGGTTGGTGAGGAAAAGTTGCCGAGCTTTATCTGATTGTCCATCAAAGTTGTTTCATTTACAGGCTTGGGGACAATCAAGGAAGTAGGCAAGCTTCTTGACATGTGGAATTACCTGGGAAACTGGGAATTGATCCCATTTTTAAAAATTGGTTTTAATACCAATACAGAGATTCCATCTTTCAATTTTATAACAAAACAATATTTCTATCATCCACTATTGTCCTCACTTTCTATAAGAAATGAACATTTTAATACCAAAAGAAAAAGGTAAAAATAAAAATCTCAAAATAAAGGACAGAGCCTTCCACTGAATATATTTGGCGATACAAGCAAACGCACTCTATTTTCCCAGTCCTTCTCATTTCACTATTGAAGTTCTATAAAGAAGATTATGTCAACAACTGGCCTTCGTCCATGGACTGGCATTTGGAAATCACTACATTAGGGAAAAGTTCACAGAGAAGTCCTGGTGCCAAGGGCTGTAGAAAAGGAACTGTTTTTGTTGCATGCCGTCCATGCATAGCCCTTTCCTAGTCATACATCATTATCTATATCTCAGCAATCTATAAGTGTTTTAAAGGGACCTTGGCGGCGGGGACGGGGGGAAGATTCAACTATTGTGAATGTTTTGGTTTATTTAAAAGTTTGGCACATTTATATTAAACATCCCAAGAGTCTTAAATCTTTAACATCCAGTGGAATTTCAAAGAGCTTAGTGACGTTTTCTTTCTAATGACCTTGACCCTAGAAATTAATTTTTAAAAGTAGTGTTACTGTAAAAAGGATTTTGAACATTTTCATGACAACTTGTATCACTTGTGAAACACACAGACTTCCTGGCAGTTTCCTGCAGGAAGGTTTTGTGTGTGTGTGTGTGTGTGTGTGTATGTGTGTGTGTGCACATGTATGTGGCTGCTGGAAGCACCTGCCAGGGAGAGCCCTGCTTTTGTTTCTAAGGGCCCCAGAAACTTGTTGCTCAGACTCAAATAGACAAACTCCACACTTTTGGTCTTTTATGAGGAGCATCTAAACAGGAAAAGGAAAGGCAGGTTGGAAGAGTGTAGGTAGAAACTGAATGCTAAGGACCCCAAGAATGCTATTAGAAAGGAAAGTAACCAGAGAGGGGTGAGGAGGAAGAATGTGCAGAAGCAGCTCTTAAACGTAGTCATCAGGCCTCCAGGGACTCAAGACTTTAGAGGGGAGCCTCGTGAGCTGTCTCCTTTACTGTTTTCTTCCCTCCTATCTGTTTAACAGAAATACAGTAATTGGCTAGACCCTTGTGTCCCAGAAAGAATTATAATGATTGGCATTTCTGAGAGGGAAATCTGCTCACCTGAGCAAAGTTCCTGGCAAGGACTTCTGGTTAGGCCCAGGGAGCAAATGAACCCATACAATAGGGTTAGCATTAATGCTTTCTTCCCACCTATCACCAGGCCATCCACTCCTAGCCACATGGCCTAGGAATGCAGAGCTGGTTAGGGAAAGACTAGCTTCCCCAACAATCCGATTTGTTGTAGTTTTAAGGCCTGGCAGAGGGAAGGCAGGATCCGGAGTCAGGAGAATTGGATCAGTCCCTGTGATTTTGGAATAGTCACCCTAGTTCTCTAGCCTCATATTTAAAAATCTGTAAGATGAAGAAGGTTGGTATTTCTAAGTGTTTTTTGTTTTTATTTGTTTATTTACAGTATTTGTTTTTTTGTTTGTTTGTTTGTTTTTGTTTTACTTTTCAGCAGCAGAACCTTGTTCGCAATAGAAATGCTATTTGAAAATTGAAATAAATAAATAAATAAATAAATAAATAAATAAATAAATAAATAAATAAGCTGACCCAATGATGTGGAGAAGGGTATGGAAGAATGGGTGCTGGAACCCAGACCTGAGGTACTCCTGCAGGCTTGGCCATTCCCACCTGCGGTAAGAAGCTCCTTGTAAAACCATGGGGGAGGATGGTTTACGGCAGCTTCCAGGCCTTGCAGCTGCTGACTCTATGCTAAGGCTATAGAAAGTCTATTGGGGTGTGTACATGAGGTTAACGTTTTCAAAGATGAGTTTCAGTCTATACATAAAGATGTAGGGTAAACAGCAAGAAAGGCCGTGGCAAAATAAACAGTTAACTCCTAACTAAGCACAAGAAAAGCAGTGATGATGGTCCTCAGATCTAGCACGGACTGATACCATCAGCCATGTCCATAGAAAGGCACATTTTAGTCTACGGACTAAGAACAAATGCTTTTCAGTTAATCACGCTGGGGATTCAGGGAGTAACTTGTTGATATATGTGAATAGTTATATATAGTTTTGTATGTATAAATCTAGTTTGTAGATAAGTAGATAGATATTTGAAGTAATGGAGAAATATCTTGACATAAACATAGCAAGAGCTACAGAATGAATGGGGAAAAAAGTCTTAAAATTAAAACATGTTTAAAGTTTGATTTGACTTGTTGCCTGTGAAAAATGAAATGCTCTGAAAAGATAAGGGACTAAAATTCTATTTTTCTGAGTAATCTACAGATATCAGAACTCTTCAGTGTGGTGCTATAGCAGCTATGTCATGGGAAATACACACGTATATTGATGCAGCAGAGTTTTATCAAAAATGCTGTGAGCCTTGGGAAGAAGGTTAACTAGAAGTTTAAATACCCTACATTGAATAACTCAAAAGTCTCCATAATTTCTTTACAACTTTTTTATATCCAATATATAAACAGTTTAATATAAACTATGGAGGTCTTGGTTTAAATATTAAAGTGATGATTATATTGTAATCACTAGAATTATATGGTAAAATAAACAAGTGCTGTGTGTTAGGGCAGCCATTGTAGAAGACATATTATTTTAGATAAGTTCTATTTATTTTCCACAGCATATTTATTTTATACAAAGTATACCAAATTTACCTCTAATTAGATTGATATAGAATTTCTAGGAGATATTTCTTTCTATAAAGGCATTCTTATCTATTTTAAAATGAAATAGCAAATGCGTTGTTTTGACCTTTGAAATAAACAGCCATTTATAGTAAAGAGCCGGCACTTCTATATTTCATGTCCAGAATAACAAAAAAGAAAACACAAAACAATGGCATTTTGAGCAATATGTATTTTTTAAATTGGATTGAACTCAACATGGAAAAATTTTATATTAGCAAAGTATTACCATAAGCTACACCTGGTAGGAGATCAAATAAGCAATATTTTACAGTCTAGTTTAAACTCCAGAAAAATGCATTTGAAATGGAAAAGGCTGGCTCTGCATCTATCTGAGCGAGGTCATTGTCACTAGTATAATATTTTAAGGGGTCTCTTGTGAAGTAAAAATGTGGGAAATCACTTAAAAGAACAGAGCCTCACTTGGAAATATTTAACTCGTGATATTCATCTTGTGGGTTTGGGACAGGAATCCATGTGTGGAAATTCATTCTATCATACCAAAGTAAGAGACTGATTTCACTTTAAGGATTTTGATGATGATTTTTATGGTAGTCATTTTTGTTACATATTGCTTACTGACTTAGCAGAATTTCCAGATATGAACATTGAATAGGTTTTACAAAACTCTTTTGTTGAGGAAATTAATTTTGAAAACAAGAAAGTGAAACAGAAGTTGAATCCATGAGTCCTTAGCTCTCCTCTACAACCCAATCTAGTCTCAACCTAAAAGAAGCCAGGACCGATGTTAATGGAGCAGTAAGCAACCCAGACTATGCATCCATTCAATCCATCCATCCATCCATCCATCCATCCATCCATCCATCCATCCACTCATATTTTGGGGAGAACTAATACAGGTCCTGTGACTAAATTGAGTTTTAATTTAGTCATATAAATGATGTTATTTATTTATTCATATAAATTAATATGTATTGATATGTTGTTTATTTATTCCTAAAATTATGTTATTTCTACAACTAATAATAATAAACACAATTATACCTAGAATATATAAAGAATTCAAAACTTTTCAAAGTCTTTTTGTACTTCTTGTCTCAGCTGATCCATGCTAGGTGATGGTGGGATCTAGAATGCAGAGATTATTATCTCCTTATCAGACAAGCAGATGGAAAACAAGATGCCAAGTGACATATCTGCGTCACACTATTAGTTAGCCCTTGAGTCAGAGATAGAACTCAGGTTTGCTGACCCCTGACACAGGCTACTTTCTACTTTGATTCCCTGGTTCTCTCTTCACTTCAGAGAGAAAAGAAAGCATACTGTCTCTCCCACACTCGCTTGTGAAGAAGGGAGAAAAGCCACCAACAAGCCATACGGGCCAAAACAAAGTGACATAGTAGGAAGATCACAAGCATTGGAACCAGGCAGGCAAAGGTTTGTATCTTGGTTTCAATATTACTTTCTTTATTTTGGGTGAGTTCCTTCACCTCTCTAAGCCTCACTTTCCTCATCTATAAAATGGGAATAATAATAATACTTTTGTACGTTTTTCAATGATAATTAAATGAGATGTTTATAATCTACACACAATTTCTGGAACAAGGCGAATAACAAGTGAATACATGGAGGATTTTTTTTATTTATAAAAGGGAAGATTGAATCTGCTTCAAATTAGCCAGAAAACATTGTTATGTAACAGAAGCACAGTTTGCAGGCCTTTATTGATTGTTCTATGAGAATCTCAGCCCTGTTGTCACTAGACTCCTTGGGTGACACACAGTAAGGCTGAGCAAATAACCGCAGTCTGCCAACCCAATCAAGGACCCATAGCATACAATGCCCATAACATGGCCCCAGAAACCCAAGATGAACCCCCAAAACCGTCTAGAAAAGGGGCAGCAAACTCTGGGGCAGCCCCGTAAATTACGTGAGAGAAGCAGGCTGAGGTATGACCATGAGAAGACGGAAAACACGTGTCCACTCTGAAGGAGGCAGCAGCTACTGAACACCAGGAGACTGCAAGCACCGTCTCAGAAGCAGGATATGGGGGAGAGGTAAGTGTGCAGGTCCTGTTTCCACCTTAACCTTTCAAGAGAAATTGGAAGTCCAGGTTATGTGAACTCTCTCAGTGTTTAAATGTGGATGACAAAATCACCCTCTTTGGGCCCCATAAAACATGTCCAAATCCTCGTTGGGCCCATAGACCTCCATTTTGCACCTCCAGGTGAGGCAAAGAACTAACTCACTGGGCTTCAAAATAAAACAAAATGGCTTTTCAGTTCACATACCTCTGCCCTTCTGTTCACCTATTCATATCCAACCACATGAACAAGTGTCTCTGGACATAGAACAGAATGTTTATATCCTTATTGTCCTAAGGTAGCAGAGTGAGGAAGGTAGATGATCAGAATCTAGAACTGTACAACAAAATTCCTTGTGCTACTAACACTCATTCGTTCATGGAGTCTCAGTTTATTTCTGAATTGGTAACTGGCCACCATCTCCTGATAGACCTCCAGGAAGACTCTCCTTCTAGCTCTAGCGCTGGAAGTGGCTACCTGCCCTTTAGAAACTTGTTTACCTACGTCTTAGGACTATGTGAGCTGCATTACTGGCTGTTTTTCTCTCTTTGTAATAATCACCAGGAAGCTGAAAGACAAATTTTCTAGCAACTATTTACAAGTATTTTGTATGTTCACTTTAATCCTGTCTTCATATTAATTTTTTTCTTTTTTCTTTTTTTTTTTTGGACCTGATTCTGATCTTCTGACTTAAACTATTTTTATCTTGCTGTACTGTAGCTATTTTGGTGAGCACCCCCAAATCCCATTTTTGGAATGTAGTGTGGTAAAAGTAGATTTTAAAAATAAGTACATGGTAGAATATTGCTCAAAAATGTAAAGAAACTATTAATACATGCAATATCTTGGATGGATCTCAAGGGTATCATGCTTAGTGGGGAAAAAAAGCCAATCTTAAAAGGTTACATTCTGTATGAATTCATTTATATAAGATTCGTGCATAACAAAACTAGAGATGGAGACCAGATTAGTCATTGCCAGGTGACAGGGATATTAATGGGTGTGGTGTGGATTCAACTATAAAAGGGCAGCACTGGGAGTTACTTAGAGTGATAGAACAGTTCTGTATTTTGACTGTGGTGGTGGTTACAAAAATATGTACATGAACTCAAACTGCATAGAACTATACATGCACACACACACACACGTACATGTAAAAACTGATGAAAACTGAATAAGATCTGTAATCTAGTTAGCATTATTGTACTAATGTCAGTTTCCTGGTTTTGCTGTTGTACTACAGCCATATAAGATGTCATCATTGGGAAAAGCTGGGTGAAGAGTTCACAAGACCCCAGGTACTATATTTTGCAATTTCCTATGAATCTGTAATCTTTGAATAACCTGAATCAGTAATTACTTCAAAATGAAAGGTTAAAAAATAAATAATGCATAGATAAAGAGTTTTCTGGATAAATATAAAAGTGCCTGACATTTTTTTGGCAAGCTCTACTCTTCCTTAGTGATACTGATTTGTTAAGGGCCACCCTCATTTTCCCATGGACTGACTCATTTTATTCATAATGAACAGTTTTTAAAGCCTGTAGCTAAAATACCTCTGGGAAATTATGATGTAATAATTAGTCAGGACTCAAACGCCCGTTTGGGAACATGTTAGGTATGTAATTGCTGCTTAGAACTTCATGTCATTCTTGAATTTCTTATCTTTGGTGGTAGCCATTGTTAACAGACAAATCTCTTCATTCAAAGATCTTTGCAACTCATATTACAGTCTACTGAAATGGGTGGAGAAAGTGAGAGGAGACACCTGGAAATCACATGTTTATCGATACAGGAACTCTCACACACACCACACACACACACACACACACACACACACACACACACACACACACACACACACACACACACACACCAGAGTGTTCCAAGCTTGCGCTGTACTCCTGTGCTCCTAAGCTGCATTCAAAGCTAGAGTGACACAGGAAGGAAGGGGCGAGGGGCTTGTAAAACCGCCTCTCTTCTCTTTGCAGCGACTTAAGCCAACACTGTTTTCTGCAACTTATTTCTAGGATCACTGTGAATTTCTTTTTCCACCAGATACCCTTTACGCTCCACAGACATTTCCTAATGCTTTTTTAAGGGAAAAGAAAATGAAACCATGATTATTATCAAAGTCTTCAACAAGACAAGAGGAACGAATTAGTGCTAATTCTGTGTTGGAAAAGATTTCTGCCAACCTTGAAAGTATCTCTTGACTTAGGACAGTAATCATGGAGCAGATGTGAGCTTGTCTACAAGAAGAGAAATTTATTAACTATGGCTCTGCTTTAAATATCACTTCTATTGAGCATGGCAGTAAACAAGTCACATCAGACAAAGGTAAGCTCTCTGGTAACACACACCAGGGCTACAACAGCTAAGTGAAACCAGGACTGTGGTAATTTTTTGGCTGTAGAATGGAACACTGAGATCCCTAATGAGGATACCCTGATTATACAAATACTTATTTGAAGTTCTGCTAAATTAAATGTGTCTTGAAACTCATGGATCCACAGAATTTATAGTCCTCTCAGATAGATTTACTACCTAAGTATCTGGTACCAGAGCATGAAGAACAATGGAAAACAGAGCCAACTCTTGGAAGGAATTTTTAGATGTGAAATATTTAATTCTTGCACTCTTGTGTTCTGTATGATTTCCTACCTTCCAAAGGCTTTCATTTAAATCAAAGAAACTAACCCACTTTGGGGAGAAACTGTGTCAGAAAAAGTAAAAGAGTATTTAAATGGGGAGAGAGAACTGGTTCTGAAGAAGCAAAAGAAAATGCATAAAAATGTATTTTGAAAAGTATAAGGCATACAGTTAAAAGGCTGTAGGAGCAGGTGACCTAGGAGCTTTCAGGCTTCCAGAAAGAAGAGAAGGCAACGAGGAGTGCATCTAAGGACAAGAGAGAGGGTGCAGGTACTACCTTGTCACTTGTTTGTTTAGCTCTGCTTAGAAAGTTCCCCGCATGGCCCCTGTTTTTATTCCATAAGCAAATGTATTTCTACCATTGAAAAATCATTGTCATGGAGCATCCAAACATAAGAGTCCAGGGGAATGGGAGGGTGAAATATCCAAGGAATTCCATCAAAGTAATATCAAATGACTCAACTTTTTCTCAGCATGATGAAGAGACATCCACAAAATGTCCTTACACAAGTATCACACATTTCTCCGGACACTATATGGTCTTAAATTAAAAACCATGGCCTGACCCCAAGATGACCAAATCCCCCCAAACATACTGGAACTATAAACATGTAGGAATTTTTACTAAGATTATTGTTGTTGATGATAATGATAATACGGCTGTGGAAGAAAACATCCCACGATAATAAAATTTAAAACATGCTTTTAAAAAAGGTATAGGTATTCAGTCTTTGAGATAAGGGAGAAGAGAAAAATAACCACTCTTCCGAGTGGCCTGCCCTGGCCCTATTTGTGTTACGATGGTCACCAGGATTATTCACTATTTATTGAATGACAGCTACATGATTGCTTTTAACCCAACATTTGACCAAAATGTGCTGATTAATTTAACCCTTCAAATTGTCCAACTTTTTTCTTTGAGTTTAGATATTTATCAAAGTTTGTAAGACTTGGGCAACTCCTAGAGGAATCAAATCCCTCGGTTAAAAATAAAAGCTTCAAGGACTAACTACATGACTTGTAAGTCTTCATTCCTCAAGTACCTAAGGAGCTGCGGCTCTGTGCAGGGCAGTGCTGCCGTCCTGGGGACACAGCTGACGACAAGGCCAAGGTGCTTACAGTCTAATAAGGAAAACAGGTGTGTGTAGTTTCTCATGGCTGCTGTAACCAATTATCACAAACAGGTGGCTTAAACAACAGAAATGTATTCTCTCACAGTTCTGGAGACCAGAAGTCCCAAATCCAGGTATCAACAGGGCACCTTTCCTTCTGGAGGCTGGAGGGGGAAAGCTGTTTCTTGCCTCTTCCAGTTTCTGGTTGCTGTCAGCATTCCTTGTCTGTGGACACATTACTCCAACTTGTGCCTCTGTCACATTGCTGCCTCCTCTTCTGGCTCTGTTGTCTTCCTTTACCTCTTCCTTATAAGGACACTTGTGATGGCATTTAGGGTCCACCCAGATAATCCCAAATCATTTCATCTCAATAACCCTAATGCAATCATATCTGTAAACATCTAAGGTCATATTTATTTTTGCCACATATGGTAATATTCACACATTCCATTGATGAGAACATGGACATGACCCTTAGGGGTCACCATTCACCCCACTACAACAGTTAATAAACACATAAATAAATTAAGGTCATTACAAGATGGCCTTACAAAGAAAACAGCAAGGAGAAAGGGTAAGGAAGTGACAGGGAATGCTATTTTCAGTAATGGGTTTGGAGAAGGCCTCTTGAATAAGGTGACATTGGAGCAGAGACGTACTTGAAGTAGATGAGAGAAAAGCCTTTCAGGTAGAGGGGAGAGCAAGTGCAAAGGCCCTGAGACTAGCCATGTCTGAAGAGATGAGAGCAGCAAAAAAAACAGTGTTGTTAGAAGCATAATAGGAGGCAGGTCACAGATAGCATTTGGCTTTTATTCTAAGTAAAAAGGGAAACCATGCTGGGTTTAGAGTAGAGGAGTAATTAGTCTGACGTGTATTACTGTGGCTGATGTGTGAAGAATACATAATGAAGAGAGGGCAGTAGTGTGACCATTTGGGAAGGTCCTGCAATATTCCAGGCAGGAAAAAATAGTGGCTAGGCCTAGGGTAGTAGCTATGGAAGTAATAACAAGTGATCCAATTTGAGGCACGTTTTGAAGGTTGAGCCAATAAGATCTGCTAAGTGGCTATAGATGAATATACTAGAGGAGTCAAGGATGACGTCAACATTTTTTGCTATATAACTGCAAGGATATTAGCCACAGCCAAATGAGACTTAGAAGATGGGGGAGAAGCAGGTTTGGGGATCAAGAACCTCATTTTGAAATTTAAAATGACTTTTAGACACTCAAGTGGAGATATTCTATAGTCAGTTGGCTACAGAAGTCTGGAGTTCATGGCAGAAGACATATATCTGGGCACCAGTGGTAAATAGCTGGTATTTAAAATCACCATGGTGTAAGTGTAGACAGGGAAGAGGACCAAGACTGAGCCTAAAGCACCCCAAAATTAAGAAGTCATGGGGATGTGGAGAAACCAGGAAAAAGGTCTGTGAAATAAATTAGAGAAGAAGTAAAACCACGAACGTCTACTGACCTGGAAACCAAAATAAGAAAGTGAGACAAGAAAAGAGTAATCAATTGTGTCAAAAGCTGCTGATGATATATATCAAGTAAGATGAGGATTGAGAATTTGCCATTAAATGTATCAGTGGGGCAGTCATTAGGGATCTTGACAAGGGCAATGTTGGTGGAGTTGTGGGTACAAAATCTGTTTGGAGTAAGTTCAAAAGGGAATTGTTAAAAAGGAATTGTAGGTAAATAATTTAGACAAGTACAATGAGTTTTATTCTTCAATGGAACAGAGACATAGACTACTAGTTGGAGGAATTGTTTTTTAAAGATTGGAGATACTATCACATAATATCATGCTGATGGAACTGCTCATATTGAGAGGCAAAAAATGATAATGCAGGTAAGAGAATGAGTGAAGTCCTCAGGTAAGTGAGAGGGAACAGGGTCCAATGCCTGAGTATTCAACCAGCCTCAGGTAGGAGCAGGAGCAGGGCAGGGCCTCCTTATAGCAAAAGGGAACTCAGATATATGAGTGTGTCTGCTAGTGTGAAGATGAGCATGCTCTTCTGATGGCTTTTATTTGCAATCAGAAGCCAGGTTGTCAGCTGAGAATGTGGAGGTGGGAGAAGAATCAAGTTGGAGGTATGGAATAGCCCCTCAGAGACTGAATTGTCAAGGACAGCATTGAATTGCCTAGTAAATTTTCTATGACTGTAATACCCCATATAATTACAACGCAAGCCACACATGGAACTCCAAAGTTTCTAGTAGCCACGTTAAAAGGTAAAAATAATCAGGTAAAGTTGATTTTAGTTATATGTTTTATTTATTTAACCCTACATATTCAAAATATTATCATTTCAACATGTAATCAGTATAAAAAAATTATTGAGGTATTTTACATTCTTTTTTTTTTTTAGTACTGAGTTTTTAAAAGCTAGTGTGCGTTTTCTCAATTCAGATTAGCCATACTCAAGTGCTCAGTAGCTATATGTGGCCAGTGGCTACCATACTGGACAAGGCGGGTCTAAAAAATGAAGTAGCACTAACGGATAGCACAAGGGCCCCTTGAGATTGGAAACCATGAATTGAAGTGAGGTTGGTACAGCTGTGTCTTATTCTTAAGCCACATTCAAAACTCATGTGCATTGAGTAGGCTATCTTTTTGTTTTGTTGAAAGTTTCCTTCACTGTGCTGTGCAGAAAATTTTAGTTTGATGAAGTCCCATTTGTTTCTTTTTGTTTTTGTTTCCCTTGCTTCAGGGGCCATATCCAAAAAGATATTACTCAGAGTGATGCCAAATAGTTTACTATGTATGTTTTCTTCTAGGAGTTTTATGGTTTTGGGTCTTACATTTAAGTCTTTAATCCATTTTGAGTTTATTTTTGAATATGGTGTAAGACAGTGGTCCAGTTTCTTTTTCTTTTTTTTTTTTTTTGCATGTATCTGTGCAGTTTTCTCAACGTCACTTGTTGAAGAGAATGTAGGTGTCCACTGATGGATGAATTAATAAAGAAGATATGGTATATATATATACAATGGAGTATTACAGAGCAATAAAAAATAATGAAATCTTGCCATTTGCAACAACATGGAGGGTATCATGCTAAGTGAAATAAATCAGACAGAGAAAACACAAATACTATATGGTTTCACTTATATGTGGAACCTAAAAAAATACAAAACAAACAAACAAAACAAAACAAAAACAGACCCATAGAAACAGAGACCAAAGGGATGATGATACCAGAGGGAAGGGGTGGAGTGATAAGTAAAAAGGGGAAGGGGAATATAGTCAATAATATTGTGATAAGTTTGCACGGTGACAGATGAATACTAGAATTAGCGGGGTGAACACATTATAAGATATAAACATGTTGAATCACTATATTGTACACTTGAAACTAATATAACTAATATAATATTGTATACCAACTATACTTAAATAAAAAAAGGAAATTTAAAAATTAAAAAATACATAAAGTCTTCTTCATCAGTAAAACAAAACAAACTCATGTGCAGACATGGAGTAAGCAGAGTTGGTCTTGACCAGGTTGACCAGGAATGGAGTTTTGCCTGTAGCATTCCACCAAAGGGAAAAAGGAAAAGGGAATTGGTGGCATGTACAACCAGATGTTATACAGACTGACCAGAGAAAGTAAGCCACAGAAGTAAGAGTTGGCAAGGGGAGTGTGAAAGATGATAGAGGCAATGAAAGTTCTAGTAGGATCAAAGTACTTTTAGAACTGTAGCTGCTATACAATACACAAAGATGCCTAGAATGATCCCTGCCCTCAGCAAGCTGATCTTGACAGCAGGTATACCAATAGCCATGGTATATGATAAATTCCTGTGCAGTAGCACAAAATGTGTTTTATGTGAGTTCAGAGAAAGAACAGCCCGTGTCCTACTAGGATGATCCAGGAGGTTATATGGATGGGTTGGTGGGCAAATCAGGTCTTAAAAGATGAATAAGGTTTTAACTGGTCTATGGGAAACACATTGCAAGTGGGGAGAAAGCACAAGCATGGATTAAAAATTGTTCAATATTTCTTGGGGTAAGAGTAAAACAAAAACCTTAATATTAATATTTATTGGGAGAGCTATTGATCACAAAGGGGAAGACAGCCTACAAATAATGATAGGTCTTTAGAGAAAAATCCTGGGATCACTTCGCTGGGAAAAGACTGTACTATAAAATACAGTGATACTCCTAGAATGCAAAGTTTTCTAAGAATAAGAAAACTGAAAGCCAAAGACTATTCCTTTGCTCTTCCTTTCTGGCCCACCAGGCCCTTATACACACACACACACACACACACACACACACACACACACACACACACTCCTTTCATCTTTCATTTTGAATTCAGTCTCATATATTTAATTCTCCTCTATGGAAATGGTCAGTTACATCTAAAGAGAAGCAATATATTTACCTTCTTTCATCCACAGATTCTAGAAGAAAATATATAGAAGCAACTAGCATTAGATTACATGGGATTAAAAAGGCTTTGATTGCTATTAACATTTTATTTTGCAGATATACTATCACCATACAGACCCAGTTTACAATTCCCTTAGAAAACAAGCTGCACATATACATCATACTCTTTTTTTTCCTGAATCTGATGTCGTTTATGCTAAAATTTTAAGGGAAAGGTAGCATTTCAATTGACTTTGGCTCTGAACACAGTCATCATTAAACAACAGGAAATTTAGTTTTTCCTGAGCATGTGCACATTATTGTTGCAAAAAACATTACCCTCTCTTTTCCTACGTCTAAATATTTAGGAAAACCTGCCAGTATATCTACTCCCTCCTTTTCTTTCACAAGAATTTCCTACTTCAACTGGAGTATTTAGGAACAGTAAGAAGAGCTAGATGTTTCCACATGACTTTAATAACACTGTACTTTGTATTTATATATCATATATCCTTGGTACTTCATAGTTCATTATCATTTTAAATTTACAAATCAATATATGAAAGCACAAGGCTTAGAAGCAGCTCTTCTCCTGCCCAACAATAAGTTATTAATGCCAGGATTAGAACTCATAATTACTGACACATGTAGTCCTACAACAGCTAGAAATCATTTTCATAACAAAAAATGAAGTACTCGGTAAGTAGAACATATCAATTATCAAATATCCCATTTATTCAAGATAATTTTAAGAACCCTGGAGTTTTAATCATATATATTACCATATTAAACCTCATAGGCCTCCATTAATGTGAATATAGATTCATGAATCATTCAATTAAAACTAACATTTAATATGAATTAATAAATATATATACACATATAGACTCCAATCAGTTCCACAGAGTAGAATATATTTCAATCAAAAAGTCAGCAAATATATCAACATATTTAAAAATGTGAAGTACTGTTTTAAAATTTTTTTCACCAACATGCTATAATTCTGAAGGGTACAGACGCCACTCACTGGTCAGACTGCCCTATATGTTATCAAGTACCTCCTTAGTGAGAATAGAAACACTCATTGTCTGCTGATTCAATTAGGAAGGTCAAGTCCCCAGTTCTCTTAGCAGTGCTAAGCTGTGGTTTTGATTGTCTTGAAAACTCATATGTCTGGGAGATTCTGTAAGATCTGTCTCAAGGAAGCACAGGCTACTACGTGAGCATCGGAAGGAAGGTTAGCAAGTGACTGAATCAGCTTCTTGACTATTGTCTTCAAACACTGGTGGGCAGCATTCAAATCTCTGTCAAACTGTTGTCCTTCAATTTGTAGAGCCAAATGACTGCAGATGTTTCTAAACTCAACGCTATCCTGAAATGAACAGCAAACACAAATAAGCAATTAGCCAGGTTATGGGGGGTATTTGTGGTGCTTTGTGTACCCAGCTTCTATTCCCAGCTCTTCTGATAACAGCACTCTGATTTTTCTCTCAGAGAAAAATTCTCCTCCATTCTCAGCCTATGTGGTTTGACCCAAGCTGAACTCACTTCACAAGGGACCAGGCCAATTAAAGCACATCACTCCTCAGCCACCTGGATTGGTCAGAAAAGGACAGGTGTTGCCCAATGCAGGCCAATAAGCCACAATTCCAGAATATTTGCTAGGCTGCGAAAGAGAAGCTCTCTTTAACTGGAGCTGTTGGAAAACATCTTGTCACCATAAGAGAGAATCCAAATGGGAATGAAGCCAACACAGAAAAAAAGAAGTAGACCCAAGAGATTAAAAGAGACTGATTCTAATAACATTTTCTAAGCATATCAACCTAGCTGTACTTAAACAATAAACCCCAAGATATTTTGGCTATCTGAGTCAATAAATATCCCTTTTTACTTAAGCCATTTGGAGCTGAGTTTCTGTTATTTGTTCCTAAAAGAGCTTAGACAAATACACAAATAGCCTCTGTGCCTATGATTCCATACTCACTGTCTTCAAGACTCCAATATAGGATTTGGTATTCAATGAACGTGGTCTCGATAAATTTCCAATGCAAATTTAAAAAGAATAGTTTCCAGGAAGTTTTAAAAAAATGAAGTAATTAAACTGATTTTTAATCCCTAAATATTTCACATTCTAAAATCCATTGCATGTAAAGGGTACACCGAAATTACTCCACATCATACGATTTATTTTTAAATACATGGACATGAATTCCCACAGACTTCTGGTTCTGGCAACATGGCACACTTCATTTCTCCAAAACCTACTGAATTCTAAATAAAATAGAACAAACATCCTTTCTGAGCTTGCAAGAAAGTAATGGAAATTCCCAAGGGCCAGTAATAAAGGAAAAGTAGATTACTTTAGCTGCCCGCCAATACCCATGAAGAAAGGAAAGTTACTCTCACTTGAGCGGGTTTTGGGATGGAGGGTAAAGTTGCCCCAAGAATGTGTAACTGTGGACCTGTACTACATAGTAGTTTACACTTGGATTTGCCTCTACACTATATACATGTTCTGGGAACACTCATGCTAAGAAATTAACTTAAAAATTGGAACTGGGCTGAAATATCCACAGACACATGGAAAAAGCAAACAAAAGCCTATTCCATGGAACATGTCCACAGCCCATGCTCCACAATAGTATTCTCATAATGCTCCGTTAAAGACAAACTCAGAATATGAAATTTAAAATATGATTCACCATGACACAGCAGATACAGGCAGGGCAGGATTAAACTCCAAGACTTTCAGATAGAAACTATAAAATATGCTTAAAATCATTACAGCTATAAAAGAAGGAATCAAAAATGTTTTAAGAAAAATCAGGCTTGAAAAAGAACCAAATACAACTATCATGACAAATTAAATACTCAATGGACAGTTTAAACACCCAAATAAATACATCTGAAGTGAGGATTAGTAAACTGAATGATAAATATGGAAAAATTGCCCAGAATACAAAACAAAAAGTTAAAGACATAGGAAATATAAATGAGAGGTTAAGCAACATTAATGACAGAATGACAAAGTCCAACAAATACATTTCTAGGAGAGACAAGACATGTCTCTCCGAGGGGTGAGACAACATTCTAAGAGAATAATGGATAAGAATTATCCAAAACTGATCCAAAACATGAATCTTTAGATTCAAGAAGCAAAACAAGCCTTGAGCAGAAAAAGTTAAATGAGATCTAAATCGAAACTCATTAAGGCAAAACTACTCTTAAAAGTAACCAGGGTTTCAGGGATGGTAAGACAGACAGTGAACTTCTAAGAAGCCACAACAATTGAAGACAGAAAAAAAATGGAATAATAGCCTCAAACAACTGTCAACCTAGAAGTTTTTTAATTCTAGGGGGGATGGTAGGAGAGGGTAAACGGGGTCAAACATGGTGACAAAACAGAACTGACTCTGGGTGGTGAACACATAATGCAATATATAGATGACATATTATAGACTTGTACATTTGAAACCTGCAGTTTTGTTGACTATTGCCAGCCCAACAAATTTTAATACAATTTTTTTTTTAAAAATCTAAGTAAACTATACGGGTAAAATAAATATACCTTCATTTAAAAGGGCAAAGATATACTTCAGAAAGAGGAAATTCAGCGCAGAAGAATGAGATGCAAGAAGCAACAGTGAACAAAGAAACTAAAAAATATGGTATACATCTAAATAACTGATTGTTCAAAATAAAAATTACAACAACTAAGTTGGGGTTTACAAAATCAAGATGGTTCTAAAATGCTGAATAGAAGTAACATGTAGGATGGGGAGATATTCTAAGGTGTTGCATTTACTCAAGAGAAATTTGGCAAAATTGATAAATTTCAGACGTGTTAAGTATGCATGTGAGAAATGTAAGGGTTATCATTAAAGTAGAGAAACAATACATAAAATTTCAAAATCAGCAGGGACAAAGGTATATTAAAACTTTATTGATCCTATCTATAAAAGGTAAAAAATGAAGAAATATGCAAACATAAATCAAGGTGAACAGAAAGCACCAATAACACTTTTTGAAATATAGTGGTTACCAGATTGGATTTTAAAAATCTATATGTTGTTTAAAAGCAACACATTTAAAACTAAAAATACTTAAATAGTGAAAGTAAATGGATACTAACATATATGCCAAGCAAAGATAAGTCAAAATAAAGCCAGAAAAATCATTACTGGGGATAAAATAAACTACAATTAATAAAAGGAGCTAGTCCCCCAAGAAGATATAATAATTTTGTACTTGTGTGTCCCTAATCTGATAACCTCAACTTACATTCAATACACAAAGATAAAAACATTTTAACCCAATTTTCTCAGAAACTGATAGATCAAACAACAAAACAATCAGCCTGAAGAGAAAAGATTAAAACACTAATTATAATCTTGGTCAATGGAGGTAAGCAAATACACATTATTCTCAGAGATATGGGATATTTATGAAAGCTAACTATATAATATGCACAAAGCAAATCTTAATAACTATCTCAAAGTCTATATCATACAAATCACAATGCAAATAAATGAGAAATCAACATAGGTAACCTTCCCGAAACATGTACTCGTATGACTGAAAAATCCACTTGTAAATAATTCGTGGGTCAGTGAAAAAATAATTGAAATTTTAAAATATTTTATACTGAACCATTATGGAAATACTATAGCACAAATTTTTGGGCTATAGTGACAGTGAGAAATAGACTTAAATGTTTATATAAGTAAAGAATAATCATTGAAAAAGCATGAGTTAAGAATTTAACTCTATAATTTAGGAATTGAAAAATGGGTAATCCAAAGTAAAATGAAAGGAAGAACTATGAACCAAACTTTGATGAGGAACTAGAGTTTTCTACCTAATTCTGTATAGAAAAAAAAAAGAAAAAAAAAAGCTATTATTCTCCTTAACAAAAACTCTGTCACTCGGGTAAGAAGAACTTAGGTTTCTAGCAAAGTGTTTATTAGAGAACTTCCAAGAAACAAAACAAACATCCATTTATTCAATTCAGCAAACAATGGCAGTAGGACCCCAGTAAGAGCTAGGTGCTGGGATAGAAAGATAAACATGCAGCAGTCCTTTAGTCAAGGACTCACAGGCTACCATGGTTCTTGGTTTCTTTGTCTCTTTAAAGTATTCTTGCTTCCCTGCCCTTGTGTGTTGCTCATTTTTGCACAGAAGGTATCACGGGGCTACTTAGATCATCTTGCCCATAGTTTATGGGGTAACCTATATTGCTGGAGCACGCTGCTTGGGAATGCGGAAGTTGGGAGTTGGGGATAACTGGACTACTTCCCATAGATCCACACCAAGGGAAATTATCCGCTTGCTTTATAGAAGTAATCCAACTCTAAGTACAAAGTGGAAGGATGAAAGACAACATGCGAAGGAAAATTCTAAATAGAAGAAACCACTGAAATGTGTGCTGACATGTGCCTAGTAGCCAGTTTGCAAAGGCATTCATCACCCAAAGAAGATTAAAATGCCTTTAAAAATATATTTGTGGGCCTAAAATCTGAAGTCAATTTCACGTTTACTGTAAAGAATCAAAGAAGGCATTGTTTGGGAAAATTATACATATAATAAAATTCCACTGCTGGGCTGTACTGGTCCCTGAAGCTGTGGGCAAACTTCAGATCTCTGGCAAGCTTTGCAAAGTCTCTTTATTTTACTATTTTAGTACAATATTTCCTTTGATCCTTTTTCAAATATATTAACAGTCAAAGAAAACAAATTAATAGGAATAGGTTTCCATGGGGCTCTTAAGCCAGGGAAGGGAAAAATAAAACAGGTGGTTGCCTCTCTCCCTTTCTGGAAGGTCCGAAGGCCAACTATGAATCCAATCACCGAGTCCTCCTACCAAACTTCTACTGATTCTGCTGCGTAAGGTGGGGCCAAAAGTCACAGGGCTGAGGCAATAGCATAATAAATGGTTCATAATAAACGAGCTTTCGGTAGAAGTTCACATGATCAGTATTGGTGGTGATTTCACTTATGTGCTTTCCATTCAACGACAGAGCATATCCTCTCTATAGCTTTTATTTAGCAAGTCCCAGATGCTTCCAGAAATGATGTAATATCCTACACGGGGCTTTTGAGAGCTTTGCCAGAATTAGAACACTGGCTGAGCAACCTAAAAGCAGGTTTTGGAACTTCTAAAGTCTTATGTAATTTCAGACTTTGGATATGAAACATATTGATCGCTACCATGGTCCAAATTGATGGCCAGCATTTACATTTTAAAGTGAGATAGAGACTCAACTAATTTAGTGGGATAATGGCCTCAGACTTTTGAATTCAGTTAATGAATCAGTTACATTTATTTCAAACGTGTAACAAGTCTCCACTATCCTACTGACTACGCTAGATAAAAGACAATAAGATATGGTACCTGGTCGCTAACGAACTTACAGCAAGCAGAATGAGACACATAGAGCATATATAAAAATGTGCAGTGAAATGTGATGAGGGCTACGGCAAAAACGCAAAAACCCAATCCTATAGAAGAACAGACATTTCTAGACTCATAATCTAAGCACTGTACAATGTTCAGACAAAGCTCGTTCTGCTGTGTGAATCCTTTCTATACCAGGCCGGATGTGTGTTTGTCCAAAATTTTCATGGCCACACTGGAGAAATGCATGTGCTTAAAAGGCAACCAATGGTTCTAGTTTTTAGACCATTTCTTCCAATTGTTTAGCTGAAATCTGCCCTGTGATAAGCAGAATAATAGCCTCCCAAAATGTCCCCATTCTAATCCCCAGAACCAGTAAGTACATTATCCTACATGGCAAAAGGGACTTTATAAATGTTATGACAGTCCCCAGACAGCTACAAAGATCCCTGGGATGCACAGCTCATTCCTTCACGGGTATTGGCCTTGCCATCAGAGCCCTGGTTCTGCTCCCTTGATCGGCCTTCTGTGGACAAGACATTTTATCTATGGAATATTCAGTTTCCTCATCTGTAAAATGGAAACAATAATAGCTATCACCTAGAGAGGCTGTGAAGGTCAAATTAGCTCATGGATATGCAAACTCTGTATTTATAAAGCACTCCATCAGTCTAAGATCATAAGTGAAGTACTCTGCTAGATGGGAGGTCAGTAAAAAGGACAAGGGGGGAGGAAGGGAAGAAAAGAAAAATGTGTTTTATAGAAACTTGGAATCTAATTGGTGAGACGAAACTACTTAAACTTTTCAAATAGTGATGTCGCAGAAAATAAGATTAAGGCTGAAAAGGAGAGGCTGAGCTCACCTCATACCCATTAGGATGGCAGCTAGAAAAAAAATAGAAAATAAATGTTGGCAAGGATGTGGAAAAATTGGAACCCTTGGGCACTTGGTGGGAATGTAAAATCATGCAGCCACTATAGAAAGCAATATAGAGTTTCCTCAAAAACAGTAAAAATGAAGCTACCATATGATCCAACCATCCCACTTCTGTGTGTACATCAAAGAGAATTGAAAGCAGGATCTCTAAGATATTTTCAAACCCATGTTCACAGCAGCACTATTCACACCAGCCAAGAGATGGAAGTAGCTCAGTGCCCATTGACAAATGAATGGATGAACAAACTATAGTCTATACATAGAATGAAATACTACCCAGCCTTAAAAAGGAAGGACATCCTCACACATGCTACAACATGAATGAACCTGCAGGACATTATGCTAAATGATATAAACCAGACACAAAAAAGAGAAATACAATATGATTTCCACTTAGATGTGATACCTGCCGTAGTCAAATTCATAGAAACAGAAAGTAGAATGGTGGTTGCCAGGGGCTGGGGATAGGGGGATGGGGCGTTGTTGTTGAATACATACAGAGTTTCAGATTTGCAAGATGAAAACGTTAAGGGGATCGGTTTCACAACAACATGAATGTACTTGACATTAGTTGACACTAGTGAACTAATTGTACACTTAAAATGATAAATTTTGTTATGTATTTTTTTACCACAATAAAAATTTTAAAAAACAAAACAAAAACAAGAACACAGTTGAGGCCATCAGAGGGCGGCCGACCTTTGAACAAGGACATGGAGTTCTGGATGAGGCATCAGAGAAATGGTAGGTGGGGAGGACTGGATAGACCCTATAAGATAGACGGTGTTGGGGAAAGCAGTATTTGACTCAGAGGGAAAAGAGATGGCCGCTGCAACTAGAATGACACAAGCAAAGCCTGAAGTCAAGCAGGGGCTGGGGCTGGGGGAGACCAGCCCGGAAAGAACGGAGTTCTGTGTTTTGAGTCAGGATATAAGCCGGTGTGGAAAGCTATCAGTGCCACAGTAAATTCACTGGAGGCTTCCAAGCATGGGAGTAACATGGCAAACCAATGTTTTAAGAACACGGGCCTGGCTTATGAGCCAGAGCACCTGGGGGCGCCAGGCTCTAAGCAAGGCTCTTTATGCACCTTGCCTGACCTGATGCTCACAAGAGTCCCCAAATGAGATGAAAAGAAACGTGGCTTAGAGAGATTAAGCGATGTACCTAAATCACACAACAAATGAGTGACAGAGCTGAAATGAACCTCCCTGTCAAAACTCAAATGTTCTTCAAAGATCGGCCGGGTGCCTTGATGACTCAGAGAGCTGAGCTCACCATCCAGTGCGGGAGACAGACTGGCAAACAGGAATGACAGAGCTGTAGAGGCCACTACCGGATGAGCAGGGACACCATGGGAGCAAGCAGGGGAAGCACCAAACTAACCTTGGGGATGAAACAAAAATGTCTACAAGTGAATTGTTGCATGTTTCTTTTTTGGCCATTTTTTTTTTTTTTTTTTTTTTTTAAGGTTAACTAAGTGTTACGAGTGTTACGAAGCTCAAATTGGCCTTGGTCAGGTTCAAACTGAAGACTGGCCTGTTGGCCCATCCTTCTTTCCTGCAGCATAATTGAGAGGGCTTGGCCATCTGGAAGATATTCAAGGCATGAAACCTTCTGTGCCCCACGTAAAACCAACCCCAGCTAATCAGAGACCTAGCCGGAGCTCTCCCTTCCTCTGCTCTGTTCTCTCCTACTTGGTGTAAGGGAGGTCTCTTAGAAAAACCACATTTGTACTTTTCTGCATTGTGTTTATTAGGAATGTGCACATCTGGAATCTTTGAGCAACTGAAAATGCACCTGCAAAATCCAAAAAGGAAAGAAAAGTTAAGCCCTTTTTAGCTGCACTGAAAATAAACACTCCCATCAAAACTGAAGGCTTAAAGGCAAAAAGAATCTGGCAGCAGAAGTCATTTTCAAAGCTTGTTCTCTGAAACCAATACCAATGGATAATAAATTCAAAATACAATATGACTTTATAGGCTCTAAAATACAGATAACTTTTAAACAATCCACAAGGAAGATTTTTGCTTTTTTCCTATCACATCACCTTCAAAATCACTTGTAGATCTACATAAACCATAGATCAGTTTGTATTCCTTAACCACTGGTTTTAAAATAAGTTGGTTCTTTTCAAAACAGTCACGTCTTGAGCTATATTCTCTTAAAATGGCTTCCACAAACTTGTTTCTTCTCACATTTTACCCTCTCACTCTCCCTGAATGCCCTCTACAGAGAGTATTAAAGAAAGCAAGAGCTTTTCCCCAGCTCACTGTGATGGGTCTGGCCTTAACAAGCTTCAGCCTGGCCAGCAGACCACTGTCCACTGAAGCTGCCCAGTGCTGGGCCCTACAAAGAAACAAATCCTGTCCCCAAACCCCTTACAATCCTCCACACTGGATATGTACAAAAACAGGGAATGTTGTTTCTCTGTTTAGAAAGATGTTGTGAACACCATATTATTAGGAACAGTATGCTACAAATTGCCTCGGTTTCACTGGCTTCATCAACATCTGGCTTTGAACTACAAATTCACAAGGCCCAGAGCAGTCACCAGTTGCCTGAAACCCAGATCAATCTCAAATAGATATGCAACTGTGCATTCATAAAACACCCAATGAAGAACCAAAATATCTGGCATTCACCATAAAAAGTCTATCGTCCACAGGAAATTAAACATTTTTACTTGTGCTGTACCCCGTGTAAACGTTCACAAGTAACTAAGGTTCCTTATGCATTTGCTTTGGGCACTTCACCATTTTCATTAGAAAAGTCCGTGAAAAGCACTTTGTGATGGATACAAGCACTTGATTCAGGTACGCTCACAAGGCAAACCTAAAACTTGTAAAATAAAGCACGGCAGCATTTCCACCAAGATGTCAAACATAAGTAGTTTTGTTTTTAGAGCCTTCTTGCAACATCTTTTGCAAAATTTTAATTTCAGAAAGCTTATATATCCTGATTCTCATATCATTCACGTTATAAGAAATTAAAAGCTATAATGAAGTTACTTCTAGAGCAGTCAATGGGCCTTTTTCTAACATATAAGCACAATTTTGTCTCAAGGTAACAGCAATGCCCTGGCTATGGCTACTAATGACCATGAGTATTTTTTTCATCAATAGTATCTGAGTAATTTTTGAAGGCACAATTCCCAAATTTGCAGAATCTGGCTTCACTAACTAATGTTTGTTTGTTTGTTTGTTTGACATCACTAACTAATGCTAATGGAAAAAAAAGCACTCGTCATCAATGTCTTCCTCTGAGTAACCCAATATTCACACCTGCAGTTTGCAAAGAGCATTACAATGACTATGCAACCAAAGCCAACAGTTTTATAACTGCTGCTCTTGCTCTGTAGAATGAAAAACCAGTGAGGACTAGCAAACGTGATGGAATAATTGGTACCAGAATTAGCTAATTGAAACGGTTGAGCTCACAGGCAAGTTTAATGTGCAATGGCAAGAAAGCTTCTGCCTCCAAAAGTTGGCATCAGCCATAGTTTCCATGAAACTTGCTTCAGAGCAGAACTCTTGGCAACTATAAATGTTTTCAATTCTCAAAAGAAGACAGACAAAACTCAATCAGTGACTTCATAATTGGCTGGTTAATGATCTCTAGGTGAATTGGTCCTTTTTGACAGTTTTTAAAATCCTAGCCTGGCTTTCTTCTGGCATCCAACACATTTTTATGCTCCCTTTGGGTGGCAAGTGCCTAAAGCATCCTTGTTAGTATTACCAGTTTGATAATTGTTTCCTACATTTACCTGGTGCTTTTTCTCACTATGTAAAGTGGCCATCATGTAAGAAGGCACACAAATCACACAGTGTTGTGGATTGAATTGTGTCCCCGCACAAAAAAAAAAAAAAAAAAATACTCGTGTGTTGAAAACCTAACTTCCATGTGAGTGTATTTGGAGATAGGGCCTTTAGGGAGGTAATTAAGGTTAAATGAGGTCATAAGGGTGGGGCCCTGATCCATTAGGTGTGGTGTCCTGATAAGAAGAGGAAGAGACATCCGAGATCTCTCTCTCCAGATGCACACAGGGAAGGCCATGTGAGGACACAGTGAGAAAGTGACTATCTACAAGCCAGGAAGAGAGCCCTTACCAGAAACCAAATTTGTACAACCTTGATCTTAGACTTCCCAGCCTCCAGAACAGTGAGAAAATAAATGTCTGTGGTTTAAGCCACACAGTCTACGGTATTTTGTTATGGCAGCCTGAGCAGACTGAGACACCTAGTCTATAATGTCACTGTCACATCCCAAGTGGTGTGCAGGGCACAGCCTGCATGACTGAGTCCTGTCAACTATGCACTCCCACATTTCAATGTAATGTTCATAATGCCCCTATGAGCTAACAGTGTAATTTGGCAGAGAGAGTTACATAAAACCATGTTTCAATTATGGGCCATCACTTCCCAGCAGTGGGATTTTCAGCAAAGTCCTAAATTCCTCTGAGCCTCAGTCTCATCCTGTAATAAATGTTTGTCAAGCTGGTTAACTCCATCCTCTCCACTAAATTTAACAAGACTCAGTACTGTTAAGCACTTTTTATCCACCATGAAGAAACACATTTCATGTTGTTGTTTTTTTGTATGTGTTGGATTACCTCTAAATGTTCAAAGGAATATTAAGGAAAGAGTATAATACTATAAAAATACCCATTATTATTGTGGTGAGAGTTTCTCTGCCTTCACTCCTGAAATTTTCACTTCCTTAATCCTCAGTGGTTTCATTGATGAGTCACTTAACAGTGACAACTCTAAACCATTGGGCGTGGGCTACAACTGACCGCTAGATAGTAGAGGTTTACTAGAAGTCTTTGGAGCATCTTAACTCTGCTTTGTCAATAGTCTCAGAAAAGTAAATAAGAGTTCATGGGTCAGATCCATCAATATCAAGAATGGAATTCATGAGAGACGTCATCAAAATGGCAGCATGAGGTGAGCCTCTGTAAAGCTCCCCTGGAATTTACAACTAATCGAACAACAATAACTCCACAAAGGACTCCCTGCACAGCAGACAGGTAAGACGAAGAGGCCCACTACCGAAGTCACCTACAGGTGGGAGAATCCTGTGAGCGGGGGAGGAGGGAAGGGAAAAGTGCGGAGACAGAGCCGGGCGGGCACAGGAGGCAGACCCAGCTCAGTGCTCCGAGCTCGCTGCATCCTGGAACTACCGCAGCTGCGGGAGAGGGAAGAACTCGGACTACTAGGGCTCCGCTTATGGCCCACAGGGCTGAGGGGATAGCATATAACACGGCTGAACCCAATGCTCACAGCAGAGACCTTGGAGAAAAGACTGAGGGAAGAAGGCTGAAAACGGTGGTTTAAGCCCTCACTGCCGAGCAGAGAACGGAGCCTTAGGCACTGAGACTAGTCGCCCCCTCCCTACCAACCCAGAACTCGACCGGCCCCCACCTGCCTGGTGCTAGAAGAAGAACAGTAGCAGTGTCAGATCAAAAGAACAGAACATTTGCTGTTCTGAGAAATGTGGACCGCAGACACAGATTCGCAGCCCAACTAGTTCCAGCAAAGGGGAGGAATGTGGAAGCAGGACCGGCTGTGGTGGTGGTCACAGCCATTGCTCTGGGCCACCTCTAACAACTCACCCCGCCCCTGACCCCACCTATCTGGGCAGATCCCTGCAGGAGTAAACAGAACTGCTGAAATATACGGGCTCTGAGTCAGGAGCTGGAAGAGCTTTGGAACTTCAAAAGCTCTCCGCATACCCACACGGATCCTGCACCCTGTGACCCAGGTGAACTATTAACAGAGGAGAAGCTGATCTCCCAGGGAATCCCCCTATTGTGTGAGAAGCTGGAATAATGCAGACAAAACATAGCACTACCCTGTGAGAGAGAAAAAAATGGCTGCAGTCGGAGAGAAAATAAAACATTCTACCAACAAGTACTGGAAAACAAAGAAAGAGCTCTTCCTATTAACCTGTTGCAGAAGCCACTCCTGTAGATGTCTAGGAAGAGAAATAATAAATAAGTAATTGCCACGAATAACCAAGGCAACAAGACAGCTCAGAAAGAAAGTGGAAAGTCTCCAGAAAAGGAACTTAAAGATATGGAAATATGTGACTTAAATGACAGAGAATTCAAGACTGCAGTTCTGAAAAAACTCAACGAGATGCAAGAAAACACAGAAACGCAGTTTAATAAAACTCAGAAACACAATCAAGGAACAACATGAGCATTTTATGAAAGAGATTGAAATTTTAAAAAAGAACCAAATAGAATTTCTAGAGATTAAGAACTCAATAGAAGAAATTAAGAATGAAATAACCAGCTTAGATAGTAGAGTTGACCAGATGGAGGAAAAAATCAGTGACATCGAAGATAGAAACCTGAAAATTACACAGATGGAAGAAGAAAGAGACTTGAGACTTCAAAGAAATGAAAGAACTCTACAAGAACTACCTGACTCCATCAGAAAGAGCAATATAAGAATAACGGGCATACCAGAAGGAGAAGAAAGAGAGAAGGGAACAGAGAATATATTCAAACAAATTGTCGATGAGAACTTCCCAAACTTGTGGACAGAACTGGATCCTTGAATCCAAGAAGCAAATAGAACACCTAATTACCTCAATCCCAACAGGCCTTCTCCAAGGCACATTGTATGGAAGCTGTCTAAAATCAACGACAAAGAAAGAATCCTCAAAGCAGCCAGGGAAAAGAAGACGGTAACTTACAAAGGAAAGCCCATTAGATTATCATCAGATTTTTCAGCAGAAACTCTACAAGCCAGGAGGGAGTGGAACCAAATATTCAAACTATTGAAAGAGAGAAATTATGAGCCAAGAATAATATATCCAGCAAAGATATCCTTTAGATATGAAGGAGGAATAAAGACCTTTCCAGACATACAGAAGCTGAGGGAATTTTCTAATACACGACCTGCACTACAAGAAATATTAAAGGAGGCTATTCGACCACCAACAGGGATAATTTGCGGCAACCAAAACATAAAATGGGGGGGAGTAAAGGCCTGAACCGGAATATGTGGATGGAGAAAGTAAGCGTGTTGAAGAAAATGGAATACTTTAAATATCAAACTTTCTTTTACATAAACTTAAGGGTAACCACTCAAAAAAAGTCCAGAACAGAAATATATACTGTAATAAAAGAAGAAACAGAGGGAAACATCATAGAATACCACCACACAGAAATAATAGACAACAACAAAAAGGCAAAGAGACAATGGAGACACAGCCTTACCAGAAAACTAAAGATAGAATGACAGGAAATCCTTACATATCAATAATCACCCTAAATGTAAATGGCCTGAACTCACCAATAAAAAGGCACAGAGTAGCAGATTGGATCAAAAAACTAAACCCAACCATATGCTGTCTCCAAGAGACACATCTCAGCTACAAGGACAAGCATAGACTCAAAGTGAAAGGGTGGAAATTGACACTCCAAGCAAATGGTACCCAGAGAAAATCAGGTGTAGCCATAATGATATCAGATGAAACAGGCTTCAGGGTGAAAAAGATAACAAGAGACAAAGATGGACATTTCATAATGGTAAAGGGGACTATACAACAATAAGACATAACAGTCATCAATATTTATGCCCCCAATCAGGGAGCACCGAAATATACCAAGCAACTACTAACAGAACTAAAGGGAGAAATTGACCAAAACACAATTATACTAGAGGACTTAAATACATCATTGACAGCTATGGATAGATCATCCAAACAGAAAATAAATAACGAAATAGCAGCCCTAAATGACACATTGGATGAAATGGACATAATTGACATATATAGAGCACTTCATCCTAAAACATCAGACTATACATTCTTTTCTAGTGTACATGGAACATTCATTCTCAAGGATAGACCATATATTGGGACATAAAATCAGCCTCAGCAAATTTAAGAAGATTGAAATTATACCAAGCATATTTTCTGATCACAAGGCTTTGACATTGGATATCAACTGCAAAAAGAAAGCAGGAAAAAACACAAATACATGGAGATTAAACAACATACTTTTAATGAACGACTGGGTCAAAGAAGAAGTTAGAGGAGAGATCAAAAGATACATAGAAAAAAATGACAATGAAAATACATCCTACCAAAATTTTTGGGATGCAGCGAAAGCAGTTTTAAGAGGGAAATTTATATCATTACAGGCCTATCTCAAGAAACAAGAAAAATCCCAAATAAATAACCTCATGTTACACCTTAAAGAACTAGAAAAAGAAGAACAAGTGAAACCCAAGGTCAGCAGAAGAAAGGAAATAACAAAAATCAGAGCAGAACTAAATGAAATAGAGAACAAAAAGACAATAGAAAATATTAATGTGACAAAGAGCTGGTTCTTTGAAAAGATTAACAAAATTGACAAACCCTTGGCTAGACTCACTAAGATAAAAAGAGAGAAGACACTAATTAACAAAATCAGAAACGAAAAAGGGGAAGTTATCACGGACACCACAGAAATACAAAGGATCATCCAAGAATACTATGAAGAATACTATGCCACCAAATTCAATAACCTAGAAGAAATGGACAAGTTCTTAGAAACATATAGCCTTCCAAGGCTGAACCATGAAGAACTGGAAAATCTAAACAGACTGATTACCAGTGACAAAATTGAATCAGTCATCCAAAACCATCCAAAATAAAATAGGTATAGAAGGAAAATACCTTAACATAATAAAGGCCATATATGACAAGCCCTCAGCCAATCTCATAATTAATGGTGAAAAACTGAAGCCCTTTGCTCTACATTCAGGAACACGACAGGGCTGTTCCCTATCACCTCTGCTTTTCAACATAATGTTGGAAGTCCTTGCCAGAGCAATCAGGCAAGAGGAAGAAATAAAAGGCATCCAAATTGGGAATGAAGAAGTTAAATTATCATTCTTTGCAGATGACATGATGCTATATATAGAAAACCCTAAAGACTCCACCAAAAAGCTATTAGAAACAATCAACGAATACAGTAAAGTTGCTGGCTACAAAATCAACGTACAAAAGTCCATTGCATTCCTATATACCAACAATGAAATCTCAGAAAAAGAAATACAAAAAACAATTCCTTTTGCAATTGCAGCAAAAAGAATAAAATACCTAGGAATAAACTTAACCAAGGATGAAAAGGACCTATATGATGAGAACTATAAGACATTTTTGAAAGAAATTGAAGAAGATACAAAGAAATGGAAAGACACTCCGTGCTCATGGATTGCAAGAATCAACATAGTTAAAATGACCATATTACCCAAAGCAATATACAGATTTAATGCAATCCCCATCAAAATCCCAATGGCATCTTTTAAAGAAATAGAACAAAAAATCATCAGATTTCTTTGGAACCACAAAAGACCCCGAATAGCCAAAGCAATCTTAAGAAAAAAGAACAATACTGGAGGTATCACACTCCCTGACTTTAGCTTGTACTACAGGGCTACAATAATGAAAACAGCATGGTTATTAGCAGAAAAACAGACACATAGACCAATGGAATAGAACAGAGAACCCAGAAATAAAACCACATAAATATGGACAGATAATTTTTGACAAAGAAGCTAAAAACATACAATGGAGAAAAGACAGCCTCTTCAATAAGTGGTGCTGGGAGAATTGGATAGCCACGTGCAAAAGAATGAAACTGGACTGCTATCTGTCACCATGAACCAAAATTAATTCAAAATGGATCAAAGACTTAAGCATAAGACCTGACAATAAACTGCATAGAAGAGAACATAGGTATTAAACTTATGGACCTTGGGTTCAAAGAGCATTTTATGAATTTGACTCCAAAGGCAATGGAAGTAAAAGCTGAAATAAACGAATGGGACTATATGAAACTTAAAAGCTTCTGCACAGCAAAAGAAACCATCGACAAAATAAAGAGGCCACCCACTGAATGGTAGAAGATTTTTGCAAACAGTGCCTCCGATAAGGGGCTAATATCCAAAATACACAAGGAACTCATGAAACTCAACAACAAAAAAACAAACAACCCAATTGAAAAATGGGCAGAGGACCTGAAGAGACATTTCTCCAAAGAGGTCACACAAATAGCAAATAGACATATGAAAAAATGCTCAACATCACTAATCATCAGAGAAATGCAAATCAAAACCACAATGAGATATCACCTCACCCCAGTCAGAATGGCTATCATCAACGAGACAAATAGTAACTAGTGTTGGAGAGGCTGTGGAGAAAAAGGAACCCTCATACACTGTTGGTGGGAATGCAGACTGGTGCAGCCGCTATGGAAGGCAGTGTGGAGGTTCCTCAAAAAATTACGAACAGAATTACCATATGACCCAGCCATCCCTCTCCTGGGTATCTACCCAAAAAATCTGAAAACATTTAGAGATAAAGACACGTGTGCTCCGATGTTCATTGCAGCTTTGTTTACAGTGGCCAAGACATGGAAACAACCAAAATGTCCTTCGATAGATGAATGGATAAAGAAGTTGTGGTATATATATGCAATGGAATACTATTCGGCAGTAAGAAAAGATGATATAGGAACATTGTGACAACATGAATGGATCTTGAGAGTATAATGCTAAGCGAAATAAGTCAGACAGAAAAAGCAGAGAACCATATGATTTCACTGATATGTGGTATATAAACCAAAAACAACAAAAGAACAAGACAAACAAACGAGAAACAAAAACTGTTAGACACAGACAATAGTTTAGTGGTTACCAGAGGGTAAGGGTGGTTGGGGGTGGGAGATGAGGGTAAAGGGGATCAAATATGTGGTGATGGAAGGAGTACTGACTCTGGGTGGTGAACACACAATGGGATTTATTGATGATATAATACAGAATTGTACACCTGAAATCTATGTAATTTCACTAACAATTGTCTCCCCGATAAATTAAAAAAAAAAAAAAAAAGAATGGAATTCATAATAATAGTTAATAAAAATTCATGAGGAAGATCGGGTCAAGATGACTGAGTAGGGAAATGCTGTGCTTACCTCCTCTCATGACCATATCAAAATTACAACTAAACTACAGAATAAGCAACATCACTTGAAATCTAGCTGAACTGAAGTCCTACAACTAAGGACATACAGAAGAAGGCACCTGAGGCTGTTAGGAGTGGTGGATATATGGAACTGGCTAGACCCAAACCCACGGGTGACCATTAAAAATTGGGAGGGAGTGGAGGTCCCCTCAGAGGAGTGAGGGGTCCTGGCTCCACACTAGGCTCCCCAGCCCAGAGTTTCAATGCCAGGGAAAGAAGTCCCTATAACTTCTGATTATGGAAATCATCAGAGATTGTGGCTGAGTGAGACTAGGGCAGCTGCAGTCCCAGGTGCTCCACTGAAAGGGACCAGGCACAGACTTACTTGCTGACACACTCACTGTGAGCCCCAGTACTGGGGCAGCAGCTCCAAAGGTGCCTGGGACATACAGGGAGGAACTGAATTTTCTAGCTTTAGGGCATGGGCTGAAGGGGCAGCTTTTTCCCTAACTGAGGAGCTGGCAGAAGTCATTGTTTCTATGTTGTCATACCTTTCTCAGCATGCAGATGCAGGTGACCACCATATCTAAGTCTTCAGGCTTTTCCATATAAATGGCTTGTCTTGGCTCATGCTGCGGACTTTCCTAAAATCTCTCAAAGGCTCACAAAACCCAAACAAGTATCATCTGGCTTCGGTGTATCTTGTATGTCTGGCTGAGCAGCCCTACGCCCGGAACTACTGAAACTCTGGGCTGGGGACCCTTGGTTCGTGGCTTGGCCTCTTGAGGCCCCTCGAAGCCCAGCTTGAACAGTGGACATCTATGGGTTGCTTTGTGTCTCATGCCAGGTGGCCCTGGTCAGGACACAGGCTATAGCTGAACTTGGCCTGAGGTGGGGTCCCTCCCAGGAGGCCCTAGGGCTGGCCTGCCATGTGGCCAACTTCAGACCAAGCTGAAAGATCATCTGGCCACCTATAGGGATAACACACCCACAGGACACACTGGGCAGGCACCAGAGCCCTGCTAATGCAAATCCTGCTCTGTAGGGTCAGCCCCTGTACAACAGCTCCCCATTGTAATCATGGCCAGTCCTCATAACCAATCAGCCTGAGGGTCAATCCCTCCTACTGACATGCAAACAGCAACCAAGGCTCAACTACATTAGGAGGGCACACACAACTCACACAAGGGACACACCAGGAGCACCTGGCTCAGGTCGCCAGGAAGACTGTGCCACTGAGCCCCACAGCACACCTACTACTCTACTAAGACCGGGAGACATAGCAGCCCTACCTCATAGAAACAAACACAGGGAGATAGCCAGAATGGGGAGACAAACAAACATGTCCCAAATAAAAGACCAGAACAAATCTCTTAAACAAAATAGAGAAAAGCAATCTACCAGATGCAGAGTTCAAAACACTGGTTATAAGGATGCTCAGTGATCTCAGGGAGAATTTCAACAAAGACATACGAAACATAAAAATGGAAATAGAAAAGTTAAAAAAGAACCAGTCAGAAATAAAGACTACAATAAATGAAATGAAGACTATATTAGAGGAAATCAACAGTAAATTAGAGGAAGCAGAGGAACGAATCAGATGTTTAAAAGATAATGTAGCAGAACACACCCAAACAGAACAGCAAAGAGAAAAAACATCCAAAAAAAGAGTATAGTTTAAGGGGCCTCTGGGACAACATCAAGCATACCAACATTCACCGTATAGGGGTAACAGAAGGAGAAAAGAGAGAGCAAGAAATTGAAAGCCTGTTTGAAGAAATAATGACTTCTCTAACCTGCAAAGGAAATACATTTACAAATAAACCTGCAAAGGAAATAAATAAATAGAGCACAGAAAGTACCAAACAAGATGAACCCAAAAAGGCTCACACCAAGACTCATCCTAATTAAAATGCCAAAGGTTAAAGAGAGATTCTTAAAAGCAGAAAGAGAAAAGAAATTGCATACCTACAAGAGAGCTTCCAGAAGACTATCAGCTGATTTCTCAACAGAAACTTTGCAGGCCAGAAGGGAGTGGCGGGAAATATACAAAGTGATGCAAAGCAAGGACCTACAACCAAGATTACTCTACCCAGAAAAGCTATCATTTAGAATTGAAGAACAGATACAGAGCTTCCCAGACAAGAAAAAGCTAAAAGAGTTCATCAACACCAAACCAGAATTACAAGGAATCTTAGAGGGACTTCTTTAAGGTGAAAAAAAAAAAAAAAATCAAAAATATGAATAATAAAATGGCAATAACTACATATCTAGGAACTATTACTTTAAATGTGAATGGATTAAATGCTCCAGTCAAAAGACATAAGAAGGCTGAATGGATAAGAAAACAATACCCTGACATATGCTGCCTACAAGAGACTCACTTCAGATCAAAAGACACACAGACTGAAAATAAAGGAATGGAAAAAGATATTTCATGCAAATGGAAACAAAAAAGGAAGAAAAAAAAACAACAAGAGACAAAGATGGACCCAGTAATCCCACTTCTGGGTATGCATCCAAAGAAATGCAAAATGCTACTTCAAGAGAATGTATGCATCCATATGTTCATTGAAGTATTGTATATAATGGCCAACATGTGGAGGCAGCCTGGGTGTCCATCAATGGATGAATGGATAAAGTGGAGGTGGTACATGCAAGCTCTGACAATTAAGTTGGCCAATTTATCCTAGAAAAAGTGCTACGTACCTCATTGCTGAATATCACTACAGTCACCTTCAAAGTACTCCCCTTGGGAAGCTATGCACCTTCCCCAGCGTCTAATGCACCCTTCAAAGCAATTTTGGAACTCTTTTTCTGGAACAGTCATCAGGGTTGTCATCATATTACCCTTGATGTCCTGAATGTCATCAAAATGTCTTCTCTTCAACATTTCCTTTATCTTCAGGTAAAGAAAGAAGTCACTGAGGGTCAGATCAGGTGAGTGGGGAGCATGTTCCAATACAGTTATTTGTTTGCTGGCCAAAAACTCCCTCACAGACAGTGCCTGTGAGCTGGTACATTGTCATGATGCAAGAGCCATGACTTGTTGGTGAAAAGTTCAGGTCATTTTGTCTAACTTTTTCACACAGCCTTTTCAGCACTTCCAAATAGTAAACTTGGTTAACTGTTTGTCCATTTGATACAAATTCATAATGAATAATCCCTCTGATATCAAAAATGGCTGGCAACATCATTTTGACTCTTGATTTGGACTAACAGAACTTTTTTGGTCATGAAGAATTGGCTGACTTCCATTGTGCCCTTTGAGGCTTTGTTTCAGGGTCATATTGGTACACCCATGTTTCACCACCAGTTATAACATGGCCCAAAACATCATCTTGCCTCTCCAAAAGGTCTTGGCAAACTTCTACACTCTTTTGCTTTTGTTCATTGGTGAACTCCTTCGGAACCATTTTTGCACATTCCTTCTTCATGCCAAGATTTTCAGTTAAGATTTTCCTAAGTGTTTCTCCATCAATGTTTACTTGCTCTTCTATGCTTCTCACAGTCAGCCGATGATTTTGACACACAATTCAATGAATTTTTGCAATGTTTTCATCAGTTCTGCTCATTACTGGCAGATCTGACCTTTCTTCATCAGTGACGTGTTCTCTCCCCTCAGAAAAATGGTTAATCCATTTGTACACTGCCATTTTCTTCATGGCATTATCCCCATAGACTGGGACTAAGATATCCCTTATTTCTTTGCCACTCCTGTCAAGTTTAACAAGAAATGTAATGTTTGTTTGTTGCTCTAATTCAAGCTCAAACAGTCTTGCAATGGCACACAAAAACACGCAACAACAATAATGAACGCCACTCAGTAAGACACTGCCACTCTTTGACATGATGAGCACAGCTGTGAGACACTGTTAAGTTTATGAAACCTTACTGAGCTATTTGTACAGTGCTGCCATAGTAAGTGCACGATGGTAAGTTTGCAGACTTGTCAGACCTCATATATACAATGCAATATTGCTCAGCCTGGGAAGGGAATGGGTTCTTGCCATCAGTGGCCATAGATGATGAACCATGGATGAACCTGGAGGGTATTGCGCTGAGGGAAGACAGCAAAAGACAGATGCAATGTGATTTCACTTATGCCAGTGAATAGCAGACTCCAGTAGTGGGATCTAAACAACAAAATACGTGGGATCTAAACAACAAAATACACAAACAAAACAGAAACAGACTCATAGATACAGACAACATTTTGACGTTGCCAGATAGGAGGGGTTTGAGAATGGGTGAAAAAGAGGTAGGGATTAAGAAGTACGAAGTGGTTGTTACAAAGTAGCCATGGGGATGTAGGTTATAGTATAAGGAATATAGTCGATAATATTGTAATTACTATGTATGGTGTCAGATGGGTACTAGATTATTGGGGTGATAGATAGGAAGGGGGTAGAGGGGCGGGGTATAAAAAGGTGACGGCATTAAGATGTACAAATTGGTAGTTACAAAATAGTCATGGGAATGTACGGTATAGCATAGAGAATATAGTTAATAATATGGTAGTAACTGTATAGTGCCAGGTAGGTACTAGATTAGTCAGGGGGATCACTTCTTAAATTATATAAATGTCGAATCACTATACTGTACACCTAAAATTCATATAAATTAATATTGACTGTCAACTATAATTGATAAATTTAAAAGGGGGGGAAGGTGAAGGGAAATAAGAGGTTCAAATTTCCAGGTATAAAACAAATTATATTGGGATGTAATGTACATCATAAGGACTATAGTCAATAATATTGTGATAGCATGATTCAGTGTCAGATGGTTGCTGGACTTATCTTGGTGGTCACTTCTTTAGGTACATAAATGTTGAATAACTATTGTGTACACTTGAAACTAATATAATATTGTATGCTAGCTATATTTTAATAAAAATCTTTAAAAATGTATATAGGAGGAAACACAAAATTTTAAAATATATGATTATAAATAGCAAAACAAAACAAAATAGTCTTGTGGATATAAAGTATAGCATAAGGAATATAGTTAGTAATACTGTAATAACTATGTACGGTGTCAGATGGGTACTAGAGTTCTTGGTGTAATCACTTCGTAAGTTACATAAATGTCTAATTACTATGTTGAACACTTGAAACTAATATAATGTCGCATGTCAACTGTAGTTGAAAAATTAAAAATGATTAAGAAAAAGAATTCATAAGTCATTGGCCTGTTAATAGTAATAATTTTAAAAGTTCAACAGTATTGAGACTTACTATGAGAAACCACTAGCTAAGACTTTATATGCATTCTCTCAATAACACTGTAAGGTTAGATATCATTATACCGTTAGATACCCATTTTACAGTGAGGAGACTGAGGCACAGAAAGGCTATTTGCCCAAGATCCTACAGCAGGAAGTGGCAGAGTAAGTTTGAAATGCTCCGTGGAGCCAGATCACCGTGCTGTGCTGTCTCCACTTTAGGATCCCTAATGCCTGTCACCTGGGCTGCGGCTTTAGTTCAAGTGAGTCCTCCTCCTTCTGTGGCAAGTCACACTAGAGAAGAGAGCTGAGGTTGGGGAAGTTCCCATACACCTCCAAGTGATACACAGGTGTTATTTCTATTAGCACAAATCCTCCTGAAATCATTCTGGTATATAAAATCAACCTGCATGTTCTTAATTTAAAAATATAGAAAACATTCTTCCAAATTGTTTGAATTAACACTAGTATTAATGAAGCCAAGTCTGTATAACCAGCCCCCTAGAAAGACTGCTGCATCCTTATGTCCAAGGGCTTTGTAATCATTACTCTACAAACCAAAAGGAGATCATACCTTTTCTCCAAACAGCACACCAAGCAAAATTTGAGATGTTGGTCAGGAGGCAAGTGATCCAGAGAAACCCCTCTCTGCTTCCCTCTCTTCGGAAAGCACTTGGCTGTTCTCAGGTGCCCTAAAACTCATTACTCTCCTTCCAGTGAATAGCAGACTTCAGTAGTTTTAAAAAAAAAAAAAAAAAGCTGCCGACCCCTGTCCTTAATGAGCACTCTGGACACTTCTAGAAAGTGGTAGAAACACACTGAGATGTCTGCATATTTGCTCATGCCAGGGAAGAAAAGAACTGTGACTCAAGGGACTGGGTAGGTGAAGGAAGCTTCAAGCGTGTTTATGGACTGAGGGAATCGGCAGAGTGGAGGCAATAGGCAGAGTGGAGGCAATAGAAAACATAAGAACAGAGAAGGCAATTAATAGAAAAAGGGATGGGGATAGATGAAAGATTTGTTCCAGTACTTAAGAGAAAAAATTTACGTGGAGGCTTGGGGAGTGTAAACCAAACAGTATTTCTTTATTAGAGACAAGAAAGAAAATGAGTGGAGGTGAGATGTTTTTAGATAGAAAGGAAGATATTTGTGTCACATGGCCTCAATTTTCTCAGAAAAGGAATGAGAGGGTTGAGGTTTGGATAAAGAAAGCTTGAGGAGAGTAAAAATCGTTTAGCACAAAAAGTCAAGTAGAAAAGTTTAAAAGGATCGCCAAGTAGAAGTGACAGCTGAATGAAGCTCAAAGGGAATAATCTATAGTCCAGAGCAGAGGAAACCATTGCTACCAAGCCGGATCAGACCCTCTGACAATCATCTTCTGACTTGATTCCCAAACCTCAACCTTGCCTCCTGTGATTTGTCTAGGCTCCAGACCTTCCTTCAGTCATTTCAACAGCTACCTTTGGCCTGCAAGACAATCTAAGGTCCTCTGCATGACACACAGGCCTTTCCCCATGTGACCCCACTTACCTCTCCAGAATCCTTTTTTACCTTCTGCCGTAATGAACTACTTTTAGTTCCCCCACCCCCAATCCCAGGCCCTTTCATTCCTTCTGGGTCTTGGATCACACAGAACCCCTGAAATTTTATTTTCCCTTTAAACCCTAGAGAGCAAACATTCATTTTTTAGAAAGGTTACCTCCTCCAAAAAGCCTCCTGGTATCACTTGAGGTAAAACGAATCACTCAGTTTCTCCTTTTGCCAACCTATCTATGCCCTGTATATGCTCCTATTTCATCAATTCTAAGATTTAGTTTTTCACATTGCAAAAATCTCTGAAATGAGGTTTTATCTCATAGTCGAAGGAGTGTCATAATTTAAAATTGGCAGGATTTTTTATTTCTTAGTGGTACAAAGAAAGGTGCACCTTACACTTAGGAGCATTAGTGAAATGCAGGTTCATTTTTTAAAACTCTAAGGTAAGTGGAGCTGTACTTCACATCTGGAGACATTCTCGTTTCCCCTCTCCCCCCCACACACATTTGGCAATATTTGGCTGTATCAATTGGTGGTGTGTGTATGCTGCTGGCATCTAGTGGGTGGAGGTTAGGGGTGCTGCCACACATCCCATAATACAAAAGACAATTCCCCACAATAATTGTACAGTGCAAAAATGTCAACAGTGTGGAGATTGAGAAACCCTAGTGTGGAGTAACAATGTTTATTTGGGTGTATGATATGCCTTATTATGTTTGGTTTCTAAATCAGCCTTTTACAGTGTATAGTGCAATCTAATACAGAATTCTTTCCCCAAAACCTTGGCTTATAGAGCAAGAATAGCAATTCTTGAGGAGTGCTCTAAACTTTCTTCATCACCCCTCGCCCATTTCCTTCTGATAAAGTCTCAAGGGGAATGAATGAAGCCATGCTCCAGGTCAAAATTGGAAAGCCAGAAGGTCCCAAAGTGATTTATGACCTTAAACCAATTAGGTTAATTAATGGCAAGCCCAAGACTGGAACCTAGACCACCAGATTTCCACCATCCCTGGGAGGCAGCTGCTCTGTTTCCTGGCCAACTTGGTCAACACAGCTTGGTACCTTAAGAGGAAACTGTGCCCCACAAATATGAGCTGCGTGACTTAGCAGGAGGTTAGCCTTAGTATTCAGGCTTCAACACCTGCAACCCACCCCGCTCTCACCCCACTTTATGAGAATTTAGGTGGACTCCATAAGGTCCCTGAGCTCTGTGGGGAATTGTATTTATGCAAAAATAATTGTGATTCATAAATTTGAAAGAACTTTAAATGAATGTAGGTGATTTCGTCATTCAAAAGGCATCCCATAATATATAAGACATCCCATAGTATATAATTGTCGACTTAATATGTGTATTTAAGGCTCTGAAAGAAGGGTTATTAATTCGGAAGGGGGCATAGGGGGAGCTGTCCTCCATCTAGAATCTGCACCTGTGGAAAGGGCCCTCAGCTGGAGCAGGAAGCTGATTAATGTGAGAGAGGAAGGCGTTCCACAGGCCTTTGGCGAGGCCTCCGGGTGTCTGTGCTCCTCCCGCAGTCTGGGCCGCAGGTGCGCCCGGAGTTCCCAGCCCCAAGTGCGGAGTCCAGGGAGTGTCACCTCCCCCCTTCATTACGCAGGGGGCTGAATCTCGGTGGGCAGCTGCGCTTGGGATACTGCGGCCCCACCCCATCTCCATCCAGGCCCCCACAGCCCTGGCTTGCACGGGGATCCTGTGTCCTAGGGGGGAAACTGGAGCCAGACTCACCTTCAGGTGGATGGGGAAGGACCGCTCCTGCTGGAGGGGGCCCAGCAGCGTCTGCTCCACGCTGACCAGCTCCGAGGTCGAGTCCACCACGCGGGCCAGCGCACTACGCATCGCCATCCGGGCCAGGGTGCAGGGCCCGCGGCCCCGGGGGAAAGGCAGCAGCTCCGCGCCCCCCTCTGCGCCTCGCACCACCTCTACCTCGGGGGAGCTCGCCTGCGCCTCGGACCCCCCATTCCTGAACCCCCTGTCCCTGCCGCCCTCCTCGCGCCCAAGCCCGGGCCGGGCCCGCAGCGGGCCTGAGCGACGCACTGAGGCGGTAGACACATGATCCGGGTCTCGCGGGCTCCTGGGCGCGCCCGGACCGTCCCCCCAGCCCCACTCCTGCTGCAGCAGCTGCAGAGTCTGCAGAGCCACCATTTGGTGGCTGATGGAGGCAACTAGGGGAGCGGGGCTGGCCATCGCCTCCGCAGCCGGCTCTGGGCGCTCCGCTGGCAGGTGGAGGAACAAGTGAGGAAGGCGGGGGCGTTTGGGGTCGCCAGGGTCACACTTCCTAACCTGCGGCTCCTGATCCTCCTTGCCTTTCGACTTGTGGGGCCGGTCCCGCCCCTGGCCCGCAGTCTGTGACCCCCGCTGGCCCCTGCATTCGCTTAAAGTCTGAATCGCCTTGTTTTGACCCAAGGCTGCTTGAAGCGCTACTCGGCGTGCACTTGAAAATCGGCCAAATGCTGAGCTCTGGTTCTTCAACCCCTCCAAGGTTTTGCTAGGAAAAGGTGCCGCTTTGTGATGAATCCATTCGCAGTATTACCCCGCCCCCATCTCTTTGAAGGATTCTGCCAGTGACCATTCACGCCCTGGGGGATGAGAAGCGAGCATGTAAAAGACCCACCCCGGAGTGAAACTGTGAAGAACCAGAGAAAACCTCACAAAGGAAGACTGTACCTGATCCTCCTCCCTCCCTTTCTCAGCCCTAGGGGAATTTTCAGGAACTTCATGGAGTAGCCTTCAAGGCCTGGAGCTCCCCAAACAAAAGGTGACTTGTGTATCTCCGAGTTCTGCAGCTCTCTGCTTTGCCCCATGCCACAAGTGCTCGGAGAGCCTGACCGAGGAAGTAGCATCAGGGTACAGCCCATGAGGCCTGCTCCTGAAGTGACTGGGGAAGCATGGGCCCGGTACTGCCCAGATGAAGGACCTAAATGGTTTTGTGTGAAACTCCCAAAGGACTTCCGCAGCAGAGTTTGAAGCTAAATCCTTTTACCAGCCATGAACCCAGGGACAGCTGTACAAATAGTTGCCGGTTTTAATTAAACCTAACTTCACTACTTCCTTGACTTGGGAAAAGGGACTGACAAATTGTGCTTTGATAGATAGGAAACCATTGGTTTGTAATTCATTACACTTTTAAAAGGAAAGGACATTTGAGGGAATGGTAGAAAGGACACTGTCCCAGAACAGCATCGTTTCCATTTCCTTCCTGTGCAGGAAACCATTTAGATAACCTAACAACACTACTAAAGCAGGGGACAAGGGTGCAGGCCCATGACAGACAAGGGCACCCTAGCAGACCCGCAGGATGGGATTTCATTCTTTAGAAGGGAGAGTCCATCCTTCGTGCTGTGGGGTGAGATCTGGAGAGGCCCTTGCTTGCACGGGAAAGCTGGCCCAGTGACTTTTAGTCGAGAAAGGCTGTCAGGGGAAATATGGGCAGGAGTTTAGGGTCCTTCAAAGTTCTTTAACTCTGGGATAGTATGACTCCACATAATCCTCCCAACTCTCCAGTGACAGTTCCTTCTCTTTCTCAGTGTTTTCTTCGCCTATGAAAACAAATCTGAATGCCAAGGTAAAGAAAACCTTTCTTAAACAAAAACAAGTATGTTCACACTAATTATAAGTAAGTAAAAATGCATGTCTGTACATTGACAGAGAGGAAATTACTTTGGAGGGAAGTAAATAATTTAATGTTGATTAGATTCTTTTGCCATGAAGTTATTAAGTTCATTTAAAAAGTAGAGAAATTGTGTGTGTGTGTGTGTGTGTGTGTGTGTGTGTTTTATCCTCAAAGGTTGAAATACGTTAGGTTCAGCAAAGACTAACCAAGAATAGCAAAAACTAACCCCTAATTTTCACAGAGCATGTCAGATCTCCAGGGGTGCTCCTCTTTCCAGATATGCAGGAAATTCAGTTTCATGGGCGAACTCTTCTACTATCGAATGGCTGACTGCAAAACCTTCTTGACAGATGGAATTCCAGCCAACAGCAGAATTGAAAGCACTCATCACGGCCTGACCTGAGGCCCCAGAGTTCTAATTACCAGGCTGACTCTGAGAGCCATGAGACCAACTGAACTTAAGAGGTATGAGAGAAGGGGGCCAGAAAAATATGGGGCCTGTGGGATGGTACATGGAGCTTAAATAGCTGCCTGAGTTTTCCAGTATCCTTTAGATAGCACTGGGTTATCCAACAACTCAAGGCTTTCTCTGTCTTGGCCATGGACCACCCTTTCTTTTGCCATGACTTTTAAATAGCTGATTTTTCAAAGCTGGAGATAGGAGACCCTAACTGAGGAAAAGTATTCATAGGCTACCGAGATGAATCAATAGCGTAGCAGATCTACCTTTGATCTAAAACACCTCTCAAGTTATACATTCTGGGCTACCACTTACAATGCCCTACCTACTACACTGACAGTTTCAGGCCACTGTGTAATAAAAGGCTTATTCAAAAGAATGAAGCACTAGACACATGATACTTTTGCTTCACAGTATCAATTTCACTATTTCATGGAAACCATACCCTCATTTCCCAGGAGATATTTCTCCTCCTCCTCCAGGCTCAGTCCATGTAGTCAGATGGGATGAATCCTTCCCACTGCAGAAGTGGACTAGGGCATTGTGAATGGTCAGGAATGGACGCATGACCCAATTAGAGCCAATATGACAATATCATTTAGGATGATATCATTTAGGACAATATCATTTCAGCTGAATGTACTAAATAAGAGAAAACAATGGAGCTAGAAGAAAATGTAGGCTGAAAGATGAAACATTTAAAAAGGTAAACTCCCTTTTAACATAAAAACATAAAATAGTTTAATCAATAAGAGTAAGTTATTGTCTCAGATCACAAGTCCTAGGGTAGGATGGCTCCAGTGTTGATTAATCTGCTGGAGTGTCAGATCCCCAGGCGTGCCTATGGATGTGAAACTGAGAAGATATAAGTTCTGGAGCTTCTGCAGCCATCTTGTGAGTCTGAGGGAAAAGGCTGCCTATGAATGAGCCAACACTAAAGACAGAAAAGTCAAGAGATCTATAGAGAGAAACCAGTGACCTTATAATATCATCAGAGCCCCACATTTAGCTACAGAAGAAATGATAGACCCACCTCCTAGCTTTTCATTTATATAAGCCACTAAGATCTCTTTTTGCTTGAGCCACTTTGGGTTGAGTTTACTGCCTCTTGCAACAGAAAATCACAACTGAAGCAAACTGCTTGAGGTATGTAAGAGGCTAAAGTTTTAATGGAATGACCTGTGACCCAATAGCCCTCAGTCAAGACACTGCTAAAAGGTCCCTCCAACTGTTTCCAGCAATGCCTTTGTCATTCACCTAATCTTTCTACCATCTCAGCAATTGGTGGGAAATGTCTTTTGAGCAAGTCTGGTCATTGCTGACAATTGATGGGAACATTAGAAAAAAAGCCATGGAAACATTCATGACTCTGTGGGATGGAAAAGGGAAGAGGGTTGAAAACTCGGTGAAGTGAGAAGCAATTTTCTACTTGTTAATAGACCAAGTAGAGTGTTGTTAGATAAACAAGGATTCTGTTGCTTCTATTAACCTGAAGGTTCTTTTCTCACATAAACAAAAGATACAAACTCTTGTGTGAAATCATGAAGAAGCTGGGCCCAGTGAGAACAGAAAGGAGCTGGCAGAAGGTACAGCTCTATGGAACCTTCCTCAAAGGACTTGGCAGAGCCCAGATACATTTGAGCCCTCCTTATATACTTTGGCGCTTTTCTCCAAAAAGGATCCAAGAGAATTCCAGAAATGGAGCCGTTAACCTTCAACACACCCTCATGAAGTTCATAGGTGGGGGCAAAACAAAACATGTCCAAAGAGGCCAAAGAGTTATTATTGTTAAATGAAAATTATGATTGAGGAGAAACAGATGCTGAATAGATATACCAAGATATGAAAATGTTTTATAAAAGAGAAAACAATGGAACTAAGAAAAGATGGAGGCCCAACAAAGAAAGAGCAAAAAAGATCAAATTCCTCTTTTAAACATACAATTGTAACATCTGAATATGCCAAGTCATAAAAATGCACATGCAATTCTAACTTTGGCCTAAACATTTGATTTTGAGGGGAAAAAAAAGATGCAATCCTGCCACGAAACCTCTGAATTGCCAAAAATAATTGTTTACATAGGGCAATGTGTTTTCAGGACATCATATATGCACTGCCTGCCCAGACCCTATTAAGCTGGTGACACTAAGTGAAGCTTAGTAGAACTAAGTAGAAAAATAGGGAAGTCTAGTATAGGGAGGGAAAAGAGAAGTGAAAAATATTCAAAATGTTCAAGCCCACCTACCTGTGCCAATGTAATCTGATGTGCAACTCATCTCCTCAACACAAAATACCAGTTTACCTGGACATATAAATAATTTTACTGGATTGTGTCTCCCTAATAGGTTTATATCCAGGAGGAATTCTTGATGCTAGCAGAGAAAAAAATCAAAAGTCGATTTTAAAAGAGTAATTTTTCCTAATTCTTGTAGCTTTGGTAGATAATTTGTTTTTTAAGAGTGACAGAAAGGCCATGGATTGTCATGTTGCCTACATAATTTCAACAAGAAAATCTTGTTGGGTTCTCCCCTCCATTTGTGATTACAAAATGTAAACTATGAAGAATATCCTTTCCCTTTGAGGGAAATTCAAAAGCTGTTTGATTTCCTGAACCACTTCAATTACCTGTGTAGATATGGCTTGTAATATTGAAATGTGGGGAGGGGAGGAGGATCGTAATAGTAATAAAAATAGGAAAGGAATAAGTGTAGGAAGTGTTTTAATGCAACTGTATGCCAGGATCTTTAATCTTAGTGGAAAAAAAATAGGACCACGCTCATCACTTTCCATGATCATGATCACCCTGTATGTATTTCCAAGTTCTAGTAGGTACCCTTTCAGTGCGATAGAAATAAATGCTCAACTTGGATTGATATACTTAAAATTAAAACTAAAAAAAAAAATGTCTTCTTAGTCCCTTTCCTTACATTTATCCTCATTTCTTTAGACTTTTTTTTTCCTCTAAGGAATTTTCTACTATTGTTCCCCAATGTCTCTTCTGTTACGTTTTATGATCGAAAAGATATTGGGGTTTCATCCACCCTCTCATTTATTCCTCTCTCCCTTGAATATTTCCAGAGCTCCCTTTCCTGTGGTAACTGTAATGAAAAAAGAGGGCAGGGAGGACAAACTGGGGGGGGGGGGGGGGGTCACATGGTTCTTTTGTTTAGTTTTTGCTACAAGAACACTATTCCTATGCATCCACGAAGTCAAAACATCCGTACTAGGAGATTCAATAGGTATGTTGTCAGGCTCCAACTCCTCACCCCGGAGTGCAGCAAGGGAGAGCTAAACCAGTTTTGAGAACTGGATGAGTGCCTTCCCACGTTGGCTCTCTGCGCTAGGAAAATAAGAAAGGCCAACAGATCCGCTCGTTTTATTTGTTTGGTCATTTTCATCATCTTTATTTCAAAATATTATTGAGAATGGTCAGAAAAGTTGAAATAAGGTAAAACCCATTTTAAAAATAAAGATTTGTGAAACATAATTGAAAGAACCTTCTTTTTCCCCTTGGAGGAAAAAGATGGAAAATATTTAAATACTTATGTTTACATAAAAATATGGCATTGCATATTTTAGCATAAAGAATGCCTATTTTTTAATTTTCATCATCTGTTTCTCTTACAGTCCGCTGTTAATTAGCAAGTGGGGTTTTATAGACACTAATCTGACAATAAAACTCAAATGGTCCATACAAGTGATCAAATTTCAAGTATTTGTTCAAGAAAATCATATGGAAATTTTATTTGGTCTGTACTTACCATTTGAAAAATTGAAACCACATTCACTAGGATCTTTAATTGCTCTATTCAAATATCCAAGCTTCTCAGAACTTTAAATAGTAGCTTTGATGGACCATTCCTAGATAATTGTCGATAATTTGTTAAGAAAGCATTGAAGGAATTCTTAACATCGTATTCATTTTAGCTGAGAGTATAATCTAATACTTACTAGGTGAGTGTTAATTTTAACACACAATTCTATTTAACAATGGCTTTTTTTAAAAAATTTTAAGTAACTATTATTCCAAAGTCAGGGTAAAATATAAAGTATGTATGATGGGTAAAAAGTATACCTTGAAATCCATCTTATTCATCATAATTTATATTATAGTTCTAATTAAACCTTTTTAGCTCCCTTAACTTTCCATGCTAATATTTTAAATTCCTAAATTTAGCATTCATAGGAAAAGCAATGCAGTATAGAAGCTAACAGATTAGGCTCTTGTGGATGATAGAAACATCTGCCTAGAGAATCCAAGATAATCAACTGAAAAACTACAAGAACAAATGAGAGTTTACTTCATATACATATATATATATATATATATATATATATATATATATATATATATATATATATATATATATATATTCAATATACAAAAACTGATTAGCTTTCTTATGTACCGCAATAACTGGTTAGAAATGTCAGGGGAAAATTGTCCAATTAATAATAACATCAAACCTACAAAATAGCTGGAAATAAATTAACTATAAATATTTTCAAGACTTACAATAAAAACCATATGTAAAACAAAATTACTAAAAGCTATAAAAGAAGATGCAAATAAATGGAGAAAAATATTCCCTCTCTGATTGACCAGTCCAAATTTATAAAGCTCTCAATTTTCTCTAAATTAATCTAGAAACTCAATGAAATCCCAATTAAATGTCAATAAGATTCTTATGAAACTAAGAGAGCTCATTCTCAAGTTCATCTAGAAGAGAAAACATCAAAATAGCTAAGAAATTTTTGAAAAAACTACAATTAGGACAGGACGTTCTCTACCACATATCAAAATGTACTCTAAGCTATACCAATTTTAAAAGTGGGATTATGGTATTAAAATGGATAAACAGATCAATAGAGTCAAAAACAGGTACATATATATATTTTTTTTATTTGTTATTTATTTATATATAACATATATACTAGAAGTTGCTCGTGTGGAAAGAGCCTTCCCCTGGAACAGGAAGGCGATTTATGTGAGAGGAAAGTGGCCCACAGGCCTTTGGCAAGGCCTTTCCTGTGTCTCTATTCCACAATCAGGCAGCCCCAGGTGGGCCACAAGTTCCCAGCCTCAAATACCAAGTGTATATATGATTTTATTTTTGTCAAACCAGTGAAGAAAAAATTGGTGATATGACAATTGGCTCTCCATTTGGATAAAAACAAAATCTGATCTGTTCCAACTTCATACGCAAACATAAATAACAGATGGACTGAAGTGCTAAATGTAAAATATCAGGATTTTAAAAACATTGGGAGAAAATACTGTTGTGTATATTTTTAATCATTGAAAGAATGCATTTATAAACAAGACACAGTATATATACACCATAAAGAAAAAAGCTGGATACATTTATTACATGAAATATTAAAATTTTTAATTGTTAAAAGATGCCATAAGTAACATTTAAAAACAAGTGTACCCTGATAAAATATATTTGCAACATAAAAAACAGGCAAAGGATCAATATATAAGTATATAAAGAGCAACTATACATGTTTTAATGATAATAGATTTTGATTAAGTTAGGCAAAGGATATGAAGAAAATCAATGGTCCAATAAACATATAAAAAGATAGTCAGCCTCACTACTTACCAGGAAAATGCAAATGAAATCCACATTGAGATATGGCCTCCCTACTCCTCAACCCCTCATAGTGGCAGAAATAAAAGTTGATTAATATGTACTTGGCGAACAATGTAGGGAACTGGCAAGTTTCATACGCCATTGATTCATACTGAATCAGTCTTTTTCAGTATAATTTTTGTCCTACAGAAATAGTCATGTGCTCATATTTGTATGCACTATGTGTGTAATAAAAAAAAGAAAAACATGCTAATAACGGAATTGTCTGTCTGTAGGGGAATGGATAAATAAAATCATGGGATACCAAAAGAGTAAAAATTCCTGTTACAAAGAATGCTGATACCAAAAAAAACAAAAAAAAAGCAAAAAAAAGAAAGGTAGAACTATAGCTAGTAACATGGAAATAGCAAGATGCAAAGCAATGCACTCATCAGACAAATATTAATACTGATTGAGTATCTTAACTAGTCAGGCAGTGTTCTAGATGCTGGGACACAGATATAAGTAAAACATCAAATTCCTCCCTTAAGAAGCTTACATTCTAATCTAAGTTTTATAATAAACAAATAAATATAATCCATAATGGTAAATCCTGTTAAGAAAAATAAAGCATGTTGTGCCATTTTTTACTCTGTTCAGGTATAGGAGAAAAATCCAATTTGCTAAGGTTCAAATAAATAAGGATTTATTTATTTTGTGAACAGAAACTCAGGTATGGGGGGAAGCTAGGAGTAGATTTTAAAGGAATGAAGCACCTTTGAGCTTTCTGCTCTACTATCCTCAGGATGTGGCTTTCTTTCTCTTGGTTACAAGGTGGCTACTGCTCCTCTGTGCAATAGGTCAGCATTCCAGGCATAAATTAAGTAAGAAAAACTATATAACGCACTGAGCACACAAAGCAGTCACTGAATTTTATATATTTTTTTCTCATGAGTTTCCAGCTACACTCCTTATACTGGCTTCTTTCCATCAAATATACTTGTTATTTTCACAGCTTAAAAATTCCATTTTACCTCAGTCCACTTCATTTCCATCCTTCACTTCTGCAGCAAACTTCTTGAAAGACCTGCCTATTCTCCCTATGTTTACTTCATCACTTGTAAGTCCATTTTCACCCTGTGGTGATTTGCCCTCCAGCCTTCCTGCACTCCAGCAATGGAGCCCCAAGGTCCTGTCAGCCTCCTTGTTCTCAATTCAGTGGCCACTTGCCAGTGCCTTAACCTTTCCATTCTTGAAAAGCTCACAAATCAATCAACGTGATACACCATATACACAAACTAAAAAATAAAAATCATATGATCATATCAATAGATGCAGAAAAAGCGTTTTACAAAATCCATAATTTATTTATGATGAAAACTCTCAGCAAACTGGGAATAGAGGGAATATATTGCAACATAATAAAGGCCATATATGACCCACAGTTCACATTATACTCACAGGGGAAAAGCTCAAAGCTTTTTCTTTAAGATCAGGAACAGACAACAGTGTCCACTTTCACCACATTTATTCAACATCGTACTGGAAGTCCTAGCCATGGCAATCAGACAAAAAGAAATAAAAGGCATCCAAATTGGAAAGGAAAAAGTAAACCTCTCATTATTTGCAGATTACATGATCCTATATAGAGAGAACCTTAAATATTCCACCTGATAACATTAGAACTGATAAATGAATTCAGTAAAGTAGCCAAATACAAAATTAATGTTCAGAAATCAGTTGCATTTTTATACATCAATAATGAACTATCAGAAAGAGAAATTAAGAAAACAATCCCATTTACAATTGCATTAAAAAAAATACCTAGGAATAAATTTAACCGGGGAAGTAAAAGACCTGTTCTCAGAAAATTTTAAGACACTAAAGAGAGAAATTAAAGAAGATACAAATAAATTGAAGCATATACCATGCTCGTGGATAGGACAAATTAATATAGTTAAAATGTCCATGCTACCAAAAGCAATCTATAGAATCAATGCAATCCTTATCAAAATACCAATGACATTTTTCACAGAACTAGAACAAATAATCCTAAAATTTATATGAAACCATGAAAGACTCCAAGTAGCTACAGTAATCTTGAAAAAGAAGAATAAAGTTGGAGGTATCACACTACCTGATATCAAATTATAATACAAGGCCACAGTAATCAAAACAGCATGGCATAAAAACAGATACATACATCAATGCAACAGAATGGATTATTTGCCCAGAAATAAATCCGTGCATATATGGTCATTTAATCTATGACAAAGGAAACAAAAATATACATCGGGGTAAAGACAGTCTCTTCAATAAATGATACTCGAAAAACTGGACAGATACATGGAGAAAAATGAAACTAATCACTTTCTTATGCCATATACTTATGCCAAGAATAAACTCAAAATGGATTAAAGACTTAAATGTATGACCTGAAACCACAAAACTCCTAGAAGAAAAATAGGCAGTTAACTCTCAGAAATACCCTTAATAATATTTTTATTGATATATCTCCTCAGGAAAGAGAAACAAAAGAAAAAAATAAACAAATGGAACTACCTCAAACCGAAAAGGTTTTGCACAGCAAAGAAAACCATCAACAAAATTAAAAGATAACTACTGAATGGGAGAAGATATTCATCAATGATACATCCGATAAGAGGTTAATATGCAGAATCTATTTAAAAAAAAAAATTCGTACAACTCAACGCCAGAAAAAAACAATTCAATTAACAAATGGGCAGAGGACCTGGGTAGGCATTTCTCCAAAGAGGACATACAGATGGCCAATAGACATATGTTAAGATGCTCAACGTCACTAATCATCAGAGAAATGCAAATAAGAACTACATGAAATATCACCCCACAGCTATCAGATTTGCCATCGTCAGTAAATCAACAAACAACAAGTGTTGGCGAGAATGTGGAGAAAAGGGAACCCTCATGCACTGTTGGTAGGACTGCAAATTGGTGCAGCCACTATGGAAAACAGCATGGAGTTTCCTGAAAATTAAAAATAGAACTACCTTATGACCCAGCAATTCCACTCCCGGGTATTTACCCAAAGAAATCCAAAACACTAATTTGAAAAGATATATACACTCCTATGTTCACTGCAGCGGTATTTACAATAGCCAAGATATGGAAACAACTGACATGTCCACCAATAGATGATTGGATAAAGAAATTGTGGTACATATATACAATAAAATACTCCTCTGCCACAAAAAAAGAATAAAATCTTACCATTTGCAACAATATGGATAGAGCTAGAGGGTTTTATGCTAAGTAAAATAAATCAGACTGAGAAAGACAAGTACCATATGATCTCACTTCTATGTGGAATCTAAAGAACAAAATAAACAAAAAGAGCAGATACAGACCCATAGATACAGAAAACAAACAGATGGTTACTAGATGGGAGGGGTTTGAGGGGCAGAGTTAGAAAGGTAAAGGGATTAAAAAGTACACATTGGTAGTTACAAAAGAGTCATTGGGTATAAAATATAGTACGGGAAATATAGTCAATAATACTGTAAAAATTATGTATAATGTCAGATAGAATTATCGGGGGGGTCACTTCATAAATTATATAAATGTCTAACTGCTACACTGTACACCTGAAACTAATATAAAATAATATTGAATCTCTACTATAATTTAAAAAATAGTTACAGGGATATATAGTATAGGCAATATAGTCAATAATAGTCTAATAACTACCTATGTACAGTCTCACATGGGTAATAGTCTTACAGGGTTATTACTTTGTGAGGTCTATAAATGTCTAATTACTATGTTGTTTTGTACACCTGAAACTAATAATGAAAAAAAGAATGTCATTTAGAGAAGATGAGCTGAATACAAATAAACTTTCTTTGGTGTATTAAAAGCCACTGTTGCAGACTTACTCTAACACAGATTCCCTTGTGGGAATGTGTGTGTTTGGAGACATTTTAGGGCATTAGGTGATGATTTACAAATATTGTAGAAGCATCTACTATGCATTTCAGGTGCCAGTAAAAATAATAGCTGTGGAGACTTTTAACATCCCTAGTAACGTTGAAAGCACCACAGGGATATGGCACAGATTTCAATCTCAAGGATGTTAATATTGCATTTTGGTTCTGTAGGGATATGAGGTGCTTTCAGTTATGAAATTTCAGCTCCAGCCTAAAAATTTAGTGTGTTTGTAGTTTCAAAGACATGGCTAAATAATTTATCCAAGTTAGGATTTGGGGCATTAGATGGCTTAAAGAGGTACCAATCAGATAAAAGTAATATTCAATGCTAAGGAAAGACATAAGTGTACTTGGCAGAGTGGGGTAGGATTGAAAAAATTTACTGAACTCTAAGCCATCCTCATCTCTAAGGTGTAATAAGGAAAATAGCTTATATGCAAGGATACCTGCTGCAAGAAATCTCCCTCACCCCTCGTTGCTTAGGAGCAGCCCTAGGAAATAGTAAGATAAGAGAAGCCACGGAGAAGCAATTGATTTTGGCACAAAGGAGCCCCGCCTTTTGATAGCAAGGGTGTTTTTCATATACAAACACAGGAATGAGTAGCTATATGCCTGCTACATGTATTTTTGTCAGTATATTATATAAATGCCAAATTACTGATTTGTTTAAGGGCTGGCATTTGGTAATTTGTTTTGTGAATCTTAATTTGTTTAGCATCATCTACATTGCCTCCAGTGCCCTGAATGCCTACTCTCAAGTCCTGAGATCCAGTTGTGTCCCTGCAATTCACCAGGTGTGAGATCTTAGCCAGGTAATTAACTCATTGGTCTTTACCTTCCCCATTTGCAGCAGTTAAATTGGTAAGCTCCAATATCCCTGCTGGTTCTGACTTACATTTTTTTCATGTATTTAATATTTTATTCATTCACTCAATAACCACTTACTGAATGTCTACTATGTGATAGGCATTGTTCTGTGGACACAGCAGTGGGCAAAAACAGGCCAGGTCTATGCTCTCTTAGAACTTATATTCTGTGAATCTGCTCCTTTACTATTAATGAAATATAAATTGTAAGTGGTAAGAATGCAAATTTTATGATGCCCTCATTGATTATGACACATTTCTGCATTTTTCTGAATCTAAAAGTAATACATTAATCAATAATACCCTGGTTCAGTGAGGGTGTGGAAAAGTGAATGAGCAGTCTCTTTTCCTGTAGGTAGGATGTAAATTAGATCAACCATTTTGGAGGATAAATTCGAAATGCACATATATTTTGATCCAGGATGTTTCCTCTGTGGAATATTTCTTATGGAAATAATCACATATGTTCACAAAAACCAAATGTATCACTAATAATATCAGTGTTTGTTGTAAAAACACACATTTGGAGATCCTCTAATTATCCCTATTTAGATGGATGGATAAATAAATTATAGTATATTATATTAAGAAATACACTGAAACCATTAAAAAATGATATAAATGCTGACATGGAAAAATAACCAAGGCATACTTTAATAAAAACTCACAGAACTTGTACACAATAATTACAGTTCTATTTTTTAAACTATAGAAGAAGATACCAATTGCTACTTCTGGTAATGGCACAAGAGTGAACTGGTCACATGAACCCTCCCTTCAAATAAAAATTATACAAACTGGATAAAATAAAACAAAAATATTTTAAGAGAGTGGAACGTACAAAAGTAGACTGAAACTACAGGAGAGTTCAGCTAAAATTTTCAGTTAGAAAGGGTAAGAATTATGAGGTTGTGACTTTCTGAGCCAAGTGCACTGCCCAATCCTAGTATCAATGACTACAGAAAATTGTAGAAGAAAACCACATTGTTATTAGCTAAAGGTGCCAGAGATAAGAGTTGAGGAGTGGAAAAGCAGCTGGAAATTTATCAGGGAAATCTGGCAGTGAGAGAGCAAGAGAAATATTGAAACAGAAATTCTGAACATAAACTCTTCCCAAATCCTTGACTAACAGCTAAAATCCACAGATATTGGAGAAGACCTTAGGGATCCAACAAACAAGCATGGAGAAGGAAATCTACTCTTGAAAAAAATAAAATTACATGAGGTCATACCTATGGGTTTGTTTCTTTTAAATATAAATATATTTAAAAATATATTTAAATATATAAATGTGCTTAGTTAAAAAGCAAACTCTCTCTCTAGATGATAGATAGATGATAGATAGATAGATAGATAGATAGATAGATAGATAGATAGATAGATAGATAGAGTTTGTTTTTTAACTAAGCACATTCCTCAAACATGCAAAACCTTGGCTGGAAAAAGTGAAGGAAGCCTTATGCATCTGAAGTACACAGAACAGAATCTGTAGATGGCACAGTAGCTGGCTGTGAGATCCCTAGAAACAAGGAAACCGCTGAGAGGGTAAGCCATATCCACGTACAAAGAGCTGGCTGATTGACAAATAATGCAGACACAACAGAGGCAAGGTTAAAAGGCAGTAGTTAGAAACCGTAAGAATATAACAAGATATCAGCTGCTGCATTATAGGAGGAAAGTTTGCAGTTTGAATTTACACAAGTTAACTGTCTGGAATAAAGAGCAGTAATCCTTAGACGAATGTAACAGAATCCTGAGTAACTACAATGTATTAAATGAGATATCCAGTCTCAAAACAGAAAATAATTAACATGCATAGAAATAGAAAAGTGTAACCCTTACTAAGAAATAAAAGCAGTCAATAGAAGTTGACCCCAACTGGGCCCAGGTTTTGGACTTAATAGACAAAGACTACAAAGTGGAAATTATAAATAGATTTACATTTTTAAAGAAAAAATATGGCATTAATGAATAATAGCATAGAGTATCTCTACATAGAAAAAAATTCTAAAAAATAAAATTTGCAGAAGTGGAAAGTATAAGAACTGAAATAAAATTTCACTATAGAGGCTCAATAACATTGGAAATTGCAGAAAATATAGAGCTTATCCAAGCCAATACAAGCAGAAAAAATACTGACAAAAAATGAATAGAATCTCAGAGACATGTGTGACAATATTAACCAGTACAACATCTGTGTAATTAGAATTTTAGGAGGAGAGGAGAAATAACAACAATAATTTTAAAAAAATTTTTTTTTGAGGAACTGACATCTGAGAACTTCCCAGATTGGACAGAAAACATGAATCCATAGATCCAAGAAGCTCATCTAGTCATAAGAGGATGAACTCAAGTAAAACCACTCCTAAATATATCAGAGTCAAACAGCTGAAAGATGAAGAGGAGGCGGAACTGTTGAAAACAGGAAAAGAAAACCCACAAGTTACATACAGGGAGACAATAAAAAGGTAACATAACAACCAAAATATTGAAGCCAGAAGACTTTGGAGTGCTGAGGGGGGAAAATGTCAATTAACAATTCTATACCCAGTGAAATTATTCTTCAAAAAAGAAGACAAAACAAAGATAATTTTTCGATAAGCAATAAAACAGTGTGTTGCAAATAGGCCTGCATTACAGTAAATTCAAAAACAAACAACAAAAACAAAAACAAAAAAACAATTTTTGGCTGAAGGGAAATAACATCAGATAGCAATTAAAATATATAGAAAAAAAATGAAGAGCACCAGAAATGGAAATATGTGGGCAAATAAAAATTACTATGTATTTTTTTCATTTCATTAAAAGACTTAAAGCTGGTTAAAGAAAATAATGATAATAAGTAGATGGGTTAAAACATATAAAGATCTCATGTATGTGACTAAAATAACTCAAAGGAGAGACAGAAAATGGAAATATATTGTTTTGAGATTCCTATATTTTACCTAAAGTCAGTCAATACTAACTCTAAGTAGTCAGAGTTATGTTAAATATTGTAATATATGAATAAAAAATAAAAATAAAGCAAGGAATTATAGCTAGAAAGCCAAGAAGAATAAAAGTGGAATCCTATAAGATATCTTATTTTAAAATAAAAGGAGCAGAGGATAAATAAATAAAAACAGAGATGACACAAAATAACAGCAAAATGGCAGCCCTAAATACAACCACTATACCACTGCATTTTCTACAAATATTAAAAGTATAATAAGAAATTATTATGAACAACTTAATGCCAATAATTTCAACAACTTAGATAAAATGGATAAATTCCTTGAAATACACAAACTACCAAAACACTTAAGAAAAGACAGATAACCTGATTAGAAATTTTTATTAGAGAAATTAATCTGTGTATATTATAGAAAGTTAATTTATAGTTAGAAACTTTCCCATAAGAGCAACAAATATTCTTGTTTAGATGGGTTGACTAATATATTCCACCAAGCAATTAAGGAACATATAATATCAATTCTACACAATTTTTTCCAGAGAATCAGAATACAGAATACTTCCTAATACATTCTATGAGGCAAGTATCCTGATACCAAAACCTCACATAGATACCACAAGAAAACTACACATCCATGTCCCTCATAAATAAGCCCCCAAAATTCTAATAATCTTAGTAAACTGAATCCAACAATATACAAAAATTGTAATACATCCAATTGAGATTTATTCAGGAATGCAAAGTTGATTTAATATTTGAAAATCATTCAGTGAAACAGTCTAAAAAAGAAAAACTATATCGTCGTATCAATAGATACAGAACAGGCCTTTCACAAATTCCAGTATCTATTCCTGATAAAAATTTACAGTAATCTAGGAATAGAAAAGAACTTCCTCAATCTGAAAAAGTGCATCCTTAAACAATTTACAACTACACCATACCAATGTTAAAAGACTGAATGCTTTCCCCCTAAAATTAGGATGAGGAAAAAGTGTTCACTATCACCATTTCTATTCAACATTGTTCTAGAAGATTCTAGCCAGTGTAAAAAGGCAAAATAATAATAATAACAATAATAATAAATTAGTCATCCAGATTGGAAAAGGTAAAACTATCTTTCTTTGCATTCAACATGATGATCTATGTGAAAAATTCAATAGGAATCTATTTTTTTTTTAAATCGCTGGAACTAATAAATGAATACAGCATGCTTTCAGGGTTGAGGTCGATATTCAACAATCAATTGTTATTTCTATATATTAGTAACAAATACAAATTAAAACTTTAAAAGAAGTGCCATTTATAGTACATCAAAAAGTAAGAAATAATTAGGAATAAATTTGACAAAATACGTGCAATATTTGTGTGCTAAAAATGATAAAACATTGCTAAGAGACATTAATGAAGATCGAAATACATGGAGAGATACACCATGTTCATTGATCAGAAGTATTAAATATTGTTAAGATGCCAATTCTTCCTAAATGTATATGTACAGATTCAACACAATCTCATTCAAAATTTCAGCAGGCTTTTTTGTATAAATTGACAAACTGACAATAAAATTCATGTGGAAATGAAAAGACCTAAAATAGCCAAAACACTTTGAAAAAGAACAAAAGTAATTTCAAGAAATTTTATAAGCCACAGTAATTAAGATAGTGTGGTGTTGGAGTCTCAAAGGAGAGATCCAAGATGGTGGAGTAGATCAACATAGTGGCTGAATCCTTCCATGAACACATTAAAATTACAACTAAATTATATAACAGTTAACTTGGTGAACCATCCGAAGTCTAGCCAAACAGATGTCCTATAATTAAAAAAATAAAGAAGAAGCCATGTAGACGAGACTGGTAGGAGGTGCAGAGTCATGGAACGAGCCCCAAACCTCCCGTGGCGGTTGAGAATCAGGCATATCAGGATATCTCAGCTGCAGAGGTTACACCCAGAGGAGTGAGGGAACCGAGCCCCACACAACACACCAGGCTCCCCAGCCCAGAGGACTGATGCTGCAAAAAGGAGCCCCTACAACATCTGCCTGTGAAAAACAGTGGGGATTCCAACTGTACAGGTGGGACAGAAGGCTGCAGGAAACCTAGACATCTTCTTAAATGGCCCTCTTAAATTACCTTCTTTTTCTTTTTTTTTTTTAGATTAGCTCGCAGGCACTCACCTTGGGCTCCAGTGGAGGGAAGGTGACCTGGGGGCATGAGAGACATACAGGGGGCAGACTGAAGTGTGTTGCTTCAGGGGGAGGACTGGAGGACAGTTAGCATTTTCTTAGTTAGGGGTCCTGCTCCTGTGCAACCAGCAGATGGGGCACCATCTTTCTTATCTTTCTTATGTTGAGCCCACTCTCACAGGCTAAATCTGAAACTTATTAGCCTGGTGAACTCTGCTGTTCTGCCATGCTGACTCAGCTGGGACCCCACCCCACCCAACTCCCCCATGCCCACACGTGGAAGGGACTTTCTCCAGGAGCAGCCACCCCCCACCCCCATTGCATTTTTCTTGGAAAACTATCAGAATCCAGCAGGCCCCAGGCAGGCAGAGACTGGCCACTATGTGCTCTGAGACTTTTGTTGAGTCACTCAAGGCTCAGCACAGGCACCAAACCAGAGTCTACATTACCCTGGTGACCACAACTCTTCCCACTCTAGTGACTCCCTAACACCCTGCCTTACCCAACTTGTGTACCGCCCGAGGTTTTATCAGTGGTTGAAACTTAAGGGAACCAGCAGGTGGCAGTAGCCATTATTCTAGGATGTCCTGGCTTTTTGTGGAGTTACTCCATGCCTGGTACTGGTGGAAGCCATTCTTAGTTTGCAGTGTGGACTCTCCCATGCATCTCCAGGATTAGCACAGGCAGCACACAACCATGGATTGCTTTGTAACTCCTACCAGGTAGCCCCCAGCCATCAACAGGCAGTAGCTAACCTGGGTCTGCAGTGGAGCCTCTCCCAAGAAGCCCCAGAGCAAGCATATGTGGAGGTTAGCTTCAGACCATAGCAGAGTACCAACAAATTAACCTCACAAGTGGCACACACAAAGGGTGGTCTCAACAGGCACTACAGCCCTCTTGTACAAATTCCACTCAGGAGGGAAAGCCTCTCACACCACAGCCCATAAGCTGGAAATTTAGCCAAACCACACAGCCACTCAGCCTGAGGATCAATCCCACCCACTGACGTGCCAATAGCAATCAAGACTCAACTATAACAGCAGAGCACACACAATCCACACAAAGGACATTCCTGGAGTACCTGGCTCAGGTGACCAGGGAGACTGTCCCACGTCCCAAAAGGACACCTACTATATATGGCCCCTGGCCAACACTGATAGAAATAGCAGATCTACCTAATACATAGAAACAAACACAGAGAGGCAGCTAAAATCAGGAAAAAAAGAAATGTGTCCCAAATGAAAGAACAGGAGAAAAATCCAGAAAAAGAACTAAATGAAATGGAGGTAAGCAACCTACCAAAGACAGAGTTCAAAACAATGGTTATAAGGATGCTCAAGGAACTTAGTGAGAACTTCAAGAAAGAGATAGCAAGCATAAAAAAAGGACATAGAAACCATAAAAAAGAACCAGTCAGAAGTGAAGAACACAATAACTGAAATGATGGATGTACCAGAAGGGGAATCACCAGCAGACTAGATGAAGCAGAAGATTGAATCAACAATTTGGAAGATAAGATAACAGAAAACACCCAATCGGAAGAGCAAAAAGAGAAAATAATAATATTTAAAAAAATGAAGACAATTTAAGAGACTTCTGGGACAACATCAAGCATAACAACATTCATATCACAGGGCTACCAGAAGGAGAAAAAAAACAGCAAGGGAGTGAGAACCTATTTGAAGAAATAATGACTGAAAACTTTCCTAACCTGGCAAAGGAAAAAGACATACAAGTCCAGGAAGTGCACAGAGTTCCAAACAAGATGAACCCAAACAGGCTCACACCTAGACACATTAAAATTAAAATGGCAAAGGTGAAAGACAAAGAGAGAATCCTAAAACCAGCAAGAGAAAAGCAACCAATAACTTATAAGGGAGCTCCCATAAGACTATCAGATGATTTCTCAATAGAAACTTTGCAGGCTAGAAGGGATTGGCTGGAAATACCCAACGTGATGAAAAGTCAGGACTACAATTGAGACTACACTACCTAGCAAGGTTATCATTTAAAATTAAAGGACAGATACAGAGCTTCCCAGACAAGAAAAAGCTAAAGGAGTTCATCACCACCAAATCAGTATTACAAGGAATGTTACAGGGACTTCCTTAAGATGGAAAAAAAAATCAAAATTATGAATAATAAAGTGGCAATAACTACATATCTATCAACAATTACTTTCAATGTAAATGGATTAACTGCTCCACTCAAAAGACATAGGAGGTGTGAATGGATGAGAAAACAAAACCCTTGCATATGCTACGCACAAGAGACTCACTTTAGATTGAAAGACACACACAGACAGAAAGCAAAGGGATGGTAAAAGATATTTCATGAAAATGGAAATGGAAAATGTATAAAAAGCTCGGGTATCAATACTTACACTAGACAAGATAGACTTTAAAACAAAAGCTATAACAAGAGACAATGAAGGATCCAGTAATCTCAATTCAGGATATTTATCTGAAGAAACCCAAAACAGTACTTCTAGGGGACCTGTGCATCCATATGTTCATTGCAGCATTGTTTACAATGGCCAAGATGTGGAAGCAGCCTGGGTGTCTGTTGATGGACAATGGATAAGGAGAAAGGGATACATTTTTACAATGGAATATTGCTCAGCCATTAAAAGGAAAGGGTTCTTGTCATCTGTGGGGCATGGATGGATCTGGAGGGTATTGTGCTAAGTAAAGTATATCAGGGAGCAAAAGACAGATGTAATATTATTTTGCTCATATGTGGAATCTAAGGACAACATTAACAAACAAAACAGAAACAAACTCATAGATACAGAAAACATTTTGATGGTTGCCAGATGGGAGGAGGGTTAGGGGTGTGGCTGAAGGAAGCGGAAGGGATTATGAAGTACAAATTGGTTGTTACAAAATAGTCATGGGAGGTAGGGCATAGCATGAGGGATACAGTCAATAATATTATAATAACTATGTATGGTGTCTGATGGGTACTATATTTGTTGGGATGATAGATGGGAGGGGGTTGGGGACAGGGCTAAAAAGTGAAGGGATTAAAAAGTACAAATTGGTAGTTATAAAGTAGTTATGGGGATATAAAGTAAAGCATCGGGAATATAGTCAATAAAAAAAGAAGATGGTGTGGTGTTGGAATAAGCTAGGCAAATAGATCAATGAAGTAGATAGAGTCCAGAAATAAATTCACACATATAAGATCAATTGATACTTCACAAAATTGTTAAGGCAATTAAGTGAGGAAAGAAGATCAGTTCAACAAATTGTACTGGTATACTTGCAAAGTATTTAGAATAGTGATAGCTATTCTGAAAAAGAACAATGTAGTTATAGAATTTATGCTACACATATATATGAGGTCTGGTAATTAAGTTTGCAGACTCATCCTAGAGAAAGTGTTACATATCTCGTTGCTGAATATCACTATGGTCACCTTCGAAGTACTCCCCTTGGGAAGATATGCATCTATGCCAGTGCATAGTCTACCCTTCAAAGCAATTTTGGAACTCTTTTTCTGGAATGCCCATCAGAGCTGTCATTATATTACCCTTGATGTCCTGAATGTCATCAAAATGTTTTCCTTTCAACATTTCCTTTATCTTCAGGTAAACAAAGAAGTCATTGGGGGCCAGATCAGGTGAGTAGGGAAGGTGTTCCAATACAGTTATTTGTTTACTGGCTAAAAGCTCCCTCACAGACAGTGCCTGCCGTGTGAGCTGGTGCATTGTTGTGTTGCAAGAGCCATGAATTGTTGGCAAATGTTCAGGTCGTCTAACATTTTCACTCAGCCTTTTCAGCACTTCCAAATAGTAAACTTGGTTAACTGTTTCTCCAGTTGGTACAAATCATAATAAATAATCTCTCTGATAGCAAAAATATGCTAGTAACATTGTGGAGAATTGGCTGACTTCCACTGTGTACTTTGACACTTTGTTTTAGGATCGTATTGGTACATCCATGTTTTACCATCAGTGATAACACAGCCCAAAACATCGTCTTGCCTCTCCAAATGGTCTTGGCAAACTTCGATTGTCCTTTGCTTTTGTTCATCGGTGAACTCCTATGGGACCATTTTGGCACACACCATTCTCATGCCAATATTTTCAGTTAAGATTTTCCTAAGTGTTTCCCTATTAATGTTTACTTGGTCTGCTATGCTTCTCATAGTCAGCCAATGAATTTGATGCAAATTTGATGAATTTTTGCAATGTTTTCACCAATTCTGCTCGTTACTGGCTGCCCTGTCCTCTATTCACCAGTGACACATTCTCTTATCTCAGAAAACTTGTTAATCCATTTGTACACTGCCATCTTCTTCAGGGCATTATCCCCATAAACTTGGACTAGCATGTCCTTGATTTCACTTCCACTCTTGCCAAGTTTAACAAAAAATTTAATGTTTGTCCATTGCTCTAATTCAAGCTCATTCTTGCAGCAGCACACAAAAACACAGAAAATATTAATGAGCACCATTCAGCAAGACACCGTCACATGTCGACACGAACACAGCTGTGAGACACTGATACACCAAGGTTATGAAACCTTACGGAGCTATTTGTATAATGCTGCCAGTGTCAGCGCATGGTGGCAAGTTCGCGAACTTAATTGGCGGACCTCATGTATTCAGGTGATTTTTGACAAAATTGATCAATTGGTTTAAAAAAAAGTGCTAGAAAAAACTGGATATCTGTATTTTAACAATAAACTTCAACTTCCATGTCACTCTGTAGAGGAAAATCAATTTAAGAGGGATCATACTGTTATAGGAAAAGAGAGTCCTTGACTTCACGTGAGGAAAGAATTCAAACGTGAGCTGATATAGAGTTTAAAGTAAAAGTAAGTTTACTTAGCAGAGAGTAAGTAAGAAATCAAAGCCCACCCTATAGACAGAGTGCTGGTCTCTAATTGCTAGTGAAAGAGAGACTCCCTAGGGTTTATATGTGTTTTCTGCTTCCATGGAAAATTCATTAGTATGGAGGATAGAAGAACAATGGTGAGTTTATCTTCAAGTTCAGTAAGATGCAAGAAGAGTAAGGGCAGGTTGTTTTTTAACTCCTGTAAAGCACAGCCTGTGTTTTCTTTCCGTGGGCATAACTACAGAGATGGTCACAAGGGATCTCTGGTCTTTGAAGAGATGCTCTAAGTGAATGATTAGCGAATGGTCTCCCAGAGCTCTGTGTGTTTGGGCACACAGGCAGCAGGCTTGGAATCCAACCTCTTACTTCCTTCTTCTGCAAAAATAGTACCCATGCCCTTTCCCTATATTAGTATCTTTAAAAGTAAACCATCTATAACCATAGAGCTTCTAGAAAAAACATAGATATTCTTAGACAAGACTTCAAAAACACTAACAATAGTACCAAAAATATTGATAAATTGGACTTCATCAAAATTAAATTGTCTGATATTCAAGAGCCATTTTTGAGAAAATGAATAGGCAAGTCACAGACTGGAGAAAATATTAAAATAAATATGTGACAAAGGACTTGTAGTCTGATAAATACACATTAATAATTGAAAATCTTATGTTTAAAATGGGCACAAACTTTGGACAGACATTTCACAAAAGAAAGCATATGATTAATCAACAAGCACAAAAAAGTAGCTGAGCATCTTAGTCCTCTGGAAAAGGCAAACTGAAACCACAATGTGCTAAAATTTTACACTCACTAGAATGGATTTTTAAAAAGACCGACAACAGCAAATGTAGGGAGGATATACAGCAGTTGAAACTCTCATACATTAATGGTGGGTGTGAAAAAAATGGTGCAAACAACTTGGAGAACTATTTGGCAGCTTCTTATAAAATTAAACATACATGTCCCCCATGACTCAGCAATTACATTCCTAGGTACTTAACAAGAGAAATGCAAACATATGTTAACTAAAGGACTTGTAAAAGAATATTCATAGGATTCTTATTCATGATGGCCCAAAACTGGAAAACACATGTGTCATTCAACTAGGAGAATGGATAAACAAACTATGGTATGTTCACAGGACAAAATACTTCTCAAGAAAGAAAAGTTCGTAATTGATAATTGCAAAATATGCCTGAATCTTACAGATATTAATCTGATTGCAACAAATGGAAAAAAAAAAAAAAACAGAGTGCTTACTGAAGTTGACAAAATTTTGGCTCCATGACCTTGGTCATGTTGTTATATCTGTAAATGTTAATTACATGGGACTTTGCAGATGTAATTAAGGTTATTCATTGGTTGACATTAAAATAAGAAGATTATTCCTATGAGCCCTTAAAAGCAGAGGTTGGAGGGGAAATCAGAGATATTCGAAGCTTGAGAATAACTCAAACTAGCCAGAAGATGGAGGGAGGAGTCCAAGTGGCAAGTGTGAGAAGGAAATGGATTCTGCCAATAGCCAGTGCTTGGAACACGATGAGACTCTACCCTCGGCCAACACCTTGATTTTGGCCTTAGGAAACCTGAGCAGAGAATTTAAGCTATAATGTGCCAGATTTCTGACCTAGAGAAACTATAAGATAATAAATGTCTATTGGTTTAAAGCTGCTAAGTTTGTGGCAATTTTTTTTATGCAGAAATAGATAACTAACACACTGTATGACTTCTGTTTATTTTAATTACTACAACTGGCAAAACTAATCTATAACAGTAGAAGTCAGAAAATAGTTGCCTATAAAAGGAGAGAACTAAGGAAAAACAGCGGAAGGGAAAGGGCCAGACAGAAACTTTCTGGAGATGGAAGTGTTCTGTATTTTGCTGTGGATAGTGATGACACAGGAATAATTGTCAAAATTTGTTAGACTGAATACTTAAGTTCTCTGTGTTATATTACATGTAAATTGCATCTCATTAAAAATGAAAAAATATCCCAAGGAAATACGAATAGTATTTATTTACTCAGCATTTACTCTCTTAATGTAGTTATTTGAATGCCTAGTATGTGCCCAGCCCTGTGCTGCGCCCTCACACGCGAAGACCATTTTGTTTTGACATTCTCTGTCCTGTTATCTTGACAGATGTGCTTCAAACCGGTCACTTCCCTTTCTTTAACAACAAATTTGATCATTTCAACTAGGTCTTTATTACATTAATAGTGGAAAGTTACATGTTATAAATATGCTATTAACCTAAAACATTTGTATCTCCAACAGCTACAGCATGAAACAAAATCTAGCTTATTTTCATAGGAAACGGAAAATTGTATATCTAAGGAATGATTTGATTTAGAATTCTGAGTCCATCCAAACCGTATGGGTTTGAAAGTTTTGAGATTAAACTGAAGGAAGATATTGAGATTTATATTCCTTTTTCACTTATTTCTATTCTGGCAGCATTTGTCTACCATAGTTTATTTATTCAGTGCTTCCATCCTTGCTGATACTATTCAAGATATGTTTTTAATATTATATTGTGGTGATTCTAAAGATTTGAAAGTTTTATAGAGAGTAGAGGGATTATTATAGAGATATAAAGGTTTTTAAGTTTCATTTTCCTTTGCAGAGTCTTTTGCTTCAAAATTTAAAACATGTGACAGTTCACAAAAGGATAAATACAAATGACTAATAAACATATGACAGAAGTTAAGCCATTCAAATAATAAAAGAGAAATAAATTGCAAATTAGATGTTATACTTTTGCCTCTCAAATTATCAAAGACTTTAAAACGTGACATTATCCAGGTTTGGCTGGGATGTACCATAGGTTGCTCGTGGAAATAGAAATTGGAACAGTTTTTGGAAGAAAAATGTGGCCCTGTGCATCCATAGTCTTAAAATGCAGGTAGCCCTCTCTTTGCAAGGTATTATGTTTAACTGAAGCTCAATCATATCAGAACCGTGCAAAGTAAGGACTGTTTGTGTTGCTTTAGATACAATAATTTCACCTCCAGAAATCTACTTAGCGATAAAAAATAGGGATGCATAAAAAGATTAACTTTTAACTATGTTTATTGGGGCATAATTTATAATTTAAAAATGGGAAATAATTCACATATCCAACAATAAGGAATTGGTTAAATAAATTACGGTGCTTCCATTTAGTAGAACACTATGCTTCCATAAAAATCATGTTTTCAAACAATAGCTAAAGACATTTGGAAATGTTTATAATATTAAATTTAAAAGCAGGATACAAAAATTACATACAGAATGATCTCAATTTTATGTGCATCTGTGCAATCATGTTCCCAAGAATATACATGCATGATACTAGTTTAAATTGAACCAAAATGTTAAGAAGTTTCTTTCCGAGTGATGAGATTATGGGTAATATGTAATTTTTCTTAAAATTTTCTATACTTTTCCAATCTTTCACCTCTCCTTCTGGGCCACTAATCACATGTATATTAGATGATTTGATATTGTCCCATGGATGTTTTAAAACAAACTCTTTAAAAGAATAGTCTGAGATTACAAAAATGTTGCAAAAATAATATAGTTCCCATATACCCCATATCTAGTTTCCCTTATTAAAATATGGGCCATCTGTGGATCTGTTTCTAACAGCATTCTTTTCTCTTAACCATGGGTCCCATTGTCCTACTATTCTTAGCATCTCACAATTTTGTTGTTGGATACTGATAATGTAGTTTAAAAGAACAATGGGAATGGCCCTATCAAATGGCATGGCCCTTACTCTGTCAGTCCTCTATGATTCAGAGATTGGTCAATCTGACCTGCAGTTATGTTGGTTCTGAGCTTTGTTGCAAGTATTTAGATTCAGTTCATGGTTAGTTTTATAAGTTTTAAGAGTTTGAAGAAAATAAGACTTTTGTTTCAGTATATCTAAGAATTTTAGCACCTGCAGGAGTCTGGAACTATCTCCAACCTTCATAGCCTAGCCCCCAGCTTTCCAAACTGTGGGAAACCTGTGTATGTTTTATAGCCCAGGGCCCAATTTTGGGGAGTTGCTGTCATATTTTCTTTGCTCTACAATTCTGCTTCTCCATTATAGAAGTTGGGAAGCTCTTTTCACTTTTCTGTCCTTCCCCCAGCTTTCAGTTGGCAGGCCTGGTATGCCTCAGGCAAAGGACATTTATCTCAGTTCTCCTGCTTTGCTGCCATTCCTGCAGGCTGCGACTTTGCGATAAGTAAAAGCCCATCCTCTCAGAATGCTTCCTCTCAGCTTTACTGCCCTCCACCCAAGCTTTGCTGGGCCACTGCCTTGTAATCGATGAAATTTGTATGCCTTGCAGAATTTCTCTCATCTGTCCTGCCTTGTTTCCACTTTCAGCAGGCCACTTTCTTGTGCTTGGGAAAACCTGCTGTACCTCTGGAGGATGTTTTTCAGCTCTCCTGCCCTGGCACTAAGTGCAGGCTGAGTGGGTACAGACTAGTTCTGTCACTGGGTGCCTTGTCACTCTAATGACAGCCCACATACAATCATTGAAAGTTTGTTGAAAGATAGGCTGGTTTCTCCCTTCTTTCTGTGTTCCTTCCACACGTCCCTAGGAATGAAAGCAGCTGTAGAAATCCTCTTCTACGAAGGGCTTGATTCTTTCTAAAATGTAGTTAATCCAGGTTTTTTTGCCTCATGGATTTTCTGATAGGTATAAAACAAGTAAACAAACCAAACTACTATTTTGTAGAAATTCTGGACTGTTCTGTTTATTAGGGTAAGAATGACAAATTCTTGTCACTTTCTACATCTTATACAGAAAGCAAGTCTTGTCCCCTCATTAGGTGTTGTGCATTATCCTAAAGATATAATTTGTGTACCTTTCACAAAGTCACCTTTGGTGCCCGCACGCACACACACACGCACCTTTTAAATATGGCTAACCAATGCTTTAAAGCCTCAAATTTCAACATCCACACTAAATATTAGGAGCTCAAACTTTCCTTGGTCTTCAAAACTGCCCTCTAGAATTTCCCATATTTATGATGGAATTCACATAATAAGTTTATTCAACAAATGTTTACTTGTATATCTACTATGTGCTAAGGACTAGTTACCTGGTACCCTGGAGATGCAAGATAAAAGCCCCATGGCATTTACCGTCCAGTGGACTTCTGGAAAAATAATAGAATCATGATTTAGATGTAAGCACACCCACCATATTCGAGTTCACCGTAGTCTAACATTTGAAAGAGCTATTTCAGGAGCCAAATTATTAAGGATAATTTATTCCAGATCTCTGCTGAAATAAACAATGCTTCTGAGCTCTGTACAGATGTGTAGCCAGCAGGAAGCTGCCTGACTACATCAGCAGTCAGAGCTCCACATGGAAAGCTGAGCATCCAGGGCCTCTGTGCATTTCCAGGCACGCCCTTGGGTCTCAGGCTCATGAGGGGATTATGCTCTTCTTTGTGTGTAATTCTTTCCTTGGTGACAGATTTAACATGGATAATCATGCTCATTTAATAAGCAATCCAGTATACTTTAACAGAAGTTACTAATATAAATTAAAATGAATCTTCATCTACAATTTTAAGAGCTTCATGTATATGACAGAGAAGGACACTGTGTGAAGAGTTAACCTAAAAATAGTAACATCCTGAATTGCATTATTGCATTATCTATTTTACTTAAACAACTGAGACTATAAAAATTGGAAAATTGCATTTCATGATAGACATGATTTAGGTACAATATTAAATGCTTAACCCAAAAGATTGTGCTATTCATCTAACATATCACAAGACATGAAATCATGTTTACTCACACAGTTTTAGCTTATCAACTAAAGCGGGGTCAGCAAACGTTCCCTCAAAAAAATCCAGATTGTGAATAGTTTAGGCTTTGCAGCCAATACAGTCTCTCTCCCAACTACTCAGGTCTGCTATTGCAGCATGAAAGCAGTCGTAGACAATAGGTAAATAAATGAGCACCACTATGCCCCAATAAAACTTTATTTACAAAAATGGCAGCAGGCATAGTGCATCAACCCCTGAACAAAAGAGTTGGGAGTGCTGGAGTTGTAATTAGACTCTCCAGAAGAAATTACAAGTTACACACAAAATATGTTGATGCATGGCTGGGCACCAGCAGAATTGGTGGCTGTGTATGTGTTATGTACAAAATCTGACTCTATCGTGGAAGTATTTCTAGACCTGTGTGATAGGATTTATAAGCTGGTATCATATCAGCGCATAACGACATTTTGCCTGAGGGTGGTCAGGGAGAAAGATTCTCAATAGACTTTGATGTCCTAACTTTTCTCTGGGTGGGGAAGAATAATTAGATTAAGATTACTTCAAAGTTATATAGATGTTTTCAACACCATTCATTCATGATGTTGTTCACATCGTGCTAGGATCTGGGGATACAAAGATAAACAGAAAAACATACCTGCTCCTAAGGGCTTGCAGTCTACTAATAAAGTGATGAAAAACAAATTAGAGAGATTTAATAAATTCCATAGTAAAAAACATAAAGAAAGCACTCTGATGTGGAGAAAGGGAAGCACTCAACTTTTCCTGAAGATATTAATGAAGCCTTTGTGAGAAAGACGTCATTGATTTGGTCTTTAAAGATTAAGTATTTGCCAGGAAGACAAATGGAGGAGATAATGCTAAACGGATAGGCAATTTTATTTCATTTCACTTTCTTCTTGTGCCTTGTCGTCGGGCTTCTGTTTCCACAGCTTAATCTATTCTCTCCCAAAGGAGACCAATCCATTAACTGTTTCTCAGGCTGCATTTTCTCTGTGACTATTCTGCTGCATTTCACATTGTTAACCACTATCTCCTCCTCTTCCTTTCTTTTCTTCTTTCTACAGACTCATGCTTTGGGGAGATCACTCAGTTTAAAGTATGAAAAATAGATGGTTACAGGGAAACTGGTTAGGATTTTATTGCGCTGATCGAATTAAGAAATGATATGGCCTGACCTAAGACCTGGAGTGTTAACAGAGAAAGGGAATAGGTTCTAGAGTAATGAGAAAAACTGACTCTAGTGAATAGGGACCAGCTAGCTGGATGTGGTGCTGGGTGGGTGGATAAGTATGACCCCCACAGGCTGGACTCAGAGTCTTACAACCTTGACAAAGTGACTGTCTTCTCTCTCAGAAGTGCTTTCCCTCCTGAACATATTATAACATAAATTTTACCATCTTAACCATTTTTACATTGTATAGTTCAGTGGCATTAAATAAATTCACAATATTGTGCAACCATCGTCACCATCTATTTCCAGAACTTTTTTTTATCTTTTGCAAAACTGAAACTCTGTACTCATTAAACAATAACTCTCCATTCTCCTCTCTCTGCAGTCTGGCCACCACCATTTACATTTTGTCTCTATGAATGTGATTATTCTAGGTACTTCATATAAGTGGAATCATACCATATTTGTCTTTGATGATTGGCCTATTTCACTTAACATAGGGTCCTCAAGTTTCATCCATGTAGCATATGTCAGAATTTTCTTTTTAAAGTTGAATAATATTCTATTGTATGTATATACCACATTTTGTTTATCCATTCATCCATTGAGGGATACTTGCATTGCTTCTACCTTTTGGCTATTTACTTACTTTTTAAAGTTTAAATTACATTTGTAAGATGCTTACACTATTCCAAACTGAAAATACTTCGTTACACCCTCTCCCAGTCACCCAACTAAAGCCCAAACTCTCTAAAGTTTCCTTTTAATGCCCTCTTACTGAGACACCAATGATTTCCCATGGCCTGTGTTCTTCCCTGAAAGAAGGAACAACTCAACTTGTTCAACTACAGGTGTGTTTGGCGGTTGTGGGGAGGGGGTTGTCTTTGGCTGAAGTGTATATAAGTATAGAAACACATTGTTGACTTCATTAGGTGCAAGTAGTATTCCTTCCTTTTATGATGGAAAATTTGAGGTGGGAAATAAATGAGAGGTGCCAAGTATGTAACCCACCTGCCGGCGTGGCAGAGCCAGCTCCACTGGGGACCATTATTTCCTAAACTGGGTCATTCCAGAAACAAAATTTCAGGGCCTATCACATTGATCCTGTTACTTTTCTCCTTAAGTTTTCTGTTGCAAATCAACTGACCCCGTTATTTAGTTTCTGAAATGCTTTACTATTTCTTTTTCTGTGTTGGATAAATAAGTTCAGTAGAGGCACATGCTTTGAAGATCTTGCCTAGATTAGTGTCTTAAATCTATAAATTGTAACCAGAGACTCAGTTTTTAACTTGTGCTACACTCCTCTGGGATGGATTCCTAGAAGTTAGTGGAAGTTTTTGCTCTAGTATCTTGTAGAACCAGAGGAGGAAAGGGCCCTATAAGGAGAAAACATAAAATAGAATGGCTACTTCTAAGAATTCTCTCTGTCTCTCTGTCTCTGTCTCTGTCTCTCTCTCTGTCTCTCTGTCTCTCTATCTCTGTCTCTCTGTCTCTCTGTCTCTCTCTGTCTCTCTCTCTCAGTGTCTCTTTCACACACACACACACACACACACACACACACACACACACACACACACACACACGATGTAGACCAATCTAATATTTATTGACACCTACTCTGTGCCAGAAACTATTCTGGTTGCTTGAGATACCCGCCCTCCTGGAGTCTACATATAGTAGAAGAAGACAGACAAGCAATACAAACAATAAATAAATTCTATAGTACAATAGAAGGTGCCTAGTACTACGGAGGAAAGAAATACAGCAGGGAAAGGGGGTTCATGATACGAGAAGTGTTGCGATTTTAAATAAAGCAGTCAGGGTGGACCTCATTAATAAGGCAGCATTGGAGTATAAACTTAAAGGAAGAAAGGGAGTTAGGTGTGTACTATCCATGGGAAGGGTGTTCCAGGCACAGGGAACAGCCAGTGCAAAGACTCCGCAGTATAACACATTCAAGGACAGAAAAGAGGGCTGTGCATTTCGAATGGAGTGAGGAAGGAGAAGAGGTAATAAAAGGTGAGGTTGGAGAAGGGAGGACCTTGCACACCATTGAAGGGGGTAAAATGGGATTCCCCTAGAGGGTTGACCAAGGAGTCCTCAGAGACTGAAGTAATGAGTAAGAAAAGGACTTTGATCGATATGCAGCCAAGATTACAAAGGAGACCAACCAAGAGCAGCTGCAACTAAAAACCTGAAAGAAGCCCAGTGTTGTTCAAAATATTTTCACTATAATCCATAGTAAGAAATACATTTTACAGCTATAATCCACAGTAAGAACTACAAGGCCCAGCAGTTACACAAAAAAACATGCTGGTAACATTGACTAAATTGATTTCACAGCCTAGTAGTAGGTTGTGATCTGCAGTTGAAAAGCATTGTTATCGGTAACGTGATCATTTTGGCTACACCCTAACACATGGAGAATATAATCAACATCATTGTCAATTCTGAGCATGCTTTGGCTAAACACCACATAGGGCCTAATGACTTTAAACAGGGAACCACCATTAGCTCATTAATCAAAATCCAATGTGTATATAAGATATTCTGCTTTCATGACAGCTGTCATCATGTAAAAATATTGTGTGGGCTGGGTCACTATTAGGAAATGTAAAACATGTGAAATGCGGGTACATCATTTCTGACAGGCGGCCAATATTTATGGTAGTTGGCTAAAGAAATTTTATGTCAAATAAACAAATGTTTAATGTTTCCATTAAAGCATAGACCTGACCCTAATTAGTAACTTTGCTAATAGATTTTTATTCATTATCTCCAAACCAATCTTTAGATATATTTGTTTTTAGAAAACTGCACAAATTTTAGAACTGTATATCAAAATGTTTCGAGAGTTTCTCTTGATTTTATGAATATATAAACACTGGTACTTTTCTGGACTGTTAAATTGCCCTTTCAAAATTCAAAATTTGTTTTCAACTAGATTATAGTTTAAAATTTTTTTTGACTTCAAAATGTTCTTAGATTTACCGTTGGATAGCTCAAGGTATACAGCACACTGGAATCACCCCCACTGTCCCACTTACCACACAGCAGTGTCCAATGTTTTCAACAGTGTTATCCAATGGATCTTTCTGCAATGAAAGAAATGCTTTATATCTGTGCTTTCTCTGAAGGAAGTCACTAGCCGCATGTGGTTTTTGAGCACTTGAAATTTCAACTGTGACTGACAAACTGAATTTTTCGATTTTGTTTGTTCTTAATTAATTTAAATTTAAATAGTCATGTGGGGCTAATGGCTGCCATATTGGACAGAGCAGTTTCATTAAAAAAAGCTGAGCAAGACACTTTCCTGTTTAAACCATTCCAATGGCTTCCAATGACCTTTCCAATAAAATTTAAAATCCTCAGTTTGATATTCAAAACCAAGACGATCTGACCCCTGCCCACCCCTTAGTCACTGCAACTCTAGACTCTTGGGTTTTCTTTCTGCTCCCGCAGCATTCCACACTTGCTCCGTCTGCCCTCAAGGACCCAACACAGGTCATTCCCTCTGCCAGGAAAGTTCTTTCCACTCCCACCCAACACTCCTCTCACATTCCCCTGTCTCCTGGCCAAATGCTGCTCTTTCCTTAGGTCTCCTCCTCACTTATTCATTCATTCAACAAATATTTGTTGAGTCCCAACTATGAGCCAGGCATTGTCCTAGGGGCTGGCTAGTGACAACAAAGACAATGGAACAAGATAGACAGGGTCTCTGTCCTTGTGGAGCTTATAGGCTAGTTAGGCTGTTAGACTTTTAAAAATAAATAACCATAATAATAGTAAATTGGTACAAGCATCTCAAATCAGGGCTATGAGCTGGACCAGAGAATAATGGCACATGGGGAGAGGGTCCTCAGAAGCTATGACATTTTCATTGAGACCCTAAAGAGAAAGGAACCTTGTATGTGAAGAGGAAGAAGAAGAGCACTGAGGAGATCTTACCACAGCAGTAATTAAAGCTTGTCCCTGTGATTACATATTTATTTACGTAATTATATGCTGTCTGTCTTGTCTTATTTTCTCATAGCACAGAGCCTGGCACATAATCAACACTCAGGAAATTCTTGTTAATGTTTTAATAAGTACTGTTTTGAAGTCTAAAAATAGAACAATTGCTATAGAATAGCTATGAAAGAAAAATCATTAGTGATTATTAATTATGATTTACTTTGGCTTATAAAGATAATTTTATCCAAAGGTTTTGGACCTTGAAAGTACAGCATATAAAGCACAAATACTAATTCTCAAGAATCAAGAATTTGTTGATATTCTATGAAATCTTAGAACGTCTTATTGAGGCAAGTATTTCTTGATTCTCATCTTTAGTGCTTAAGTTCCTACTAGTTACTAAATGAATCACTAAATTAAGCCGAATTAAGGCCATTCCTTCCTTTCATGCTTCGCATTCCTTCCTTCTTGGTTGTTCAAAATAAGGAGCATGCCAACTCAAGTTTGCACAGTAAGTTCATACTTCAAGTGCCCACCTACACTAGTACAAACAAATAAAATATAGAGCTATGATAAAAAAATTGAAAGGGCATAACTCACGTTGTAAAGCAAAACAAGCATCTCTATGGATTATAAGTAGAGCAAAAACACACAAAAATTAGTTGGGGCTGGTGCCCCAACTTATAGGCTCTGAGCCTATAGGCAGGTGGAGGGAGCTGGGAGCTCCACTGTGGTGGGTACCAGAATTAAAGGTACCATATGTGAGACAGGGATCAGGGCAGGCTCACTATTTCAAAAGGAAGTGAGGTAGAGATGAAAGGGAGAATAGTGAATGAGAGAAGATAGAGACACAGCCTCACAGCCAGGATCTGTTCACGGCTGTGTGTGACTATGTGCCTGGATCTTGGATCTCTCCAATATGACCAACTATAGGAGCTCTGAGCTACAGATATAAGACTTGGATCTGAGTTGGGAGCAGAGTGGAGGAGATCAAAATTTCTAGATAAGGGGGCTTGAGTGGAGCAGGAGGTAGGGGTATGGAAGACAAGCAAAAAACTATGTTTCAAGGTAAGCCTGCAACCTCAAATTCCAAAACACATAAGGAAAAGGACAATTGCTACTTAAAACATGGCCCACAGAATCTACAAGTTATATGGATTCTCTCACAGTGATATGAAAATAACAGAGCAATCTGAAAGTAACGTTAAAATAAATGTTTCAGAGTCCCAAAAAGACAAAGAAATACCCTCATAAAAATGACAGGAAATTATAAAATAAAAACTGATAGAAATAAAGTGAGAATAAACAACAAATCCAGTTGGATTCCTCAAAGTGAAAAATACAGCCATTGAAATAAATGCATAAAGTAGAACAAATTCTAGACTAGAAGTAGTCAAATAGAGAAGCAGTGAATTAGAAGACGGTGATGAGGAAATGACTGATAAAGCAGCATACACAAGGAGGTAGAAATATGAAAGACCAGTTTACAAATGGTGGCTAGATTGAGAGGCTCCAACAAGAGTTATAGAAAAGAATGGAGGGAACAGTAGATAAGCAAGATTAGAGAAATAATGGCTGAGCGTTTGCAAGAATCACTGAAGTACAAGTACACACAGAGCTTCTCCCCATCTCTTGCCACTCTCCAACTCCTGAACCTTCCAGTGTGCCCACCGGCACGTACTATCCGTCACACCCTGAATCCTTTATATCTCAGCCTCTTCTCTAAATGTTTTCTTCTCCTTTTTGCTCTAAAGCAGACCTGTATTACCCCAAGAACAGCGCTTTCCTGGACACCCTCTGGAGTTTTCTCCCTTATATACCACCGGGCTTTGAGGTGGGGTAAGTGTTCTTGCTCCTTATTGCTAGGAAGAAAAATTAAGAACTTAAGACAAGACTTAACAAGCAAAATCTATAGGAGAAAAATATAGATGAATTTAACTACATTAAATATTTTTTTTAAAACCTACACAATATGACATTTAGAGTTAAAAGACAATCCACAGACTACAAGAAAGTATTTATAATATCTATAATTGACAAAGGATTAGAAAACAAATTGTATATACTTTTAAAGTCTACAAATCAAAAAGAATGACAAAATACAAAATGGGTCAATTTCACAAACAAGCAATTAACAGAGGAGGAAACCTGAATGATCAAGAAAATATGTTTAACCTCATAAACAATCAGGGGAATGACAAATAAAGTTACAAGATATCCACCTGAATAGCAAAAATTTTAAAGTCCACAATGTCAAGGTGGTAAAAAAAACCAAAAACTCTCAAAAACATCATCTTGTGGAAGTGTAACTTTCCATAAGCAACTTGGAGAGCAATTGTTATCATCTGGTAAAATTCAAGATGTACATATCCTATAATACAGCAACTCCACTTTTAAGTATAGATCCTAAAGAAATGCTCAGATATATATATGCACACTTTGATCAGTAGATGTATGTTCAATATATAGCTTATAACAGAGAAAAATTGGATACTATTTAAGTGTTCACCAATAGAATAATGAGTAAATACATTATATCACTGTTATACAGTGGCAAACCAGTAAATAAAATAGATCTATATTGTCAACTTGGAGAAATCTTAAAAACATAATCTGGCATTTAGTAAGTTCCAGAGTGATACATATACTGTGGTATAAATAATATGAACACTCAAAAATAATGCATATTGTATATGTGATATACGAGTATATGTATCCCATTATGTATGTATATGATATATGCACGTATGTATATATGTAACTTTTATATATATAATATATATATATATATATATATATATATATATATATATATATATAATATATAAAAACGGGACAGGACAAATATACGCTTAGCTTCAGGATAGTCATTAATTACCCTTTGGGAGAAAAAACAGGAAGTTGTACAGAGGAGGCATTAATTATATCTGTAATATCTTAATTTTTAAAATTAAATAAATACTTAAAGCCAATGTGACAAAGTTTCTCTGTACTTTCTAAATATTTATAGATGTAAAGAACTTGCTGTATTATAATCAATACTACAGATGGCCTTTTCCTTTAAAACTGAGACCATGTATAAAACACAAGACCACATCCTTAATTTGTAAAGATAGATTGGTAAATACATTTTAAAAATCAGTTATATGCTGTGGACATGGTTTTCAGCAAAGAAAGCCCTAGTCCCTGTTACCACTTAGAGTTGTGATGGGGGAACAGACTTAAGTTGCAGCCAAAGAGATTTAGATTAGACATTCGAAATAACTTCAGGTCTCTGCAAGATAACCAAGACTGCCTGGGGATTTTGAGAAAAAGAGCTTAGCTGAAACAGCTTAGATCCTAGCCTACTTGGAACCAGAAGGGATTATCAATGTCACAGATGTCCTTTGAAATTTGGGATTCTGTCCACCGACTCTGTAGATATGAAGATCTTAATTGATTTACTCAGAATCTATGGCAAGGCAAAAAGGACACCCAGAATCAAGAAAGCGTGGTCCTCAGTCCTCGTAAGAACCAACCTTAATGGGAGAAGCTAGTGATACCCCAGTAGGACCAGAGGCAACCAAGGCTTCAGGGGCCAATGATGCCAGGTAAGGTGCTGCTTTACCTGTACTCCAGCTTATTTCTATTCCTACATCAAGAAGCATTTCTAGAGGAGCATTTGAGTTTCATACCATGCAAGGTACTCTGCAGAATGAATATGAGAAAATAACATCATTGCTTATTCTTCAAGTTCACAATCAAATTTGAAAAGACCCACACATATGAACTAATTAGAAAAATGTAACTCAGCAACTAATAATCAAGGACAAGCAGTACCGACATTAGTAAAGATCAGCCTAGGCTGGACTCACAGTCCATGAGGGGTTTGTGATGAGCCTCGTGGGTGGGTAGAACTTGAACAGTCACAGAGAGTCAAGGGCATTCCAGATGCTGGCTAAATGTGGGCACAACTTGATGGATATTCATGCAAATCAGAGAATGTTGTTAAATGGAGGGTTCTGGCTGGAGTGCAGAAGTTTTAGAGAGCACAGGAGGTGGTGAAGTGAAATAGTTGACTACTGCTGTGTGGTCACAGAACGCTTTAAAATCAGCCAGAGAATTCTAGACTTGAGGATGGAGAGGGAGAGAAGCCAGTGTGTGTTCTTGGGTAAGACAGGAATATATTGAAAACCATGTATCCAAGATTTGTTTGGCAGCACTTTTCGTAATGAACTATTTCACATGGATTAGATATAAAGTAAAAGATCACCATGCTTTCCTTCTTTTTGATATTAAAATATATGATTTCTGTTGTTGTTGTTAAAACACTACTCAATTATTTTAGAACACACTTAAGGAAAGAAGCCTAGGTATAATTGGATAACCTTAGCATCAATCAGACCATTATGCTGAGCCTTAAGCTGGAGCTTAAAACCCTTTCCCCAATGGTTTGTTCTTTAGATTTGCACTGCATCTAAGCACTATTTCTCAGAAAAATGGCAATAACAGTCTTAACAGCTAACATGGGAAATACAGAATCTTCAGTATAGAATCTTAACAGTTTTACTTCCAATCCAACATGACGCTACACAGTGTTCCTATGCCCTTGGAGAAGGACAGTGTGTTAGAGCCGCAGGTGGACTATTGAGCTGAGAGCAGGACACTTGGGGACCTGTTTCTGTGTCTCCTCAGTTGTTTCTTCTGTGAAGCCACTTACCAGTCTAGGTTTCATCTAAAATTGAGGGGAATCCAGTTAGATAAACTAAAAAAAAAAAAAAAAAAAAATACTTTTCAGCTTAAACCTTACGTAAAATACATTTCTTTGTGTATCAGGAGTTCTGGCTTGAGCCTAACTGGCATGTTTTAGGGCATCACTGGGCATATTTGGCAAGCAGGTAAGAAAAGTCTAGTTGCATGAGAATAGAATTCTCTTGTGAATGCAACCCATTAGTAGACACACACACATTTGGTTCAAAAACAGTTCTTTAGTAATGGAGACCGTGGACAATAATATATATTGAATACATTGTCTACTATTTAGAGCCTCTTTGGCCCAGCCTCTGTAGACTGGTGGTTGAATTCTAGGAAAAATTCAGAGAAATTGGAGGACAAACTGCTCAGAAGATCACTTAGATCAATTCCTTTCAACTGCAAGGAATTAAAATTCCTGACTAAAGCTGGCGTAATCAATAAAATCATTGGTCTATATAACCAGATTCTAAAGCTAGAAGACTGGTTCTCTTCATGCTCTCTATCTGGCTGCCAGTGGCAATGGGAGCTACATGCTTCTTAGTTAAACCGAAGACATGAAATATAAGTCTTTCTTTTTATTCTGTCTATATCATCTCAGATTATGTGCCCATCGCTGGACTCGTCTCAGTGGCTGGGAGACTGTCATCGACTTGAACTAGGCAGGTGCTATCCTGGGTGGTCCGGATGGTAGTCTGAGATGTATTGAAGAGGGGTGGGTAGGTTTCTGAAAAGTACTTTGGTTCTACTAATGAACATTTTGCAGGCAATGAACTTCTTCCATGACTGTGACCTAGTGTCTGGGGAAGCAGGAAGAAGACAACGTCTCCTACCAGGTGAAAATACTTACCTAGAAAGACCAAAACACAGGATTTGTTGACAAGTATGGGTGTCTGTGATAGTTTTATAAGATTTGGAAGAACATACATTTCTCAATCTAATAAATTGTCCAAAGTGTAGTTTTGGTAACTCTCATGTTTTATATTCTTTAATATGAATCGTTTTCATACTCGTTGCTATTGTTTGGGTGGAAATCACATGTTCTATGTAGTTGGAAGGAAGTTGCCTAAGATAAATTATCAAATACGTGTGATTATTGAAGACTACATCAAATGTACAGATGATGACCCTATAGCCCAGGAGATTTGGGATGAGTGAAAATTCAAGAAATGCTTTTGGACAGACCTCTGGGGATTTGGCTAAAGCAGAGAACAGAAGACATTTTTTAAAATGGATTTTCCTTGATTCTTGGTATAATTATACTTTGAATCATGAATATAGTCTATTTCTTGATAGGTGGGTTTGAACTACAGAAATTCTAGTTCAGCTTTGACCTCTGCTGATGGTATCATTTTAATGTTAATGCCAGTTGACATACACCTTCTTTCTTTAGCAATAAGACCTCCTTGAGCTTATTAGAGGAGTTGTGTTTCCTACCTCTTTCAATGAGTCTACTTTGCATATAAACGGGAAGCCTGGCTGTGGCCTAACTGAATTTCTAAGCACATAAGTGTGGTTTCCTGATAAAGAAAATGAAACCTGTCTCCATGTCATTATGAGTCTAACATATATGCTAATTTTTAACCGTGCATCTGATACACACTGAACAATCCTATTTCTACTCCAAAGGGAAAAAGTTAAATTTATGTTACATGTCTGTAAGGCATTTTAAAGTTAATCGTGCCCTTTGGGTCTAATTTAATTTGTGTAAGATTGCTGTTGATGATTAGAATAACTACTTAAGATTTTTGTTAACAGTCTGTTACGGGGACTTAATGGAAACACTCCAAAAGCAGTCTGTTCACTTTCCCCTGTCAAATTCAGGTTACACAGACTTCACAGATGTTGTAAGTATAATAGACATCAATATGAAAAGAGGATAGAACACAAATTAAAATCATAAGTGTACTAAAACTGCCAACGTTGAACCTTGGTTAAAAACATCTGTCACATAAAAGCAAACATTCAGAGCTATTGGGTCTTTTAATAATTGTCTTTATTTTTCATATCTTTGGTATTTTCATCATTTTATGTTACTGCTCCCTTTGGAATTTTTCTAACAAATGATTGCTTATTTAACATCACTGATTTTTTTTTACACAAAATGCTTTTGTAAGGCATTGGTGCTGATACTGAAAGTGACAGTCACAAGCATAGCTGGAATCCTAATGGTCTCAGAATGGGAAAGGTCAGCGGACTAGTGCAGAGCACTTGAAGGAAATGCATGTATTTAACTTGTACAGGCCAATATTAAATCAAACTAACCCTTTGATTCTTCCTACAAAGTTATTTTTCATCAGTAAAAAATTTAGTGACCATCCTTCAGGCATAAAGTATCCATGAAAAACACTGGTTCAGTCTCCCTTTTGTACAATCAAGGAGATTTCAGGATGGTCTTGAGTCAATCTCCTGTTATTTGTTATAAGTCACACTTTTTGTTTTTTTCAGATTTAAGATTTTATTTCTCTCGTAACTTTGTTTCATAGCTTTAACGTTTTTATTCCTTTATTCTGTTTCCACTTTCTGTTACCCAGGCTTTGCATTTCAAAACCACAGACCTTCTAGTTCATTTTTCGTTTTCTTCTCTCTCATCTCCCCTTCTACTTTCCAGGAGTTCCTTCCCCTTCCTTTACTCTGATTTCTTTTGCAGAGGGGTAGATTTTCCTGAATGTTAAGTACCCTGTGAGCTGCAGTTAAGCGTCTGCAGCTCTTGTTCAGCAACAAGAGCAAGAGGACAGCGAGCGGCTCCCCGTCCCCAACCCCATGTTCCACTGCCCAGGAAAACTCCTTGGTTCTCATGTGGCAGGTAAGGGCAGGTGCGGGCCGGCATAGGCACCCAGCACAAATGCTAAGCATTGTAGGCAAATACTTTAAAAATAATCAAGTCACTCTTTGAGTAGGAGGTGGTTGTAAACTTTATTTATTCTTGCTTTAAACTTAATGGTGATATTGCAATTTACACATAATAATCAATCAAGTGATTGAGGACTTAAAACTTATGCAGAAAGCATTCTCTTCATAGGCATTTGGCTGGGGGTTTACCATAAAGTAATCTTATCCTAAAATGATTTTTAAAAGTGTATTTATGCATAAAGTAAAACGTAAGGTTTAGATTAACCCTATTTCTTAATTTAGAAATCTCTGTTTTATAATGTTTTATTTAACGGGTAATTGACATTAAGAAAAGAGATTTTAGGACGGCTGGATGGCTCAGTTGGTTAGAGCACCAGCTCTGAACAACAGGGTTGCTGGTTCGATTCCCGCATGGGATGGTGGGCTGCGCCCCTTGCAATTAAAGATTGAAAACGGCGACTGGACTTGGAGCTGAGCTGCACCCTCCACAATTAGATTGAAGGACAGTGACTTGGAGCTGATGGGCCCTGGAGAAACACACTGTTCCCCAATATTCCCTAATAAAAAAAATAGAAAGAAAAGAGATTTAAAAAAACTAAGGGAAAAGGTTGCAGATCATCCTACCTCAACCCACTCTCCTCCTGGTCACCCCAGGTTGGCCGGCCACCACGCTCTCCTTCCTTAGGCTGTCATTTGCACCACCGATGAAGTTACATCAACTCTCATTTCATTTTCATTCAAAACAAAATCTCTTTTATACTAAAGCCGAGAATATGTTCAATGTCATGCATGCTGAGGCTCAAATACAAATGTCCTGCAATCATATTCCCCCCTATAATTCATTATGTAATTTTAAAGTTTGGTCAAGCCTTTGTAGTTTACTGTCAAGTCAACTATATCTTTAAAGATTTTTTTAGACTAATCTTTTGTTTCTACATCCCTGACAGTAATGATTAAAAACGGCCTTACCTCCCCCATTCCCACAAGTCTGTCACATGTTCAATAATCTTGATGAAAACATGAGATCAGTGTGATTTAAGTAGAAAGATTTTGGCAGCCTTTTCATATTTGCTTAGATTGTGGAGATCTAATTTGAAGGTGGGCACTCTTTAAAAGGTTTGATGCCCTTTCCTGCGTGGAGCTTTGTCGTCTGTGACTCCATCTTATTATAGTTGCGATGTGGGCTTCTCTGTTGGAGACCTTTGTTATTAATATATCTACCTCAGTGCATGGCATGCTGCTAAATGTTAACAGCTGGCTTGAGGGGTGTGTGTGTGTGTGTGTGTGTGTGTGTGTGTGTGTGTGTGTGTGGTGGGGGAGGGACAGTTTGTAGCACCACAGTTTCTGTGGTGTAAATACTCCCAGCAATGACAATTTCAAGCTACCAACTCGACATCACTGAACCTAAAATTGGGAAATGATATGTACAATGGGCTCCTGGGATCAGGTATAAGCTGCTCATGTCGTTACTTATGCTAAGTGCCATGTCACTAAACTGAGACTTAACTTAATTATAGGTTCATCTTTCCCCAGAATGGAATCTGACACCAGTCACTCAGGAATTATCAGACCAGCACCGGTCAGGTGATCTGCCTGAGAGAGACCCCTGCCATCCCCTAAAGGAAAGTAACTTTGCAATAACCAACCTGTTTCTTTGCCGAGTACAACTTCTTTGTTCCTGCTCCCTTCTGGCTAGAAATGTATTTCATTTTGTTCAGCTCCTTGGAGCGCCTTTCTATTTGCTGGATTGGATGCTGCTCGATTAGAAGCAAGTTTTTGCTCACATAACCTCTTAACAATTTGAATATGCTTGACTTTATCGTTTAACACTACTCAACAAGCATTTACCCACTGCGAGTCCACAGCTTTTGTTATGTATCATGGGAGGAGAGGATATACAAAATAACGTGTCTGACAAAGGAGAAAGAGACCCAAAGCAACGCCCAGAGGAAGGCAGCGTGCAACAGTGACCCACAAACTCCACTGAAGGAACTCGGACAAAAGCTTGAAAGAAGGGCACCTCCGTGGAGGAAGTGTGCTTGAAGGACTCAGAGGACTTCACGACATGGAGGGGAGCATGGAGGGGAGCGAAGGAGGCATTTCAGACAAGGGGAGGCTTGACGGCTAAAATAGTCGTGCATGTTCTTAGAAAAGACAAAACAGATTTTCAGTCGTTAAGACTTCCCTGATGACCCCAAATGAAAAGCTTTTTGTAAAATTACAGAATATTTGTTTCCCACTTACCAGGCATGTTTACACACAGATCCTCACTATAACCTTGGGAGACAGGCAGAACAGAATAGCTATTCTTATCATCGTCTTCATCATCATTATCATCATCATCACCCTCATTTTATGAATACGAAAACCTAGAATAAGAGACGTCAAGAGCCCGCATGAACTCCTATAAACCCTCGTCCAGATTGCTTTGTCCCACACTGTACTGCCTGCCGGCCGGAGGGTGCTCACCGAGCAGTAAGTAGATCGGTAAGAGAGTACGGTAGCCTCTCAAACGGAGCCCTCAGCTGCATGAGCGTCACGATACGCTTCTCTTTATGAAGAAACTGAAGAACTGCCTCAGTGGGTTCATAAAGAAGAGCAAAGCCTTCTAATGGAGTCGTTATCAACAACATTTATTCAAGATACTGTGAATCCACTTTGGAAATAGGCCAGTTATTTGAAATAAATGAACACACAAACAAATAAATACATAAATAAAAAAATAAATGGTTTGACTTTATATATTATTATTCTGTCTACTCCCACAAAACATTTCAGACAGCTCACGATGAAGTGCTCTGTATGGCACAGGGTTCTTTGGGTTGCAAGTGACAGAAAGCCAATGAGAAGCTAGCTGGAGCTACGAGGAAAATTCATTGGCTCAATTAACTGGAGTATAGTCAGGGGTATTTATCATTTTAGCATATTTCATATATATAAACAAAATACAGCTTTCTGTGTCTTTATAAACTACATGTGTATAATACTGTTCAGTTTTTTCTGTGTAGTGAACACTGTGTTGTATGGTCACCCAGACCTTCATTCCCCTGTATGGGAGTACTGGCCACAGTTGAATCCTTAACTGGGAATGTCCATTGGCCAAAGGGACCTACCTTACCCAAAGTCACACCCCCTTCCTGGGAGTATCCATCAACTGTTGGATGGGGGATGGATGTCAGTAGAAAGACCGGGCTTTCTTACCTCACACAGGGCCATCCCAGCCCCAGACCTCCCCATGGAATTGACTGAGGCCTCTGTTGCAATTGAGCTGTGGTTCAACTTCTCCTTCTGTCAGTTCAGCCTCCCTCACTCCCTCACAGGTATTAATCTTGAGGGCACACCCCCATAAACCTTCCATGAGCTACAGCACACTGGCAGAATCCATTTCCTGGGAAACTCGAGATATAGCATCCTACAACTTGCTTTTCACATAGCTCATATTCTAAAGATTTATCCACGTTGGTGTGTACCCAGTGCATTTATTCTAACTGCTACATGGCATTCTATTCTATGGTAAATCACTGTGTTTAATTATTCACATGTTGACTTGTTAGCCCTTTTATGCAGTTACAGAAGTGCTGCAATGAATACTTGTATATATGTCCATTTGGCACATGTTGAGGTGATTCTTTAGTGTCTATAACTAGATGTGGAACTGTTAGTCTGTGGATTATGTGGGCCTTCAGTTTTATTAAATAATACTAAATTTCCAAAGTGATTATAACAAGTTACTCTCTAACCAATGATCTTTAAGTATTTCTTCTTCCACATCCTCACCAACATTCTGTGTTGTCAGATTAAATTTTTTTGCCAAGCCAGTGAGTGTAAAGAGCCATCTCAATGTTGTTATAGTTTTAATTTTTCTGACTACTGGTGAAATAATCTGGTTATTGGTTACTCAAGTTTCTTCTATAAATTGCCTATTCACATTTTTGGCCTATCTTTTCTATTTTCTCATTTGCTGGAATTTTTTTACATATTAATAATTGTCTGCTTTGTGTTATGCATGCAGCTTAGTGTGTGCCTTGCTTATATATTTTGTAAATGGTATTTTTAATTTACGATATTCAAGTTTAATATCTTTTTGAATCTTATAAGTACTTCCCTATTCCAATGTCATAAAGGTATTTTCTGTTTTCTTCCAACCTTTTACAATGTTGCTTTTTCACATTTAGGTTTTCATCTATCTGAATAGACAACTTCCCCAAGACTACTAATTTGCAATGCTGTTTCTGTCATATGACAAATGTCTATATATGAGTTGTTAAGTATTTAGACTTCTTTGTTTTTGGCATTCTAAAGTTTCACTATGATATGTCTAGCTATGGTTTTATTATTTTCTCTCAAGAATGAGGGCAAAATAGACTTTCAAAGAAATAAAACCTAAGAAATTTGTTACATCCTTGCTGAACAAACTATACTGAAGGATATACTTTGGGAAGAAGAAAATTGAAATCAGATGAAAGAATTGGGATTCAAGAAGCAATGGTGAGAAAGGAATTTGGCAAAGATGCAAGTAAAACAAAATAAGCACTGACTATAAAATAATAATCGTAATACATGTTGGCTATTTTAAGGGTATTTATATCACAAAACATAAGAAAGAGAAGGGCAAGGAAAATAACAAAAAGGAGAAGATTTTGAGAAATCTGTGCTGGTTGAGATCAAATTTGGTGCTTTTCTTTTTTTCCCATTATGCTAATTTGTAAAATAACAAATTTATGATTTTTTTTAAATATTAAGAATTTGCAGATGGGATTCACTCTAGATTGGGTGCCGTTAGAAAGCACGGCAATTCTGTGTGTGGATATCTCAATGAATCTTGTCTACAGGGAGGGGAAGCCAAAATGAGGATAAAGCTGTAATTGGTAAAGAAGTAGCAGTCACTCATTTTGGCTGAGAGAAGGTGTTTGGTATTTTGCGGGTGACACAGTGACGTGTTTTGTCTGTGATTTGCCAAAATCATGAAGTGTACTTGCTTTGTCTCATTTTATCATGACCTCAGAGCAGCCTTGTCTGAGGCTGGTGATATTCTGGGAGACCGTTTATGTCTATTGGGAAAGTCACATAGTCTGGCTGTGAGCGCTGGGCCAGCTTCTTATTGTCAAGGGCTTCTCCTCTTTCTTTCTCAAAAGCTTCAGTTATTCTCTAACTGACAGATTACATTTCTCCTTTTGTTAACAAGAACAATCCAACTTGGGTTGGGTAAAAAAAAAAAAAAAAAAAAGAGTAAATATAAAGGAAATACTCTCCCTGGAAAGGATGGTTCAATACTACTCACTCGTCCCTTTTCTAAACAGTTGGCCCTTTCAAGAGCTGATCCTTTTCTCCTCTCTAGTGTACACATAAGTACCTTGCCTTCTCTGCTGTCCCTAGATGATCAATTGGAAACAAGACAAAAACAAGGCATAATCTTTTCTCATGATAAAAGTGATGATAAGTGTGAATTTTCACTTGTTTTGAAAGAAGCATTTTCATGTTTTTAATAGTCTATAAGAAAAAATAATTCTTTCGCTACCCTTAGTTCAAGCTCTCTCTGGTCTGATCACTAAGTATTGCTAAAGGTCATTTGACTCTGAACTATTTTTTTTTTCCCCAGTTCCTTGTTTTTTTTTTTACTAGAAAATGAAAATCTTTTGCTTCTGCTATTTAGAAAAGTCTCTATGATCCTATACTTAGAGGTATTAAGGTTGCTATTCCCTTCTTATTTTTTACAGAAAGACTTACTTGTCTCTTTGCATGTTAGCAGGCCTAGTAATAAGATTAATTTATAGAATATTTTATGATAAACTAGATGTAATGCTACAAGCCACACTGATTCTTCCCATAACTGCCTGTCTAGCTACATATATGTTTATTCAGAAACTATTTGCTGAGCACATGATGTGCCCATACCGCTTTGTCCTATGCACTGGGACACTAGGAGCGGGGAGTGGTTAAGAGCTCAGTCTCGGTTTGGAATTCCTGCTCTGTCATTTGCTCATTGTGCGTGTTGGGGAATTACCGTGTTTCCCCCAAAATAAGACCTAGCCGGACAATCAGCTCTAATGTGTCTTTTGGAGCAAAAGTCAATATAAGACGTGGTATTATATTATATTATATCATATTATATCTGGTCTTAATTTACATTATACTATATAAGACTCGGTCTTACAGTAAAATAAGACCGGGTCTTGTATTAATTTTTGCTCCAAAAGACGCATTAGAGCTGATTGTCGGCTAGGTCTTATTTTCAGGGAAACACTGTAGTTGGTCTCTCGAAACTTAAATTTTTCCTCTGTAAAATGTGGGGTTCATACTAACACTTCCCCTTAAGGCTACTGGATGACTGAAAGAGAAATCCGAGTTAAGTGTTTAACGCAGAGCTTGTCACAGTCCTCAGTTAAAGCCATGGCTATTTTTTGAATGAAGTGGTGAATTACTAGATGCTGTCCTCTCCAGGAACTGACTGAGAGTCAGGCTCCACTGCCCAGTAAGAGAACTGGGAAGGTTGGAGACATTTCACTCATTCTCCATGAGAGCGTTGGGAGGCAGGAAGAGGAGTGCTAAGGAGAAGGCATTGTCTACGGGAGACCTGAAGGAAGAGTAAAAGGAGTCCAGGCAGCCGTGGAGAGTGAGGGAGAAGGCAGAGGAATGAGGTTAGTGGAGAGCAAGGTGGTCCCAGCATCGGGAACACAGTGTCAGTGCTGGATGCGACAGAAGGCATTTCCTGATGTCCAGACTGTGGACAGGGTGGGGAGAGGGAGGTGGGAGGCACAGGGGTTGGAGGGGCAAGAGAGGACCAGATTTCAAGGCCCATGTGTTGAAAGCATAGTACCTTGGACTTCACTCTGAGAACAGTAGAAATCTAGAGTGAGTCTCCAAACACGGATCCCCCTTTCAAGGATTTTCTTTTTTTCTTTTTAAGTCGATAAAGGAAATTGCTTAGAGATGTTTGTTACAGCGCATTAAAAAAAAAAAAAAAGCTTTTGCCCTTGGCTCTCATTAATAGGACATAGTGACAGTTGTCCATGTGTGTCCTGGTCCCTCTCTTGATTTTCCTTGACCCCTCTTTTCTTACCCATCCCTTATTCCATTCCTCTCTATTTTAAAGACACCCATTTCTCATGTATTTGATAGATGGCCTTAAATGTGCATGTATCCTTATAAAACATATAATGTTGTTTTATGTGTTTTTAACTACATGGCATTCTGCTATAAATCTCTTCCTGCGCCTAACTTTTTTTCTTGATATAAAGCATCCATGTTGTCACGTTGTGCAACTAGTTCATTATGTGTACATTTAGTTCATTGCTTTGAACTGCTGCATAATATACGAGGTCTGACAATTAAGTTCGCGAACTCATCCTAAAAAAAGTGCTACATACCTCATTGCTGAATATCACTATGGTCACCTTCAAAGTACTCCCTTTGGGAAGCTGTGCACCGACACCAGCGCTTAGTCCACCTTTCAAAGCAATTTTGGAACTCTTTTTCTGGAATGGCCATCAGAGCTTTTGTCGTATTACCCTTGATGTCCTGAATGACATCAAAATGTCTTCTTTTCAGTATTTCCTTTATCTTCGGGTAAAGAAAGAAGTCATTGGGGGCCAGATCAGGTGAGTAGAGAGGGTGTTCCGATACAGTTATTTGTTCACTGGCTAAAAACTTCCTCACAGACAGTGCTCTGTGAGCTGGTACAAGAGCCATGATGCAAGAGCCAGGAATTTTTGGCAAAAAGTTCAGGTCATCTAACATTTTTATATAGCCTTTTCAGCACTTCCAAATAGTAAACTTGGTTAACTGCTTATCCAGTTGTTACAAATTCATAATGAATAATCCCTTTGATATCAAAAAAGGTTAGCAACATCGTTGCAACAAGTTTGAGAACTTAATTGTCAGACCTCATACATTGTAGCATTATTTATAATACTTTCAAAGAACCTAAATATTGCACACTACTGGAATGGTTAGGTAATCTTGGTACATTAGCAGTGTGAAATAACATGCTTCCATTAACCATGATAATTCTGGATGCCATGGGCAACATGTTTATGTCAACGTAAAGGGAGAACAACAGACAAAATTGTCTTTACACTGTGAAAACAACCGCATAAAAGTATATATTCATACAGCCAACGGCTGGAAAAGATCAGAGAAAAATAAAAACAGCTCTGTATGTTGGAGCACGGGAACTGTGGGTAACGTTCCTCTCATAGCTGTTTGTTATGATTATGGTGTGCCTGGCGATATGGCCTACACACCAGAGCCTTTCCCACAGCATAATCTTGGGGGAGGGAAGAGATCAGATAACAATTTGCTGCCTGCCCCAGAGTTGGCATCTGGGTGTCCCTTCTCCACCAGGAATGTCCTGCAGTCACCATCAGCTGTCTCCTCCCATGGGAAATAGAATTGAAACTAAAAATCTTTTCAGAAGGCTGAAATAGATCTAGCACTGCCCACTTTATCTTCAAGATTAAACAAGAAAAGCAAAGTGCATTAAGAGTTTTATACCAGGGGTGCCAAAAAATGTATACAAGTGGACACTTTGGTCAATGTTGCTTAAGCAGTAGTTCGCCATAATCAGAAGTGTCCAGATGTTGATGGTAACCACTTTGAGCACCTCTTATAATTGCAGAAGTCAAACGTGACTTGTATGCATCTTTTATCGGTATATATTATTAACATTTTAATAGTTTTTCCTTTCTTAAAATGTGCATATATTTTTTGGCACCCTCTGTATGTTATTCTTCCATTTGTGCAAAAAGCAAGACACATTAATGTGTACATGCATGGAAAACTTCTGGAAGAATAGACAAGAAACTGTAAACAATAATTGTTCTGGGGAGGGGAACTGGGGATCTGGGGTAGAAGGAAGACATACTTTAAAAGTATGAGCGAAATATTTATCATCGTCTTTTTCAAAAACATGTACCAAGCATCACTGTTTCAATTAAATTTTATTTTAAAAAGTTTATATCCCCAAATTTCATGTCCCTAACCTTGTAAACATCACGTTCAAAAATCTTAATTTTTAACTCATTACTAAGAGTCTTCCAAAATAACAAATTCGTATTTTGAGCCTCAAATTGTGCACCTCTTTTTAGTGATAAGGACTCAGCCCAATTTGAGGACTACATGCGTTACGAATCACAAAGCACACAGTAGCCTGACATTTATTCCAACGGAGAATGCAACTGGTGATCAAGATACATTGAAAACTGAGAGTACATTAGGGTTCAGATAGGATGACAGCTGTCGTCCTTAACATGGACTTGCTCCAGGCTTTTCTTCCCAGCCAGGGGTGTGCGAGTGCCCTCCGAGGGTAGCGGGCGTCACCCGTCCTGGGGACCCACTCCCCTCTCCCGACCCCGGCCTCCCCAGCTCTCCCGCTCGGGTGTGTGTGTGTTGGTGGGTGGGGGGCCCTCAGCCGCGCCACCACCTCCCTGGGAGGGCCACTGAGTGTGGCGACCTGGCGCCCGGGCCGAGGCGACCCCGCCCGCCGTCGCGTCCCTGGGTCGCCGTCCCGCGCGCAGCGTCACTCGGAGCCCCGGGTGAGCACCTACCACTGGCGGAGAAGCGGAGGGGAGAGGCCGCGACCCTCCCCCCTGCCAGCGGGTTAGGCGCCAGTACTTGGGTTGCCTCCACCTGGCGCTAAATTTAAAAAGTTAACCGGAGCAGCCTGCTGGCTCCGGAAACGAAACCAAATTCGTCCCGCGGGCCGCCTGCTGGGCCCCGCCAGGCCCTCCGCGCGCCGCGCCACCCGGAATAGACCCTTCTCCCGCCATTTTCCGTCCGGCTCCAGCCGGGCCCCGCGCTCCGAGGGCTGAGGCCGGCGGCTGCCGGGCCCCCAGGCGCCGCGCTAGGGCCCCGGGCGAAGGCGGGCGGCATGGCGGGCCGCGTGGACTGCGGGGACAGCGCCGGCGCCCGGCAGCACGTGTTCCTGCTTCCAGGTAAACACACCCGCCCCAGTGCGACGAGCCAGCCCGCGCCGCGCGGGACAGCGCGCAGAGCGGCGGGCGGGGGTGGCCCCGCGCGCGCGCCCTTGCGGGGCCCACCTCCCGCGCGGGGCCCACCTCCCGCGCGGAGCCCGGACGCAGTCTGCGCGGGGCCCACCTCCCGCGCGGGGCCCACCTCCCGCGCGGGGCCCACCTCCCGCGCGGGGGCCCGGACGCAGTCTGCGCGGGGTCTGCGCGCCCCTGGGTCCCGCGTCCCCGACTGGCTTCTCCCCGGGAACACATTGCCCCTTATCTTGGTCACACGTTACAACCAACTGCGGTTTTCAAAACTCAAAGCCGGAAGCGCGGAAACGGACCGAGAGTGGCCCCCCAGCACGGATTCTTTGTGGATCGGGGGGGGGGGGGGCTGGCGGGGGCGGCCGGGCCTGCGGACAGCGGGTGCCGGGTCACGGGCGCTCTGCGGGGCCTGAGGTGCCTGCCCTGGGCGTGTAGTTTGGCGTCCCCCAGTCGGCAGCGGCGTCTGCGTTCCTAATGAATCGGAAGCTGGGATCCACTAGGCCCGGAATGGCCTCGGAGACCGCGCTGTCTTAACAAGGCCCCCGCCCTGGGACAAGCGTTGGGTGGGGAGGCAGGAGGGAAGCTGGATAGTGGTAGGGGTTAGGACAAGGGTGATCCAGAGATGCAGGGGGGTGGGCAGTGATAGAAGTGCGGGAGCCAGGCCTTTCCGCCTCCCCCTGGATTTTGACCAGCCATCTAGGGCCCGCAAGGGCTTATGAGGATGGACAGTAGGTTACCACACGCTGGGCCCTGTTAAGTGGCAAAATAAAAGGAGTTTGGGACTAGAAAGTGCAAACCAGAAAAGTTTGGCCCTTTTATAGAATGATTGTTGATATGCTGGCATAACTTTGGAAATAAGGAACATCCGTCATTTGCTGTATTGCAGGATTTAGCTCAGCAAATGCAGTTTTTGCTGATGACGATGTAGTTGCCCAGTAGTGTAGATTTTTATGGATTGTTACATGGCAACTTGTTAATATTTTTGTGTGTATGTTTCACTTTTTCCTTTATAAAGAGGTATAAATACATGAAGTGCACACATTTAAGTGTACAACTCAATGAGCTTTTCATATGTATATACATCTGTAAGGATCCTTCAGGTCAAGAAGTATTAATAGAACTTTTTCAGTCACCTCCTGTGCCGGTTGTTAGCGAGCCCCAGTAATCTCTCTTCTGACCTGTCACAGAGATTCCTTTTGCCTGTTTGGATCAGTGTTTGCTCTTTTGTGTCCCATTTCTTTCACTCAGCATCATGCCTGTGAGATTCCTCTATATTAGTTGTAGCAGTTTGTTGGTTGGTTGGTGTTTTCATGGCTGTGTATATTTTATTGTATGAATATCCATAATCTTTATCTCCTGTACTGTGGATGGACATTTGGATTGTTTCCAGTTGGTAACTATTATGAATTAGACTTGTAAGGTAGACAGAGTCACAGGGTGCGTACCCCAGAGTGGAACTGCTTGTCCTAGGTGCTTGTGTGTCCAGCTTCAGTAGACACTGCTAAACAGTTTTCCAAAGTGGGTGTTCTGAGTGACACTCCCATCAGCAGTGTGTGAGAATTCCTATTGCTCCACATCCTCACTAGAGATGTTTGTAGTAAAACAGTTAATGCAAAATTCAGGGTTTTGACAGAAGCCAGCAAATGACTGCCTGTATGTGTGCTTTACTTTAGAAAAATCCTCTTCTCACTTTTGTCACATCAATTCTATGAAATTTTAAGGGTAGGAACTCTCATTCTTTGAGATCAAATACATTATTATTATTCAGATACACACAATGACTGAAGATAATCTAAGTTTTTTATTTTGTTCTGTTTAATCAGTAGCGACATTTCATTCTTAACCTGTGTTGTATTAAACACAAAATCCTTCAAAATAATTAAATATTGATGGCATCCCTGGAAACTAGGTATATTATGCTGCTGTGAGAAGAATTTCAGTCCAGTTCCTGTTCAAAACTGAGATGGACTGTGACCTTTGCATTCACTGCAGGAGGTTGAGGCAGCTGTTAAGGAGCCCAGAGAAGGAACTGGGGGGTCAGGCCTGCAGGTTCTGGCCCACAGCTTCAGCTTCCTGCGCCAGTAATTCTTCTAGCTGGTGTTTAGTGACACCTGCAGGCTGTGAGAGTACAGTGATGGTTTAATAGTTACTGCAGTGCAAAAGTGCGTCTCAGACTTGAGGAGATAGGTCACCTGGGGAGCTGGTCCCCAGCCCCAGAGTTTCTGATTCAGTAGGTCTGGAGTGGGCTTGAGAATGTGCATTTCTAGCAAGCTCCCAGGTGAGGTGGATGCTGCTGGCCTGAGAACCACAACAAGAACCGCTGCCGTGAGAACAGCCCTTGCGAGCTGCATCGGGAAATAGGAATGGCTGTCCTGAGGTTGAGGTCTCCTTTTGGGGGACCAGAATTCCCATGGGCAGGGGAGTGCATGGAAGCACAGGGTAAGAGACGTGCACAAGTATTTGTTAGGAAATTAGCTCCAGTAAGTCAGCATTTGAGATGAGGAGACTGGACCCTCAGCTGAGTCAGCACCGTAGCTACAGTCAAATTGGGCCCTTAGTAAAGAAAACAAAGATTATATGAAATTTTTCTAAAGTGTTTGGTGGGAGTAGTCTGTGCTTGGTTTTAGAAAACCGATAATCTGAAGAGCTTACTCTGGAAAGTGAGCCCATTAACCAACAGGCCAACAGAACTTTAGGGATTTGTCCACGAGGCAAATGTAAAAGCCACAGAACCCTTGAGATGACACTTTTTCTCTCAACATTTAATTGATGTTATTTATCGAGTTGCCTACCATAGCATTGTGTTATATCTTGAAGAGTAAATTAAAAAGTACTATTTAAGTCTCTTTGCCTCTCGTTTTTAATTTGTCTGAAAAAGTCGAATATCCCAGGAAAACAAAAGCTGGAACTTGGCAGGGATACTTGTGAGGTAGTCAGACTTGGGGCCTTGATTTTTTCGTAGGCCGGTGGAGACAGAACTGCCTCCCTTTTCAGCAAGGTAAGCATTTCTTATAGTTTAGGACGGTCTTAATGTTTCTCCAAAATGGCCTGGGAATACTAGCTTATTTGCAGTTGTAGTTACTATAAGAGACCATTAACATCTCTACTTTTTGGAATGTGGTAGAAGTTTCCATCCCTCTTTGCTGCCCTAAAAGTAAATGCTTAAGTCGTATTTTTAATATTTTTCTCTAGTCCACATTTTGTATGCTTGTCAGTTCTACTAAGTTGGAATGGACGCTAATGTGAAAGGCCAGCTGGGAACAGATTCACTAAGTGTAAGATAGAAGACTGTTGATTGTTATTGTGACTGAACCATGTTCCTTAGCCATCTCCAAGGAAATGTTAAAACATTGGGAAACCCTAATGTTGTGTGAGGGAAAAGAGCAAGGATAGAAATGATTTCAGGACCAAAACAAAAGGACAACAAAAACTCATTTGGGTCTACTTTGGCTGAAAACGTCCTTTAATCAGCCTCCTGATTAAACTGGACTTCAGATTGCATCTTCAACTATAGATAAGTTTTGCAATAAAATTATTCCTCTTTATTTTATGCAAATACATGTTTAAGAGTATCTTAGGAAACTTTGTATTTGTTACTTATTTCCCCACAGCTAGAATCACTAATGCCAGTTTGGAGTTTTGGGGTGGGGTGGGGGAGTAGAGGATGGGTTTCTCTTTGAGAGGTAAAAATCCCAAGCCCGCCTGCCAACCTTAGACATTCCAAATACATAATGAGCCTTTCATGTGAGGCGCCATGATAATCACAAATAAAGATATCAGATTTGTCTCTCCACATGGAATGCAAAATAGACTTGAAAGCGTTGTATGAATGTGAACTTTAGAACTATGTTCTAATTAAACAATTAAAAAATTAAGCTAAAAAGGAAAAACTGATTTTCCTATTTAATGATAGAGAAAATTTATATCAGTGCTATTTCTAATTAGTCTTGTAGCTTTTTAATAAGCCCACAAGAATACCACTTGTTTGAAAAAAATGTAAAATTAATGTGGCAAAAGAAGAATTACTATAGACTTAAATGACTTTTCAGTGACCCTGAAAAACAAAACTTTTTTCCGTCTTTACCTAAGTGCACATGGTTAATCTCAGAAGGAAACTTTAAGCAGATTTTTTGTTCTTTGTCAAAACTGTTTGCATGTAGTATGTCTGTTTGTGTTTAGAAGTATATACCTTGTGGACTAAAGGCTTCCTTACTTTCAGAAGAACTTATTCACATGGGAGGAACCTGCACTTAGCTTGGCCAGGAATAGGGGAGACCTGGCCAATTCAAGTGCTGATTTTAGACAACCTCTGAATAATTAAGCTCAGCTTCTTGGAAGATTTGTCATTTACTGAATACTCGTCTGCAGGCCATCAGCAGTGTGGGAGTCTCTGAGTTTTCCAGCACGGAGCATGTTTAACATTTTCCACACAAATCCAGAGTCTGGCTTTGTCTTTATGAAACGTTTTTTGGTGGGAACTCGACTGACCTTTCTCAGATGGCCACTGGATCTGCTCCCCTTGCTATTTGAGCACGTTCTGAAGTGGATGGACTTAATCAGTTGCCAGTTGGTGTAATTAGGCTGTTTCCGGACCCTGATCTTGTCCTGCTAGTAATTGTTCCAAAAGACCTGGGACGTTTATAAGTAAGAACTCATGACTCCTGCATATTTATCCTCCAGGGCAGGAAAAAATTCACAAAAGAAAAGTAAGCAATGTTCATAATTTTTTATTTGAATAGCAGAATAGGGGCTGCATGGGTTTTCCTCATATCCTCTGAGCTTTAACCCTGATGTTAAGAAACAAACAACTCACCAAAGTTCTCTAAAGCCTGGCTATAATAAAACACACCTAACACTAGATTTATGCTATCGATTAGCTCTGTGTTCTTGGACAAATTGTGTTCTCATTGTAAAACATCAATTTCCTCATCTCCACAGTGGGGAGAGCCATACCAGTCTCATGGGGTTTTGTCCAGTTGGTTTGAGTTACAAGTAAACTCTCTTTTGCACCCCAAGCTCTTGGCCTGGGGCTTGGGACAGAGGAGGCATTCAATAAACATTTACTGAGAGAATAAATGTCTCACATTCCATTTCTTCCTGCAGCGTTCTTTGCTTATGTTGTCCTTTTTCTTCTCCTTTCACTCCTATCCAAATTCTTCCCTCTCTTCAAGGTTCGGTTCAACTTTAGTTTCTGTGAAGCTAAGCCATTTGCTCCAGTCCAATTTCTCTCTTTTTTTTTTTTAATTGAGATTTTCTATTTCCTTTTTTTCTTTTCTTCTTTTTTTTTTTTTTTTTTCAAGATTTTATTGGGGAAGGGGAACAGGACTTCATTGGGGAACTGTGTATTTCCAGGACTTTTTTCCAAGTCAAGTTGTTGTCCTTTCAATATTAGTTGTGGAGGGCGCAGCTCAGCTCCAGGTCCAGTTGCTGTTGCTAGTTGCAGGGGCACAGCCCACCATCCCTTGCGGGAGTCGAAACCAGCAACTTTGTGGTTGAGAGGACACGCTCCAACCAACTGAGCCATCTGGGAGCTCAGCAACCAACTGAACCATCTGGGAGCTCAGCGGCAGCTCAGCTCAAAGTGCCATGTTCAATTTTAGTTGCAGGGGGTGCTGCCCACCATCCGTTGCAGGAGTCAAGGAATCGAACCGGCAACCTTGTGGTTGAGAGCCTGTGCTCCAACCAACTGAGCCATCTGGGAGGCAGGTCAGCTCAAGGTGCCGTGTTCAATCTTAGTTGCAGGGGGCGGAGCCCACCATCCCTTGTGGGAGTCGAGCACAGTTGAACTGGTAACCTTGTGGTTGACAGCCCACTGGCCCTTGTGGGAATCGAACCGGCAGCCTTCGGAGTTAGAGTTAGGAGCATAGAGTTCTAACCGCCTGAGCCACCGGGCCGGCCCCCAACTTCTCTTTTTTTGAATGCCCATGACTTTGTATCTGCCTGGACCCCTCCTTGCTTTTCACCATGTTCTCTGCCTGCCAAATGACTACTTACTCTTTAAACCAGCATGTCACCTCCTTCAGGAAGTCTTCCCTCTCAGCCTCTCCCCGTTAGTGTACAAATTAGTGATACCCCTGCAATCACCTACACATTCATCATGATTATCAGTTCACTATCATTTTTATATAAATATGTATTGAACACCCAACACACGCCAGTAGCTGGGAAGAATCCAGGTGCATTCTCCTTGAGTCACCACTGTTAGCTTCTTGTAGTCTTAATTATGTAGTCTACCCTGTGAAAGCGATACTTATTTGGTGTATTTATTATAAATAAACTCATAACAAGCACCTTGGCCTTAAGCTTCAGAGCCCAACCTTGCTCGTTGCCTCTGAAAGCAGAGCATACTACTTAGGACTTCTAGCCTTTTGTTCAGAGGTCCTTTGTATTTATTTTTCTACTATCTTTAAAAGTGACTTTATTTTCTAGGTATGTCTGTCTGCTTACATGGAATGGGCTACCTGTTGCAAGGGTCAGACCCGCATGTTCTGCTGCCTATTTTGTGATCTGCCGCTGAAATAAATAGGACCCAGGCTGGCTGAGGTCTTGTTGGCCAGAGCTGATTTTCCTGGGAGGGCCTAAAGTCCCAACAGCATTTGGTGAAGCTCTGCTGTGATCAGTTTCTCAGTTTTGACCAGTTAACTTTTCATTTACACATTTTTCTCCATGTATTTTTTTTTTCAGTAACTTTTAAAATTAGAATGATAATACATACCCAGTAAAGAAATTTTAGTAATGCAGAAAAATATAAAGAAGAAAATAATTTGTCCATCATCCTACCACCCAGAAATAACAATTTTGGAAATATTTCTTTCCAGTCTTTTTATGTTGTATGTATCACAGAATGAATTCAGTGTTCTTAAATTTTTTCTCATTTTTCATTTCTGCCTCTATTTCGCCATTTACACTTTCTGCTTATTTACTGTAACATTCACTAAAATACTCAGGGATATTGGGGTTATACAAGAATGCTGTATGGTTTTATTCCTTGTACTTGATCACAGAATTAGAGAAGATAGTTAAATTGATTTAATGGAGAGCTAGGGGACTGATATTTTTTTCTCTTAATTTTGATGAAGATAGAAACTTACACAGCCATATGATATGAACAAAGTTGACAAAGAGAATTTGTAAGTCCCACTTTGAGCATTGAAGAAGCTTATTACGAGTTTATTTATAATAAATACACCAAATAAGTACCACTTTCACAGGGTAGACTACATAATTAGAATGGATTATATGTAAGAGTAAATAAAGACTGAGCATACAAATAGATTCAAGAGAGATGAAGATAAATTCCTGGAGCAATACGGACACGCTGGCAAGGCAGGAGGTTTTGAAAGCTATTTGAGGTGGGACGTTTTAGGACAGCCACGGCCTCCTGAAAACATCCCTTGGTGTGCTTGCCAATAAGTAGGATGCCAGTTTGAGTGGACCGTTCGTCTGCGTACTATTTCTTTAGTGCGGGGGGCCAATGCATCCTGACTGTGTGTTACAAAACCTGACAACCCTTCACCCCTAGTGGATTCACGTATTCCTACGACGGGCTGGCTGTGTGTTGGGGCGAGGGGTGGTGGGCTGGTGGAGGACATGGCACATCCGGAGCATCAGAGGGTCCAGGGTGTCTGCCTCCCTGAGAGTTGACTTCCTCCTCTTAGTGGACCACAGGCTGCACACTGCACCCACGTCTCAGATCTCCTGGTGTCTGCTGGGAGAAGCTGCCCTGATCTTAGTTCTAGTTTTAATACACTTTGATGTGTATTATTGTATTTGACCCTCACAATGACCTGGGAAGTAGTCAAGGCAAGCTTCATTATCACTATTCTGCAAGACTCAGGGAAGTCCAATAATCTGCCCAACACTTTATAGGAATTAAGTGGCACAGACTGCCAGCTCTGCTGTGCTCCTGGACCCCTGCTGTGTGCCAAAGGCCACTCTGCTGACTGAATGACTGTTGAAGAGGTGGAAGGATCAGGAAGGGCTGGGGACCCCTCTGTTGTGTCACTGGACATTCCCTTCCTGGAGGCAGCCCTTGTTACTGGACCTTCCGGTCAGGTCCGTCCTTTCTGCCCATCCAGAATTTTCCTGCTAGGCCTTAGCACTATCTATGTGTTGCTGGTCTTTGTGGCTCTGAAATTGCTGCAAACCTGAAGTTTTTCATCAGTTCTTTAGGGTGCACACATTCCTAGAAACAGGGCAGTTGATAGGGGCAGCCCTGGAAGAACGGAGGTTTTATCTTCTATGGTCTTGGTTAAGGCCAGTTTTTATTTTATCTTCAAAGCTTCCAAATAAAGAGAGAACTCTTAGAGGAACCTATTACTTGGGAATTATTTTCCTCATTCGTGCATTTCTCTAGCTTTCTTGGTTTGCCTCCTGTAATGTTTGAGGAGGCTAAGAGCTTAGAAGTCAGGAAAACAACCCAGACCTCTTTGATGGCGGTGCTAACATCTTTGGAAGGGAAGGCATAGAGTTATTACTGGAATTAGCATTTTTGGAAGCAGAAAGTAACTTGAACATTATGCTGCTTTGTCTTACATGTAATATATTTGAGTCCTAGCAAAGTGGTTCCAAGGAGGTATCTCAGAAAATCAGGCAGAAGGGATCCAGGTGTTCTGAGTATATTCTAATGGATGATGACTGAAGAAAATGAACTGGGACCTATTTAGGACGCAGAGAGTGATATTCTCATCATTTTTTCCCCTATTAGATTTTCTTATGAAACCCGAGTAGCCTTGCTACAGTATCTAAAAATAAAATGAATGGTGCTTTGGTGTCTGTTCTTCCTTCTCCATGTAATAGCAGGTGTGTGTTTTCAGAGCTTATCTGCTATGTGCCAAAAATCAACAGGGCTGTGAACAAATGCCCATTGCTTCCAGGTCATAAGAACACTTGGCAAAAAGGTGGTTCTCTCTCTCTGGTCTTGTGTCTTTAAATTTTATATGATATGAAGAAACTTGTCTTAGTTAAGAGCGGAATGAGAAAAAGCTGCCAAGTTTAAGAAATGGTTGATACATAACTTCATATCAAGTATAGAACAACCCATACTATATAGTCTGTAGATGAAAAATAATATTCCGTTTTGGCTTGTACAATATTTTTCTGACTAAATTTTCAAAATTATAATGATTAAGTCTATGTGTTGATACATGCTATGCCCCCTAATTTTTAAGCATTAAAATGTCACAGATTACTCGGGGGGTGTATGCAGCTATGATTAGGATATTGTCATCTCCGATCGGAAGTTTTCTTTTCTTGTCATTGGTCAGACTTGACTTTATCAGTTTTTATCACTAGATGTTTCTTGTATCCCACAACAAATTTCTCTCATCCTTCCTTATGTATTTTTTGATCCTGCCTTTTTCTGTCTTTCTCTAGTACCCCCGTCCTTCCTCTTCATCCTGCTGCATCCCTGGCAGTGTGGGGTACTGGCTGGATTGGAGAGGGGGCAGCTGATTATATGACTAATCCTGGAGGCTGAGGAAGACAGAGCAAGGGGGACAGATGAGTCTGAGATGGTTGTGTCGTAGGAGAACAAACAGTCATACCAAGAGTTATTGTGCTTTAGAGCTGCAGTTTGTTTTTTGAGTTTAGAAGGGTGAGACTTGAAATTAAGATATTCTCTGAAGTGTCATAGTTTAAAATGTGGGTGGCTTGAGTTTAAATCTTGGCTATTTATATAGTTGAATAGCTCTGTGACCTTGGACAGATTTTTTAACTTTGGACAAGTTTCTCATCCATAAAAAGTGAGAATTAAAATAGTCCCCCTACCTCATTGAGATATTATGAGAATTATATAATTTATATAAAAGACATTGCCTGGTATATAGGAAAAGCCTGATACAAATTAGATATTGTTTGTTGTTTTACATTTATTGGACACAGTTGTTTCTTAAGTTCAAATGTCAGGAAAATGGTTATCAGTTTCTTTTTGTTGAGGTTTTTAGATCAGGATGATAAACAGATGGAAGATTTGCTGCTAGAGTTAATGGTGACCAGTGGGACATAAAATTGAATCTTTACAGAGAACACAGAGAATAAATGTAAGTAAACTGCTATGGAATTGGTTTGACACAAGAAACTAGAGGGGCAGGGCTTGAGATAATTGGGAAGTCGGAGATATTATTGAATCTGACATGGCCACAAAGACTGAGTACCTGCTTCTGATTTGTCTGAATTTTTTCTGTTTTTGTAAAAACACTCTTTTAGCCAGCATGGCTTATGTCATCGGTTATGTAAGAGAAAACATTTTTTTTTAAAAAAGTGTAAAACTTACTCTTTAAAAAATATAATGTGAAGTCTTATTTTATTCAGCATAATTTTAGAAAAGGTGTTTCACATTAATAAATTTTCTAGATAAATGAGGTTCAGTTCGTTAAGTATCAAAACTTGCGTTTACCATGTCTTAATGAGCTTTTTCTAAAATCAAATAACACATTCATATATTTATTGAGTGTATTGCATGTGCTAGAAGCTCTGCTGGGTATTTTACTATATATTACCTTAATGCTCATAAAATGCATTGTGTTCTGGCTTTTTAAAAAAGATACACTGGTCCTAATTTATATCTTCTTGAAAAGCTAATTGTTAGGCCTTTATGTATTTCTTGGAATTTTTGATACTATTGTTCTCTACACACTCTTAATGTTTCTGTGTAGTTGAGAGAAAGAAAGCTGATTTTTAACTGAGTGCTTATTACATATTCTGGGCATTTTCACATATGTTATATTTAAACCTAACAAAAAGCTGTAAAATAATTGTTATGCCTATTTTTATAAATGAACCAACTGACGCACAGAGAAGTTGAATATCTTGCTCAAGGTCATACTGCTGATTAAGAAGAGGATCTTGGATTAGATTGTGCACCTGTCTGACTGCAGATCTTGTTGATATTATCAAAGAAGTAGATCAAAATAGGTTTATGGAGGAAAACCCTTCTCTACACTCCCACTCTCTCTTTTGTCTGATTCTTTCCCATTCTAAAAGCAGACTTTTTCTTCCCTAATTAATTTAGCTGTCCTTCAGCTGTGCTAGCTGAAGGTAAAAGTTAGAAAAAAGATGGAGCTTCCAAGTCTGGTGGGTGAGAAACTAACCGATGGGATGACCCAGGGTTTTCCAAATTTAAGTGAAAATAAAAATCTCTTTAACTTTGATAGGCCTTTAATTTATAGTCACAGGTAATTTTGTATGCCTAAGGACAGGTGTAGACTAAGGACTTTATTAGAAGTATTATAGCAATATGAGATTGTTGTTGTTGTTGTTTTTTTCATACTAAGCCTTCAAAATATGGTGGGGGTAGATGCATTCTTCCATAAAAGCAATGAAAACATTGACAAAGATGGCCAAAATCAACTTTTTCAGAACTCTTGAAATTAGCCAAAAGCTTCCAACAATTTGAGGAGTGTTTATTCAAGAAAAACTGCTGAATCTCATTAAACAGGATTTGTGGCATTGTAACTTGAACTGCTCCCATCTCCCTCTATTCAGGTCTGCAGTAACCTTGAAAACCACCAGTCTTGCAAACATGGTACTTGTAAAATCCAGCTGCCTTGCAACCACTGGACAGGTCAGTCCTTATTTAGAGCTCCTCAAAAAGTCCCATTCCCAGAACACTGTCCCTGTTTGACCTGTCTTGCAGCTCCCTTGAAAAGCCCCATTTGCAGGGCATTGTTATCACTTCGCCCTGATTGGAGCTCAGAACTTGCTCTGTGGGAAAAGCAGTATCCCCAGGGCCTTTGTTAAAAACAATCAGAGGCACTTGTTTAACATATCAGCTGCTGAGGGTACAATACCAGTTGGGCAAATAACCTGGCCAAAAATTTGAACTTATGGGAATAAGATATCCATAAGGGCCTTTAAAGAGCTCTGACATATTCTTAGGGAATTAGAAGGTTGTGCACCTATGCAGGGCTGTGTACATGCTCAGGAAAGACCAGAGAGGGCCCTAATCTCTCGCCTCTGACTGACTTTGAAGCCCTAGGCAATCAGTGATTAAATGCTAAGGCAGAAGTTTAAAGTGCTTGAGTGCTGAAGGCATGCCCCAACACACAGGCAGAACCTCTCAGCAAATGTTGGGACACAATACCTGCAATGAAAAATTCCCTATCAGGCTCAAATAGCAAATCTGAGCTAAGAGAGGAAAAAGCAGCAAACCTGAAGATAGATGAATTGAGATTTTCTAGCCTGAGGAACAGAAAGAATTAAGAAAACTGAACAAAGTTTCACAGACCTGTAATAAACCGTCAAGCATAATAGCATATGTATAATGGGATTCCCAAAAGGAGAAGAACGGGACAAAAGGAATATTTGAAGAATTAATAGCCAAATATTTCCCAAATTTGATGAAAGACATTAAGAAGCTCAACAAACTCCAAGTAGATAAACTAAAGAAGATCCATGCCTACACACATCATAGTCAAACTATCAAAAGACAAAGACAAGGGAGAGAATCTTGAAACCAGCAATAGAAAATGAACTATCTAGGAGGAGACCTAAGATGGCTGAGAAGATAAACACTGTGCCTGCATCCTTCTGTGAACCCATTAAAATTACAACTAAATTGTAGAACAATCAACCTGGAGAACCATCTGAAGCTAGCTGAACAGAAGTCCTATGACTAAAAATATAAAGAAGAATCCATGTTGAAACTGGGATGAGGGGCAGAGACAAGGAACGGGCCCCAAACCTCCGTGTGGTGCTTGAGAATCAGGAAGGATATCTCGGCTATTAAGGGTCTCTCTGGAGGAGCAAGGGACCCCAGCCCCCCACCCCAGGCTTCCTAGCCTGGAGTACTGGTACTGGGAAGGGGAGCTGCAACCACATCTGGATGTGAAAAACGGTGGGGATTCCGACCATCCAGGGGACAGAGGGCTGCAGGAAACCCAGACATCCTTTTAAATGGCCCATGCACAGACCCACTCCTTTGTAGGAACTCATCTTGGGCTCCAGGGGAGGGCCAGTGACTCGCAGGGCATCAGAGGCATACAGGGGTCAGACTGAGCTGTGTGTCTTTGGAAGTGAGGACTGGAGGGTAGTCACCATTTTCATTGTGTGGGGTCCTTCCATGCAGCTGTCAAGTGGGTGTCATCTTTCCTGTGTTCAGCCCTCCCCCTACCCCCAGGTCAATTCTGAATCATTGTTCTGTTGAGTGCTTGCTCCATTCTGTTGACTCATGGGACCCCACCCCTCCCAACTCCCTCAATACTGGAGGCACTTTCTCTGAGAGCAGCCAGCCCTGCACGAATTGCACTCTTTCTTGGAAATCTTTTGGAATCCTGGGGCTCAAGGTGGGTGGCGACTGGCCTCAGTGTGCTCTGAGAATTTTGCTGAGTAGCTCCAGGCTCAGCACTGGCACAAAACCAGAATTTACATTAACCTGATGACCACAAGTCTTCCAACTCTGGTGACTCCCCAAGACCCTGTCTTATCCAATTCACGTACTGCCCAAGACTTTATCAGGGGCTGAACCTTATGGGAGACAGCAGATAGCAGCAGGCCTCTGGGTGTCCTGCCTTTTTGCAAAGTTACCCCAGGCCCAGTACTGGTGGTAGCTGTCCTAGGTTTTCAGCGTGGCCTCTCCCATGTCTCCAAGTTTAACACAGGCAGCGAACAACCTCAGATTACTTTGTAGCTCCTACCAGGTAGTCCCCAGCCACTCACAGGCAGTGGGTGACCTGGGACAGCACCAGAGTCTCTCCCCAGTGGCCCCAGAACCAACATACTTGGAGGTTGGCTACAGACTACAGAAGAACATGCCCAATTAGCTCCACAAGCAGCACACACAACGGGCAGTCTCAGCAGGCATCAGAGCCTGCTGGGGCGAATCCCACTCAGTGGGGTAAGCCTTTCACACAGCAGACCATAGGCTATGGACCTGGCCAAACCCTACAGCCAGTCAACCTGAGAATCAATCGCACCCAGTGACATGTCAGTAGCAATCAAGGCTCAACTAGAGGAGGGCACACACAACCCACCCAAGGGACACCCCTGGAGCACCCAGAGCAGGTGACCAGGGAGACTGTGCCAAGACCCCACAGGGCACCTACTGCATAAGGCCACCTGGTCAAGACTAGGAGTCATAGCACATCTACCTAATACATAGAAACAAACACAGGGAAGCAGCCAAAAGGAGGAAACAAAGAAATGCATTCCAATGAAACAATAGAAAAATCCTGAGAAAGAACTAAACAAAATGGAGGCAAGCAACCTACCAGAGACAGAGTTCAAAACAATGATTATAAGGATGCTCAAGAAACTTAGTGAGAACTTCAACAAAGAGATAGGAAGCATTTAAAAAGGACATAGAAACCATAAAAAAGAACCAGTCAGAAGTGAAGACTACAATAACTGAAATGAAGAATGCACTAGAAGGAATTACCAACAGACTAGATGAAGCAGAGATCAGATCAGCAATTTGGAAGACAAGATAGCAGAAAACACCCAATTGGAACAGAAAAAAAAAAAAAGAATCCCCCGAAAATATGACAGTTTACAAGACCTTTGGGACAACATCAAGTGTAACAACATTTGCGTCATAGGAGTACCAGAAGGAGAAGAGCGAAAGCAAGGGATTGAGAACCTATCTGAAGAAAAATGACTGAACACTTTCCTAACCTGGCAAAGGAAATAAACATACAAGTACAGGAAGCATGGAGGGTCCCAAACAAGATGAACTCAAGCAGGCCCACACCAAGACACATTATAATTAGAATGACAAGTGTTAACGACAGAGAGTCCTAAAAGCAAGAAGAGAAAAGCCGTTAGTTACCTACAATGGAGCTCCCATAAGACTGTCAGATGATTTCTCAGCAGAAACTTTGCAAGCCAGAAGAGAGTGGCACAAAATATTTCACATGGTGAAAAACAAGGACATACATACAACCAAGGGTACTCTACCCAGCAAGGTTATCATTTAAAATCAAATGACAAATAAAGTACTTCCCAAACAACAAAAAACTAAAGGAGTTCTTCATCACCATTCCAGTAAAGAATGTTAAAGGGACTTTTAAGACTGGGGGAGACAACTAAATTATGAATAATACAATGGCAATAGTACTTATCTATAAACATTTACTTTGGATGTAAATGGATTAAATGCTCCAATCAAAAACATAGGGTGGCTGAATGGAGAAGAAAACAAGACCCTTACATATGCTGCCTACAAAAGAATGACTTCAGATTGAAAGACACATACACAGATGGAAAGTAAAGGGATGAAAAAAGATATTTCATGAAAATGGTAATGAAAAAAAACAACAGAAAAAGCTGTGGTAGACATACTTATACCAGACAAAACAGACTTTAAAACAGACTATAACAAGAGACAAAGAAGGACCAAATAATCCTACTTCTGGTTATTTATTCAAAGAAACCCAAAATACTACTTCGAGGGGACATGTGAATTCATATGTTAATTGCAGCATTGTGTACAATAACCAAGATATGGAAGCAGTCTGGTGTCTGTGGATGGAAGAATGGATAAAGAGGAGGTGGTACATATATACAATGGAATATTGCTTGGCCAGGGAAGGGAATGGGTTCTTGCCATCTGCAGCAGCATGGAGGACCTGGAGGTTATTGTGCTGAGTGGAGTGTCAGACAGAGAAAGACAGATGCAATGTGATTTCTCTTATGTGGAATCTAAAGAACAAAACAAACAAACAAAACAGAAACAAACTCATAGATACAGAGAACATTTTGATGGTTACCAGATGGGAACGGGGTTGCCAGTGGGTAGGTGAACAAATGGGAAGGGATTAAGAAGTATAAATTTGTTGTTACAAAGTAGTCATGGGAATGTAGGGTACAGCATAAGGAATACAATGAATAATATTGTCATAACCATGTATGGTATCAGATGCGTATTAGATTTGTTGGGGTGATAGATGGAAGGAGATTAGGGGCAGGGTGAAAAAGGGGGAGGGATTAAAATGTACAAATTGGTAGTTACAAAATAGTCATGGGGATGTAAATTATAGCATAAGGAATATAGCCAGTAATATGGCAATAGCTATGTATAGTGCAGAATGGGTACTAGACTAACTGGGAGGATCACTTATATAAATGTCTAACAACTATGCCATACAACTGAAATTAATATAAAATAATATTGAATATCAAGTGTAATTAAAAATTTAAAAAGGAAAGGGGAATAAAGGTCCAATTTCTAGGTATAAAACAAATAAGTCATGGGGATGTAATATGCAGCATAGGAAATATAGTCAATAATATTGCGATAGTATGATATCAGATGGTTGCTGGACTTATGGTGATCACTTCTTTAGGTATATAAATGTTGAATAACTATGGTGTACCCCCTGAAACTCATATAATATTGTATGTTAGCTATATTTTTAATAAAAGTCTTTTTAAAAATGACTTGTAAAGTAAAGGATCCTCAGTGAGATGAGCAGCTGCCTTCTCATTTGAAACCATAGAGGCCACAAGTTAGTGGTTTGATATCAAGATGCTGAAAGAAAAATACACTCAACCAAGAATTCTACATATGACAAACTATCCTTCAAAACTGATGGAAAAACTAAGACATTCTCAGATTAAGAAACATGAGAGAATTCATCCCTAGGAGACATAATTGGCCCCTCTCTCCCGCCAAAATCATAAAGGGAGTCCTTTAGTAGAAAGGAAGAGACACTAGATGGTAACTTGAATCCACATGAATACAGAGCACTGGTAAAGATAAATACATAGATAAATATAAGAAAGAGTACAATGTGTTTTTGTTTGTAACTCTTTTTTCCGATCTGATTTAAAATACAACTTCACAATGCAATAATTATAAAACTGTTAATGGACTTTTATAAAGATGTAATTTATATAATAAGAGCACAAAGGGAGAGGAGGAAGAATATAGTGCAGGTAAGTTTCTATATACTATTGAAATTTTCAAGTTAGCATTAATCTGAACTAAATTATTGTACATTAAAATACTAATTGTAATTCCCAGGACAACAACAAAGAAAATAACTCCCCCCAAAATAGAGTGAAAGAAACAACAAGGGAATTAAAATGGTACAATAGATAATATCTTTTTTAATACAAAAGAAGGCAATAATAGAGGAATAGAGGAACAAAAACATATGACATATAGAAAACAAATTGTTAAATGACAGATATAAATCCTACATTATCAGTAATTACATTAAATGTAAATGCATTAAACATTCCTATTAAAAGGCAGGGATTGGCAGAATGGCAGGTGGAAAAACATGATCCTACTATATGCTGTCTATAAGACAAATACTTGAGGATCAAAGGCACAAATAGGTTGAAAATAAACAAATGGAAAAAGACACACTATGCAAACAGTAATTTAAGGAGAGCTGACATGACTAATACCAGCTGAAATAGACTTTAAGCAAAAATTGTTACAGGACACAAAGATATTTTACAACGATAACATCTCAACAGTTTAGTCTATTAGGAAGATATAACTGTTATAAACATATGTAAATACAAGGTTGGACAACTAAGTTCGCGAACTCAACCTAGGAAAAAGTGCTACATACCTCACTGCTGAATATCACTAGGGTCATCTTCGAAGTACTTCCCCTAGGAAGCTATGCACTGACGCCAGCGCCTAGTCCACCCTTCAAAGCAATTTTGGGACTTTTTCTGGAATGGCCATCAGAGCTGTCTTTGCATTACCCTTGATGTCCTGAATGTCATCAAAATGTCTCCCTTTCAATATTTCCTTTATCTTTGGGTGAAGAAAGAAGTCATTGGGGGCCAGATCGGGTGAGTAGGGAGGGTGTTCCAATACAGTTATTTGCTCACTGGCTAAAAACTCCCTCATTGACAGTGCCATGGGAGCTGGTGCATTGTCGTGATGCATTGTTGCTGAAAAGTTCAGGTCTTCTAACTTTTTCATGCAGCCATATCAGCACTTCCAAACAGTAAACTTGGTTAACTATTTATCCAGTTGGTACAAATTCATAATAAACAATCACTCTAATATCAAAAAAGGTTAGCAACATTGTTGCAATAAGTGCAAACTTAATTGTCAGATCTGGTATACCTAATGAGAGAGTCCAAAAATACATCAATCAAAACCCGACAATTCAAAGGCATTATAGACAATTGAACAATTATGGTGGGAGATTTTAATAACCCATTTTTAATATGGATAAAACAATTAGGAGGGAGATCATCACGGAAATAGAAAATTTGACCACCATATTAAACCAACGAGATCTAAGAGACATCTATAGAACACTCCACTCAACAACAGTGGACTACAAATTCTTCTCAAGTGAACATGAAACATTCTCCAGATCAAACCATATTTTAGGCCATAAAACAAACCTCATTAAATTTGAAAGTATTGAAGTTATACAAACTATGCTGTCCAAAAATAGTGGAATAAAAATAGAAGCCAATAATAGGAAGATATTTGGAGAGTTTACAGACATGTGGAAATTAAACAATACACTCCGAATAACCAATGGATCAAAGAAGTTTCAAGGGAAACTAGAAAATACTTTGAAATGAATAAAAAGGGTATACAATATATCAAAAATGGATACAGGTGAAGCAGTGTTTAGAGCAACATACACAGCTGTACATACCTATATTAAAAAAGAAGGAAGATCTCAAATCACTAACATAATCTCCACCTTAAGAAACTTTTAGAAAAAGAAGAACAAATCAAACAAACCTAAAGAAAGTGGAAGGAAAAAAATAAAAGATTAGAGCAGAAGTAAACAAAATAGAGAATAGAAAAACAGCAGAGAGAAAAATCAATGAAACTAAAGTTGCCCTCTTGAAAAGATCAACTAAATTGACAAATCTTTAGCTAGCCCACAAATGAAAGAGAAAAGACTCAAATTACTGAAATCAGGAAAGAAAGAGGAGTCATTGCTACTAATCATGCAGAATTAAGAGGATCAGAAAGGAATACAATGAACAACTGTATACCAACCAAATAGATAACTTTGATGAAATGGACAGATTCCTAGAAAGACATAAACTACCAAAACTGATCAAGAAGAAATAGACACTCTGAATACATCTATAGCAAGTAAACAGATTACGTTAGCAAATTAAAACCTTTCCATAGAAAAAAGCCCAAATCCCAGATAGCTTCACTGGTTAATTCTGCTAAGTATTGCACAAGTTAGTACCAGTCCTTTACAAAATTTCCTAAATATTGGAAAAAGAGAAAACACTTCCCAACTCATTCTATGAAGCTAGTATTACTCTCATCCCCAAACCAAAGACGTAAGAAAAGAAAACTACAGACCAATATCCCTATGAACATAGATAGAAAAATCCTCAAAAACTTGCAAACCAAATCCAGGAGTATGTAAAAAGGATTATACACCATGACCAAGTGGGATTTATTCTAGGAATGCAAGGTTGGTTCAACATACCAAAATCAATCAATGTAATTATATCATTTTAATAAAATAAAAGCCCAAACCACATAATCATCTCAATAGTCACAGAAAAACATTTGAGAAAAATCTAATACTCTTTCACACACACACACACACACACACACACACACACACACGAACAAGAATAGGGAACTTTCTCAACCTGATAAAAGGCATCTGACAAACCTACAGCTAACATCGTGCTAATACATTTCATATGAAATTTTTTTACGTGTTGAAATAGAAATATTTTAGATTATTGGGTTAAGAAATTTATCATTGAACTTTACTTGACCTATCTGTAATGTGGCTCCTAGAAAATTTTTAATTACATATGTGGCTTTCATTTGGGAAATGCATTTTATTTGTGTTGGACAGCCCAGTTTTGGACCCAGGACCTCCAGGTTCTGGCAGATCTGTGTCTTATTCCCTGCCATGTAGGAGTGGATGAGGTGTGGGCAGAGCATGGGGATTGATGGACTAGAGTGGAGAAGAAGTAGACAGGGGAAGACAAAGGGATGCATTGAATGTTGTCTTTCTGTGAGGGCAAGGGCTTTGTTTCATTCACAGCTGTATCCTCAGTACCAAGAATAGTGACTGAATTGGTGAGAGAAAATTGGTAATATAAAAATGATTCAATAAGACAGTGGTGTTTGTTACCAAATGGTTATTTAACACCTGATATTTGCTAGGTCCTGCTGTGGTATGTGTACATAGAATCTATCAACTGAGAAGTCAGTTTAATTAGGACAGACATGGCATTTGACAATCATCCAACAATGAGAAGAGTGTCTAGCTTGCTGTAGAGGAGGACTAAGGGCAACCTGAGACTGGTAGTTACCGTCTGACAAAGTGAGTTTGCTGTTGCCAGGTTTTTTTATTGTGCAAGGCAAAATCTTTACCTAATTGTTTTTCATATTTAGGGAAATATATTTGCAGTCTGAACTCTGTAAAATCACATGATTGGCTGATTGGCACCTATTTCTAATTTTTAAAAATGTTCATATCAAACAAAACCCTTCTGTGAGTTGGGTTTGACCCAGGAGCCAACTAAAGATTTAACTGGTGAAACGAATGGATAATTCATTTGACTCCTTAACCATCCAAGCAAAGAACTTAACCAGTGCTAGGCATAGGGAGCCTTCTCATACCTCCTCGTCTATTTTATATCCTCCGTCATAAGGTCTCGTATTCCATGTATTTTCTTCTTCATAGCAGTTGTTACATTCGCAGTCTACATTTGTGTGATTATTTGGTTCAATATCTGCCTCTACCATGGACATCCAAAAGCACCCCATGAGTAGGTGCTCTATCTGTTTTTGCTAATCAATAGTTAATAAATTAATAAACTGGCCAGGAGAGATTAAAATACATTCCATAGTTAAAGAGAGGGGAAAACAACCTGAGTATAGCATCTCACTTGGAATTCTATGTTGAAAGATTCAGTCTAATAGCAAGTTCTTTTGTTGGCACAGTGTGAGAAAGATGACTTCTTTCACTAACTAGACATTTCAGTGTTATCTATACTATTGTCTCTCAAAGCATATTTCAGAGAACACTGGCATTTGCAACAGAACACATTAATGCAGTATTTATTTGTACTTAGTAATTCCAAAGTTCTTATAATTTGACATTTTGGGCTATAGCTAATCCTCTGGCCTTACTGCTCTTCCGGGAAAAAAATGGAAACACTGCTTACCTTGTAGAGTTATTAAAAATATTTTCTTAGACTTTTGGTATTTGTAAATTTTAATTATTTTAAGGTCTGGAGGAATGGGAATGCTGAAGAACTGGCAAGGATCACTAGAACCAAAGTTTTCTACTGAAGAAAAAAGGAAACAAAAAATCGATAATTTACCAACTTAAAGGTGAAAGAGAGGCTGTAGTACTGAAATAAAATAAAGGGTGTATTGTGGAAAAAGAGAGAGGGCACCTTTTCTATGTCTTGAATAATGAAGATTTGTGATACTGGAAAAGTGAGAAACAGCAAGGGGGGAAAGGAGAGAAAACCATAACCGTTTTAGTCTTTTGTAAAACTTTTTAACAGTGCTAAACTTTATCCTTTATGTTTTTATAAGTTGCAGACACGAAAGTCTTAAGAGAGTCATAAAATTGAATCCGTATGGTTCATCTATTTGACATTCTCAAAATGACAAAATTATAGAGATGGAAAATAGATTAGTGGTTGCCCGGGGTTAGAGATGGGGCAGAGGGTTCTATCAGTTTTTACCTCGTACGTCTTGAAGCTCTGTATTTGTGAACGTAAATATTTAGGATTATTTCTTGAGCCGTCTGTCGTTATGAAAAGACCTACGCCTGTTAATAATCCTTGTTTGTTATTAACAGAGCCATTTCACCTTTCTTTTAATTAGTGTTAGCATGGTAAGTACACTTTATCTTATTCTTTTACTTTTTAATCTGCTTGTGTCTTTGTATTTAATGTGTGTCTTATAGGCAGAATATAGTTTTATCTTACTTTTTAAATCCAATATGACAATTTAATTTCTGCCTTTTAATTGAGGTGTACAGATTATTTACATTGAATGTGCTTGTTGACATGATTAGGTTTGAGTCTGTCATCTCGCTGGTTGTTTTCTATTTGTCTCATTTGTTCTTTGTATTTCTTACCCCCCTTCTGCCTTCTTCTGGATTACTCACTTTTTTATGATTCTGTTTCATCTCCTTTGTTGTATTACTAGTGACAGCATTTTTTGTTTTGTAATTTTGGTGGCTGCTGTAGGGTATAGTGTACACATATTTAAATGATCCCCTCTACCATCAAGTGATATTACACCACTTCGCATAGTGTAATGTGAAACTTACAATGGTATGAGTTTATTTCTCCACTCCTGGCCTTTGTGCTATCGTTGTCATACATTGTATTGTTTAGTCAGTGATCTTTAAAGAGATTTAAACCATAAGAAAATTCTTTTTTATTTATCCCTGCAGTCACCATTACCAGTGTTCCTCAATCCCTTGTTTAGATTTATATTTTCATCTGATGTCATATTCCTTCTGCCAGAAGGACTTCCCTTTGCACTCCGTGTAGTGTGGGTCTATTGATGATTTATTATTTCTTTCAGCTCTTGTATATCTGAAAAAGTCTATTTATCATCTTCATTTTTGAAGGGTATTTTCTCTGGATTCACCATGTTTTCTTTTAGTGCTTTAAAGACGTTTCTCCATTGTCTTCTGGCTTGCATTGTTTCCAACAAGAAATTTACTGTCATTTTTAGCTGTGTGGCTCAGTACAAAATGTGTTTTTGTTTTTCCCCTTTCTGCTTTTAAGATTTTCTTTTTATTACTCGTTTTGAACTCTTAATCTTATGTATAGTTTTATTCCTGTTTCTTTGGATTTACTGAACTTCTTGGATGTGTGGGTTTATGTTTAAAATTGAAAATATTCAGCCATACTTTCTTCAAATATTTTTTTCTATTCCTGTCCCTGCCTTTCAGGAATTTCAATTACATATATATTGCTGGGATGCTTGAAGTTGTTCCACAGTTCACTGATACTCTTTTTTTATTTTTAATTATTTTTTTCTCTGTGCTTTCATTTTAGATATTTTCTATTACTATGTCTTCAAGTTCATTAATCTTCATCTGCCATTAATCTCATCTCAAGTTGAGTCTTCTAAAAAAGGTTCTAATTGTCTACTTATGAGTAATACTGTTTTAATGCTCTTGTCTGTTTATTCTAACATCTGTGTCTAATATCAGTAATTGTCTCTCAATAATTGATTTCTTTGTTTTTCTCATTATACGCCATCTTTTTTCTGCTGCTTTGAATGCCTCGCAATATTTGATTAGATTGATTAGAATATTTGATTTTATATTTTTGGCTGATGAATATTTTTGTATTCCTATAAATAATCTTGAGATTCATTCTGGGACTCAGTGAAGGTACTTGGAAACTTGGAAATTTGATCCTTTTAGGTATTACTTTTAAAATTAGTTCAGTGGAACCAGAGCAGCTTTGAGTCTATGGTTATATTACTGAAGCAAGACCTTTTTAAGGTATCTACCCAATGACCTCTGAATTATGAGGTTTTCCGATCTGTCTGGGAGTAGGCCCAATGCAAGGCCCTGAGTGAACGTGAGGTTCTGTTTCCTCTCATCTGTTCAGATGGTTTTTCTTCCAGCCCTCGGGTAGTTAGTCACATCATATGCATTCGCTGATCCTTACTTTATTGAATACTCAGGCAGTACCCTGAGCAGGTCTCTGGGGTTTTCTTTCTTTGTAGCTCTCTCCTTTCCTGTAAACTCTAGCCATCGTATCTCCAGAACTCTCAGCTCCCTTTCTTCAACTCAGGGCATCTGCCAGGCTTCAGCTGGGTTCTCCCATTCTACACCATGGCCTGGAAACTCGCTCAAGGCAGAAAGCTGGGGAAATCACGGGGCTCAGAGATCACCATCCTGCCCGGCTCAGTAGCCAATGTCTTGAAATAGTTGTTTCACACATTTTGTCTTTTTTTGGTTACTTCAGGTCAGAAGGTAAATTGGGTTCCTATTATTCCATTTGATTGCAAGTGGAAATCTCAAAATTAGTGTGTATATATATATATATACATATATATGCAAAATTAGTGTGTGTATATATATACATATATATATATATATACATATATATATGCGGTCATTTTCAGAAAAAAGTTGTATTTTAACCATTTATAAGTCAGTTTCTAAACATGCTTGCTGAAGATCTGAAGTAGGGCAAAGGCAGTGGGGACCATAGAAAATAAAAGTGACTAAAAGTTTCCCTGAAGCTTTCTGATTTGCTCTTCGGTAGGTTGTTGCTCTGCTCCCTTATTACCGTGTTTTCCCCAAAAAATAAGACCTAGCCGGACCATCAGCTCTAATGCGTCTTTTGGAGCAAAAATTAATATAAGACCCGGTCTTACTTTACTATAGTATAAGACCGGGTATCATATCATATCATATCATATCATATCATATCATATCATATCATATCATATCAATCATATCATATCATATCATATCATATCATATCATATCATATCATAATATAATATATAATATAATATATATAATATTGGGTCTTATATTAATTTTTGCTCCAAAAGATGCATTAGAGCTGATGGTCCAGCTAGGTCTTATTTTTTGGGGAAACAACGGTAGTCAGAGCCCCTTTTGGAGGGAGATTCTTTAAATGAATTCTGTGAATGTGCCACTCAAAATGTAGGGAGGATGTTATAAATAAAATTTTATGGTCTTTATGTTTTAATTTGTATAATTAAAACTTTGACAGTGCAATATTGAAAAGGAAACATAATGTGGGGGCTTACCTCACTAGATATTAAAATGTATTTTAAAGCTATGATAATGAAAATATTGAAGTACTAATGCTAATATACACAGATTAGTGGATCAAAATAGAATGTTCATTGACAGACTCATACATGTGTTTTAAACATTTAGCATAAAGGAATTCTTTTAATGATGGGCCATTCAGTTGATGGCGCTGGTACAACTGGACAGCTCATTGGAAAAAAAAAATTAAAGCCAATCTGTCCATATCTTATAACTAGATATATTCCAGATAGGTTAAAGATATAATCTAAAAGTATTAGAAGAAAATATAGGCAATTCACATTATCTTGAGAAAGAGAAGGGCTTTCTAAGTATGACAGAAAGGGTACAAGCATAATGGAAAATATTGATATGATTACATAAAAATAAAAAATATGTATCTTCTAAATGGCAAAAAAAATCATTAAAAACAGAGTTCATATTCTTATTGTATAAAAACTCCTCATAAAATAGTAAAAGAAAGATGAATACCGCACTAGAAAAATGGGCAGAGGACATGATTAGGTAATCACAATTAGGGACAAAATGTATAAATGTCTAGGAAATATTTATTTTAAAAATGTTCTATTTCATAATAATAGTAACAATAAAAATAATAATACTAGTAAAAGTAACTATCATTTATTATGTGTTTCTATTTTTCTGACTATGTTAAGAACTCTCAGCAGATTAGCTAATTTAATTCTCTGAAAGGCAAGTATGTATGTTATCATTTTATAAATGTGTCAGCTGAGCTAGGACATGAAGAACCTTGCCCAAGGTGACAAAGCTTCCAGGTGGTTGAGCCAAGCTTATAACTCAGGACAGCTGACTTAAAGTCCTATTCCTCATCACTTCTCAAGGAGGTAAATTAAAACAACCTAAAAACCCCATGCACCTTATAGAGACATTGGTAATTTGCTCAAGATCACACAGCTCCTAAGCAATAGGATTGAGTTAAAAATGTAAGGAAAAAGAATCATATAAAGAAAGAAAATCAGGTAAAGTAAATTAGAAGAGCAACAAAGCAAATGTCTTTTAATTTTACAAACTCACTGTTTCTTTTCAGAATGTTTAAAAGATGCTTCAAAGAAAATGAAAAGTGGGCTTATGTTTGTAAAATTGGTCAACCCATGTTTAGGTAAGCTCCCTCCTCCTCTCTCTTCCGATAATAGTAACTTCTTTTTTTAAACGTTGTGGCTGAAAAAAATATATAAACTTATTTGCCTTTGTATGTTCTAACTGAATAGCTTTTAAAGGTTAAATGGCATTACAGGGTGACAAGCAAGCTAATGACAGTACTAGTCTTCTCAGATGATTCACTCTGCCTAAACATTTTTTGTTTATTCTTATAATTTTAATCTATAGAACTGTTCATTCATCAGAAATAATGGACGGCAAAACAAAAAAGTAGCTTGTTTGATTTCTCTCTGAAAACAGGTTAATTTTCTTTGGCTTTCTTAAGCCAACTTTTCTTAGAGTAGTTAGCCTCCATTTATATTCATTTTATGTTATAAAGTAAAATAAACAGCCAGGGTGGGGGAGGAGAAGGCTTTTACTTGACATGCCAAGATTATGAGTAGTTTCATTTTTAGCTGTACTTTCCTTATTTTGTTCTGACCAGAAAGTAGTGTATTTTTTTCCTGTCAAGGGGTGATTTTTATTGTGTGCTAAAATCATTGTATATTGAAGAGATGCACATTTTATCAGAAATAATTTTATTTTAACCTTATATTCATGTATTTTCTGTTTTGTCTTCTAATTTTTAGGCAAAAATATTAAAATATAGCATAAATATGTAGTAATATTGATGATAATATTTATCTCTATGTGGAATTGTTTTTCCGTTAACTTGTTTTATAAGATTTATGTTATAAGGTTATTGTTAATTTTATAAGATTTTGAGTTGATACCCGATATTTAGTAAATCAGAACATTCTCCTGCAGACTGCAAGATGGAATAGAAAAAGCAAGGGGAAGCCAATGGCTAGTGTCTTCTTGTTACTGTTACTATTAGAAAAACATATAATAGAAACAACAAGAGAGGAAAAAAATTCTTGGCTTCCTCTAGCTTTCTTTACCTTAAAATGAAATTGAATGTAATTGGTCTGCTGTATTATTTAGAGCTCCTAACTATGCAGAAGACTAAGTTGAAGTGAGAAATATATTTTTCAAGAGAAATTTTAGGTAGCAGTAAAGATTCTAAAGCAGTTAGCAAAAGTAAAGGTACCAAAAAAGTCAGGCTTCTGATAAAATTTCTTTTTTTTATCTAAATGTCCATAGAGAAACAAATGTTTATATTTGCTACATTGACTATGGATAAAACAAAGGCTAGTACTTGCTGAGCAGTTACTGTGTGCCAAGTACTGTTTTAAGAACTTTGCGTATTCTCTTTTTAATCCTTATAAAAACCCTGTGAGGTAGGTTCAGTATTGCTCCCATTTTACAGATATGGAAACCAAGATGCCGAAAGGTTTACATAACTTCCCCAAGGGCACACACCCAGCATGTGGCAGAGACAGATTCAAAGTCCCTGATTGCGCTATGTTTAGGGAAAAGTTTCATGACTGAAGGGCCCTGCCTCTCACTCAGAGCTGGCCTTCGGGGTCTGCAGGCTCAGTCTCTCTTGGTCCCTATGTGTGGGGAGTCACAGGCTGCCTTGGAGACAGGCACCCACATGCCAGCTCAGTTCATCTGACTGAATCATTAGGTTTGGGTTGTTTAAGAATGGGTTTCCCTCCTGATTTGATGGAAGATTCAATAAGAGGCTTTGTAGCAGTTAAGATAAATGATTTGCATTTTATTATTTATTGGTTTAAGTCAGTGAGGGTTATAGAGCTGGAAAACAAGCATCTGTATATATTAACTATAAGCTTTGCTTGGAGTCAGTTTGTATAGACTATATAACTGGTGTATGTTTATGTTCATATTAGAAACATTCCTTAGAACTATTGGGTAGTCTTTTGATTTTTTTTTTGTGGGTGTGAAAACTTACAAATAAAAAACAGATTTGTCTTAACAGGGGAAGGAGCCCTTTACTTGTTCAATATGTGTCCACAGCAGCTGTTTGAAATAAAAGTTTTCAAGGAAAAACACCATTCTTGGTTTATAAATCAATCAGTTCAATCAGGTAAGTGACTCGTGTATATATTTCCATTAACTAAACACATACTCTAGCTTTTCCATCCTTCATGGGCATACGGGGTCTATCCTCCTGCTTTGGAGTCTGGTCCATGATTTTTTCTTCCTTGGCATCAGAGCAGGGTTTAATCAAGGAGAAAGGAAAGATAATTTGAGCAAGTTTATATCAATACCTACACATCTTAGATGGTAGGAAATGTTTACCTAACGACTGATGTGTCTCCTAAAGCCCTGATACCTTCTTAGTCAGAAGGTAGATGACCTCTGGACCATGGAGTGCATTGTCTTGATGGGAAACTGTTTGCTCTTTTGTTAGCCACAGTTGAGGATTTGCAAGTTTTTAGCATCTTATTGCCTTGGAAATGGACATTGATAAAGCTTCTAAAATAGAATAAATAGAACAAAGATTTTTTTTTAATGCTTTGTCATATAAATTACTGTTGCCACCCTCCCCCTAAGCACACAAACGCCCCCCCAAACACCAAAGTTCTATTTCTTTTTATGTTCCTTACATTTGGAGTAGTGTTGACTCAGAAGGAAAGGGATACCACGTGTTGTTCTGGAGCTTCTGAGGGGGGTGGGGAGGAGGGGGGCGTCCTAGGATAGTTGAGGCACTCTGTATTTCCTCCGCCAGTTCTCATTGTTTCCAGAGAGTACTTTCAATTTCCTTCTTAGCCCCCTGCTTTCTGTTGACTCTACATGGCTACTTAGACCTAAGGTAGGAAGGCCGCTTTGCCTTGCTTCTAAGACAGAAGAAGAAGGATTTCATGCTGCTGATAAACTTCCCATGCCTATGTGCATGAGAAGAATTACAGTGGTTTTTAGTTGTCGAATGCAATGGTAGTCTGTGTGGCCTGGTAGTTGGAGCATGTATATCCCCTTCCATTGTTGCTGCCATGCTTGCTCGTTTGGCAGTGTGTGAGACTTCTGACTTCCGTTATAGTACGTACACTTGCAGTTGGGCCTGCCTAGATAGACACAGTAATATCCCGATGAACTGGAAAATATCGGTCACTTCTCCTGGACTGAGTTGGTCCGTACTTTTTTTTCTTTGTTAGTAGACCTTGTTGTTTAGAGTAGTTTTCACAGCATAGGTACCTGCTTTTCCCATATTGTCTTCTTTTTAAACTTAGCCTTGAAGAAAGAGCTGTTTTTAAGAATTTTTGTTTTCAGACCTAGAAACCTATTCCTAATTCCTGAATATAATAGATGCCTCGTGTAAAATGAACTCAGAGCTTCTGATAGGTTGTTTTCATAAACTTCCACTTTTAAAAAGATAATCAACTAATATCATAATATGAAATTACTTCCTTAAATCTTTTACTTATTATGAAATGGATTCATATATATAATTTAGGGTTAGAATCTTGGCTGTGGAGGTAAATTGCTGTGTTAGAGAATAAAAGTAAGTGCAAGTATTTCCTGAAACCAGAATAATAAACATGGAGATAAATGAATTGTTTATTGTTCCATTTGGTGAACTACCTCTTCTGCTTCACTTCTGTGGAAGAGGAAGTCTGGGGTGCTCTGAGGGGAGTGTGATAGAGTAAAGAAAAGTGGGGAGTAGGTAGGCTGTTTTGTTTGATTTGCCTTCTTTCAGCCTGGAGAGCACCATTAATCTTAATGCAGATTTTCCAGTTTCTTATGCTTAGCCTTGTTAGACGCTTGCCCCCTTGCCTGTTTTTTGGGGGCAAGGGGCAGGATCTGGGGTGGGTAACAACCTTCTGAGCTTTGTGTCATTAGCAGTTTGGAGCCGTGAGCCCACAGACCATAGAAGGAGCTATGTACAGAGGGGAATAATATTGCTTTCCCATGGCTTTGTCCTCAAAAGCACAGGAAATTACATTTTACTGCAGCTTTATAGATAGACTTATATAGGTTTCCTATGTTTGTGCAGTTCACATTCTGTCCATATTTCCCCTAACCCTGCCTTTTTGGGGTGGTGGGGAAGACCTCTGTTAAAAATGATTTCTAAAGAGAAATAGAAAGGTAGATTGAGTTCAGTGTCTTGGCTATCCTCTACACACAGGGATTTGAAGCTCTTTGGAGTAAAATCTTATGGACCACATTCTGCCTTTTGAGAGAATCACATAGAATCTTGGGCCTGTGTAAGAAGAGCTTCCGAATCTAGAATTTCACATACATTTTTCAATGAATGGTTTCCACATTGGGATTAAGATGTCTTTCCAGGCGTTCATTCCCTTTGTTCTCTTCTTAATCTATAGGTGGTCTTCTCCACCTTGCCACACCCATGGACCCTCTATTTTTGCTTCTCTACTACCTTAAAAAGGCTGATAAAGAGGTGAGTTTCCCAGTTTGGGGTAATAACGGTAAGGAAACAGAATAGATTGTTTTTTGCTTGATCTCCACTCTCTCTTTTTAACGATCCAAATATAGATTCCCTACAATTCAGATTTAGTTTGGTTGGTATAGAACTCACGTATCACGTGTGCTGCTGTGGATTCGGGAGACCTGAGAACTACCACCTTAATCTTGGAATAGTTTACCCGTGACTTCTGAGAACTGCCTCACCCTCTGTGCTGTGTGTCTTACTTGTCTGACACAGCCTAGCAATGAGAATTTTATTGTTAAGTACTCATTAGTTTTGAAATACAATACAAATGCTAAAAAAATTGAGCTCAGTACATAGAAGTTTGGAAATTTTCATATAGTTTACATACTCATGGGTTCATCTTATTTAATCCTTAGACCAAATTTCCAAAACTTCTATTTTGTGGGAATATTAGTCGAGTTTGCTATAAATAGTGAAAGTAATAAAACTGAATTAAAACTTTAAGTCATCCTTTCTCCTGCTGCAGCTTAGCTTCTTTTATTTTCTTCCTTTCCTATAGCCCGGGTCCCTTGGTGTGGATTAGTGAAGTTTTATTCCTTAGTTTAATCATGTTTCCTGTTATCTGGAAGCTACATAGGGCATGTTTCCTGTTATCTGGAAGCTACATAGGGCATGTTTCCTGTTATCTGGAAGCTACAAGCAGTGAGGCTAGTCAGCCATGGGTCTCTGGTGAACACAAATGGTTCTAATCACCACCAGGAAGGCCTGGCAGTATTCAGAGAGGAGGTTGAAAACTTCATTTGTGCCCAGTTTGTTTTCTGTGATACATTAACAGAGACAAAGCCACCAACCAGCCTTAGTACCTGCATTGATGAATGTTTAAAGCTCCCCTCACCCATTTTTTTGGTAATGTTTCCCTATTTCCCATTAAGACCATGACTGGTGGATAAACCCTCACCCTGATCTTCTGGGACTCTCTGGGGATGCTATGGTTCATTCAAGTTCACAGATGCAGAATGAAGCAGGGATCCTGCTCAAGGCGGTAGTTGGCTTTCATTGTAAACCATCTTTTCTTCTCAAATACTAGAAATGTCCTCTAAAGTAACCCATGAGACAGTTAGGTATTTGTTTCCCTACATTTTAGACGTGATCTTTTCCTGTTTAGTTAAATAAATGTATTGGTACCCACTTTTAAAATGTTGACCTATTCTTTTTCAATCATAAGATTTATTTTAACATCACAAGAAATAATTCTTGATTCTAACTATCCCAACTGTTATTACCTTTATATGCAAAGCAAGTTGCTTATTACGTTTTCTTTTTATGTGTATATGGTAAAGAAAACAAGAATGAAACATTACTGTGAAATTATTGTATCATGACTTTATGAAGCAGAATATTGTTTTAAAGTAGTTAAATATTTAAAATACTGATTGATTGTGGAAGGATACAGATTAAGGTAGAAATCTAAAGACAGTGAGACTTGGGAAATCTGTGAGTTATTTTACTATCTGAAGGAAAAAGAAAACATTTAAAGTGAGGTATTTCTTGCCACATTTTAACCTAACAGAAAAGATGACAGACTGTCACACATAGTACTGAATGAATGAGAACATTTCACCCTTGAAAAACAAAGAAAGCTGCAATTGCAGAAGGAAAACTGATCAGACAGTTTTTCTGTCTTAAAATGGAGTTGTCACTAACACAGAAACGGAGAGGGAGCTGGAAGTGGGACATGGGCAAAACGATGCACCTTCTAAAAAGTCTGGTATCCCCAAGTCAGGAGACTAATAATTTAGACAGACTTCTCTCCATTCCTTAACTAGTAAGGTTAAGAAAAACAAAGTCCTAACTGAGAAGAAGAATGTTCTACATTTCTGTTTCTGTACTTCTGGCCCATTGGTCACCAGGCCGTATACACTTATCTAGCGGAACCTGATTTAATGTGTCTGCAGCTTCATTGTAATTATCCTTCGAGCTGTGTTTTCTTTTATTATCGTCTAAATTCGGAAGCATCATCAGACAGCCCTGACAGGAGTAGGTTCACTTGTAGTATTTTTCTTTTTGTCGTGGTGTTTAAGCCCTGAAGTGAGGCAGGAAGGGGAGCTGTACGCTCTGGGCTTGGCCTGTGCTTAGTCCTGGATGATGGTCAGGATTCCTGCTCGGGGACCTTCAGCTTGTCCTTCTTTAAATTAAACTGGTTGGACCAGCCCTAGGCAATCTCTACCATCTTGTAAATTTCCGTAGCTTCCAGTGCTTTTCTAGAATTTTGCTGCCCTGTTTTATCAGATAACTGTACCCCTGAGGTTGGAACCCCAGTGCTTTCAAGAGCTTCCTAAAGGAAACTGAGAGTCAGTTCTGGAGGCTTTCCCAATTTAGGGATTCTTTAGGTGGAACAAGTGGCTTTGAACTTCGTTTAAAGGTCCAGCAATGAGGTAACGTATCTTTTTCTAATGTATGAGTTGTTGACTGCTATGCCTGCTATGACTGACTAAAGTCTTTTTTCAGGGAAAGTTTCAGCCTCTAGATCAAGTTGTGGTGGATGACATGTTTCCAGATTGCATCTTACTGCTCAAACTTCCTGAACTTGAGAAATTGCTTCAACACGTGACAGAGGAAAAGGGTATAGTATACAGCCTTTAAAATCAGCCTATGGCTGCTAGAAAGGCCGGGCATCTGTCTTGTGATGTGGCTGCTTGAAGGCCCACGGATTGTAATGCGTATTCTCCGTGGGCCATAGGGGACACTGTCACCCAGATTGACTTCCACTTGTCAATACTAGGCCTCCACTGCTTTGAATTGTTCATTTTTTGACATTCCAACCAATGAAATGTGGTGGCCTGTTTCCTATGGGACCAGGCTTCACAAGGCTTGTGCTTTAGTATCAGTTCTTTGAATTAGTCTATGACTTTCACTTTCTGCTTCAAGTTTCCTATTTGTAAAAATTACATAAAACCTATACCTTTGTAGATTTAAGAGACATTTATTGGACATTTGTTAAGAAGTATACGTTGAACACTGGTGCTAGACTCTGGGAATACTTATAAATGAGACATCATTCTTTCCCTCACTTAGCTTGGAGTCTGATAGGAGCAAATGACAGGCAGGGCAGTGACAGTAGGGACTAATGGAAGTAATCTCTGAGTTTTCTGGCGATGCAAAAGACAAGTTTGTAACTTGGCCTGGGTTGGGTGGGAGTACAGGTCAGTGGGTATTGTGTTGCTCTCCTGGGGGGAAATCACCTCTGAGTGGAGTCCTAGAGGGATATCTCAGAGTGGCAGCATAACAGAGGAATGGATGTATGGAAAAGTTTGTCACATTCAGGACGTTCCAAGGAGTTCAGTGTGGTCAGCGTACAGGATTCCAGGATGGATTTAGGTTAGTAAGGAAGGGTTCAGATGGTGAAGGGCGTTATATCTGTGTGAACTTTACCTAATGGTACTGGAGTGTCAGCAAAGTTTTAAGCTGGAAACTGCAATAGTGTAGAGTATGTCGGAGAAGCTAAGGCCAGGTTCATGGAGGCTACTGCAGTGGTCTAGGAAGGAGGTGATGGTAGCCTGACCTTAGGAGCCGGAACTAGAGGGAAGTAGCAATTTGGAGGTGGAACCAACCCCCATTGGTAATTGGATGGTACTCAGGCGTAGGAGGAGTCAGGATGACTTCTGGGTTTGTGCCCATCCTGGGGACAGCGACGTGGATGGGAGGAACAGGCGGGGGGTAACGAAGAGATGAGTTAGATATTATTCATTGGAATTTTTAGAGGAGGAAGTGAGGCAGTGTGTATGAATGTGTTTTGACAAGTTAAAGAAACACTGTACAAACTTAGCATCAATGTCTCAAAAAATCCTCCAAGTAGTTTCAGGGTTAATGTGGAAATCGTGTGGGAACCAAAACAACAGGCTGATAAGTTGTGGTTTTTTGGGGTCATAGATAGTTTGTCCAACTATGGCAGTTCTTCTGGGACCAAGAAAGTGGAGAGTCCAAGAAGTGTAAGCTTACAGTGGGAGAGGGGAGAACCTCATTGATTGCATTTTACATTTGAGGGGTCTACTAAATTCACACTTGGCCAGACTTAGAGCTCATTTTGGATCTGAGGGGTGTGTGATGCCAGGGTTTTATCAAAGCAGTCCATTAAAGACATTCCCTGATGCTGAGCTTGGCAGGAGACAGCAGTCTTTTTCTGGGTGACAAATGAGTAGTTCATAACCATTTCTGAAAGCTAAAGTAATGAGGAATAATTACAAGTCATTTTAATTGTGTCAAGTTAACACAAATTGAAAATGCAATTAGCTCTCATTATCCAAAATTCTTATAATAGCTATATAAGAACAGTTATCTTAAACCCAAACCCAGAAACCCAGATTCAGAAAGAGTTCTAATGCATGATCTTACCCCTCTCTCATTTCTTCCTTGTTGAATACCAAATCACTGACCTCTTATTGAATTGTTATCTGAACTCCTGTTCTAATCTCTTTCACTTTTCATCATTGCCTAGCTCTGGGAAGTTCTGCTGTATTAGAAGTGTGTACCCTATACTTACCTTGTTTGGCTCTAAATAACCAGTTGTAAACTTCAAAATACTGTGCATTTCCCTTTGGAATTTTATGGAAAAGGTATCTATCTCAGTATGTTCTCTGTATATAGAACTCACATAAATAAAAATATTTTATATATTTTTGTTCTGGGTCAAAGGGTGAAGCAAGTAATGTGGAATTGCTTCTGTATATTTTGATGAAGAGGCCGTTTTGAGGATGAGACCCGAAAGACCTTATTATTTCTTTCTTTTTTTTTAACTTTGTTTTTAAACCTTCCATTATTTTAAGATTTACAGACTGTAGTTCATTAGGGGAAGAGTTTGATTATGAAGAAAACTGCCAAGACATCTAGAGAATTGCATACATCTTTTACTGTGTGAAATTTAATCTGCATTACTTTGTGTTTTGCCTTACTGTCGTTAAAAAAGAAAGAAAGAAAAATTTGAGGCCTAGAGTTTTTAGAAACTTGATATATGTAAAGGTTGGTAATGTATTTGCTTTCAAAATGAAAGTACATGGGCAGGTGAAACAATTTTTTTAATGAAAAAGATTTTAAGTTTCAGGAAAAAGCTATAAGTATTATTTGTACCCAACCCCAATAATCAACAAATGTTAATATTTTATTATAGTTGCTTTATATCTCTTTGAGGGCAAGAATTTCTTTAGGAACAGTCTGGTAATCTGATCGCAGGATCTGATGGCCTGCAAGGAAAATAAAAAATGTATTTGCTATATAGTTTTGAACAAATCTTTCAAAGTTTTCAGCATTCTTTATGTATCAGATGAAGAGTTTCAAGAGTTGAAGGTATCTCCTGTATTCTTTCATACATTATAATTAGTATTCTGCAAATTATTCTAAATAGTTGTTCTAAATCATAAAACTTTCATTCTCTTAGCTTTATAGTGTTGAGATTTCTGAATGACCAACGTATGTATGAACATTATTTAAGTATTGCTGTTTAGTGGTACCTAGTACCTACCACAAAGAGATACTTCAGTAATTAAGTGAAATAATACAAGTAAATCAGTGCCCAGAGAGTGCAGGGTATATAGTAAATGCCCAATAAGTGTTAGTACTATTGAGGCTTCCAAATTAGAAATTTTAAAATCATTTGCTGATGTTTAAGTACAAGGGACACAATAAGTGACCAATACACATTTGTTTGATGGTCCATTTATTAATATATATTGAAGTGGTTCAAATAGGAGAATGGGGATAATCAGATAACAAAAATATCTTCCATATATAAGCATCTCTATGCTTATTGTTTTGCATATATTATTGAATCCTTCCAGTAATTCACTTTCATTTTTATTATAACCTGCATTTTTACAAATGAGGAAACTGAGGCTCATAGAGTTCATGTTAACTGACATCATAAAATTTGAAGTGGTAGAATCAAGATTTGAACCCTTGTCTATCTGACAGCAACTCTTTCCCTTCCTTCTTACTACTGTGTAACACTTCCAAAATACTGTTAGAGTTTTTAGATTGTCTCATGTAAAACTAGAAACTTAAAAAAAACAAAAACTATCTTGTATGTCACCTCTCAATGATTTCCCTTTGTGAGTCAAAAAGAGAGAGACAGGAAAGGAGACAGAAAGAACTTCGATAACTTAAGGAAAAGGCAATTTTCTGATCTTGGTAGTGAGCTTTCAGTTTTCAAGGCACTATATAATCCTGTTTTAATGATTGCTTTGGGTGCTGACTACTTACTTGATTTGGGGGAATTGTCCGTTTATAAGTTAGTGTTTCATTCCAGTCTTTGTATTTTATTGCTAAGATTTTTAAGAAACAAAGAAGACTACTAAAGAGTGGTCAGGTTATATCCATGACAGGGAGCAAAGATAGAGAAGAAAGCTGATGTTTTTAACTTCCATCCTCTCCACAGGCACTATGCAGATAGAGTAAACCCTGAAATAGTCAAGTTCCCCAGCCAGCTATTTTGATAGTAGACTCCAGATGCTGTCTCAAAAGTCAATTACAGTACAGATCTGCTTAAGCCTGCTACGTCTATGAGAACCTTCCCAACTTGCCTTCTCCCTGCCGAATAAATCCAGCCACAGTTGTTTGTATCCTGAATGATGATGGCGATGACCTGAGTTAGCACTGCCTGCTTTATTAGTGAAGGAAATGATGTGTCTCTGTTTGCGAGCTCTGGAGCTCAGCACGTTTTTTGCCAAAGAAGCTCACATTCCGTGGAGAGATGACAGGGTGAAGGACTGCTAAAGGGGGATGAACTTCATCCTGAGTGTAACACTCTGTTTCGTGTTGCAAGCAAAGGCTGCACTGCGCTGTCCAATGTGACTCACAGGAAGAGCCAGGAAAACTTACCTGATTAAAATGCCCCAACCACAGTTGCCAAGTTTCTATCCCCAGGAGGCAGGAAAAAAAGAGACCATATGAGTTTCTCAGTTGTGGAAAACATTGAGAAAGTAGATGTGAAAATATGCTCTCGGCAGTTTGTTCAACAATACATCAGGGAAATTCAGGTTTGTGAACCGATTATCCAACTGCTGAACATGTTATTTAACTGTGGACTCACTTTTATTCCATCTTTATTTTGTAAACCCAATCTTTCCAGATGTTTGAGACCAGTTTTATAGGCACCAGACACATTAGAGAAAGAAACCTTTCCAGCATATGTGCATATTATCTAACTCCCTAACTCTTGCAAATATTAAATTTAGGACATGAACAAACATGTTATGGTATTTTTTCATAACTGTGGGTAATCTGTGGCCTTGGTGAGTATTTTAAATCTCCTTGCTTATAAAAATTTGTAAATTTTAAAGTTAAGCAGTACTTGGTCGTTGTGTAGCATTTTGGGACATTCAAGCTGGATGTTTCTTCTGATCATCTTGTCCAGGGAATGTTTAATTAAAAGTAAATTTATAATTTAAAAAACTTCCTAGGAAAAAACTCCAGGCCCAGCTAGCTTCACTTGTGAATTTTGCCATACTTTAAGGAAGAAATAATACTCAAAAAAATAATGATACTTTCTCAAACTCTTTCAGAAATTATATGAAAAAGGAATATTTCCCAACTGATTTTGTGAAACCAGAATTACCCCAATATCAAAATCAAAATTATTACAAAAAGAAAACTAGGCCATTCTCCCTTATGATAATAGACTGAAAATTTTAAGACAAATATTAGAAAATCAGATCTATAAAAAGGATAATGTGTTATAACCAAGTGGGGTTTATCACAGCAATGCAAAGTTGATAGAACATTAGACAATCAGTATAATTCACCATATTTACACATCACAAAAGAAAAACTGTATGATCATCTCAATAGATGTAGAAAAGCATTTGACAAAATTTAGTCATGATGTAAATTTTCAGCAAATTACAAATAGAAGAGAACTGCCTCAGTCTGGTAAAGGGCGTCTATGCCAAATCCAAGCTAACATCATACTTCGTTGTAAAAGACTGAACACACTTTTCTCCTAAGATTAGGTGCAAGATGAGGATGACCACTCTCACCACTTCCGTTCATCCTGTAGTGGAAGTCCTAGCAGTTTCAATGAGACAAGAAAAAGACAAAAGGTATACAGATTGGACAGTAAATAGTGAAACTACTCAAAACCAGTATGGTCAGTATATAAAAAGCTCAAAAGAATCTACAAAAAAAGTCACTAGAACTAATAAACCAAGGTCTCAGGATACAAGGTCAATATACCAAAATCAATTGTATGTCTGTATATGAGCAGTGATTTAAAGGACAATGGAATAAAACCATACCATTTATAATATCAACAAAAATCATGAAGTTCCAGGGATAAATGTAACACAAAGTGTACAAGACCAGTACACAGAACGTTACAAAACATTGCTGAGAGAAATTAAAGAAAAATTGAATAAATAGAGATATACCATGTTCATGAATTAGAAGACTCAATGTTATTAAGATGTCCATTCTCTCCAAGTTGATCTATAGATTTAATTATAGAGAATCCAGAAGTAGACCTACACTTTTAAAGAGTCAGTTGATTTTTTTCAAGATAATCCAGTGGGAGAAAGGATAGTCTTTTCAACAAATGACCTGGAAAAAACAGATCCCCATACGAAAAACAACATTGATCCCTCACCTCACAGTCATACAGAAAAATTAACTCAAAATGGATCACTAACTTAAATGCAAAAATGAAAACTGTTAAACTTCTAGAAGAAAACCTTTGTGACTTTGGGGATAGGCAAATCTGTCTTAGAACACAAAAACCACTAGCCATAAGAAAAAATTATAAATTACATTTCATCAAAATTAATAGCTTTTGTTTTTTGAAAGACACCATTATGGAAAGAAGATAAGCCACAGTTGGAAGAAACTGTTTACGTGGCATATATGTATCTCAAATGCACAAAGAACTCTTTTAACACAATAATAAGGTGATATACAGCCCAGTAAAAAATCAGCAAACAGTTTTAACAGACACTTCAGGAAAGAAGATTTATGGACACCCCATAGGTACATGAAAAAAATGTTCAATACCATTAGTCACTGGGGAAATGTAAATTAAAACCACAAGGAATTATGATCAATATCCACCAGAGTGGCTAAAATAAGAAAGACGGTAAATTGTGGAACAACTGGAACTCCCCTACCTGGCGAGTGGAAGCATAAAATCGCATAACTGGCAATTTCTTATGACTCAGTAATTCTGCTCCTAGATATGTACCCAAGGACTGAAAACATACATCTGCCGTGCAAAGACTTGGGCAAGAATGTTCAGAGCACCCTTTGATTTCATAGCAACTTTTTAAAAATAGCCAAACACTAGAAACAACCTAAATGTCCTTTAGTGGGTGAATGGGTAAACAACACGTGGAATATTCATACACAGGATACATACTCCATAATACCAAGGAAGGAACTACTGCTAGCTGCAAGAAAACAGAATAATCTCACAGAAATTATATTGCGCAACAAAGGATGGTCACAAGAAAGTGCTCACCTCAGGATTCCAGAATAAAGGAAAAACGCATCTATAATGCCAGCAGACCAGTGGTTGCGTGAGGTCTGGGGAGGAATGGGAGAACGGACAGCAGGAGGGCTCAGGGAACTTTCTGGGGTGATGGTTACATACAGTCATCCATGCTCCTCAGATTGTACACTTAAAAAGGGTGTATTACTCATGAACAGTTACTAAATAAAACTGATTTTTTAAAAAAATGTATTACTGATCAGCACAAGAAGCTAAGCCTCCTGACTTCTGACAGTGTTTGTTTGTTTGTTTGCTTTTTCCTCTCCCATTGTCCCCTACAAGATAGTGTTGGCTCTTTCCCATCTCCCGTGGAATCAGTGATGGAATGTGGGGAGCAAGGTGGGAAAGAGTAATGGCCCCGGGATTTGAGCCTGGTGTCCGGCAGGGTGGTTCCGGAGGAAGGTGGCTAGTTTGGCTTCAGGCACACAGCCTCAGCCCAGAGCAGTCGGCTTCCTCATTGGGCTTGTTTGGTTTTGTTAGGATGAAGTCACCCAGAGAAAGGTACAGTTGGCCTCAAAGGAGGAAGTGGAGCTAGAAAAGAATCCAAGGAAAAGTCATCAGAGATGTAGAAAAACTGAGAGAAAGGTTTTATAGAACCACGGCAGAGAGGTTTTCCCCACAAATAACGGTCAGAAGTACTGAGGCGGGTGAAGAGCTCCTTGATCTTGATAAACTGAACATCAGATCTACAGCTTTGCAGTCAGCTTGAGAAAGAATCCCGATGCTCCTGCTTACTAGCTCAGTGACTTTGGACAATTTACCGAACGTCTCTCAAACCCAGCCCTTTAAGATGGGGACAAACAATGGTTTTCACCGGCGATTCATACTGAGCACTCCATGAGAAAATGTGTATAAGGAACGTAGCACAGGCCTGGATGTAAATCAGTTTCTGATGCTATTATCAGTAACAAGTTGTCAGTTCTGCTTTGTTCTTAGCTAATATTGAGTAAGTTTTGTTATGTGCCAGGTGTTGTACTATCAGTTTTATATGGGTCAGCTCATTTAGTAGGTGACTTCCCAAGGTGACATTGTGCACTGTGTAAGAGCCCAGGAAGTATGGCTCAGGGCCTGTGGTCTGTGCTTCTTCTGAAAGAGCATTTTCAAGAGGGAATGGAGTATTTCATCTTTTATGGCAGAATAGTATTCCATTGTGTATGTACGGTATACCACAACTTCTTTCATCCATTCATCTATTGAAGGACACTTTGGTTGTTTCCATGTCTTGGCCACCGTAAATAAAGCTGCAAGGGTGGTAGAAGAGGGTAAAGGGGGTCAAATATATGGTGATGGAAGGAGAACTGACTCTGGGTGGTGAACACACAATGTGATATATAGATGATGTATTACAGAACTGTACACCTGAAACCTATGTAACTTTACAAACCACTGTCACCCCAATAAACTTTTAATTAAAATAAAAACAGGGAAAGGAATAGCCTACAGGGGGTCAGGGAGTGAGGAAGAGGAAGGAAACTGGCAGATTATAGAATGGTCTTTCAGGGAATCTGGAGGTAGAGCCAAGAGGGAGGTGAGTAGCCGAGTCAAGGTAGGATTTCTTAGGCGAGCCCTGAGCCCTGAGTTTTTTTGGAGATGATTTGTCTCAGGCAATGAACAGCACTTCTAAACTCCAGTCAACAGTGTACATGTATTGAGTGATCGCCGTCTGCTCTAATGAACGTGGAGTGGGACATCGCCTCCAGGGAAGTCGAGTCCAGTCTCCCTGGCCTCGGTTAACAGCAGGCTGGTGGCTCAGGCAGTCCTGGCTCCAGGGCAGTAGACCTTGCCCCTTGGAGTTCTCAGACTTCTGACAGTACACATTCTCTTTTTGTTAATCCAGTGACATGTCCTGAGGAGATGGGTGCAAAGGTCCAGACCCCACTCCATCCCGCCTCCAGTTGCCCACAATGTTGACAACCCGAAGCTGAAATGGGGAGGAAATGTACAGGAGCTAGAGCCAGGGACCTGCCAGCGCCTCCCCCACACAAACTATTTAGTGCAACTCAAGCAATTTAACAGGCTGCAGAAAATGATCCCCGAATAAGCCATTTCCACTTCCCACTACAATTACAGAGGAGAGAAAGAGAAAACACCATTCTCTGTAACTCTAGGATGGCTCCCACAGAGTCACACGCATCTGGCCTTAGGATTTCCAGTGGTCACAGGGTAACTCCTGTGGAGGCAGCAGGCCGGGGGTGGAAGTGCTGCCTCCGCTGATTGCACGGAGACCTATGAACGAAGTGTTACTGAGGAAATAATTGTTCAGTGACATATGAGATAACACTGGGTGGACTGTGGACAGGATGTATAATTTATAAGATGTGAAACTTTTATCCCTATAAAAGGGCCAGTGTGAGCCTATCATAAATCTAAATTCCCCTGAAACAGCAATGTTTATCTTGTAATACAGTGAAAGAGATATACATTTTCTTCTTTCTCTTAATCCCACCGGGACAGTACTGATTAGTTAACAAGATTTTAAAACTTTTTAAAATTTTTTGTTTTTGGTATGGAATGAAGTTCACAGGCATCTACATTTAATTTCAATTGTATTTTTGGGGATTTCTATTTTTTCAGAAAAAAAGCCTTTCATTGAAAACATTGAGGCAAGCTGAAAATTATTCAGAAAAATGAAGTTTTCTTAGCTTGTTCATTTTCTGTTTTAAAAATTAACGTTTTCTACAGATTTGTTAGTGTAACATGATGTTTTCTTAAATTCCCACTCATTTAATGGTTGGATGAAACCTAAGGTACCCAAATTCTGTTTTGGAATTCTTTTTAATGTCTCAAGTATGCTCTCGGATTTGTAAATTGAGTTTTTCAAGAACATAAACTATGAAATATTTTAAAATTATCTTGTATGTGATATAACTTTGAGTTTTGTTTTTGTTTAACCCACTATACTCAGTCTCTTTTTTTCTTTTAATTTAATCCAGAAATAGACAAAAAGAAATATTACAAATACAGCAAAGAGAAGACATTAAAGTGGCTGGAAAAAAAGGTATAGTACTTCTCCAGTGCCTTTAGCAGAAAAAATTCAGTGCTCCTTTTTAAAAATCTTCAGAGAATATGGTAAATCTTTATCCAAAGACTCTTGTATTTCCAACTAAGAGAAGAAATCTGTATAAAGATACCCAATATGAGAAGAAATCTTTTACTTTTCATCCTCCCTAACTCATGTATCTCTGGACTTAGCTTGATATTTTCCTCTGACCTGAATCCCCATTTTCCTATGATCCTCACCACTGAATGAAAGTTCTTGCGCTTTGTTGGTGTAGAATTGAGTCTAACAATCCAGACAGTACCAGCCAGGCCTGACGAGCCATGCTACTGCTGGTCCTGCAGGTGTGTCAGGCTGATGTTGCTCACACAGCCAGGCAGAGGCCTGCGGCAGAGTGGATTCAGGCTTAGAGGAAGTGTGTCCCACTCTGTGTCTGGATGCTGAAGAGGGGTCATCTTCCAGGCACACCCTGTGCCTTAGTAATGCTAAGAATTAGACCTCAGGTAAGGTCTGGGGCAGTGTTTTCAAATTGATTTAGTAATTCACACCAGTATTTTTCTTGGAATGGCATGTAGTACAATGGGATATGATAAAATAGGATGTATTAAAATTTAACAGAGTAAGGGCAAGTATTAAGTCTGGCTCTATGAAACATATTTATATGTGTGTTTGAGTATTGGATTATTATGTATTTCTTGCTCTGGGTTGTGGCTAAAAAAAAAAAAAAAACTTTGAAAGCCATTGGTCTCAGGATGTAGTGTACTTTCACATTGATTAAGAATCTCACTGGAGCAGATCTATTGCTGACAAAGTTTTTGCAAGTCAGCGGATACCAGCAGTTACAGTACTGATTCCTAAGATTCTCTTCTATCATATATGTTCTGTCTTCCATCTTGTGAAAAACGTGTTTGTGTGTCATATGTTACTGGGCACATTAGGAGTCTGGGAACATGGGAATGAACCTTGTAGAATTAATCAGGTACCTACGGTACAGAGTAGTGAAAAGATTTTAAAGTGCCCCCATGTTTCACGCTTCATTTGCCTTTGTAGTCTACGTGAAGTATGAGTATTAAGTGCTGAACAAAATCGTGGCATTTAATTTTTGCTCTTAGCAAATGATAATGACATGAATAGCAAAGTTTGTATTTATTGATTGTGTTTCCTTTCTTAAATTCCTAGGAAGTGGGAAATTTACATTATTTATTTTGTTTCAAAATTTATTACATATAAACTTTGTGTCAGGTTCTATTCTAAGGGCCTTACATGTATTAACTCATTTAAGCCTCATCTCATAACAGCTCTATGAGAGCGATAGTATTTTTGTCCCCGTTTCACAGAGAGGTTGCGTAACTAGCCCATGGTCACAGAGCAAACCCAAGCAGCCTGATGCCAGAGTCAGTGCCCTCATATTGTGTAGCCCTTAGAAAGTCCACGCGTTGAGATCAGCCTGAAACGCTGCAGCTGCTGCTCAGCTTTTCTCCAAATGTATAGCTCTCTCATCTTCTGACGTCAGCTAAAGAAATACTTCTTCCTGGATCGTAAATGGATTGAGGACCATCTGGAAAATTGTGGATTTCTATAGTTCAAAATACCCTAATATTCCCCTTTTGGTTACTTCATAGGTAAATCAGACTATGGCAGCATTAAAAACCAATCACATAAATGTCGGTGCCCGGGTACAGTCAAGTGCATTTTTCTCCAGCCACCAAGTTTCCAGTGACAAGGAAGGTAAGTCAATTGTTTCATCGCAAATGATTCTTGTCTGGAGTAAGTTGCTTACATATAATTGCCTGTCTTAATGATTCTAAAATCTTATTTCAGAAGCTTCACATTCTTGCCAGTGTACTACATGTACTCATAGATCTTGTGGCAAGTGTGCATTTTATATCAGAACCAAGTAATACTTTTACTATAGATCATGATTGTGTCACTAATTGATAGTTAAATCATTCATTCAGCAAATATTTATTTCATACTAACAATAACAACCCTCACAGTGCTGGCTTTCATTTATTGAGGGTGTATTGTGTGCCAGGCCTTTTACTAGGTTGCCAGTGTACACACATTATCTCATCTGACCCCAGTAAGTCTCATTTAACAATGAGATTCTTGCTGCTGCGGCCAAACTTGCAATTCTAGTAAAGGTTAAAGCCGAGCTACTAATGGAGCTGGTCTGACCTTTGTGCTCACACTCAACTTTCTTGTACTGTTCGTGAGGCACAGCGTGCCCAGAGAGCTGCATGTGTTGGCATCTTTCTCTCAAGAAGCGTATGTCCTCCTGTAGGCCTCAATATTTCAATTTTAGATGAAAAATTAATTCACTTGGCACTGTTTTCTTCTTTGAGGTTATTAAGGTACATTCTTTTGCTTTTTCCAGTGTAGTATACATATATATAATAAAAATAGCTATATAATGCAATTAACATTCTCGAATGGTAGGAAAGGACAGAAATTATTCAGACTAAGCTCCAGTTCAGTGTTCCTCTGTTCTGGGTATAAAATTCTGAAACATCTCACATTAGTCATTAACAAAATAAAAACTAGGAACTAGTGGCCTGTTTGTGATTGATGGTGGTTGAGATACTCTTTGATTTGCAGAAATATACCTTAAACACCTCGCACAGGCAGATGATACCTGGCTCCAGCCATTCTGCAAGTGGTGGACCGCTGCCTTGCCATGCTGAGTTTACCAGCTATCGGGGTTTTTGTTTGGCTTTAACAAAAGAAGAGAGGGAATTGAATCAGATAGATGGATGGATGGATGGACGGACAGATAAACAAAACCATAGATTTTTTTTTTTTTTTTTTTTAAGGAGAAGGGATGTTACAGGTTATTTAGACAGATCTCATTTTAAAAATGAAAATCTATCATCTCAGTGAAGTAGATGACTTATCCAAGGTCACCCATCCTGGCTAGTAGGCCAGGTCTTCTTTTCCAAGTCCAGTGTTTTTACCAGTCTCTAAATATAAGGGTGTGGGTTTGGCTATATTGTCACTTAGGGTTCCAGCCATAAAATAAGCTTTACACTCTTTACGCTAGTTCCTTTTTTAGATCTTTAGTTTGATGTGCTACCAGAAGCAGCAAACAGACGATATGTTGGCATTCTTACTATCATTTTGTATATTCATGACTCATTAGATAATTATTAGCACAGAACCATGAGAACATTTTGAGAAGAACTGGGTGATAACTTTCAGTTCTACATTGGCAGTGAAAGTCTCTTACTGAAGAGTTTTTGAGATCAGGTGGTCCAGACAGCAGTCACTTTCTAACCAACGCTGGGGCAAATTCTTATCTTAACTTGAAGGCAAAAGACAAAGGAAAAAAAGAAGCGAATGACTATCCTAGCAACAAACCTGGGATATTGCTTTTGATAGTTTATATCCCCATGTGATTATCCCATCTTACTGTTAAGTTTGATTATCCCCCAGTCTTCTATATAAAATACTGAACTAAGGAGCAGGGCTTTAAAACAGATTTTATTGTCTTATGTAACTAGATTTAATGAATACACATTTTAGTATTGAGGATCCAGATGCTTTGGAATTAATGATTTTATACTCTGCTGAGTTTAGGTTTTTTACAGTTTTTAAGGCATTTTATTAGTTTGGGAGTATATATAATGTTCAGGACTCTTATAAAGCAAGTACTTAATAGACATATTATTTCTCTTAAATGAGCATACATTGTGGTTCTATAATTAGATGTATTCTGTATTCAAACAGACCTAGAAATGATTAGTCTTTTAAAAAGACATGAATATTTCATATTGTTACAACCGATTTTTCAACTTTATTTGTATTTAAGGGCTTCAACTAAAAAACCAACCCTGAATTTTTGTTTTAACTATCATTTAGTGGGTGTTGTACTTGTATTATCTTATCTTTGATATCATCTTGTATCCTAGCTCATCCATCATATCCCCCTGCTACTCTGACAGATAGATATGAGCATCCCCATTTTACAAATGAGGACACGGGCTAGGAGCTCAAGTGAGTCCCTAAGGCCAAATAGAGCCAGAATTTGAACTCTGGTCAATTTGACTTTAAAACTACCATAATTATTACTAATTTTTTTCTTTCACTCTCCATTTTGTTTATTTCAGAGGATTATATTTGTTATGCCCATGGTCTGATATCTGATTACATTCCTAAAGAATTAAGTGATGACTTAGCTAAACATTTAAAGTAAGTATTGTTCATCTTTAGTGATAATTAAGAAGTACCTTTTTACTTCTGGGTTTTCCAGAAGTAAGGTATCTTTGTGCCTTATCATGTCACTCCTTCTGATAAGTTCTTCTTGAGTTATGTCATAGGCTCTGTGGTTTGAAAGTGATTTTTAATGGACATTCATTGATTGAAATGAATTTGTTTAGTGGAAACCGATTGTAGGAACTTGTGTCAGGACTGGAATTATTGGTTGGTATGACTTCTGATGGTGAACTATGGTAAAAATTTTTCTCCAAATAGACTTAACAAATTTGGTTCTTTGTGGTCATTTTAATAGAAATAAAAGTGGGAAGGAAAGAGTAGATGGCATGTAGAATATTTTTGCAAGTTACATTTAGAGGTTCTGTACCATTTTCACTGTCATTAAATGTTCACTAAGAACTTTTGTTATGCCTAGCACTTGGAACCCAAGGAAAAACACAACCTGGCCTTTGAGGGCAGAAGAAAGGTTTAAGAATGACTTGATTTGTGTTTCTTCCTTTGTAAAGATCTTTGATATAATAAAAAAGACTTTATCTTAAGCTGAAAAAAAATGTTACTTCCAGAATTTAGTAACTGTTATTAAGATTTTATGTGTGTGATAATTTAATAGCTTTGCCTTATAATAGCTTTATCTTCTGACACATGAAGGTAAAGTAACTTTTTAATAGATACAGTTGCTGTTTTTAGTAAATTGCATAGGCCCTACTTTAAAAAACAATTAGTAGTTAAAGTGTATTGAAAGCCTGCTTTAAATTGATAACCATATCCTTCTGTTTAGTATCTCTCTGGAGTTTTTAGTCACTGTTTATTTCGTTAGAGACCTTATGTCTTTGAACTCCTTTTTTTTTCCCTTAGATTCTTTTCTTTCCACTGAAATTTTTAAGTTTTCAGTAAAGATTTGGGGAGAAAGACATGTCAATTAAACTTATTTTTAATGAGAGAAAGATACATTTTGTGTGGCTTTTGTCAACAGTTAAAATCATTTTAACTTTTAAATATATACTAGATTGATCAATTTTGAAAAAAAATACTACGATGCCAAAATGCAAATTTATGGTGGCTAAAGAAAAGCAATTCCATTTCAACAAATGAGTTCTAGTTTTACTTTTTAGTTCAAACAATTCCTATGCAAGGAATTAAGTAGTGAAATGAAGGTTTATTCATTTAGAGAAATTTCATTCTTTACACTGAGATGATTGTTCAATAAGATACATGGTGGTGAAGCTGCCAGAAGAAGGCAGGGCTTACCAAATAAATGTCAAGTTGGCCCAGTCTTTCTGTTTGCTTGTCTATGAAAATCATGATTGTAATTCATATTTTTTACTCATTAGGCTTCCAGAACCTTCAGCTTCAATGCCAAACCCTCCTTCAAAGGTAAGATATCTTTGTGACTAAGATACCTTGGGGAAAAATGTCATACTTTTATCACGTAAGTTTAGTTTGTTCTAGTGTATTTTAAAGCATACTAAATCCACCTTGCATGGGTGCTGTCATGTGGAATAAAGATTGTACTGGGCTCTCCAGCAATGTTTTTTTTTTTTAATAGATTTTACCTGAATAATAAAGTGCTGTCAAAACCCAGTAAGAGTTGATTTAGCCAGATACCTACATAAAAATATTATAGATATATAAGTATAATTAAATATTCTTGAATTAGCCAGATCCTGTAGTTAATTTTGTTAATCACCATGAATGCCTTATATATAACTAAAACTTATTTTGCCAGATCGAATTGTTACTGGCACAAAGGTACAGAGCATGATCTTTGTAACACAAAGGACCCTTTGAGCAAGAATGACCACCCTTCTTTTTTCTGTACTTGAAGTGATGGACGCAGTGTGTAATCCTCTGTCTGTTAGTGGGAAGACTTTTCCTCTTCCAGATGTTCTCCACCGGCCACCCACAGCTCCTCTGCACTGTGGACCACAGCTTGTGTTTGTCTCCCAGGTTGGGAGAGCAGAGCAGCCAGTCCTCAACCACACCTGGAGGCACGCTGCGCAGGCCTGAGCTCGGGCAGAATGCACACCTGCGCCAGTCCTGTCAGTGAGCTCATTCTCCTGCCAGCAGAATAGCAGATGCCTTGACAATGTGAAGTGGACATATGGTGGATGTTAGACAATTGCCTTTTCCCCCGCCTTCAAGGTGGCCAGCGTGCTCGGGATTGTTTTGTATCATGCCCTAATTTGGAGGTGGTAGCTCCAAAAACATTTATTACTTTGACTTTTAGAAAAGGAAGGAAAATTTACAGTACATCAGTGTGAGTTATGGGCCATTTCCAGCTGACTGTCTGAGGTTCATCTTTTACTCTCTGGAAGAAGAGTGCGGGGCAGAAGTCAGTTGCTATAAGATCTCAGGTCAGATCCACACTTCTCCCACTCCAGTAGTCTCCTGTCTCTGACAGTGGCCCTCGGGGCACAGACATGATTGTCTGACTGTAACTAAGAGGATAAGCGTATTTACTTTTTTCTTATTTCTCTCCCTCCACAGACTAAGTATATTTCTTTCTCTCAAATTCTTCCTTGGTAACTTAGAGATCATTCATGAATGGCTTCTTGAAGGTTTTAGCCTTTGATTCTGTCTCGGGTAGTGCGTTTCGTAAGTTTATTCTTCTCGGACCCCATTTTTTGTTTTCTTATTTTCATTTCCAAAATTTAAGGTGTTTGTGATTTCTTCATTTACGATTTAGATCAGGGGTCAGCAAACTTACTCTGTAAAGGCCAGATAGTAAATATTTTAGGTTTCATGAAGCAGATGGTTTCTGTCACAGCTACTCAGCTCTGCTGTTGCAGTGCGGAGACAGCCACAAACAATTCATACGCGACCCTGCGCGGCTGTGACCCAGTAGAACTTCAGTTATAAAAGCAGGCAGCCGGTGGATTTGGCCCATGGACAGCAGTTTGTCAAACCCTGATTTAGAACTCGGCGTCTTGTTTCTCCTAAATCTCAGCCTTATCTCCTGGATTATTTTAGTTGCTTTTTTGAAATCTCCTACTCTATGGAGTCTTCCTGGGGCGCTAATGTCTAATGTACACATTACAAACTGCCCTGGGCGATGTACCGTAGTTTAAAGAGGCGTAGGGTGATGTCTTCTGCTAACTTTCCTGTCTGTGGCCAGCAGTTGATTGATTTTTATAGTAATAATAGTTGATTGTTTTCAGGAAATGCATTCCAGTGGCTATTAGGTTTCTTTTTATCTGTGTAGTAATCGATAGCATGGAGCTTGTCATCCTTAATAATATGTTTTGCAGTATTTTCTTACTATTGTGTGTTTGCCTGTGTTGAAACTCAGCTTCCAACCCTCACCACCTTCCATCTCTTGAATTTATCACTGTCAGCTAGCAGAGCTGAATACAATCAGTGGATCTGAAGATGTTCCTGAGTTCCTTGCAAATCATTTATAAGCATAGGACCAGTCCATCCTAGCATTAACTCCTGCGGTACTCTGCCTTTTTTTCTTCCCTTTCCAGGACCGTGCCCATTTTGTCATACCTTTTGTTACTGTCTTTCTTTTTCTTCTGAAACATTCTCCCAAATCCATAGTGATTCAGTCTTTTAAATAACAAAAATCTAAGTAAATCTAACAATTATGGTTTTTCTCCAACATAGTCACAGTGTGCTGAGAATAACATAAAAACTACTTATGTGCAAAGGCCTACCACAATCATTTTCTTTTTTATAAGTACTTATAACTGTTGTCTTGTTTGATAGTGAGCTGTTAAAGCACCTGACGAAGTCAGTCATCTAATTAAATGATTGATATTTATAAGGAAGCATCTTTCATCTTAAGCCCTTGCTATGAACTCTTTTTTATTTGACTTATAAAAAGTGAACATGCCCAAGTGTTTATCATGACGTGTACTAGAACATTTTGCCACAGAGGATGAAAGCAAACATCCTCATAACATGAAGCTTTTTACCATGTAAAGCTGTTATGCCTTCATCATTATTCCCTGAGTTCTCTCCCGGTTGCCGATACTTTCCTGGTAAAAGCATGCATCACCCAAACCCCCTGTACTGCCTTAATTTTAGTAGAAACGTGTATGCTTAAGAAAGTTGCTTGTACATCTACATTCACTTCGCTGGTAGGTAGTTCATATAGGATAAGCTAGTCTTTTTCTTTTGCTTGAGGTTGCTGTGTGGCCAAGAGAAGGTTTTGCCCCATTATGTGATATATGCCCAGATGCCCCCCTGTTTGCTGCAGTGAAGAATTTCAAGACTTGTTGTTTTATCCCGTGTTAAACATGTACTGTGGCATCTTTTAGCACTAACTCTATCTGTTCTTTGTTTAACAATAGCTCTACCTGTTCTTTGTTTTGCAAAGTGAAGCCGGGAACAAATCTGTATTTCCTAGGGTGGATCCATGTTGGGTCTTGTCAACCTGGTATCTCCACAAAGAGCTTGAAGATCTGTCCAATTCCGAGTTCGGATCACTGTGCAGTCAGTGCTCCATGTTAAACATCAAAACTTATCTGCCCTGCTATGTGCCTTTTACATAATAAATGTGACACCATTTCTTCTATAGTGTCAACAGTAAGGCTACAGTCTAGCTCTTGACAAGATTCTTATGTTCGTTAGTGCAAAGTGTCATGTGAAAGGTGAAAACACAAAGTAAAGGGTGACATAGTCATACTGGGCCTAATGGAAAGAGCACTTGTACAAAACCAGATTTCACCCCAAGTCCTCCACTAGTAGCCTTGGGCTGTTCATTTAACCTCTCTGTGCTTCCTTCTCCTGCTGGCTGCTTGCTTTGTAAGGTTGTTCTGTGTGGATAAAATGACATCATTGACTTGAAAGGAAGTTAAGAACATGAAGCTATACAAAGCTGGTAATGAGCTACATTCCTAAGCCAACATTCCACCAGCCCAGGAGGTGAATGAAGTGGGGGTCTGGCTGGACATCTGGCCCCATTAAAGGAAATTTCCGTCTTTGCTTCTGTGCCTGTGTTCACCCCTTACACTGCCCTGGAGAGTCAGCAGTCACCGTCCCTGGCACATATGAACCGTGTGGTTGGGACTGCTCGACTGCCGACAGGCTGGGGCCGGGACCTGCCGAATTATATCTGCCCATCACCAGAACTCCTCACAAGGGCTGTGTGACTTAGTTCCCTAGATAATCAGCAAAGTGTGAAAGAGCTTTTAAAAGTGAGCCCTTTGCAGGGTCACTTGGCCTCATTTGGCCTCGATGTGAGCCCAAATTGCACATATTGATTCTTTTTAAATGGATGGATGGGTCAAGGTGATGTTTGACACTTCACTGCTCTAACATTACAGAAAGTAAAGTTATCAGATGAGCCCGTAGAAGCAAAAGAAGATTACACTAAGTTTAATACTAAAGATTTGAAGACTGAAAAGGTATGTGTGTCCAGGTGTAGTGGATGCGCTTGGGCTCAGTGGGTGATGCTGCACGGGGACACCCGGGCACGCGTGTGTGCTTGATTGTGATCTCGCAATTTTAACCATGAAGAATTTTAACTAGTGTTTGTGTGACTTAATCATCAATTCAAACTTGTGAATGGCAATGAAAATATCAAGCAAGGAATACTTCAGGAATCAAAGAAACACAATATACTTAGCAAGAGTGTGCCTAAACTTTGCTATGTATTCAGTGATAGGGTGGGGCAGGGTGGGGGGGATTAACTGCCACAGGTAATGTTTTGTCAATTACTGCCGAGGAGCTTCCCAGAAATTATAATGATGACAAAAATTAAGAAACCCACCCTTCAGTATCACCCCTGCAAATGTTTTTATAACATTTCTTACTAAGTTTTATCTTATACATGCATTATATATGTAGCTTTTTAAATTGGCATTGTTTTATATATACCGGGGGTGCCAACAAAATGTATACAAGTGGACACTTTGGTCAGCATTGCTCAAGCAGTAGTTCGCTGTAATCAGACGTGTCTGGACGCTGATAGTAACCACTTTGAGCACCTCCTGTAATTGCAGAAGTCAAATGTGACTTGTATTCATCTTTTGTTACCAGTATATATTGAGTATTACAATTAATACAGTTTTTCTTTCTTAAAATGTGAGTACATTTTTTGGCACCCCCTGTATGTATAGTTTTGGGTTCTGCCTTTTAATTTCTGACTTGTGAAAATGTTCACGTCATTAAACATTCTTTGAAATGTATTAATTTTTCATCATATTCAATCATGTGGGTTATTTCACCATATGAAATATAATTTATTGAATCGTTCCCCTACTTTTGGACACATAGGTTACTTCTGCTTTTTTTATTTTTTATTTTTAGGAAGTGATTCACATTCTTATTTATAGTCTGCATTTCTGATTTTTTCATTGACACAATTTAAACTAAGTAACAGTTTAAAAAAACATGAGCTCTTTCCATAATTATTGAGATATACATAATATGAGTTGTGATCAAAATACAGTGAATGTTTAAATTTAAAAAAAAGTTATTACAGTAAAAGACACATTGCCATGAATCCCCCTCAAACTAGTCCCCCTTGCTTTGAACACACTTATCCCATCGTTCTTGCCACTTTCTGAAGCAGTTCTGGAAGTCCTCTTTCGTGTCTTTACTTCATCCTCCATCATGACAATGCTCCCTGTTACACATCGATACTGGTACAGCAATTTCTGTCAAATAAAAACATTACGATGTGTCCTCATCCACCTTATTCACCGGATCTGGCACCGTGCAACTTCTGGCTCTTCCCCAAAGTCAAAATGACCATGAAAGGTAAATATTTTGAATTGATTCAGGACATCAAGGCAGCCACAACAGTGCAACTAAAGATACTCACAAAAGAAGACTTCAGAACTGCTTCTGAAAGTGGCAAGAACAGTGGGATGCGTGTGTTCAAAGCGAGGGGGAGTATTTTGAGGGGGATTAATGGCAATGTGTCTTTTACTGTAATAATTTTTTAAATTTAAACATTCACTGTGTTTTTTGATCACACCTTGTAAAATGCTTTCCAAAAATTTAGTAGAAATTTGTACTCCCAACCGTTATTCCTGATGAGTATTCGTCTTGCATTCTTGACAACATTGAGTATTATGATTATTCTTGAAAATTTTTGCCTATGCAATTAGGCTACATTTCTTTAACTAGAAAGCTTAGTTGTTTTTCCAGATGCTTATTGCTCATTTGCATTTTTGCAAATTGTCAGTTCATGTCTTTGGCTGTTTTTATATTGAATAGTAATGTTTTCCTTGTTGATTTGTAAGAGCTCATTCTAAGTTAAGGCTGTTAACACTTTTCATGACATATAAGGTACAAATAATTTTCCAGTTATGTTTAGACTATTCATTTGATTTTTAACCATTTTAAGATTTTTCTGAGGATTAAATATAGGAATTATTTTTCTTTGATTTTCTCAGTACTTTTATGCTTAGAAAAACCTTGCCTATCCCAAGATGAATCAATTTCCACTTAGATTTCATAAGATATACTTCCTTTATAGTTTAAAAGTTTTTTTTAATCAATTTTATTCTTTAATTTACATGTAATTTATCTGGGCATGTGATATTAGCGGATAAGCCAACTTAGAGATGGCTAAATAGCTGGCTATCTCCATGCTTTCTGTAAGCAGGGACATTTTTTCAGTTTCTCTGGGAGAACTATTTCTGCCCCACCCTTCCAACTGCCCATTGTATCCCCGTGGGCACAGCACCAGTGAGATAAGGGGTTGGATCAGATGTCAGTTAAATGCAGGGGATAACTTATCTCAAAGAGACTGTCACTTTTCACTATCCAGGCAGAAAATAAGGCCACTAAATTATAAGTGACAGAATGTGAGAAGCAAAATTTCAGGGATCATAAACTGTGCCCTTAAAAGATACTTTGGCAACAATTTTGTCTCACATTTCCCAGGGAGGCAGCTGATTTCTTTCTCTGCTGAGTCCCATTATTTATACTTCTGCTCAACAAGTTGTGATGCATCAAAGTAAAATCAGCTGCTATTTACCTTCTGCTAGGACATGACACACACACACACACAAAAGTGACCAGGAAGAGATAAAAATGACAAGGCAGAGATATTTGAAGTCAGCTTTTTGGAAAGTATTTCTTTGTTGGAAGGAAAATGGGGCAGCTAGTTGGTCCAGATGCTTTGCAATACAGGTTATCTTTTGAATATAATATAGTGTTGTCATTGGTTTCCCATAAAGCCTCTGAATAAAATCAGATGGTAAATTGGTGTGAATTATTCATCACATAATAATACAAGGCTGTAATTCCTCCTTCTGACAATTGCTGCCTGTGTCACTTCCATTGTTTGTGTTATTGCACTTAATGCACCCTCCAGAATTATTGCCCCTAAAGTAAACCATTGGTTGTACCATTCCACTCTTTAGAAGGCAGCAGTTTGTTGCCTCTTTTAACAAATTTTGTCTCTTAGGTCTGAATTCTGAAGAGAAATCAGAACTTTTTAAAATAATAACTCCCTTATGAAGCATGTTAGTAGCAAATGATTACCTCCCTTAATGAACCTTGAGACATGCATGGTCTGGTTTGATTTGCATGTATGATGTATAAATGTTACATTCGTAACAATTTTTCTCTTATTTTCATTAACAGAAAAATAGCAAAATGACTGCAGCTCAGAAGGCTTTGGCTAAAGTTGACAAGAGTGGAATGAAAAGTATTGATTCCTTTTTTGGTGTAAAAACTAAAAAAATTGTTGGAAAGATTTGAAACTGAAAATGAAATCTAGCAAAAATATTTTCCTTTTACATGTTCCATTTTCGTCCTTCTTCCATGTCACTGTACTTCCTGACCCTTAATCACCACCTTTTGAAATAAAATTTAAAAAATGCAGTTTTCAGATTCATTTGAACATTTCTTTATATTTGATTTTTATGTTCCTGAACAAAATATGGGAAAGTAATTGTGTAACTAAATGGCTTGTGGACTTTGGAGTCTTCTTTGACATGATGAAAAGTAATCAAGTGAATAGAATTAACCTCTAGCACCACAATTTCCTCAATAAACTGACATGTGACAATATTTGAGTGTATGCCTGTTATTTTATGCAACTTTGCCACATGATAGCTATAACAATATGATTTTCAATATATTGAGAAAAATCAGATAGCAAAACTAGCTGATAATCTACTACTTTTTAAAAGCCTTTAGTGTTTGGCTTTTGTTTAGTGGTATTTTCTGTTTTATGAATACATGTTCTTTGTAGAAAACAGAGAAACGTATAAAAAAAAAATTATGTTCTCCCAATTCTTCATTACCCAGAGATAATATGATGCATTTTCTTATAATAATAAATTTTTTAAATTATAATTTTGTAACCTTTTTTCTAGACATCATTTTGTGAGCATTTTTCTAAGCTATTAAAGTATTTTTCATAAATATGTTTTTTTAAGGACAGTAATTTTTTTTCTTTAAATTAAAGTTAATTGGGGTGACAATTGTTAGTAAAGTTACATAGATTTCAGGTGTACAATTCTGTAATATATTATCTGTATCTCACATTGTGTGTTCACCACCCAGAGTCAGTTCTCTTTCATCACCATATATTAGACCCCGTTTACCCTCTTCTAGAGCCCCCCTTCCCCCATACTCTCTGGTAACCCCTAAACTATTGTCTGTGTCTATGAGTTTTTGTTTCTTCATTTGTTTGTCTTGTTCTTTTGTTGTTTTCAGTTTTATGTACCACGTATCAGTGAAATCATATGGTTCTCTACTTTTTATGTCTGACGTATTTTGCTTAACATTATAATCTCAAGATCCATCCATTTTGTCACAAATGGTACTATTTCATATTTTATTTATGATTTTTTTTGTATCTATGTTCAAAAGTAATATTGCTGTTAGGTTTTAGTTTCAGAAGTATTCTAGCTTTACATCATTCCCAGTGTTCTGGAAGGAATAATATTGCCTAAGAATAATCTATTTCTGGAAAATTTAAAGGAATATAAGTGGTAAAATTGTCTACCACTGAGCCTTCTTTTGTTGTTGTTGTTGTTGTTACAATCTTTAATTTGGAAGAATAAATCTTCATCAAACATTTACCCACATTTTAGAATCCACTGATGATTTTCTAACTCCATCATTTCTTCTACACTTACTTCTTTTATATTTAGTTGGCATTTTTCTCTAAGAAAGAGCTTTCCCTTCTCCACTTATTTATTCATTTATAAACTTATATCAGTATGGACTTGAAGATTTTTATTTTATCTAATGGGTTATATTATTTTTTTTATTTATTTTGATGCTCATATTGTCTCAGTGGGAGTCCCTTCAAGCTGGATCCTGTATCTTTGTGGTATGTTCTTATCATTTTTTAATACTCCCTTCTTCCACAACAGGTTCTCCAGGCTCTTGTACATTTTCTGCCCAAGCCCTGGAATTGACTTTTTTCCCAAGGAGCCAAGGTTTCTTTTTATAAAGTAATATTTTTTATTATGTGCAGTATAATGATTGAATTTTGAATGTTAAACTACCTTTACATTCCTGAGATAAACCCTACTTGATCACAGTGTATTATTCTTTTCATATGTAGTATTGCATTTTATTTCCTAATGTTTTGTTAAGGATTTTCCTATCTTGGTTCATGAGGGATATTGGTGTAGTTTTTCTTACTTGTAATGATTTTGTCTATTGTCTAGTTTTGGTATCAGAGTAAAACTGGCCTTATGAAATGACTTGGGAAATATTCCTTTATCACCTAGTTTCTGAGTCTATGTAAAATTAGTGTTGTTTATTCCTTTATGTTGGACAGAATTCACCAGTGAAGCCATTTCAGCCTGGAATTTTCTTTCTGGGGAAGTTTTAAATTACTAATTCAATTTTTATAATACATATAAAGCTGTTCTAATTTTCTCCTTTTTCTTGTGCCAGTTTTAGTAATTTATGTCTTTCAATAAATGTGTATTTCATCTAGGTTGTCAAATTTATTGGCATAAGTTGGTCCTCATATCTTTATTATGCATTTAATGTCTGTGGATCTGTAGTGATGTTCCCTCTTTTATACCTGATATTGGTAATTTGTCTTCTTTTTTATCTTCTTGATTAGTCCAGCTAATAACCTATTAATTTCTTTGACCCTTTTAAAGAATCAGTCTTCTGGCTTGTATAATTTCTGATTAGACATCTGTGATGATTCTTATATTTCTTGCACTTTATATAATTGTTCCCTTCCCTTCCTGACTTTTTTTTTTTTAAGATTTTTTTCCTGTGTTTTCTTTTTTCTTTTTTGTTTTCTTCTTTTTTAAAAGATTTTATTGGGGAAGGAGAACAGGACTTTATTGGGGAATAGTGTGTACTTCCAGGACTCTTTTCCAAGTCAAGTTGTTGTCTTTTCAACCTTAGTTGTGGAGGGTGCTGTTCAGCTTCAAGTTGTTGTCCTTTCAGTCTTAGTTGTGGAGGGCGCAGTACAACTCCAGGGCCAGTTGCCGTTGCTAGTTGCATCGGGCAGAGTCCACCATCCCTTGCGGGACTCAAGGAGTTGAACCGGCAACCTTGTGGTTGAGAGCCCATTGGCCCATGTGGGAATCGAACCGGCAGCCTTCGGAGTTAGGAGCACGGAGCTCCAACCTCCTGAGCCACTGGGCCGGTCCCCTGACTTCTTTTAAGTTTTTATTTTTTCCATTATAATAGTTTCCAACAAGTTGATTATGATTTGCTGGTGTGGTTTTCTTTGTGTTTATCTAGTTTGTGGATCTGTTGAGCTTCTTGAATCTTTGAGTTTATAATTTTCATCAAATTTGGAAAAATTTTGGCCAATATTTCTTTAAATATTTCCTAGTTCTTTCTCCCCCTCTTTTTCTTCCCCTCTCTGCTTCTGGGACTCCAATTACATGTACACTAGACCCACAGGTCCTTTCACTGACTTACTGTCCTTTTTTTTAATATTCCAGTTTAGATAATTTCTCTTGCTATATTTTCAAGTTTATTTTTTTCATTGATGCCTTATTTATTTCTTGTTTTGTTTTTTATTAAACTTATTGAGGTAACAGTGGTTAATAACATTATATAAATTTCAGGTGTACATTATACTTCAATGTATCTGTATACTGTATTGTGTGCTCATCAGCAAAAGTCTAGTCTCCTTCCTTCACCATATATTTGACCCCTTTACCCAATTCGCCCTCCCCCCAGCCTCCTTACCCTCTGGTAACCCCCATTCTATGGTCAGTATCTATGAGTTTATTTTTGCTTGTTTTGTTAATTCATTTTTTATTCTTGTTTCATATTTCACATGAGTGAAATCATACCTTTTTTTGTCCTTTTCCTTCTCACTTGTTTCACGTAGCATAATAACCTCAAGATCCATCTATGTTGTTGCAAATGGCAATAGTTCATCATCTTTTTATGGTTGACTAGTATTCCATTGTATATTTATACCACATGTTTATCCATTCATCTGTCAGTGGACAGTTAGGTTACTTGGTTTTGTAGTGTTCTTCTATTAACCTCAATTAGTGAATTTTTATTTCAAAAATTGTAATTTTCAGTTTTAGATGTTCCATTGGTTCTTTTTTATGTCTTCCCATTTCTTTCCTCACTGTGTTCGTGTTTTCTTTTAAATGCTTCATTGTGGTTACAGTAGCTGCTTAAATGCCCTTGCCTGCTAGTTCATCATCTCTGTCATTTCTGGGCCTATTTCTCTCTCTACTTATCTCCTCTAATTTTTTCTATTGTGTAAGAGTCTCTGAATCTTTCTTTGTCTTTCAGTAACCTTGACATTTTACAAGTACTGGTCTGTTATTTTGTGAAATACCCCTCTATTTTTGAGATACTTTGAAACTATGCTAATTTCCTGTTTTCATATGATGATTTCTTAATACAAGTAGTTAATGATACTACTGGCAACAAATAATGTATAGCATTTATGTGTTTGGCACTATTATGAGCACATTACATATTATAACTTATCTGATTCCCAAAACAGCTATGGTTGTAGGGTAGTGTATAATAAGAGCCAGGATAGTGCCATCCAACCCAAACGACGAGGGTTGAGAAGAAAAGCTATTTAAATACTTGAATTATCACTACTATTGAAGTTAAGCTGCTCCTTAACAGCAGGAACTCAGTACTATTCAAGTTTTGGGTGTTGCAGAGTGCTGGGCACACAGTGTACAATTAGTAACTGTTGAGTACGTGCTAAAAAGCAAGGTTAAATAATCTAACCAGTGTTCTCACTAGTTGAGACTTGACTATTTTTGTCAAGAGTCAAAGTCAGGATCTTGATCTACCTTGGTCTTTTAAAATGTCTAAGCTTTTATCTGGCCTTTTTTTGTTTTTGGTCCTTGAATTTGCCAAGCTGTACCCACATTGGTGTCTTTGTATGACTGGTTTATTATCTGGGTCTTCCTCCAGATCTTCACATGATTGGTTCCATTTTGTCATTATCCGTTATCTCAAGAATCTTTTTTTCAGAGACTCAATTCCTGACTTTCCTCACCTGCTTCCACCCCGTCCAACTTCAGTCACTCTTCATCCCATTTTTTTGCCTTACCCTTTTCACAGAACATTGCCTAACTGGTTCACAGTTATATCCACAGCACCTACATGGGCAGCACAGAGAAGACCTTTAATAAATACAGAGGGTGCCAAAAAAATGTATACACATTTTAGGAAAGGAAAACTGTATTAAAATTTTAATAACTCAATATATACTGATAACAAAAGATGAATACAAGTCATGTGTATACATTTTGTTTGGCACCCCCGGTATTGCATGAAATAAGCAATGAGTCAATCTGTAAAGGATACTTCAGACAATTGTTCTATAGCACAACATTGGGAGTCCTTGACACCATATGGCTGAACCTAGAAATTTAAAGTTCATTCTGAGAGTAGGTTTCTGTGATGCTCCAGAATTTGATGTCCAAGAACATATTTATAAACTCATTCTGAAACTTGTATTGGCTTAAATAGGAATAGACGCAATCTCTAATCTCTGTAGATAATCTCTGTGAACTTTCTTCTGTCAGTTGACTGAATTGCACTTACTGTAGTCATTTTATCTGTCACAAGTCAGGTTAAAATGCATTGGTTACATCTGTGGCAGTGCCAATGTAAATAAATTTGCTTTTACGTGGCATTTAGTCATTATTTATATCAAACTCACAACCTATATTGTTGAAGTTTGAGAATATATATGGTCTATATAAATTCCTTGTCTTCCCAGGAGCTTTACTGAGGTATAATTGACAAAATTGTATATATTTAAGGTATACAATGTGATTTTCGGTGTATATATACATTGTGAAATGATCACTACAATCAAACTAATTAACATATCTATCACCTCACACAGTGACTTTTTGTGTGGTAAGAACAGTTAAGAGCTACTCTCAGCAAATTTGAAGTACACAATACAGTACTACTAATTATAGTCACCATGCTGTACATTAGATGCCAGGAACTTTAAATAGGAGCTCACATCATGACTTAGCTATAGATTAAGTGGGAATTTGGGAAATCAACTATTTTGTTTTCTTCCATCTATGGTTTTACCTTTGATGCCAAGATGAAGATCCTAATCTCACTTGTAATTTCCAGGAACTGAATAGTAATTGAAGAATGCAAAACTAAAAGTGTCACACATGCCAAGTGCTGTTTGGGAAGCTAATATCATAATCATATCAGTATGGGCTTATATGTACACATACACTTATGCACACACAGACACACATATACCGGGGGCGCCAAAAAGATGTATACAAGTGGATACTTTGGTCAACGTTGCTCAAGCAGTAGTTCACCATAATCAGAAGTGTCTGGACCCTGATAGTAACCACTTTGAGCACCTCCTGTAATTGCAGAAGTCAGACGTGACTTGTATTCATCTTTTGTTATCAGTATATATTGAGTATTATAGTTTTAATATAGTTTTCCTTTCTTAAAATGTGTATACAGTCTTTTGGCACCCTCTGTATATATGTACACAAACATATATACATATAAATGCACATATGCAAACAGGCACAGATATATTCTTTTTTCCAAATCCTTTAAGGAATTTCAAACTAGAACCTTTTTAGACTTTATTATACCACAAACATTAGGATACCTTAGCTTACTCAAATCCTTTGGCTCTTTGCTTCTTTTACTTACATCATTTTTCTTTTTGTGCTGAGTTTGGGGAAAGCTTTAAAAACTATCTGCAAACTATACGACCACTGTATATACACACAAGAGCCCCCATCTTTTTTATCAAACCGTACATATTCTGAAACTGATCTCAGATTACCAACATTCTTTTTTTACTTCTGATTTGTCTTCATTTACATTTTCCTTGTACTCTAGCTCTCAGGCTCTTTCATCTCTGAAGGTTTATGCTTCCACACTACCAAGGAGATCCTCCTCCATCAGGTTTAATGTGAATGTCAAGTGGAATTGTGTTTTGTTGGTTCGGGTCTGTTTCCAGTGTGCTGCAGTCCATTCCCGGAATCACATTTCTCTTATTTGGGGCCTTAGCAAAGCACAAAGGCAATTTGGAAGTGAGACACTAAAATGGACCCATTTACGTACTAAATGTGTGTCATTTATATTGTATGCTAACTTAGAACAATAATAAACAGATATCTTACTCTTTAAAAATGTAAATGAAGTGAAAAATAAGCAACCATGTTTCAAACTAAACTAAAACAATTTACTTTTAAAAAATAAAAGAAGGGGGGGTACAACCAAGGTGGCACAGTAGGTAAATGCTGTGTTTACCTTCTCACACAACCACATCAAAATTACAGCTCATCTATAAAACAACCATTATTGAGAATTGCCTAAAATCAAGCAGAACTGAAGCCTTTCAACTAAGGACGTGAAGAAGAAGCCACCTTCTGTGCTGTGGCTGAAGTAGACCTACAGCTGATCCTCTCCAAGGTGGTCCTGGGGCTGGCGCCCCCAGTGGCCAGCTTCAAAATGAACTGGATCATCACCCAGCTGCCTCCAAGTACAACACACCCAAGGGGCAGATTGGGCGGGCACCAGAGCCCTGCTGAGGCAGATCTGCTCTGTAGGGTCAGCCCCTGCACAATAGCTCTTCCACTGTAGTCAAGGCCAGTCCTCACAACCAGTGAGCCCAAGGGTCAGTCCCTCCCATTGATGTGCAGTTATCAACTAAGGCTTAACCAGAAGAGGAGGGTACACACAACCCACACAAGGGACACACCAGGAGTACATGGCCCAGGTGACCAGAAAGACTGCATCACTGAACCCCACAGCACACCTATTGCATAAGGCCACTCTACTAAGACCAGAAGACATAGCAACCCTACCTAATACATAGAAACAAACACAGGGAGGCAGCCAAAATGGGGAAACAAAGAAACATCCCAAATAAAAGAACAGAACGAAGCTCCAGAAAAAGAACTAAGTGAAACAGAGATAAGCAATCTACTAAACACAGAGTCCAAACACTGGTTATAAAGATGTTCAATGAGCTCAGGGAGAACTTCAACAGAGAGATGAAAACCATAAAGAACCAGTCAGAAATAAAGGATACAATAATGGAAATGAAGACTATGTTACAGGGAATCAACAGTAGATTAGATGAAGCAGAGGATCCAACTAGCGATGTAGAAGATAAGGTAGCAGAAAACACCCAAGAAGAACAGCAAAAAGAAAAAAGAATCCAAAAAATTGAGAGTTTAAGGGGCCTCTTGGACAATATCAAGCATACCAACATTCCTATTATAGGGGTAACAGAAGAGAGAGAGCAAGGAATTGAAAACCTATTTGAGGAAATAATGACAGAAAACTTCCCTAACCTGGTGAATGAAATAGACATACAAGCCCAGTAAGCACAGAGTCCCAAATAAGATAAACCCAAAGAGGCCAACACCAAGACACATCATAATTAAAATGGCAAAGGTCAAATACAAAGAGAGAATCATAAAAGCAACAAGAAAAAATCAGTTATCTACAAGGGAGCCCCCATAAGACTGTCAGCTGATTTCTCAACAGAAACTTTGCAGGCCAGAAGGGAGTGGCAGGAAATATTCCAAGTGATGAAAACCAACAACGTACAACCAAGATTGTTTAACGGGCCTCTGGGACAATATCAAGCATACCAACATTCCTATTATAGGGGTAACAGCAAGGTTGTCATTTAGAATTAAAAGACAGATAAGGAACTTTCCAGACAAGAAAAAGCTGAAGGAGTTCATCACCACCAAACCAGTATTACAAGAAATCTTAGAGGGACTTCTTTAAGATGGGAGAGGAGTAAAGGATGGGGGAGAGGGGAAGGGATTAAGAAGTATAAATGGGTCATTATAGAGTAGTCATGGGGATGTAGGGTATAGCATAAGGAATATAGTCAACAATATTGTAACAACTAGGTATGTAACAGATAGGTACTAGATCTATCAGGGTGATAGATGGGAAGGGGGTTGGGGTCAGGGTGAAAAAGGTGAAGGCATTAAGAAATAAAAATTGGTAGTTAATACTATATGGGGAATATAATCAACAATATTGTAAAGATCAGTAAGGTGCCAGATGAGCACTGGACTTATCAGAGGGATCACATCATAGACTGCATAGATACCTGGCCAATGCCCTATACACTTAAAGCTGAAGTAGAATAATATTGAATGTCAACTATAAATATATAGTTATATATAGTCACGGGATGTGGAGTACAGCATGGGGAAGATAGTCAACAATATTGTTACAGCTATTTAAGATGTCAGAGGGGTAGTAGCTTGGGGGTGGGTGGGTTATTCACTTTATGAGGGGTTTAAATGTCTATTACGTTGCTTTGTGCACCTGAAACTAATAAAAAAAAGTATTATAAAGAAAAAAGTAAAAGCAATTGGTTTAAAAAGATGAGTTAATTTAAAGTAGCTGGAGTCTACCCGCTGGTAGTCCCAGCCCTGCCTTACTTCTGTGATCCGTGGTCAAATCAGCAGCATTACTGGCCCACAGTAGCATCCTGTGTGAGATGAGACTAAACCATTGAGTTGTTTTATGTCCTTCCCTGCGTCGCTGCTGCTTGGGGAGCCTCACCTCCTTTACACGGGTGAGGGAAATGCTTTAGGTTAGCCTCCATCCGGTGCTTAGCATGCCGCAGGTACTCCGCTAATTCTAGATGGGTCATCTCATCTGTTTGTCTGGAAGAAAATCCACCAACGTGCTCGTACTGCCTATTGTGGTTTTCAGGATATATATATTTTTTCTTCCTTTCCCATAGATTATAGCACTTTTCAGTGGAAAGAAATGAAAAGAGCACAATTACTGGAAAGTAATAAAGACTGACAAAGTGCTTTCAATTTTTAAGCACTTTTCACATTAATTTATATGTTTAATACTTCCAGAAACCATATGACACAATTGGTTTATTTTACAATTGAATTATTTCCCCACTTTACAGTTGAAAAAGGTAAAGTGAGCTTATTTGCCCGAGGTCACACAGCTAATAAAGAAGTGAGCCAGAATTTAAACTCAGGAACTCAGACTCCCAGACTCTCCGCACCAAATTCCGTTTCCTCAGAACTTTGACCTCTGTTACATCCTGGGAAGTCTCTCCCTCACCAGATTTGAAAGACAGGCTCTTCACATAGGTTAGGGTTGACTTTCTCTGTTCTTAAAGTTGATCTCACGTGGCTAGCTGCCTTGTATCACATGTTTTCTCCCTTGGATTAGCCCTTATTCCAGGACTAAGCCAAAATTTGGTGATCTCCAGAGTTAGCTGCATCAAACCTATATGTGGAAGACACAGAGCTCCCTTTTTAGGAAGGCAGTGAACGCAACGGTATTTCCTTAGTGCCCTTGGAAGATGGCCACAGGCTTTGACCGTGTCTGAATACTGGGAAGAAATTATTAGATTCATACACCTTTTTATACACAGAGATTTATACCCTCCTCAGAGTCATTAGGCTGACGAAAAGGTTATGTTTAATAGTCCTTTACAGTGTTTACAGCAGTCCCACATCAGCTGTTCAATTAACCTTTACGACAGCTCTCCGTTTTATAGATGGTCAGGGTGGGGTCGCAGGGACTGAAAGTGGCAGAATCCGGTTCTGCCCTTCCACCCCAAGCTCGGGCCTCCCCTTTTTTGCCTCCCTGAGACTCTTACCCATACCATTGTTTGTGTGGCTTTGTGGCCTTTTATTCTTCTGTAGTCTGTTTTTATTGTGAATTTTAAGAAAGGAAAAAACAGATTTATTCTGCTTCATCTTGCTCTATTCATAATGATTTCTGCAGGTCCATTTATCGTCAGCAGTGGTGAGCCAGAATTTAAGTAAAACTTCCACTTGGCTGGTGCATCTGCATGTCAAATCTTTAATTCAGCTGTCAGCTTTTTAGCATTTACTGTACTTCCGTAAATAACTTATTTTATCTCTCACTAATCTAGCCTATGCGGTGTGGGGGAGGGGAAGCACCAAATATGATTTACAGAGAAATCAGCTTCTTCACAGACATTAAAAGAATTGTTACCTTACATGTGTTTTACTAGAATATGTGTAAATTAACGTCAGTCATGTTAGTCTTTCAAAAGAAAAAAGAAGCCAAAGGATAAGCTTAGATTAATTTATTCCTTTAAGAACACCTACAAGCCAAATGTTGTTCTAGGCACTAGCAATGCAGCTGCCAATGTGGCAAACAAAGTACCTGCCTTCTAGAAGTTTCTGTTCGAGGGAGCAGTTAGTTGGCATTATCCGGGGGCAATGGAAAAAGCTGAGCTGGGGAGGTGGACAGAGCGCTGGGGAGGTGGGTGGTCAGGGGATGTCTAATCCCAGTCACATCTTATTCACATTATGGCATAGAAATTGAGTTCCATCAACTTTTCTTCTTCTGGTAATTCATATCTTCAGAATAAATTAGGTATGACTTTGTACTCAGTAAGAAACCAGCTTATACTAAACTTGTTCACTGGCATTCTTTAGAAGGATATCAGGGACTGCTACGTCCACCAGCAACTCTATATTTATCTATTTTTTATACATTGGCGACGACTAAAGCCTCCTAATTTTTTAAAAAAGGATGCACCTTAAAAATAGAAGAAAAAAAAACAAAAGGAAAAGAGAAAAATGGTGTTAGAACCTTGTTTTAGTGTATTTCTTGTATTTTTCTTTTCTAAAATGAGGGTGTGTATTCCATAAGTTGGGGGAACCTTAACAGTTTTTGTATTTCACTCCCTTTGAACACTGGAAAGAAAATATGCTTCTTCCCCACCGCCTCTCCAGGAGCCCTAGAGTGAGGTCACCGAGGTTGGTGACAACCGAAACCCCTTTTCCACCTGAGGTCTTCCTCAGAAGCAAAAATGCACCGCTGCTGATTCTCAGAGGACTAAACCAGCCAGCGTTGCTTTTGTGTTCTAGAAGGTGCAGATGGTGCTTGGGATTTCAGGTGTCTCCTTCTCACCAGGATACAACATGTTTTCCTTTTCTCTCTAGGTGGCAGCACAAAGACAGAAAAGGAACAAGTGACAGCAGGTCCACACAAGGCTTGATTGGCTGCTTCTCATGTCACTTAAGACTCTGCCAGAGGGCTCTTTCTTCTGCACATTCTAGAAAATCACCAAATGCCAAAAGATGTACACATATGTTAAAGAACTAACATCGAATGCTGTATTCCTTTGATCCGTTTCGCTGGTGTGGTGGGTGGTAGCATATCGTCTGGACACGATTCCATCCTGGAACTTGAAAGCAGCCTGGGAGTGTGACATGCCCATAGTCTGAAGAATTCAAGGCACATCACCCCTGGGGGTAGCCCCAGGCCTATCTCCATGAAGGTGTGGATTTTTAGGGTAGTCCTTTAGATTTCAAAACATCGGCAGGAAAAAGCTCATTGTGAAATTCGGGTCATTTCTTAAGCCTGATCATGTTGGCTTGTCCTGCTTTCCTAGGTCTAGGCTAGCATGTTTTAGGCACGTGGTAACCATACATGTGTAGGGATTATGAGAACTTCGTTCTACACTAAAAGGTTTGATGAACCAATTTTCTACCCTTCTCCCCATATACCAGAACATGTGCATTTTATGACCTGCTGAAGTTATAAACATTGCTTCATTTTTAAAAGATTTGCCCAGCATGTATATTATTTTTTAGAGCGAGGGAATAAGATATGGAAGAAAGTTTCAAGTAGATGCCAAAAACTAATTTAGTGGGGAATTCTGATACATAGTGAATATGTTTTAGGGGATAGTGTGGGGTTTTGTGCAAAAATGTCCCAGGGGTTTGAGCTGGCTCATCTGTTTGACATGCAAGAGAAATAGGGCAGGTAGATGGATAGAAATAAGCAGGAGGAGAAATTTAGCCTGTTAGCCCCTTGCTGCAGCTCCCACTTGGGTCAAGATCCCTTGCAGCTGCCCAACAGGATTCCAGGCTTACACATCCCCCTAAGGGATGTGTTTACACATGTTTCTAAATAAAAAAACAAAAAGCCTGGTTAAGAGAGGAAGACATCCTGCTTGTCAGGTAACACATGCTGTTTGTCAGGACCCTCAGTCCCTCACTAGCCCAACAGGATCCCAGGTTTTCACACACCCCAAAGGGAGGTGTTTACACATGCCCCCAAATCAAAGAAATACATTGCTAAATGCCAGAGAACTAGGCATCTCAGGGGGGGAGAGAGAGAGAGAGAGAAGAGAAGGGAGAGTGGGAGGCAATTCTACCCACAGAAATTAAAGCCATCATGCCATGTAAGGTGAGGCTGCTTCCCCTCTTGGGTCAGCCCGCTCCCTGTCTCGGAGTGTACTCTCTTTGACTAATAAACTGCTCCTGTCCATGCTGCACACATTTCTGTCTCATGATTGAATTCGTTCCTTCAAGGTGAAGAGCCGAGGTTCAATGCAGTTTCCTAGTAACAAGACGTATGGGGCGGAAGCCACTCAGGTGAACTTACTGCATTCAAACAGCATCCCAAACCTCTTCTTCAGGAAATAACTTTGTTTCTGATTCTCTGGTGCGCGCTGTCTCCTCCTTACACATGTTAGAATTTGAAACAGATTAGCTAGCATGACCCTAGGTAGACAGGGAGGTCCCTGATGGATACACAAAGACAGCCATATTCTAAAACTCCAGGTTTTGAAATCACTCCTTCGCTCCAGGACAAAATGTAACAAGGCCTTGAGGTTAATCATAAAATTCCTTTTGGCCTGACAAATGGAGCAGATCTGATAGATAAGAGTGGGTTACTTTGCTAATTCCTTTAGGATGGGCAAGCAGAGCAAACCCGGTAGACGAATTTCATTAGAAGGCGCCAGTTCCCTTCTTCAAACAGCTCCCTTCCCCAAACAGGCAAGGGAAGGTATAAAAGTTAAGAGCTTTTGCCTCAGTCATGGGGCCACCCCCATTCGGGACCCCCTCCAGCTCAGGAACTCTGACTCTTTGCTTTCAATAAACTATCCTCTTTTTAAAACTCTTTGCCTCCCCTGGGTTCGTGTTTCCATTCTTTGGTCGAGACACGATCCCAGCCCACACCCAGAAACTGCCGGCAGCTCCAACATCAGCTACATCATTTGGGGACTCACAGGAAAAATATTCCTCCATCAAATTCTTCCATGATCAACATGTATTACTATTATATTAATACCTCCCCCCCAAAAAAAACTATAAAAATACCCAGTTAATTTATACCATTAGTTCCTTAACATTTTTTCTCAAGATTATATATATATATTTTTTTAATTTTACATCTCATTTATTAAGTTTCTTGGAGGAAGAATCCGTGATTTGCTGTTCTGTGCTTAGTATTCAAATGGACGCTTACCAAAGACTGTGAGTAATCAAGTAATTGTTCTTCTGTCCTCAAATCTTTAAAGGTTTCAGATCCCAACTATTGATTCCTTGACTTCCCTTACCCAGTCAAAAATATGTTTTGCTGTAAATTGTGTGTGTTTGACATGAATATGGATGGTGAAATTAATTAATTTTGCTTTAGAGAATTACAAAGAGACTTGGAGATCATTGCAAATGCTCTGGGGTATTTCACCAACACAACCGAAAAGTACTGTTCCTACGTGTAAAACTGAGGTGAGACAAAAAACATGACTGAAGGAAGAGAGCAGAAAATGTTTCTCCTTTGCTGTTTTGTTTTCTTTTCCTGGCAGGTAGTAACCAAACTGTTCAACTTTACAACAATAACAGAATCACACACATACATACACACACACACACACACACACACACACACACACACACACCAGCTTCACTTAAAACTTTTCAGTGGTTTCTTTTTGCTCTCAGGAAAAATCCCCCCACCCCCCCCACCCCATGACCTCAAGGCTTTACATGCCCTACGTAGCTCCAGCCCTCCCATCTGTTACAGCCACACTACCTTTTCAGACCCTCAGTGGCACTCTGCTTGCTCTAGCTACATGGCTTTTAGACGTGCTGTTTCCTCACCAGTTCTTCAAGCCCCTCTCTGATTCCCTAAGCCCTGCTCTTCCCTCAGCTCTGATCTTCCCTAGTTTGCCATCCCTGACCTTCCCAGCCAGGGTAGATATCCTATGGGAACTCTCATGGCACCCTGTGCCTCTCCTTCTTGCAACTATCAGAGATGTTTATGTTTGTAGGTACAATGGTTAGATGAATGTTTCTCTCCCCCAATTACACAGAGCTTCAAGAAGGCAGAGACCCTTTCAGCTTACCATTTGTGCAGCAGAGTTAATGTAGCAGGACTGGGGCTGCTGCCCTTGCCTGCTGGCAAGCTTGGCCCTTGGATGGTGACTGGGAACTTGGCTGGTAAACAGCTCCTGACACTGATATGATCAGAGTGGCCCCGTGTCTAAACTGTTTGTACACACAATACGGCTGATGCTGAACACCTGTTTTCCTTCTGGGGATCTGGAAATTTGGAATGTGCTAGGCAGAGTGTGACCAGACCCCAATAAAAACCTTAGGCTGGAGTCTCTAAGGGGCGTCCTCAGGCAGAAACATTGCATGCATGTTGCTGCATTTTTGCTGCTACTGGGGTGTGCTCTGTGTGACCCCTTGCTGGAGGGAGAGAGCATAAGGAAACCTGCACATGATTTCTCCAGACCTGTGTCTTTTTCCCTTATGATTCAGCTGTGTGTCCTTACTATACTGCTGTAGTAAATCTTACCTGTGAATACAACTATATATCGACTCCTGCAATCTCCTTATTGCAAATATTCAAACATGGGAGTGGTCTTGGGGGCCCTCAATGCACCAGGGTATCCACAGAACCCTGCACGGTATTTGACATTTAATAAGTGGTGTGTTACGTGTTTTTTGAAATGATAATGAAAATGATCTCAGAGGGCTAAGGCTAAATCTATCTTGTGGAAATTCTCCAAAGAACTAAGAAATGTTATCATTTATCAACTACATCTTAACAACCCAAATAAGAATGTAAATACTTCTGGAAAAGGCAGAATAAAAAATGATTCAGGAAATGTAGGAGGTGAAAGCCTGTCAGAATTTATTTTCTCATGAAGATGAATTTTCTGTATCTGGAGCAGGGAGCAATGGACCAGGACCTTCGCTCTGACCCTCAGGTGGTTCCCTGGCTTTCCTGTCCCCTCCCTCCCCTTCCCCAGGTTACAGTGCTGGCCAGTTCCATCATGTAGAGTGACTCGGGAGCAGGGAGTGCTTCTCTACTTTGGCTGCACATTGGGAATCTTCTGGAAGTTTAAAAACAAGTGCTGATGCCAGAGCCTCAGCTCTAGAGATTCCGATATAATTGGTCTGGGCACAGGGATTTCAATGTGTAGCCCCTGCTGACACCCCCACCCTGCATCCCTTCCTTCCTTCCAATCCCGGCCTTTGACAATCGTATTTCACAAGGTCCAGGCTTCCACTCAAGGCCAATTTATTCTCATTCTTGAAAGATTTCTTTAAATTTTTGTTTTCTGGCTTCCTGGCTCACAGCTAATAGGCAGGCATACTAATAAGAGGAGAAAATAACACCTTTGATTTCAACCGCACAAGAAAAAGGAAGCAGCTAGGACAAGCATGTGGAAGAACTCAGAACCCTAAAACTCAGGGCAGTTTCTGAGGGGGTCACTCATAAGGGCATGGCTGTAGCACAGAACAGAGTCACTCGTGAGAATGTTGTTTTTAACAATGACCAGCAGTCTCCACCACCACTCAGCACTGCCCTCCCCATATACACTTCACTTTATGTATAAAATGCAGTTCATTAATTTTATTTTGAATATTTGGTAAGAGCTCATTATCAGGGATAGGGATGCATATATTACTTACTGTCTTGGGGAAGCTCTCCCCTCCAATAAATGTAAACCCAACCATTTGCTATTTTTTAACTCTTCTCCAGGGAAAACAGGACTCTGAGATGCATCGGCTGTTAATTGGCAGAGCTGTGATCTATCTTTCCTTTGTAACACCCAGCATGGCTGCTGTGGGATTCCAGGAGTAGTGGGTAATAAATTGGATGAAGTAAGGTTATCAAGGTCTTGAAAACCAAGCAGAGGAGTTTGGCTTTGAAGTGGATGGAAATGTTTGGTTCTCAAACGGAATAGAAGAGTCATAAAAAGAGAGATATCAGAATTTCCAGGTATATGAAGTGTGGCTCCTTGGAGAAGGTGGACCTGAGCTGGAATAATTGGGTAAATAGAATTAATAGTGCATGCACCTACTGTGTGTCCCAGCTGTCCTTTCCTCAGAATGAGAAGGGACAAGAATTCAGGAGGCAGTCTCTGCTTTAATGGGGTTGGAGAATCTCTTTGGGATATAACTTCACTTTTTCTCTGCCTGCTGCTGTGGCCTCAAGGTGGCAGTGGAAATGTCAAGATAAGTCGTGGTTAGCACCTCTGCTCCAAGGAGACTCCACAAAGGCTGGCTAACAGGCCTGCAAGGACGTGGCCTGTCCAGGGCCCCTGCGGTTGGGCAGGCCCAGGAAGGATAAGAAGAAGTCAGGAGACCGCCTTTACCCAGGTGGGAAGAAAGGCATCAGCCTTCCAAGCCCATCTAGTCCGCTTTCCATTGTTAACAAGCCAACCAGAGGTAACTAATCACTAAATGGGTACTAATCATTTTGCTGCTCATTTATCTTCCCAGTGAGTGCTTTTCAACATGAGCAATTACATGTCCGTTACATTTCCGAAGAATAAAGACTTGTAAAAAGGGTGGTGGGGTTTATAGCTCCCAGTTTGCTCTGCTGACAGGTTTATATGGCCAAGGAAGTTCATAAGGTAAAATAATTTTTAAGCAAATGTATTTTTAGGAAATGAATTGTTGACGTTTTCTTTTTCTTTAACAGTATAAAGGTTATGTGTATTGATTTCATGGGTGAACAATGGGAAATGGTCAAAATATACAGTATCTTTTCTTAAACGTGAACAGAAGTACCAATGGGTTTTTCATTTGTTGTTAATAAATGATCTGGGTTTTAAAAAAAAAAAGACACCTTGGGTCTTCAAAGATATCCAGCTGGTCTATTTTTAAAATGCATGAGTTGCCTAAAATTATCGTATTAAAGTTTTAGTAAATGAATACCCTCATATTTAGAGTATAGTTTCCAGAACACTAGCCTGAATATGAATAGGCAGAATATGGTTACCTTAACACAGCCCTGATTTGGTCATCAGGAGACTAATAGCAGTTATTCGGTGGCCTTCATCGTTAGAGACTAAGTCAATGTGATGAATATTAAAAAGCCTGTTTTCAATTAATTGTCAAGGAAATGAGAAGGAAAGCAGGGAAGCCAGGGCCATGTGACCTAGCAATGCATTCAGGCGCCTATAAGAGTTGCTCCGGGGAAGAACACTGGGTTCCAGAACAAGGAAGGCCAATCCTCTCTGCCATCTTGAGTAAGTTACCTAACCTCTTAGGATCTCATTTTCCATGACTCTAAAATGAAGCTCATAATAATACCTGTCTCTCAGGTATATTAATGTAAAGTTCCTAGCACAGAGCCAGACACTTAGTAATTTCACTCTGCGAGTTAGTTCGCCTCTTCCTACTTCAGGGCCCCATACGTTTCCCCAATCCAAGTATCCTTGAGCCTAAATTCAACCTCGTGATTTATTCCTTGGAGTTAAACTTTGGGTTGTCCACTGTGTGTTAAGGCTTTAGAGGTCCTTTCCCTTTACTGGAAAAATGAAGATGACTTGCCCAAATGATAAGCTAAGAAAATACCTTGAAGCTTCAAAATATCTATGAGTCTCTGGAAAGTGAATCCTATATTGGTTCTCTTTAAAAGATTTTCAAAATTAGCTGCTTCAATCCTTTAAACTATTCACTATGAAATATTGATGTTCATGTACTTTTTTTATTTGAAGAGGAAGGTGAGAAGTCTATCTTTCCCCTTCTCTTCTTTGAAGTTGTGGAAAGCCAAAGGAAAATAAGATATGAAAATAAAATGTCAATTTTCAGCAAACTAGGAGGGATTTAAAACCGTGAAGAATGAAATAGATGGAAGGCCTACAAAAAGCAGGGGAGCATACAGGAAGAAGAAGAGCAAAGAAGAGCACGTGGTTGCAGAAATCAGCATGAGTTAGTAAAATACATTTTTAAAGGGGAGAGATGAGGTAAAGAATAGAATCTAAGTCTCATGTTTACTACAGAGGGAACAATGTACAAATAAGGGAACCAAGAATTTCCTGAATTCAATTTAGTTGTAAATAAATAGAGGTTATTGGACTTTAAAAAAAAAAAATCACACATTTACAGGGAATGCCCCATCTATAAGCAGAAGAAAGAAAAAAAATGGGTTTTGAAAAAACCTAAAGCTGCCTATCTTTATTGGCTGGGGAAAGAGATCTAAAACTCATGCACAAAACCCTGGTTCCTAAAGAATATTCCTACTTGGCTGAGATGTGGCCCTGCAAATATTTGGTCCAAGAAAAACTCACCTGCCTCAAAGTTATTTCAAAAATTTAAGAAATATAACAACAAAAAGATCAGGAAAGGTGAATGGCACATAAAATGTTGCCAAAGAACAGATGAAAATAGCAAAAAAGTATTTACTACAAATGTAAAATATTTAATGAAATAGTTACCTCTACAAAGCCTGGGCACAAAGCAAAGACACAGGCAGTGATAGTGAGACAGCAAGAGAAGATGTGTGAGCTGGCGAGATTCAGGATACAAATGGGAGAAAAAATAAACCATCAAAGAAAGGAGGGTGAACTGGAAGGGAAAATAGGAAATAATAAAAGCACAGTAAAGAGCTTAGAGGATCAAAATGAGGAAAACAAACAAAATGAAAGGATATGGGTGTAGGAAAGATGTATTAAGTAGGACACAAAAAGTGGGCATAATATTGATAGAAAAATCTGGTAATAATTGTGCAATTAAAAAAACTTACTTTAAAAATACTAATGCAAAAATACTAAACAAAATATTACCAAATAGACACAAGCAACTCATTAAAAGAATAAAGAATGTGACAATTCAATGCAAAGATGGTTCAATTTTAGGAGTCTACTTATATGAATTTACCATATCAGTGATCAAATAAAAAATATTTATCTCTTTAGATGCTTTAAAATGCTTAGTAAAGTTCAACTTCTATTATTGATCTAAAAAAAAAATTCAATGAAATAGAATAGATATGTACTTCCCTAACGTAAACCAAATTGAAAGTCAACATTATGTTTAAAGGAGAAATACCAATAACATTCCTACTAAAGTCAGAAATAAGATATAAATATTATAAATAAAAAAGAGAGAAATTAGAAATAAAAATTGCAAAGAGGTAAAATCATCATTGTTTGCAAATTATACATTTGTATGTTTGTATAACCCAAGGGGATCATCTGAAAAAGATTATGAAGTAAGAATTCAGTAGGGTGGTTTAATATAAAATCAATTTATAATTTTCAAAAGCTTTCATACATTTAAACAACTGGATAGAAGATATAAAAGAAGAAAATACCTTTTCACACTTAAAGTAACAACAAAAAACTAAAATAACTGTGAATAAGCCTAAGAAATGTTCCAGATCTATATAAGAAAAACTTTAAATTGATCCAGAAAGACACAAAAGCAGTCTTAAACAAATGAAAAATCACACCAAATCCTTGGGCAAAAGGAGTGAATATCATAAAGATGTCAAATCTCCTTAAATTAAATGTCCTTGTTTGTAATTCCAATTAACACACTACCAGGGTTTTCTTGTAACTGAACAAGTTGATTCTAAGGTATATATAAGAACATTTGTTTAGTACCTATGTTTTCTTCTACGCAGTTTATTGTTTCAGGTCTTATGTTTAGGTCTTTGATCCATTTCAAGTTAATTTTGGTATATGGTGACAGATAGCAGTCTAGCTTCATTCTTTTGCACGGGGCTTTACAATTTTCCCAGCACCTTTTATCTTGGGTTCAAAGAGCAGTTTATGAATTTCACTCCAAGGCAAGGGAAGTAAAAGCTAAAATAAATCAATGGGACTATGTCAAACTAAAAAGCTTCTGCACAGCAAAAGAAACCATTGACAAAATAAAGAGGCAAACAACCAAATGGGAGAAGATTTTTGCAAACAACGCCTTCGATAAGGGGCTAATATCCAAAATATACAAGGAACTCATACAACTCAACAACAAAAAAACAAACAACCCAATTGAAAAATGGGCAGAGGACCTGAAGAGATATTTCTCCAAAGAGGACATACAAATGGCCAATAGACATATGAAAAAATGCTCAACATCACTAATCATCAGAGAAATGCAAATTCAAACCACAATGAGATATCACCTCACACCAGTTAGAATGGCTATCACCCACAAGACAAATAGTAACAAGTGTTGGAGAGGCTGTGGAGAAAAAGGAAACCTCATACACTATTGGTGGGAATGCAGATTGGTGCAGCTGCTATGGAAGGCAGTGTGGAGGTTCCTCAAAAAATTAAGACTGGAATTACCATATGACCCAGCAATCCTCTCCTGGGTATCTACCCCAAAAATCTGAAAACATTTATCCATAAAGACATATGTGTTCCAATGTTTATTGCAACTTTATTTATGGTGGCCACGACATGTAAACAAGCAAAGTGTCCTTTGATAGATGAATGGATAAAGAAGTTGTGGTATATATACACAATGGAATACAATTCTGCCATAAGAAAAGATGATATAGGACCATTTGTGACAACGTGGATAGATCTTGAGAGTATAATGCTAAGCAAAATAAGTCAGACAGAAAAAGTAGAGAACCATATGATTTCACTGATATGTGGGTTATAAAACTGAAAACAACAAAAGAACAAGGCCAACAAATGAAGAAACAAAAACTCATAGACACAGACAATAGTTTAGTGTTACCAGAGGGTAAGGGGCAGGGAGTGGTAGATGAGGGTAAAGGGGATCAAATATAAGGTGATGGAAAGAGAATTGATTGGGTGGTGAACACACAATATATATAGATGATGTATTACAGAATTGCACACCTGAAATATATGTAAGTTTACTAACAGTTGTCATCCCAATAAACTTTAATTTAAAAAAAAAAGAAAGAAAGAAAATTAATTTGGTAGAATATTTAGAAGAATACTTTAAAACAAAAATAAAAAGGTATACACCAGCCACTTCACATATTAAAATATATTTTAACTTACAAAAATTAGGAGTGTGGTTTGGAATGGATAGACAGATAAAGAATCAGTAGAAATATTACAGATAGGCCCATATGCATACTAAAATTTAGCATTTGAAATAAATTTTAAAATGTGGATTAATTCAATAAATGATTTAAAGACAGTAGCAATATAGAAAAATTAAGTTAGATGCATGCATCAGAACAAATTCCAAATGGATCAAAGATTAAATGTTAAAAGATAAAAGAAATGGAGGAAACATGGGAGACTTAAAAATAGAATTCTTCATGGCAAAAATCAACATAAGCAAAGTCCAAAGACAAGATGACTGGGAAAAAATATTTGTACCTCATATCACAAAGCCCCAAATGTCTAGAAACTGAGAAGTAAAAGAATAAACCAATAGAAAAATGGGAAAGGAGAGATTCAAAATGGCAGAGTAGATAAACACTGCGCCCGTGTCCTTCCATGAACACATTACAATTACAACTAAATTATAGAACAACCAACCTGGAGAACAATCTGAAGTCTAGCTGAACAGAAGTCCTTTAACTAAAAATATAATAAAGCCACAAAGAGACTGGTAGGAGGGGCAGAAACACGGAACAGGCCCCAAAGCTCCGTGTGTAGGTTGAGAATCAGGAGGGATATCTCAGCTGTGGAGGTTGCTCCCAGAGGAGCAAAGGACCCCAGCTCCCACACCAGGCTCCCCAGCCTGGAGTACTGGTGCCAGCAAGAGGAGCCCCCACAACATGTGGCTGTGAAAAACAGTGGGAATTCCAACAGTTTGGGTAGGACAGAAAGCTATAGGAAACCCAGACGTCCTCTTAAATGGCCCGCGCAAAGACTCACTCGCTCGCAGGCACTCACCTTGGGTTCCAGCGGAGGGATAGTAACTTGGGTGTCCTCGGAGGCATACAGGGCTCAGACTGAGGAATGTGGCTTCAGGGGGAGGACTGGAGGACAGTTGGCATTTTCCCCGGGAGGGGTTCTTCCGTGTGGCTGACAGGCGGCCGCCATCTTTCTTAGGTTGAGCCCACCCACATAGGCAAAACCTGAATCTGATTGGCCTGGTGAGCTCTGCTGCTCCACCCTGCTGACAGCGGGGAACCCACCCCACCCAACTCACGCATCTCCAGAGGCACTTTCTCTGTGAGCAGCCAGCCCCTCCTGTATTGCACCCTTTCTTGGAAAACTATCAGAGTCCATGGGCCCCAGGCAGGCAGCAGCTGGCCTTGGTGTACTCTGAGACTTTTGCTGAGTCACTCCAGGCTCAGCTTTGACACCAAACCAGAGTCTATATTAACCTGGTGACCACAACTCTTCCAAATCTAATAATACCCTGAGACCCTGCCTCACCCAACTTGCATACTTCACGAGGTTTTTGCAATGGCTCAACCATGAGGGAGCCGGCAAGTGGCAGCAGGCTTTTCGGTGTCCTGGCTTTTTGCGGAGTTACCCCAGGCCCAGTACTGGTGGCAGCCATCCTCAGTGGGCAGCGTGGCCTCTTCCACATGCCTCCAGGTCCAGTATAAGCAGTGACCAACTGTGGATACCTTTATAGTTTCTGCCAGGTAGTCCCTAGCCAGTCATAGGCAGTGGGTGACCTGAGCCTGCACCAGAGGCCCTCCCAAGAGGCCTGCATCTGTACAAAACAATATATAGACAAGACTATTCGTTACATCATTGGTTGAAATAACAAAAGATTAGAAACAACCTGAATGTTTATCTATATGGGGCTAATTAAATAAACTACGTATCTGCATAATGTGTTCAGGTTACCAATTGCTATGTAACAAATGCTGTCAAAATATAGTGATTAGAACAACAGTGGATCTTAATGTATGCCTTTTTATATTATTTTGATTTTTGAAATAAATTGAAAGAGAAAATAATTGGATCTCAAAGAAATCCAAAGAAGCTCAACCTTGGTCATTTCCTCAGGGTGCTGGAGCTTTTGGGAAAGTAATAATGGATCCTATTTTTACAGTCCCATCAGTTTCCAAGGCATCTTACGTTTTACCACCACTATAATAAAAATCAACCCAGAAAATGGTCCATTTGGTTATATGTTTATTTACAGATAACAGCCCCCACTGGTGATATTGCCTATAAATTAATTGTCATATTTGTGCTGGCCAGAGGGTATGGAGTGAGGAATTATTTTCCTTCATTGTCAAACCCAAACTACCATTTCAAATGTAATTTAAAAAGGTTGAACTTGTCAAAATAGATTAGCCAGTGGTGTGCTGGCTCATGAGAGCTAGTTGTTACATATTCAGGAGTTTTGCAAGCCAGTTGTTAAACCAGTTGTTTGGAGCTTAAAATCAACCATGGTGGCTGATTCTAGTATATAAACAAATAAACTAATTCCAGGTTGCAATTAGTGTTATAAATGAAAAACACAGGGAAGTGTGGAAGAGAACGAACTGAAGTGATGCTCATTTGTACCAGGTGATCAGACAATGCAGCATATGGAAATTATACTGACTTTATCAATGAGACTTAGGATTTCCACTTTTTCTATTTCTGTAAGAAACTGTACAGATGTGGACTGTAGAAGGATTTTTCTTAAATAGTTAACATTTATTGCACAGTTACACGTGCAAGGAACTGCATGCTTTGCGAGCATTATCTCACCATCATAACAACTTTGTAGGCACTATGATGATTTCCGTTCTACAGAGAGGAAATTGCGAGTCCAAGGTGGAAAGTGACTTGCACAAGCCAATGAGCCGCAGAACCAGGCTCCAGATCTGGTGGCTTGGCTCCAGTGCCCACTCATTTAAACATCATGCTGGAAACCCATTATATATTATTTGGAAAACTCAGAAACACATGTAGAAGAAAAATAAAGTCACCCATAATTCTAGCTTCTAAAAATGACCACTATTAACATTTTCATCTAAATCAATGGCTTTCAATTGTTTCTTCACCCCAATCCATCTTACGACTGACTCACTTCCTTGAGTAACTGTGGCTGTCTGAAAAGATTTTCTCAAGGGTATGAAGGGTGCAATCTGAAAAATCCCACTGTGTTTTTTTTATATAGTGTGCCCACTGTCTCATTTTCTTTCTTCTTCTAAGTGGCATGGTCTTTCTAAGTTCAAAATGTCTGTGATCAGATGTAAGGAAGTTTGGTAGGTTTTTATTGGAATGATTAATGGAAAGCTTTCCTGCACTGTTGCATCCCTACTGATTTATCTGCACCCTCGTTGGCCAGCAATTTGCTTTACTTCTCATAAGATGTTTAAGTATTATGGTGATATGCATACACAGTCACATACAGTCTCAATGTATACTCGTATGTTACCTGAGAGCGTGGCTAATATTCAAACACACACACACGCATGCACACACGCGCGCACACACACACGCACATTACTTTTTGGAAGAACTGGGTCAAAATAAATTCTGATTTTGCCAATCATAACCACAATATTAATTTTTTCTTTTATTGAAATCAAATTTATTGGGATGACATGATTAGTAAAATTACATAGGTTTCAAGTGTATAATTCTATACTACATCATCTATATATATGGACATGGAAACAACCAAAATATTATTATAATAATAACTTCAAGTAGATGTGTTGAAAAGGAGAAGAAAAGAGCAAAACTAATTTCTCTTTAATCAGAGGGTTTTAAAATTTATTTTCTGTGATAAGATAAATTGATGGCCCAAAAGATTTTGAATGGTTTTCTTTTTTTTTTTTCTCTCTATTGGGAAATAACAAATATGTGTGTGTGTGTGTGTGTGTGTGTGTGTGTGTGTGCGTGTGTTTCTGATGCTTGTTAATCATAGGCAAATTAGTAGACACCTGAGGTTTAGTTAATAAATTATATCTGCAAATTTAGGCATCTTGAACTTTCAAAATGACACTTTTTGAGTTTGGGAAAGTGTTAGCAGTTTTTCTATAAACTGATTTTCTTTTTTTTTGTGTCAAATGCTTAATTAAACATATTTTTTGATGAGTAAGGAACTTATAATGAAGTTGTTAGACAAAATTCTTTGTGGAAAGATTTTACATGCAAATAACTGATCATAAACATTAACCAGTTGAATGACGTGAGCCATGACATATAGCTTGAGGTTGTTAACCTCCATTTGTGTTCTTGATTTTTAAAACTTTTAATTCCTGGTTTTTCATTGGTTTTCCCAGTTTCTTCGCTCCGATTTTTTCCCCTCGGGTTGTTAGCCTTGGTCTCTGTGGAACAAGGCCTGGCTGTATTGGGAGTGATTCAGCCTTTCTGGCCACGCCAACTGGATGGTGCTCCTGTTGCTTTGTTGAGCTGCTGACCGATCCCTTCTTGAGTGATTTGTGACTTTGGCCTCTTTTGTGCTCATCACTAGCGTTTTCAATCCATTGTAACTAAAATCTTTGATAAAGAGTATACTTTAATGATATTTCTGTAATGCAACCTCATTATTCTGATATTTTCAACCAAGTGTGTTCAGTAGAGATGAAAAAAATCAAATTACTTTTTCCATAAGCAGAAATTTAGTTTTTTCCTAACATAAAACAAAGCTAGTGGCCTAAAAGGTTTTAAACCTCCTTAAACGGTTTTCCACCCTTGAATAAGGTAAAACAAGTCATGATCAGAGGGTGCTGTGCATGTGATGGTGTGTATTTTTCTTTTTTGTCAGTAGCAAGTTAGTAGACATTTTGTCTCTTGAAACCTCTGGTTTTATTTGACTAATGTATTCTCGCTACAGGGGGCCTCGTGGACTTTAAAATGGCAGCTATTGATCCGAGAAAGCATTAGAGATTCCTGTGTAAACCTGTTTTATTTATTTGTCATATGTTTAGTTTACATATACGTTTTCTGAGAGATAAAATGTCTTCTCTTTTTGCTCAGTTCTAATTGGCACTAGTCTGAGTGTAGTCCAAGGCAGCTGCATACCAGGGAAATTCAGGGACTGCTGAAGTCCGATCTCATGGACCAAAGCCTGCTATGAGTTGTTTCCTCTGTAACAGAAGAGAGACATGGCCAGGTTTTGGGACACTTTACTTTTCCGTAATGAACACTAGTAGAAACCCAGTTTTGGACACATTGAGTGTTGAATCTTACTGGACATTTCAGGCCCCAAATGAAACATATGTTTAAAAGCTGGATATTTTAGAAGAAAACTTAAATTTTAACTTTTATTTCAGTCTCTTCTGTTCAGTTCACTCAAACTATTTGGGTCTGACATAGGGTGAATGAGTGAGTGTGTATCTTCCTAATATCTGCTGAAACATTAGAGAGGGTAGAACCCAGTGACCGAGAGCTAAGACCAGAGTCAGGCGAGGCTACATCTGAAACTCAGTTCTTCCAGGTACCTCTGGTGCCAACGTCCCCGTCTGTAAAACATGGGTCACCCACCTCACACTCACAGGACGAGAGCCCTTGGCTGGGGCTTAGCACATAACAAGTACTCAGTCGGTAGCCGTGATACTGTTACCATATTTTTCTACACCAGCACCTACGTATCTAATGCTGAATGTGGACAGGAAGCTGCTCCATTAGGTGGACATCAGGCAGCTACCAGCCCCTCTCCTCCTTAAGCCAACTGGAGTGCCCATCCACCCCCAGTGTGGGGGAAGCGAAACAAGTTAAAATACTCTGAAGCTTTGCATTTGTAAACTGGAAAACAGATGCGCAAAGCAGTGTCCACCTCTGAGTGCATATTGTAATAGATTTTCTAATGCCACCTTTACAAGGATGAGTTAAGTGGTTCGTTAACATATCATTATCACATTCTGAAGTTAAACAGCCACAGGATCTATGAACTCTCATCACACAGTTAATTATTCCTGGATTTTTCTGTGCTCTTGAAACATATTCTATTTATTGAGCCATCCCCTGGGAGCACTGGCCGCCTTTGTCCCCATGACACGGCCAGTGGTGTAGAACCTCTGCATCTGTCAGATTTCTCCATGTGAAGCATAATTGCCTGATTTCCATTTGAAAGTATAGCCCTGGCATTACAACTACATAGAGCCACCAAAGATAACAATGACGTCCTGACACCTACAAGGGAACGGGGGTGCAGGGGGGCATAATGCCATAATAAATACGTGCACCAAATGAACCCTTGCCTTCAGATGGACCAGGTCTGAGTTTACAGCTGCACTGAAGTGGTCCTTGGGAACAACCACAACAATTAAAAAAGAATAAAGAAAAAGAGACCAACAGATTAGCATCAGCGTGAGTCTGGTGGAGCCAGATGGCTCTCTGTGGAAATGGAACTTTCCTGCTTTCTTCCAGTAACCCCGACCAGCAGACAGCAAGCCTGCTAAGACGGGAGAGAAATGATCTCATTCCTCAGCCAGGCACATGATTTGCCTTCTTTCTGTCACATACAACTGGAGCTGAAGGAAACTTGGAAAAGAAAGGGTGAAAAAGAAGGGATGGGGGACGTTGGGTCGTGTAAAGAATGAGCCAGTCACAGCCAGATGGGGGGTGAGGTGCCAGCCCTGGGCCAGTCCCGAGCATTCAAAAACCTGGGCTCAGATGTCTACAAAGGAAGGAGAAAGGGGCATCGAAGGGGCACCCTGACACACCTGGCCACGTCCATGAACTCTACCTCGGGAGGCTTGGTGTGTAAGAGGTTGGGAGGTGGGGCATCTCTGGCTGTAGAAGCCGTGGAATTAAGCTCTGCATCCTCTTGGGAAGGAATGGTGGACAGTGTTTGTGTTTTTACTAATGAAAACCTACATCTCTCTTCATGGGCCGATGAAGAGGTCGATGAGTTTGTAGCAGTCTTTGGCCTGCTGGACCAGGTCAGAAGCTGCCTGCGCCTGGGCTGTGCTTGGGAGTGGGGGGAGATGAAGGAGCTGGAACCAGACAGGGTTACCGGGTCAAATGAATCTAACAGGTTTTTTATGTGAGTTTTCTCTCCTAGAAGGTCCTAAGGTTGGAGGAGGCTCAGCCTGGAATAATTCTGCCTTCCAGTTGAGCAAAGCATTTGCTGCTCATGAAAGTCTGTTATCTAGAGAGAAAGCCAGATAACAGCTATATCTGGCTGATGGACGTCAGCAGATACCAGAGGTTGGTGTTCGAGCACAGCACTTATAGAAGTGTGCAGAGGTGCAGACATCCTACGAGCTAATCTGCCTATGAGTGGATGTTCACACACCCCAGGGTGGCACGGGGGTTCCTGAGGGCTCCAACCTAGAGAGGTGCGTCCAAGAAAGAATGCTCTCCTGAGAATTCCAAGGTCTCACGGAGTACACCGGCAGCCTGGCTAGGATTCCTGGGTACCTGAAATTTGTCTCCACCAGTGTTTCCTCCAAAGAGTAAATAGTAGGCTCCAGGAGGGTACTAAATGAAGGATGTAGTCATTCATTTACAGTTGCAAACCATTATTTCAATAATAATAAATATTGAACAAAATCCTCTCCATTTTCAAGCAGGGCTGGGGCACCTACTTTGCAATTTCTGGCAGTCTTAGGTATAGCTGAGCATGACATGGGCATATTCTACTGGGGCCAAGGAAGCAAAGCAAGCTGCCAGCTGGGATCCGAGGTGCCAGGCTCCTGCTCTTCTCCTACCAAAAACAAAACAAAAGGCTGCCACTCCCCCACTCAACTGTTTTGCTCTTCATCACTCGGACAATGCTACCACCTAACAGAGTTTGTAGTCCTGAGTTGAGTTCTTGCTCACAACTGAGCTAAAGGATTTTGAAGGAAAGCATACAGAGAATGGAACAAGGATCGTGGGCTGGGTCATCTTTTCTTGCCCCCCTTTAGCGGAGAGACAACTTAATAGGAGCATTAAAAAAAATTGCTAGTATTTAAAGAGGGCTCACTAAGTGTCAGTAACTCTTCAAAGTGCTTTGTGTATATTTCATGTAATCCTCATGGCACCCCTATGAGGCAGGCCCTCTGATCATCCCCATTTTACAAAGGGGACAGTGAGCACAGAGATGCTAAGTAACTTTTTCAAACTCACACAGCTGGAAAATGGTAGAGCTAGGATTCAAATCTGGCTCTACCTGGCTCCAGGATCCATACCTCCAGGCCATCCTGCCTCTTGTTGATGGTGTAAGAACAGAGCAGCCGGTGTCCTGCCTAGGCTATTCACCAGCACCAGTGGTGTGATCTCAGGCCACCGAATCTCCCTGAGTTTTTGTTTCATCATCTGTCAGGTATCTGAAAGAGCGGGATTGTTGCCAGGAGCAGAAGTAACGTGTGACACATGTGCGGAGCCAGTGCCGAGCATGTGGTTGATGGTCCATAAATGTTAGTATTTACTATTACTATATCACATTCATCTTTGGGTTTTTGTATTTCACTGAATCATCACCAAAAAGCAAACAAAACAAACAAAGAAACAAAACCACCTGTGAAGAAGGTGGGACAGCTGCCACCCCATTTTATAGATGGTGGAATTGAGATACCAAGGCATCAGGCAGCACAGTCTGGACAAGAAACTCATCTCTTGATGCTGCACTTTGCACTCAGTCTAATCCTGGTCCTGCTGACTTCTAGACATGAGACATAGTTGCTGCTGTCTAGAAGGGTAAAACAAGGAATTGAACTCTTGTCACCTTCCCTTCACCTCCTGCGCCTGGGATTGGCTGGGGACAGAGTCAGGTCCCGCCCAGGCCCTCTAGGGAATTGCTGAAAGACAGTTAATGCCTCTTGAGACAACTAAGGTCCTCCCAAGAATGAATCACAAGATTATGTGTGCCCTTAAGATTTTCTGTATTATCTAGGTTGAAAAACAAAAAAAAACCTTATTTTCTCACCATCGCCAAGTGCAGCTGTATAGTCCATAGACCACCTCTGTCCCCCTGTCCATGCTCGCACGCCTTGGGAACATTTCCAGCCCTCTCCATTGCAGAAGGTGTTTCCACACCTGCAGCGGGAAGCAGAGCAGGGGCGTCCTGTGCCATGAAGGAAGCTGGCCAAGGGACCGGGGTATCTGGCTGCTCTACCTTGATTCCCTATCGCTCCTAACTCTGCCCTTCCTGTGATTTTCACATTTCCCCCTCCATTTTACTTTCAGCAAATCTCTGGGGAATGCAGTTTTTGTTCTATTGCTTTGTGTAATTTCCAGGACTGGGAGTGAAAATGATTTCCTTTCACAAACCTGGCTGAGTGCCTTTCACATGCCGGCTATGTTATGGGGTGATTTATAAACTGCAGGTCTGGGTCTCTTTCTTCCTCTCTCCCCTGCCCCACCATCATTTAAATCAAGACACTGCATACCATGAGCTCCAAGCTTCAAGGTCAGGGTGTCCTCTGAACTCGGCCACTGGGGCTTTTGCTCAGAGGCAAAGATTCAGTGGAGTTACAGTGGTGGGAGCATGGGTGGCGTTCCCTGCTGCTAGAATAAAACAGAAAGAGACCCCACAGCCGAACTTGTGATCTATGAGAACAAACCAGACCCAAACTCTCAAAGTATAGGGGTTGGCTTTGAACCGACAATGTAAAAGCACATTTTCCAAACTTGTCAGGATTGTGTTTCATTTCTAGACTTTTATTCTCAAGGGGACAATGAGGAAGAGATGCCGCTTAGGAAGTTTTGAGCTGAGAAATCAAAAGAAGTTACTTTTCTTTGTCACCATAAAATTGAGTAGGGGAAAAATTAAGCTTTCCCTCTGTTACAAAGACCAGAGCACAGAAACCAAAGGGCAGAGCATCACTAGGCAAGGGATGTGTCTTTGTCTGATCTGAAGACCGTTTCCCATCAGCTGCCTCTACTGGACTCCCTTCCGGTGTCCATTTATCAGAAGCTGAAACAAGACAGGGGGGTGAGGAAATGAGTCAAACCTCAGACTGGTCTCTGCAGTCAGAGGGTTTCTGTCTGAGCCAGGCCCCAGAAAACACATTGTGGGCACTAGGGGATTCCTTTCCTACCTCCTGGGCAGGAGCACGTCTTCATAGCCTGGCCGGAAAAGGCACATACAGACCTCAGCCTTGTTGCCACATTATTTCTTTCATCCCACACTGTGTCATCTTGTTGGTCACATGCCAAAGCTTTCCTTGTGCATAACTCACGTACCGGCACCGAGCCTCCAGACTTGCTGCTCTGTGACTACTAAGAGGTCTGAACATCAACATCACTCAGGCTGAGGTTCATACGCAGCATGGCCACCACTCACTACTCCCCTCATTTGTCCTCGTCTGAAAACTGGGGAAATAAGGATTACGCCTGACTCCCAGGGTTGTTGTGATAATTACATTAGATGATTTATAGAAAACGATTAACACAGTACCCCACGTAGAGTACACACTCAAAGATGTCAATTCTTATTTCTAAGTATGGAAAGAAGCCCAGGGAGAGGCACTGGAAAAGCCCCACCTCTGGGACTGTGAGGTAGGGAGCGAGATTCAGAGAAGAATGGAAACAAGCCTGGATGGAAGACATGGTCTCCATCTCCTGCTCTCCCTGCAGTTTCACTTGGAAAGGTTAGCAGCTAAGATTTTACAGTCATGTATCATTCCCATTTTTGTACACTAATCATTGTTCCAGGGACATTCGAGTTCAGAGAGGCTCATGTATTAGATTTGAGGCTCTAGTGTTCTAGAACTCAGGAAATACAGGAAGGGCTTCTATCGTTAGATTTCTGTTCCCAAATGAATGAATGACTTTTTTTTTTTTTTTGACCATGATGAGCTGTTAACTCCGCAGACATCTTCCTGAACTTGGGTCAGTGATTAATTTTGTCAAAAAGCAATGGGTAGGTGTCAGCGCCAACAATTAGACTGAGACAACGCTCAATGTGCTAATGATGATATACATGTGGAAATATTTGGGCCACTGGACTTCTCCCCAGTTTCAGGCCCAGGATGAGGTGAAAATTTGGAGAAGGACCCTTGGGAAAGGAAGGGGGGAATTCCTGGGACACCTAGAATCATGTCACTGGGATATGGAGTATTTAGCTCAGGCATAAATTGGGGCTATTCTGACAAGGACTGAAGGTTCATAACACCCTCAAGTGTGACAATTTTATAGGACATGGCCAAACCGGAACTGGCTAAGTGGAGCTGTCATTCGTTATGTGTACATCTGAGCATGCTAGCACATCCTCCCCAACCCCCATCCCCAAAGACTAAAACATGCTTAGCAATTTCTTTGGAAATTGTTAATTATTCAGATATGGGGTTTTGTTTTTGTTTTTTGCTAATTCTCTACTAGTATTATTCCTCTAAATACTCTGTTCCTTTCATTTTGGATTACAGAGTTTATTACAGCCCTGTTTTCCTTTGAGATGGAAACACTGTTATTATTTTTAAAAGGAATTGAATTTTTCAAAATGGAAACAGGCAGGATACATGATAAGGACAATGTGTTTGAAAGTTCGAGATCAGTCAGTTTTGTTTCAGTATCACTGCCAATAAACGAAGAAGGAGTTGATTACAGATAGAAATGCAATATTTTCTCTCGAGAAGATATGGCTGTCTGCCTCCAGGTCTATAATTTCCCATCAGAACTCCATCTTACATTGCTCTGTGCCTCAGTTTCTCCAGATGTAAAAGGATCCTAACCAATACGTCTATCTCCCATTCAACTTATGTAAGGACCTATGTGAGAAAATCTCCTCAAAATAGACTGTGATCACAGAACTTATTTGTTTTGAGTCTTTGCAATTGTACCAAATGTGGGCATTACCCTAACAAACAAACAAAAACACTGAACCAGGAGGTGTTGGTGTTGCAAAAACAAAAGGAGGAAATATAGCAAGGGAAAAACTTTCCCTTCACCTATCAATACTCAGGCTCTGCTTATCATACGCTCCCACTTCCAGACAGAACCATGATTTCTGTGTACCCAAGATGAATAATCTATTTTCTGCCTTAACCTCTCACAAAGAATTTTGGAAATAAACTCAACACTAGAAAATAATATTTCTCAGTTCTTTTGATCTCCTCTTTATTCAACACTTTTTCTAATTCCTTCTAATTCCTCTTCTCAAAATCTTCTCCACTTAGCTTTTCATTGCCTATTCATGTCTGTTACCTCCACAGCACATTTTTTTTTGTCTTCTAACCTGACCATTTTTCATTTTCTTACTTGTACCTTATCTGTGGTCCTCCTTCTCCAGTTCTGTTCCCATTTTTCTTGTACTTCTGTTAAACTCATTTTCCTATTTTCCTTTTCTCTCTTTGAGGAAAAATTCCCTGATCAAAAGGGAGAAACATATGACCAGCTAGGATTGTACTGGAAAAGAACTGAGATGGCATATTTAAAGCTGGGCAGGTCACACATGATTCCATCAATTTGAGTGGATGCCTCCTGACAATTCAAATAAAAAGATTTCATCAGGACAAAATAGCAAGACTCTCTTAGAATTTCTACACTTATATATTTGACATTTTAACCCTAATCCAATTCCACAATGCAGATGGTGGAAGAATTTCCTTATTTACTTGAGATGAATTTTCATACATCATCTTTTGCTTCCACAAGACCATTGCTCACCCTACAACTGCCTATTAGGACCATCATTTTGTTACAGTTAATGCTCGTTATTGTGCACGTTGAGAAATATAGCATTCTTGTTAATTAAGTTTTCTGATTAATTGAAATCTTCCATAGATTACTAATATACAGACACCTGGAATAATCTAAATACCAAAGCTAAATTGAACAAGATTAACCCTTCATGGAAAGTTCAGAGGAAACTTCAAGACTCCCCGAAAAGCAGGGTCATCACAGATGTGTTGTAAATGTGAAGAAGTACAAGATATTTGGGTTTCCATTTGATACAATGTAAGTGTGACTTTTGGTTTGTGACAGCACAAGTCATGTGAATATGAGTGTATAGAATGTCTTTTTTAAAATTTTCTTCCTGTCTTCAAAAGCGTTTAAATGTTCAAAGCAAAGAAATTCATGACCTGCCAAGTTCCAAAACAGTGTATGTGTGATAATCCTAATTTTGTAAGAAAGAGTATATACCAGAGGTATCAAAAATGTACACATTTTAAGATATATTATCTATGTATTACTTTTTGAAGTTGAATTGAATTATGTAGCAATTGTGTAGTATGACATTTGCTCAAAAGATGGCGTTAATCAAATGAATGCTAACATCATTCATTGTATTACAATTTTAATACAGGTTTTTCCTTTCTTAAAATGTGTATGCATTTTTTGGCACCCTCTGTATGTATACACATACATATGCATCGTCACACACACAAATCTGGGAAGATCGGCACCAAAATTTTAACAGCAGTCTTTCTGGGTGATGGAATTACAGGTGCTTTTGTTGTTTTCTTTTGTTTTATCTGTACTTTCTGGTTTTAAAAAATAATAATAATTAAACATTCCTTCTATAATGTAAATAAATATACAAATAAGTTGTCTTTAGTTAAATAAACCAATGCAGCCCCATCAAGAATTAGAAGCAGCACAGAAACACATTTCGATATAGAGTAAAAATACATTAAATACATGGTTGCAGGAAAAATCTTCTCTTTGGAAAACAACCATTACATAGTCATGTCCTCAAATGTGAATCTGAGGGGTGCTGTGGTGCAGGAGTGACAGCAGCGTGGAGTTAGGGAATGCTGTTACCTTGAGAAATACGGGTGGTATTTGGGTCATTTCCCGGTTGTTACAGGCAGGGCTCTGTGAGTCATAAAGGATATGATTTGGGGTTACAAGAAGGGCTTCTTATATTTGCAATGAAAATTATTCCTTATCTGCATTTCTACATCTGTTCCTAACCTCCTAGATAGAATAAGATATGGGAAACCACGTCGTGGTTTCAACAGTGATTCTCCACGACTGGAGTGAGGGATTTGGCTTGAGCCTGAAATCAGACTCTCAGTCGGGTCGTCTCGGTCCTCTGGGCTTCACCTGTCCTGGTACTTCCCAGCATAAGGCCTGTTGCGGGGCGTCCCGTCTCTCCATACCACTCCGCCTGTCCCCATCCTGGCCTTTACTCTGTTTGGTCTCCAGGTATGCAGAGCACTTTATCCTCCTTTCACTTGGTTCCATCTGGGTTAATTTTACAATGAATTAACTTGCCTGGGAGAAAGGCAGGTTAACCATACAAGAGGTGTGAACAGAGAAAGGAGCCACGAATTCTAGAAGTGATATTTCTGGAGGAAAACTCCACCATTGAGAACCTTTTATCTTAATGATAAAAAACGTGCAATGGAGTCTTCAGGTTTCAGGAAGGGTTGCCATTCTAGAATCAGTCATCCCTTTGCTTCCTATTTCTATCCATGGGCAAAAGAGGCCACACCCTGGAGGACTAGATCTTTAGCTTCCGGAAGACCCTGCGTTCCCTAGAGATCAGAGCAGAGGCCATGTCCTTGCTGTCCCTACTTCTGCCGTCAACCGCACCTTCTCACTCGAGCCCTCAGGGTGTATCCAGCATCATGTGTGCTTGGTGTCGGCCCTGCAGCACCTCCCCCTAAGTGAGGGGCCTGACTTCCACTTGGGTCTTCTTCTGTCTACTGAGCTAAAGCCCCTGTGTGCAGCAGATCATTCTTACATTTTTTTACACTCCTGTATTACCTCTTACAGTTTTGTGCCAAGATCCACATATTTGTTAAGTGAATGAATTCCCAACAATAGGGTCCGTAAGGATTAAGGGGTTGGCACACCTGCTATGTCTTCAGCACTTTACAGTTTTCAGATGATACATAATATTGCATATATTCCTCAAAGCAACCCTGGAAAGCAGGCACTCTATCATCTCAGCTTTGGGGATGAGAAAAATGCTGCAAGCTTCCATCTATAAAACATTGCTGTGTTAACAGCTCAACTTCTAGAAAGCCCAAGGTTAAAACACAGATATGCCATTCATCAGCCCTAAATAGAAAAGGTCAGGAGAGGTTGACAGCCACAGCCACACTTATGAAGGCCTCAGAAAGGCTGTTGAAAGGCTGAGAATAGGGGCCCAGGCTCCTTAACCTGGCTCTGAACCAGCTGGACCCTAGGTCATTGGACACGTCTGGGAAAAACACTTGTATTGTCAAGACTCTGTGAAGTGAGGGGCAAGGACCTGGCAATAAATGACCACAAATCCATTGAAGAATCACTAACGTTTTTCAGAGGAATGGTTAGAAATTTGTGTAAGAAATCCTCCAAACTGACTTAACCTGCCATGAACCCAGCAAATGGACACCCTCAGCTTGTGATTTATAAGGAGGCATCACTAACAGAGAGGGGCCAGGGCTACTTGCCTAAGTGCTGTATGCAGGTCAGTCTGGAACCCATTATTATAATCGTTGGGAGACGAGTTGAAGCAAGTTGAAATTTGAAAAACATTAACAGGGGTCTGATGAGATGCCAGTAGAGCCTGCCAGCAGGGACAGCTGGAAGGCCAATTTTTTAGTCAATACTGAAAGGTGGTTGCTGAAATATCTGAGTCAACACACACTGATTTCACTTCTGCTCAATACTCCTGTTTAATTGCACTGGGGACTCTCTCCACAGATACTTCTAACACCCAAATACATAGTGGAGTGAAAGAAAAGCATGTTATTGAAGTGCAAATGAGGTCCTGGGTGCAGCCTGCCGGCCTGGGTCCCTGGAGGGCATCCTATTGCCCCAGCAGACAGATGTTGGCTGGGCCTCACAGCCATTCAATGAGGCTTCCTGTTTAAAGAACTGAAGGAAGGGTGAGCATCACCTCTCAGCTGGCTCCAGGGAGACGTCCCTGTGGTGTGCTCCTTGCCACCACAGCTGTGTGTGCTGCCAAGGCTCTGGGATACTTTTCAGGAGCACAGTCCGCACAGGGCAGAGGGAGGCAGGGGAGTGCCTGCTTCCCACACCAGGGAGCCAAGCCAAATGGCCATGGCCCCGGAGAGAGGTCATAAGTTTGTCAACCAGGTGATAACTTGGTGAGATTCATGGCAGAGGTCATGGAGAGGTGATCAATGAGTTGAGCCTGGAATGTCCTCCCGACTGCCGAGAGACTGGGAAGCAGGCAGATCTCTGCGGTAGTGAGATCCAACAGCCGTTTAATCTTCCGAGTCCTGACAGGTTTTGGCTACTGATGGAAACACTTTCCCGTAATGACAGCCACATAGGAACAAGGTGGAATGGCCCTGGGGCTGGAGGTGAGAATGGGGGCTTCTGCAATGACCTTCTGGCAACCTTTAGGTTCCTCAGAGCTAAGCATGGCTTATATAGCCAAAAACTCTCCAGAGCTGGGACCTAAGCCACGATGAAAAGACAGGCCCTGGGAACAGGTGACACAAATCCTTTAAAAGTAAATTCTATGTCTGCTGCCAACCCTCACAGATAAGGAAGAAGCTTGTGTCATGGTAAACGCAAGTTCTAATTACCTAAGGAAGCTGTTAAAAGCAATTTCTGATTTGGTAGGTCTGGGTTTGAGCAGCTAGAGTGAGGTCCAATGGCCCAGCTGGCTTTGTTCTCATTTCTCCAAGCCTCTTGCTCACCTTGTCCATTATATCAGCCATCCACACCCACAGTGTGTCAGCTATGCCTTTTCAACACATCTGCTAACCACACCCAACAATCAGAAATCTGTTCAGATGGGGCCCAGAGGATCTGAGAGAAACATGGCTGGGTCATTGTGAAGCCAAGAAGTTTAAGTGCAGCAGCCTACCCTTTGGGGAAACTATGAAATTATTGTGGCCTGTTACTCAAAGAGGGCTCATCTGGACACGGTCTGCCCCAGATAAACAAGCCTGAAGATCAAGTTCTACCTCTTCCACTTATTACTTGTAGGACTTTATATAAATTATATAATCTTTCTGAACTTCTGTTCCTTACCTCTGTTATAGGAATAGTCATGGCACTGTTGTATCATATGAAATAATGTGGGTAAAATACCCAGCACAAAGTAGTTACCCAACAAATCCCAGTTCTCCACCCTTTCAGTTTCCCCCCACCAAATGGAGGTGGCCTCAGTTTCTCCTTCTCTAGTTGTTGGTATTGGTTTTTGTCCAGGAAAGCAACAGTTAGAAGAGGTACTGAATCAGGGTCCCAGTTGAGAAATTCCTGCCCCCTACTTCTAAGCAAGATGTCCAGCTTTGCCCAACCCTGTTGGTTTCTCCTGTAGAGGGACCTCCATGCAGCAGAAGTTTGATAAATAAATTTGATCACCTTCCTGGAGCATAAGGAGTTCTTAGACCTCCCCTTCTGAGCTGTTACTGGAACAGCCATTTAGGAATGAAAATGGGAGAGACCTTCTTCCTTTGAATGCCCCCATGGAGGCCCCCAGCAACTCCTCACCCTGCCTCATACATGACTTCATGCTCATACTTTGTATGTGTGGATAGGAAAGTTCAAGGTCAAACAGTCTAAGGCTCTTGCCCACCTTTCTGACTACACCCCCTACTGCTCCCTTCCTCTTCCCTTCATCTCTAGACACACTGACCTTCTTATTCTCCTTTGAACTTGCCAAGCTTGTGTCTGCCTTGGAGCATGGCCCTGCCTGGAAGCCCCTACCCAGAGAGCCACGCCTGGCTCTTTCCCTTTATACACCTTTCAGCTTACATGCTGCTGCCTCAGAGAAGCCTTCACTGGCCCTCTTCTCCATTAACTGGTTTTATTTTCTTCTTGATGTCTATCGCTATCTAACATGATCTCAATTATTTTGTTACATGTTGTCTGTCTCCCCCTACTAAAACGCAAGCTGCATGAGGCAGGAACCTCATGTGTCTAGTTCAAGGAACATCAGTTCTCACGTGGTGCCTGCCGTCAACCCTCTGTATTCCTGGAGCATAGACAGTTTTCCAAGAAACATTGTTGAATGAATCTATGAATATTGCAATTCCATAGTGTAATAGGATGACTACCGGGGGTTTGAACATTGCCAGAAACATGCAACTATAGGGAGGTAGGGACTGGGGAGGGGAGGAAAATGCCACTGGGTGATAGTAGAAAGTCTACTTTGAACTCCTCACATCCCAGAATCCAAGATTCCACCTGACCCTGGGTCAGAATGAGTAGAGTTTTGCTCTGTCTCTTTTCACCAGAATTGAACAGAAGTGTGCTGATCATTCCCTCAACCTCAGATTCTGGGATTAAACTAGAGGGAAGTCTTCAGACATTTGAGTAATGCCCAAGGCCAAGGGCTCTAGTGACACTCAATCTAAGAGATATTGTTTAACAAAAATAACAATAGCTACGGAAGATACAAGATAGCTGAGAAGACAAACACTGTGCCTGTGTCCTTTGGCGAACAAAATAAAATTACAATTGAATTATAGAACAATCAACCTGGAGAAGCATCTGAAGTCTTGCCAAACAGAAGTTTTATAACTAAGGATATAGAGAAGAAGCCACGTCGAGACTGGTAGGAGGGGCAGAGATGCGGAATTGGCTAACCCCAAACATCTGCGTGGCAGTTGAGAATGGGGAGGGATATCTCAGCCACAGAAGTTCCCTCTGGAGGAGCAAGGGACTCCAGCCCCCCACACCAGGATCCCCAGCCCAGATTACTGGTGGCAGGAAGAGGAGCCCCCACAACTTCTGGCTGTGAAGAACAGTGGGGATTCTGATCATTCGGGTGGAATGGAAGGTGGCAAGAAACACATGTCCTCTTAAATGGCCCCCACACAGACTCACTAGCTTGCAGGTGCTCACGTTGGGGGGCTCCAATGGAGGGATGGTGACTCAGGGGCCTCAGAGACATATAGGCAGCAGACCAAGGAACGTTGCTTCAGGGGAAGGACTGGAGGACAGTTGGCATTTTCCTGGCGAGGCGTCCTTCTACCTTGCAGGAGGCAGGCGGGCACCATCTTTCTTATGTTGAGCATGCCCCCACAGGCCAGATTTGAATCTGATTGACCTGCTGACCTCTGATGCTCTTCCCTGCTGACTCAGCTGGGACCCCACCCCACTCAACTCCAGCCCCGCCCACATTGCACTCTTTCTTGGGAAACTATCAGGGTCTGGAAGGCCCCAGGTGGGTGGAGACTGGCCTCCTCAATGTGCTCTGAGATTTTTGCTGAGTAGATCCATGTTTAGCACTGGCACCAAACCAGACTCTACATTAATCTTGTGACCACAACTCTTCCCACTCTAGTGACTCCCTGAGAACCTGCCTTACCCAACTTACTTACTGCCCAAGGCTTTATCTGTGGCTGAACCTTAAGGTGGCAGTAGGCCTCCAGGTGTCCTGGCATTCTGTGGAGTTACCCCAGGCCTGATACTGGTGGCAGCCATCCTCCACTCACAGTGTGACCTTTTCCATGCACCTCCACACAGGTTTAACACAGCAGTGAACAATCATGGATTGCTTTGTAGCTCCTACCAGGTAGCCCCCAGCCAGTCACAGGCAGAGGGTGACCTGAGTCTGCACCAGAGCCCCTCCCAAGAGGCCCTAGTATCAACACACTTGAAGGTTGGCTTCAGACCACAGCAGAACACCATCCAATTAGCCCCACAAGCAGTACACACAAAGGGTAGTCTCAACAGGCACCTAGGGTAGGGCAAATACCACTCACTGGGGTAAGCCCCCTGCACTGCAGCTTGTAAGCTGTGGATGTGGCAAACCCCACAGTCAATGAGACTGAGGGTCAATCCCACCCACTGATGTGCCAATAGCAACCAAGGCTCAACTATAAGAAGAAGGCACACACAACCACAAAAGGGAAACTCATGGAGCACTCATTGCATGTGACCAGAGAGACTGTGTCACTGGGCCCCCCAGGACACCTATTTCATAAGGCCACCTGGCCAAGACTGGGGGCCATAGCAGATCTAACTAATACATAGAAATAGAGAGGCAGCCAAAATTAGGAAACCAAGAAATACATCCCAAATGAAAGAACAGGAGAAAACTCCAGATACAGAACTAAACAAAATGGAGGCAAGCAACCTACCAGAGACAGAGTTCAAAACACTGATTATAAAGATGCTCAGGGAACTTAGTGAGAACTTCAACAAAAAGATAACAAGCATAAGAAAGACATAGAAATCATAAAAAAGAACCAGTCAGACGTGGGAACACAATAGCTGAAGAATGCATTAGAAGAGATCCCAGCAGACTAGATGAAACAGAGGATCGAATCAGCAATTTGGAAGACAAAGTAATAGAAAATACCCAATCAGAACATCAAAAGGAAAAAAAGAATTAAAAAAAAAAAAAAAAGAGGATAATTTAAGGGACCTCTGGAAAACATCAAACATAACAATATTCACATCATAGGGGTACCAGAAGGAGAATAAAGAAAGCAAGGGATTGAGAACATATTTGAAGAAATAATGGTTGTAAATTTTCCTAACCTGGCAAAGGAAATAGACGTATAAGCCCAGAAAGCTTGTAAGGAGGGAAAGCTTGTTTGCAGGGAGCCCCAAACAAGAGGAACCCAAACAGACCCACACCAAGACACATTATAATTAAAATAGCAAAGGTTAAAGACAAATAAAGGATCCTAAAAGCAGCAAGAGAAAGACAACTAGTAACTTATAAGGGAGCTCCCATAGGATTGTCAGCTGATTTTTCAAAAGAAACTTTGCAGGCCAGAAGTGATTGGCAAGTAATATTCGAAGAATACAAGGATCTACAACCAAGACTATTCTACCCAGCAAGGTTATCATTTAAAATGAAATCACAGATAGAGCTTCCCAGACAATAAAAAACAAAAGGAGTTTATCATTCCCAAACCAGTATCACAAGGAATGTTAGAGGGACTTCTTTAAGATGAAAAAAAAAAAAAAAAAAAAAAAAATCAGAAATATGAATAATAAAATTGCAATAGTTACATGTCTATCAGTAATTACTTCCAATGTAAATGGATTAAATGCTTCAATCAAAAACATAGGAGGGCTGAATGGATAAGAAAACAAAACCCTTATATATGCTGCCTACAAGGGACTCACTTCAGATTGAAAGACACACATAGACTGAAAGTAAAGGGATGGAAAAAGATAATTCATAAAAATGGAAATGGAAAAAACAAAAAGGCTGGGGTAGTAATAGTTACACCAGATAAAATGGACGTTAAAAGAAAAGCTATAACAAGAGACAAAGAAGGACCCTGTAATCCCACTTCTGGGTATTTATCTGAAGAAATCCAAAGTGCTACTTTGAGGGGATGTGTGTATCTATATGTTCATTGCAGCGTTGTATACAGTGGCCAAGATATGGAGGTAGCCAGAGTGACTGTTGGTGGATGAATGGATAAAGAGGAGCTGGTACATATGGAATATTGCTTGGCCATGGAAGGGAATGTGTTCCTGCCATCTGCATTGGCATGAATGAACCTGGAGGGTATTGTGCTGAGCAAAATATGTCATACAGAGAAAGACAGATGCAATGTGATTTCACTTATATGTGAATTTAAAGAACAAAATAAACAAACAAACAAAACAGAAACAAATTCATAGACAAAGAAAACATTTTGGTGGTTGCCAGATGGCAGGAGGGTTGGGGATGAGTGCAAAAGGAAACGGGATTAAAAAGTACAAATTGGTTGTTACACAGAAATCATAGAAATGTAAGGTATAGCATAAGGAATATAGTCAATAATATTGTAATAACTATGTATGGAGTCATTGATACTAAATTTTTGGGGGTGATAGATGGGAGGGGGTTAGGGACAAGGTGAAAAAGTGAATGCATTAAGAGGCACAAATTGGTCATTACAAAATAGTCATGAGGGATGTAAAGTAAAGTATAGGAAATATAGACAATGATATAGTAATAACTATGTACAGTGCTAGGTGGGTACTAGACTAGTCAGGGGGATCGCTTCTTAAATTATATAAATGTCTCACCACTATATTGTACACCTGAAATTAATATAAAATAATACTGACTGTCAACTGTAATTGAAAATTTAAGAAGGAGGAAAAATGAAGGGGAATAAGAGGTTTAAGTCTCCAGGTCTAAAACAAAAAAGTCATGGGAATGTCATGTACAGCATGGGGAACATTGTCAATAATATGGTGATAGCGTGGTACAGTGTCAGGTGGTTGCTGGACTTACCATGGGGATCACTTCTTTAGGCATAAAATGTTGAATAACTATGGTGTACTCCTGAAACTATTATAATGTTGTATGTTAGCTATCTTTTAATAAAAAAAAATCTTTAAAAAAATAACAATAGCTAACGCTTTACATGGATTATTAAGCTGTTCTAACTCTTCATGTGGATTGTCTCATGAAACTGTCTCAGGGACATGGGATGGATTTTGAAAAATCCCAGGGACGTTGTCCTCTGTAACAGACATTCACTGCTCCCTTGTCTCAAAGCTTAACTCCATTTGGGTCACTTAGCATGGGGTTTCCAGAAATGGAGAGGGTGGCAGTGGCTGCACAAAGCTAGAGGGGAGAGGTGCGAGGTGCGCTGCGCCTGTGATTCACCTGCAGGCCCATCCCTGGTCCTTCATCATCCCTTTGTGACCCAGCCTCAGAAAGCACCTGTGTCAGTCCTGAGAATGGCTCTTGAGGGAGCTGAATGGCTCAACAGGGCAGTCAAGTGTAGGCATGAATTGAGAGAAACCTCCCATCCCTATCACCTTCGGGGACAAAGTGGAGAAGAGGGTCACTGGGCCAACGCTGTGTGGTCGTGTCAGTGCTCTGAGTTCTCCGTGGAGCACCAGAAGATGGAATGGTGAGATGGTCTCCAGCACGCCTTATTAAGAGGAGGCAGGCCCTGAGGGCACAGTGTTCAGAGTAGCTTCGTTTAGTGGGTACATGGAGGCTAGTAGGTTTTTCTGAGTATTAGAGATTCTTTTGGAGGGGGGCATAGAGGGCCCTTTCAGAATGAGACGCCCCTTCCAGGAACACTTGGGGGTGGGGAGGTGAATGGGTTGGGGCAGCATTCAAAAGACTCATATTCAAAATACAGTAAGTAACCAGTCAGAAGAATCCTGCCCCAGGGCCCCAAACTCCACCTGAGTTGTCCCTTTCTGGCTCTTTCCCACCCCCCATTAGTCATACCTCTGAAGCCACAATTCTCTTCACATACAACACAGGCACTGGGGTCTTTGTCACGGGTCTGAAGTCCTCACTTTCTGCGGCGTCACCTTTCGGGAGCAGCTGCCAGCTGGCTGAGTTCCTCATGACAGCAACAAGACCCATCCTCAACTTCCTTGAGCACTTGCTTCTGCAAAAAGTGTGAGGGGAAGGAAAAGTAAGAACAGACGCACAAGCAGACTTCACGAGCGGCCGAGGTGGGGGACCTTTCTTCCATGCCTCTGACATCAACAGCCCCTGGGTAGTTCCTCAGGTGCCTGTCGTGTGAAGGACTAGAGAGACAGGGGTCCCTACTGCTAACTGTCACTGTGGGGAGGCTGCAGGATATTTAATACATTTAAGGCATGCTCTACACGAAAGGAGAATGAGCAAATGCACCTGCTTTGGAAAACAAAAGGGAGAAGAGGACAGTTTGAGGACGGGCTCTCCAGGATCTCAACCTTTCTTGTTCCTGTTACTGCCTTGGTATCTTCATTTCAGGCGGACAGAGGGTTGAGAGGAGGGACATTCAGTCATGAGGACACAAGAAGGACACACTGAGGTCCCTTCCCCCTGTCCTGCTGCAGTCTACAACTGCACTGGCTGTATATTTGAATTCTGCAGATTCATCTTTTTGGTCTCCCTCCCACATCTCCCCAAAATCGCCTGAAAAGCCAATATATGTGTCTTATGGGAGCTAATCAGAGGAAAGAGGCCAATTTGGGAAGAGCATTATCTTGCATATTCATGTTTCTGTATCCCCTCCTCCCTCACTGACTTTGAGAGACTCTGCCCCTGGAGGTTAATGGGGTCACATTCTGGAGCCACTTAGACACTAGGAAGCAGTGTCAGCACCGGTCTCCTCTGAGGGTTCCTGGCCTCCCTGCTCCTGCTGGGGTCTCCAGCCCTGCACTCCAGTGGGGATGGGAGTGTGGGCCGGGAGAGGCAGACAGCCCCTTCCCCAGAGCCTGACAGCTGAGGCTCCTAGGCTGATGGGGAAAAGGACGAGGGAAATGTACAGAGGCATGAAAAGAAAGGATGCCGAGATCCCCCCTCTGGGTTCCACATACACGGCTGTGCCGTTTCTCTTCAGGGATAACTGGGGAGCAGGCTGGGGGCTGGCATTGGCCCCAGAAAGAGGTGACTTTCCTCTATTGTAAGCCATGCCTTGGGACTACCTACGCTCAAAGGGGTGCCTTTTCCCGGTTTGCACAGACACTGTTTAGGATTTGGGAGGGGCTAACCCCATCTGTTTGTATGAACCTTCTCCTTCTTCTTCCTTGGGGTCCACACTGAGATATTCAGTTGAGGCACGATTACTCATTTTCTACTTGGTTGTTTTGTTTTGTTTTTCCAGCTTAGAACTGAAAGTGGGTTAGAGTCTGTTGACACAGACCGTGTTCTAGAATCCTGTTTCTCCAACTGGAAAGTTTGGGAACCCCTATAGTGGGAATGGCAGAAATTAGTAGTATCAGGTTTGAACTGGGCACACCTTCCAAGCAAGATTCTGCCCTGTCCTCGTGCTAAAACCTCCAGCTCTACTTTCCTCTCTCCCATGAGCAGGTGGCAAAATACACACCTCACCCCTTTATTTTGTCTATCTCTGATAACAAAGAAAAAACTAAGGGGGAAAATGTTTGTTTATCCCTGTCTAGCAACCCTCTGTTCTGTGGGAGGACATGGTGAGACGGAGGGAGTCATGTAGGTGGGCAAAGAGCCTAGAAATTCAGAGACCAAAACCTCTAATGAGGGTAGCTCCTGGTTTTTATTAGCCGGTTATTTTTAGTTTCTAGTTTACATCTTTCTATCTCAGTGTCTCCATCAGTAAAATGTAGCCAAAACCAATCACAGCTCACAGGGACACTAAGGTTAGATGTTATTTGAATGAAAGCACTATGAAAACAATTTAAAAGCTTCTTCAAATACCCATCTCTTCATTGGTATAGCCCCAATGTTAAAAATAATAACCACATTTCGTGTCCCAAAGAGACATTCGCATATATTAGCTATGTAAACGAGAAACCTCTGGAATTGGAGATTTTTCTTTTCAGGCCCCTGGAGCAGCTAAAGATTAGCTCCTGTCAGAATGAATCCATTTCGTTCCCCAGTTTGCTTCTGAGGTTCAGGAAGGTCTGCTTCCTGCTACTGGGTTTCCCCTTCTGTTCAGCATTTCTCAGATTTAAGCAGGGGTGTTGTTAAGGGTCCCTGACTGCATGGGGTGGATGGAATCTGCCTTGAAGCTGATGGAGACCTTGTTGTTGAATTGTAGCTGCTGCTTTTTTTGAGCACCACGAGCCAAACGGTATTCCCAGTCCCGCTTAGTGCTAGGAGATGTAACCTAAACTCACTCCCTTGTCATCCCTTGAGCTGGGTAGTCATGGATTTTGTCCTTCTTCCCTGTTTTGGAAGGCAGCAGAAAATGAGGAAGGTGGAAGGTTCCAGGTTTCTGCAAAGTCTGTTCTGAGGCCTCTGAGGCTAAGGAGCAGAAGGAGACTCTGGAATTAGCTCCCAACTGCAGGAGAAGCTATTGGAGAAAGCCCCTTTGTAAGACAGAGAAGAACCTTGAAAATAAGGTTCTTAGACTGGGTTCATCAGCCCAGCTCAAGGCACATCATAATATCCAGGATGCAAGAGAAGAGTGTTCAGGGCAAAATGGTGGCACTGATCCTCAGGAGCTGTTACCAAACGGAAGGTGGCATCTTGTTGTGCAGATGGATGATACCCACACTGACCCTGCAACCCAAGGACCACACTACATACATCTGACATTGTCAGTGGGAAATACATTCAACACTCCTGACGAGGCTTCTCTGTTTTGCTTACCTTTGTGATCAAGCACAGTGCAAGGCCTCCCCATGATCTTATTCTCTGAGGCATTTAAATTCTGGATCAGACAGTATGTGGTCATTTTCCCTTTCCCTTTCACTTTGATTTCACCCCTCTCAATTATTTCAAACACTCAATTTTCCAGGGCTCTGCACAGAAGGGGTAAATAATGCACCAGATATCGAAGATCACAGGTCTGTAACTTGAGGGTTGGCTACAATGGGACAGTAATCAGAGAGAAGTCTGGGGTGCAGGACACACAATGGAGGAGGATGGGAACCCTGAGACTACAAGGCCTGCTGAGGGGGGCAAAGAGGCAGGTGGGGAGAGGAGGGAGGCATGAAGCTCAGACATTCTGAACAGGGTGCCTAAGGCAGAGGGACAGCACAGGGGAGCCACCAAAACCCTGTGACTCTATCACCACCTCTCCTTTCTTCAACGCACTGCTCATACCAGCAGTCCTCAGATGTCTACAGCCATGTCCCAAACTCCCCAAACTTCTACATGGTTTCCAGCTGTTGAGGAACCGAAGAGGATCGAGAGGGGGACCAGGAAAAAAGACAGAGCTATGGAAGTACTATAAAATGTTTATTTATTTACTGGCCACTGAGAGAAAAACCACAGAACAGTGCCAACCAGCAATGTTTCAAATTCATGGTCAGCTGCCTCAGCCAGGTCTCAGCACACATCAACCTTCCCGTGCTCTTGGCCAGCTTCCTGGAGGTGTTAGACCTTCACCACTCTCGTTTCCCCCCATTTGGCACTGGCTCGCCTCACTGTGAAGCAGCTGACTATGCCTCCTTCTTTGTGATCTGATTCATCTATGAAATTTTAACCATTATAGTGAAATCCAGCAACTTCTCACCCCACTGACCACACTCACCCTTTTCCCCAATCTCAGAGGATGAGGTGTCTTTTTCAAGGGCACCCAATCCATGCTCCCTTCCTACCTCCTTGGGCCCTAACCCCATGGCCACCTCTTCCCTCATCTTCAGCTCCCTCTCCATTTGCATCCTCTCCTCACCCTACTAGCATGCTAAGGTCTCTTTCATCCTAAATAGAAACAAAAAACTCACTTGCATTAATCCCATTTATCCTTCAACCCATAATCCAGTGTCTAGACAACCACTTCTGATAATGTCCCCACAAATGTCTGGTGAATATTTTTCAGTCCTGTTAGTATATCTGACATTTTTGTTCAGTCCCTCCTCCCTGAAAATATCCATAAGGGTGTTTCTCACCCTGGACTTTCCCTGGGTTCTTTTCTGTTTCTCCCTCTTCTTACATGTGCTCCTCTTTCTCCAACAGCCACTTAAATGTTAGTTCTTTCCACTGTTTTTCTCACACTGCATCCTTCTCTAGATGATCTTATCAACTCTCATGGCTTAATTGCTACCTAAATGTTGCTTATGCCAAGTCTGGATGCCAGCCAACAACTCCATTACAAATTTCATCCATCCCTTTAATGGTACCTCTACCTAGATGCTCCACAATTCCTTTGAATTCAGCATTCATTGTCTGCCCCTATGTCCTGAAATCCCTTTTGTCCTATTTCAGACAGTAAAATTCAGGCCCTAGTCACCCAAGGTGGAGACTGGGAGATAAGCAAGGGTCCTCTCTCTTTCTCATTCTCCATTTCTAGCAATTACCCAGTCCAGCTGATCTACTTACCCCAACCCCCACCACCCATGTTCTGGTTCAAACCAAACTCCTAACAGGTCTTCTCTTTCCCATTTCCTGAATCTCTGTCAGTCTGGAGTGGTCAGTATCAAATAGGACCCTGACCTGGCCATTGTCTCCGATCTCATATTCCTTAGGGGATCTTCCTCACTTTCAGGGTAAAGCCTTGCTCTTTAGTAAGGCACCCATAGCTCTCACCACTTTGCTTCATATTTTCTACCACAAAAGCTAAATTGTTATAGTTCTCTGCAGTCATTCTACATCTGTGTTTGTACTGCTTGCTTTTTCACTCCCAATACCACAGTTTTGGCTAAGTCCTACTCTGGGAATCCTTGCTCAAGATTCAACTCAGGAATCTCCCCTTCCACAAAGAATTTCTTTACTGGGTTGGGCACCCTTGCCTCGGGCTCCCATAACACACCCTGTAATTTCCTCCAAGCCTGATTCCCTGGGTTGTATCTGACTCTTTTCCTTCCTAGCTTACTTATGACCTGAAGCACCTTACTAGCCTTTTTGTGCCTAATTTTTCTCATCTATAGAAAACAATAATAATAGTATATCGTCAGAGAGTTGTTGCAACAGTGAATGAACTAACATATGTAAAAAAAAAAAAACTTAGGACAGAGTGGGACCTCTTATAAGTTCTCAAGAAATCATAAGTATCGTTTTATGAATATCTTTATTATTGTACTTATCACAATTTTAAAATAATGATCTGTGAATATTTCTCTCTTCTTCCACTAGGCTGAGGGTCTAAGGGTGTAAAAGATCAGATAGTAAATGTTTTTGGCTTTGCAGGCTATACTGTCTCTCACAACTACTTAGCTCTTCCATTTTAACATGAAGGCAGTCATAGACATTGGCTGTGTTCCAATAAAACTTTATTTATAAAAATAAGCGGCAGACTGAATTTGGCCTGTGGGCAAAATTTGCCAATCCCTGCACTAGACGATGTGCTCCTTGAGAGCAAAAACTATCCTGTAGTAGAGACTCAACAATGTTTATTGTCTGACACAATGTCTCCTCTAAGCTAGTGTGACATGGAAGAGAAAACATGGGTGTCCTCCACTGCCCCATCCACCCCATGGCTTCTAGGCCCTCTGTAAATTCTGGAAGGAGAAGAGTCAAAGGAAGGCATGAATGAATGAATGGTTACCTGTAGGCTGTGGGGCTCAGGTGCACTTTGTCAGGAAGTCCATGACTTTCCATCCTAGAAGCTGTGCTCACTGTGTCACCAAATAAGCAGTACCGGGGCATCTTGTCCCCTACAATACCTGCTAAAACATGTCCAGTATGAATCCCACTCTGATCTGTACAGAGAGAACCTCACTAAAAAGAGGTTCTCTCTTACTTTTATTTTTAAACTGAGACATAATTTACATAAAACAAAAAAGACAGACCTTAAATGTTGAGTTCATGAGTTTTGACAAGTGCATAAATCCTTATAGCCATCATCTGAAATAAAATATAGACTAATTCCATTACTTCATAAAATTATCTTGGGCCGCTTTCCAGTTCAGTGCCATCCTCTCTGCACAGGTAACCACTTTATTTCTTTTTACCAAAGATCAACTTGCCTATTCTAGAACTTCACATACATGGGATTACTTAGTATACCCTGTTTTATATCAGGCTTTGTTTATGTAACATAATGTTTTTGAGATTTACCCACATTGTTGTTCATTCTTTTATTGCTGAATACTATTCTATTGTAAGACTATATGACAATTTATTTATCCAGTCTCTTCTCTTCATGAATATGAACATTAGGTTATTTCCATTTTAGAGCTGTTATGAACATTCGTTTTGTGGACATATATTTTCATCTGGGTCACAAGGTAGATGTATACTTATTACAAAACAAACAAACAAACAAAAAATACCTTGCTCAACAATTCCCCAAAATCTTTGAACCATTTTACATTTTTGTCAGCAATGTGACACTTCCAGTTGCTCCACATTCTCACCACCATTTGGTCTTCTAGTGAGTGTGAAATGATATTTCATTGTGGTTTTAATTTGCATTTCCCTGATAGCTAATGATGTTAAGCACATTTTCATGTACATATTGTCCATTCATGTATCTTCTTTTGTGAAAAGTTTGTTCAAGATTTCTGCTCATTTAAAAAATTGAGTTGTTTATCTTTTATTGTTAATATATAGGAGTTCTACATATATTTGGATATGTAATGTATATGTATTATAAATATTTTCTCCATTCTGTGGGTTTGTATATGCATTTTATTTAATAAGCAGAAATTTTCAATTTTGAAGAATGTATTACTTTCCTAGGGCTATCATAACAAAATACCACAAACTGAGTGGCTTAAACAACAGAAATTTACTTTCTCATAGTTCTAGAGATTGGAAGTCCAACATCATGGTGTCAGCAGGTTTCGTTTTTCTGCAGGCTCTCTCTTCACCTAGCAAATTGTACGTTCCCACTATAACCTCATATGGTCTTTTCCCTATGTGTGTGCCTCCCTAATAGCTCCTCATATATACAAATTTCCTCTTTTTATAAAAATACTGTTTAGGTTGAATTAAAACCCCTCATTTTAACTTAATCACACCCTTTAAAGGCCCTACCTACAAATATAGTCACATTGTGAGGTACTAGGGGTTAAAGCATCAACATGTGAATTTCAAGGGGGACACAATTAACTCATAACAATGAATTTTATCTCTTTTTCCCCCACTGTTAATGCTTTTTCTGTTCTATTTAAGAAGTCATTGCTTACCCCAAAGTAAGGAAGCTATTCTCCTAGATTTGCTTTTAAGAAGCTTTATAATTCGAACATTTATGTTAGGTCTTTGATACATGTTAAATTAATTTTTATATACGCAATAAGGTAGGATTGAGGTACATTTTTCTTTCTACGAGGAAATTCAATAGTAACAAAACCATTTCTCAAAATGAGATTCCTTCCTACATTGAATTAATTTGGTGTCTTGGTCAAAAGTTATGTGGCCTTAGGCAGCCAGTCAAAATGGTAGAGTAGGCAAATGTGAGCTCACCTCCTCCCATGACTTTGCTACAGAACAAGATATAACTATACTACAGAACAACTATCATTAAGAATTGCCTGAAGTCTAGCTGAATAGAAGTCCTATAACAAAGGATATACAGAAGAAGCCACTTGGAGACTTGTAGGAGGGGCAGAGATGCAGATCAGGCAGGTTCCAAACCAACCTGTGGCAGTTAAAAAGCAGGAGGGGGGATATCTTGGCTGCAGAAATCTCCCTTGAGGAGCCCCATACCAGGCTCCCTAGTCCTGGGTTCAGTGTTGGGAAGAGAAGTCACCATAACACATGACTGTGAAAACCAGTGGGGATTGTGGCTAAGTGAGCTGGAGGGCAACTGGAGTCACAGGTATTCCTCTTAAAGGGTCCACCCATAGATTTACTCGCTGATGGATTCACTTACTCTGAGCTCCAGTACTGGGGAAGCAGCTCAAAAGGTGCCAGGCACATACATACAGGGAGGAACTGAGTTGTCTGGCTTTGTGATGAGGTCTGGAGAGGCAGCTTTCTCCCAGACTGAAGTACTGGTAGAAGCCATTGGTCCTTTGGTGAACCTTCCCACCACCTAGCCTGCATGTGCAGGTAGGCACCATATCTGAACTCTACATCTAGTAGATTGCTTGTCTCCATTTTGTTTAGTTCTTTTTCTGGAGCTTTGTTCTGTTTTTTTCACTTGGGACATGTTTTTTTGTCTCCCTATTTTGGCTGCCTCCCTGTGTTTGTATGTATTAGGTAAGGCTGCTATGCCTCCTGGTCTTGGTAGAGTGGCCTTATGTAGTAAGTATCCTTTGGGGCCCAGTGGCACAGTCTCCCTGGTCACCTGAGCCAGGTGTTGTAGATGTGTCCCTTTTGTAGATTGTGTGTGCCTTCCAGTTGCAGTTGAGCCTTGGTTGCTGTTTTCACATAAGAGGGACAGATTGACAGGTTGGGGATTAACCTGGCTAAGACCATTCACCCTGTTTTGGTGATTCTCCAGCCCACCCAACATGACAGCCCACCCAAGCCACTTCCAGTGGCTTTTCCTTACAAACAGCCTATCTTGGCTCATGCTGCAGATTTTCCAAATCTCTCTCAAAGGTTCACAAACCCCAAACGAGCAAAACCTGGCCTCAGCATGCTTCATACCTCTTGCTAAGCAGCCTCAAGCCCGGCACTAGCGGAATCTGGCCTCAGTTCACAGCTTTACCTCTCCCAGGCACCTCCAAGCCATCACAGGTGGCAACCAACTGCAGATCACTTTGTAGCTCATACCAACTAGCCCTAGGCAGAGCATAGACAGTGGCTGATCTTGACCTTCAACAGAGCCCCACCGCCCACCCCAAAACACCTCAGAACCAACACTCTCAATGGACAGCCTCAGACCACACCACAGCACCATCCAGCCACCCACACAAATGACACATCCAAAGGGAAGACTCAGTAGGCACCAGAGACCTGCTAAAGTGAATCCTACTCCATAGGGTCAGCTTTTGCACAATAGCTCCTCACTATTGTCATGGCCAGTCTTCAGGACAAGTCAGCCTGAGAATCAGTCTGTCCCTCTGATATGAAAATAGAACAGCAACCAAGGCTCAATTGCAACTGGAAGGCACACACAATCTACACAATGGACACATCTTCAACACCTGGCTCAAGTGACCAGGGAGACTGTGCCACTGGGCCCCAAAGGACACCTACTACATAAGGCCACTCTACCAAGACTAGGAGGCATAGCAGCCCTACCTATTATATAGAAACAAACACGGGGAGGCAGCCAAAATAGGGAGACAAAAAAACATGTCCCAAATGAACAAACAGAACAAAGCTCCAGAAAAAGAGCTAAACAAAAATGACACAAGCAATCTATTAGATGTAGAGTTCAAAACATTGGTCATAAGGATGCTCAATTATCTCAGTGAAAACTTCAACAAGTTGACAGAAAACATAAAAAGAGAACCATCCAGAAATGAAGAATACAATAACTGAAATAAAGAATACACTAGAGGGAATCAACAGTAGATTAGATGAAGCAGAGAACTAATCGGTGATTTGGAAGATAAGGTAGCAGAAAACACCCAATCAAAACAGCAAAAAGAAAAAAGAACTTAAAAGATGAGGATAGTTTAAGGGGCCTCTGGGCCAGCATCAAATGTACCAACATTTGCATTACAGGGTTACCAGAAGGAGAAGAGAGAGAACAAGGAGTTGAAAACTTATTTGAAGAAATAATGATGGAAAACTTCCCTAACCTGGAGAAGGACACAGACATACAAGCCCAGGAAGTGCAGAGAGTCCCAAACAAGATGAACCCAAACAGGCTCATGCCAAGACACATCATAATTAAGATACCAAAGGTTAAAAACAAAGAGAGAATCTTCAAAATAGCAAGAGAAAAGCAGTTAGTTACCTGCAGAGGAGTTCCCATAAGACTATCAGCTGATTTCTCAACAAAAATATTGCAGGCCAGAAGATATTGGCAAGAAATAGTTAAAGTGATGAAAGCAAGGAACTATAATCAAGATTACTCTATCCAGCAAAGCTATTGTTTAGAATCAAAGGACAGACAAAGAGCTTCCCAGACAAGAAAAAGCTAAAGGAGTTCATCACCACCAAAACAGTATTACATTCTTGTAATACTTGTTATAAGGACTTCTTTAAGAAAAAGATATAAATATGAATAATAAAATGACAATAACTACATATCTATCAACAATTACTTTAAATTTAAATGGATTAAATGCTTCAATCAAAAGATATACAGTGATTGAATGGATCAGTAAACAAGACCTTATCTATGCTGCCTACAAGAAACTCACTTCAGATTGAAAGACACACACAGAAAGTAAAGGGATGGAAAAAGATATTTCGTGAAAATAGGAACAAAACAAGAAATCTGGAGTAGCAATACTTATACCAGACAAAATAGACTTTAAAACAAAAGCTATACCAAGAGACAAAGAACTTAATTATTCCACCTCTGGGTATCTATCTGAAGAAAATGAAAACACTAATTTGAAAAGACATATGCATCTATTTGTTCATTGCAGCATTATTTATAATAGGCAAGATATGGAAGTAACCTAAGTGTCCATCAACAGAGGAATGGATAAAGAAGTGGTACATATATACAATGGAACATTACTCAGCCATTAAAAAGAATGAACTCTTGCCATCTGCAACATGGATGGACATAGAGGGTATTATGCTGAGTGAAATAAATCAGACAGAGAAAGACAATACCATATGATTTCACTTATATGTGGAATCAAAATAACAATAAATGAACAAACAAAACAGAAACAAACTCATAGATACAGAGAACATTTTGATGGTTGCCAGATGAGAAGGTGTTGAGGGAATGGGTGGAAAGGTGAAGGGATAAGAGGTACAAATTGGTAGTTACAAAATAGTCATGGATATGTAAAGTATAACGTAGGGAATATAGTCAATAATATTGTAACAACTGTATGGTGTCAGATAGGTACTAGATTTATCGAGGTGATCACTTCATAAGTTATATAAATGTTTAATAACTATGTTGTACACCTGAAGCTAATATAATATTGTATGTAAACTGTAATTGAAAAAAATTATTTATAAAATTAGTTGGTCTTAAATATATATACTCTATACTGCTGAACACATAATACAGTTTTAATGATTTGTTTTTCAATCCTTCTGCCAATTCTACCATTTTTATTACTGTAGCTTTAGAATAAGTCTTAAAGTTAGGTAGGGTAAATCCTCCAATTTTATTATTTTGTAAGATTTAAGACTAGACTTAAAGTTTTTTATTTCATTTTCCAATTTTTTGCCCTCAGAATATAAAACTTCAACTAATTTTGTGTATTGTCCTTGTATCCTGTGACTTTGGTAAACTCATTTATTAGATCTAGTAGTTTACCATAGCTAAAGGTTTATTAGGTACACCATTATTTGCTCTGTGAATAATGATAATTTTACTTCTTTTTTTCCCAGTCTTTATGTATTAGAATTCTTTTTGTTGCCTTATTGTACTGGGTAGGTCTTTTGATATATTTGAATATATATTGTAGATATTGCACTTATCTTGCTTTAATTTGCTAAGCTCTTAGATTTGTGGGTTGATATCCTTTATCAATGTTGAAAATTTTCCAGTTTGGATAATTTCTATTGCTGTGCCTTCAAAATCCCTGATCATTCCCGCTACTGTGTCTAGTCTCTTTTAAGCCCATAAAATGAATAATTTATTTCTGATATCATGGTTTTCATTTCCATGGGATATATAGATAAATAGATAGACACACACCGACAGACAGACAGAAAGAGCAACAGATGATACATAGATGAATAGACAGAGATATAGTTTGTGTGTATTTCCCATCTGTTCAAACTTGTTCCCCTTTTCCATTAGATCCTTTAAAATACTTATCACAGTCATTTTTAAAGACACTGTCTGATAATTCCAACATCTAGGCCATCTCTGGACCTGCTTCTATTGACTATTTCCTCTCTTGGCTATACACCACACCACCATTTTCTTGTGTTTTTTTTTGTTGCATCTAATATTTTAAATTATTTAATTGTATGTTTCATATTGTGTGTGAAAGTACAGTAGAGATTGAAGTAGATAACATTTACCCTTCATAAAATTCATACCCCTCTTTCTGTCAGACTGCTAGATTGAAGACTGAATGAAGTAATCTGCATTTGAGTTGGGTCTGAGCTTCTTCCAGAGATATTGCTAGATTTATGTAGCGCTGATTTCAAATTCATGAAAGGTAGATCAGGACTTTTTTTCCAGCAGGGCTTGGGATCAGGGCACTAGTAAGGCTCTGAGAACCTCCTTATGCTTTATAGCCACACCACTAGCTTTCTGAATTATGGGAGATCTCTTCTGCTTTAGAGACTAACAATGAGATTTTGGGGAATCTCCTTAATCTTCAGTACCTTGGCTCTCTGTACCTTGGGAGATTTATCTCTGCCCTCAGACTTCAAAGGGTCATTGTAGTATATTTGGTGAAAGCCAAGAGTACCTCAGAAGGATTTCTCTTAGTTTTTGTACTCTAACACCTTCCATAGGCCATTGCCTTGCATTTCTGGAAGGTCCTCTGTACCTCAGGGACTGTAATCTCTCTCAACTCTCCTTTCTTATCCCTAGCCTTTGGCTGAATAACCCTATTCAGCCAAAAGCCTGTGGGAAAGAATTGGTAGATGGGTACAGCCTCTGTGGCTAGGACTTATCAAATACAGGATCTTTGGGATTCTAACTTTCCATTTCAGTCCCAATGTGGCCATTAAAAGTTCACTAAAATTTAGACTGGTTTCTCCTTAACCTCACCTGATGGATTACTTCTCCTGCTGCTCTCCTAAGGGATAAATGTAATTAGGGTGTCTTCTCCTTGAAAAGGTTTGTCACTTTCTGGAATTTAGTTCATTTGTATTTCTCTGCACTCTGATTTTTTTTTTTTTTTTTTTAACTGCTAGTATGGGAACAGAAGTCTCTGGCAGCCTTCAATATCCTAACCATATTTACTTGTTTTTTCGTCTTTTTATGGTAGATTTTCTCCTTGAAATAAGATTATAAATTCCTCTAGGAAAAGATCCTGTTGTGTACTTCTCTGAATCCTTCAAAGCACTTAGTAGTACTGTCGTATGCATAAAAGTTCCTCAGTAAATGTATATTCAAGGTTATATGAATGGAATAATAGAAGATCTCAAAGAGTACTAATTTTAAAATTGTAGAAATGGAGCACAATTCTCTTGAGAGAGAAAATATTTCCAGTCCTTTCCCCTACTTCCCTAAATAAACATGACATGCCCTTTCTGGTGGATATTTGACGATGTTCCTATGTCCTTATTCTTAGAATTGATAATGTCTTTTCCTGTTTACTTCTTAGGATATCTACCACGAGAGTTTCCAGGAATTCATTGTTTAATTTCATTCTTATAGTTGTAGTATTATTCACATCTCTGTTGCTATGCCTCTTTCACACACAGACACACACACACACACACACACACACACACACACACACACACACTTTCTGTTTACACAACAGTATATTTTCAATTATTTTTTTCTCCAATAGCTTGCATTAGTCCTTAAACTAAAACATCTCTTGTCTGACCTTCTTATCTCTATGCCCTCACTACCTCCCATCCTGATTTTTCAATTCTTACATTGGGGGTTTTACTCAGCAGATGTATCTGTGTGTACACAACAGGCAAAGTATTGTGGACATGTTGTTCTTGTGATTACCTAAAGCCAACCTTTACTCAGAAGACTGCAGTGGACACAATAATCAGGTTCTACGGTATTTCTCAGCTTCTAAATTATTGTGGTGAGGGTGAGTGAAGCACATTTTTAGGATCTCCTGCATACAGGTTATAATGGGAAAAATCATTTCCATCTTATAACTGGCTCTATTTATTTTTAGTTGGCTATTTAGTTCATTTTGAAGATCTGACCGACATGCACAGGAAACGATTCGATTTCAAAAGGCAGAGACACTGCTCTAAGCCATCTCAGAGCAATTAAGATCTGCTGAGCAGACAGAAGGGGACACCTACTTTTCGTTTCCAAAATTGTTCAACTTTTATAGAGTGAACAAACTTCCGTACTTGGAAGAGTAGCTTCCTGCAGAAAGGAGAGCAGATGTCTCCCTAATGGCCACGTGGTGGAAGGAAAGCTATTCTGAATATCTTATGGCACCATGGTGTCTAGCCTGCTGGCTGGAGGCAGTTTCACACCTCAGCCTGAGTTCTGAACCTGTCAGACAGCAAGTTGGATACACAATTTCCCTCAGCAGGAAAAGTTGGCTATTTAGTAAACCTGACCACTTGTTGAAATGATTGAACAAAAAAGCAGGAATTATAAATGAGCTGGCTTCCAAGATGGACTGAACCCTACAAAGTAAATGAGGAGACGTGCTCAGCTCTATCCTAAGTTATGGACAAAGAAGCCGCAGTGTATCACGTGAAAATCCTGAGCTCCACAGCCTCTTCTGAAATTTGAGAGAAATTGGAACAATAATATTCTGACTACCGTGTTTCCCTGAAAATAAGACGGGGTCTTCTATTAATTTTTGCTCCAAAAGATGCATTAGGGCTTATGTTCAGGGCATGTCATCCTGGAAAATCATGTTAGGGCTTATTTTCTGGTTAGGTCTTATTTTCGGAGAAACACAGTACTGTCTATTACTTAGTAACATATACAAGAGAAGAGAAGAGTTGAGAGAAAGCACTCATTTTAATCACTGTAACATAGCTAGGAATCACTTGAGCAGACTAATAAACAGAATTCTACTTTTTTGTGTGAGGTGGTATTAAGCAAAGTACTCAGTTGCTCTCTACCTGGCTGGGCTCTCCAGTAACAGCATTCGTCACTTCTTTTGCAGAAATTCTCATCCCCAATGCAAAATTAACCACTCTTTGAACATGGCTTCCAATAGGCACTGGTACACCCCCTACCGCCATATAAGCAGCTCCTATTGTTTCCACCTATAAGGGGAAAAAATGGTATTCAGAGGGTTTCCTCGATGTACTAAACATATCACTAGAAATTTGTGTAATTTTCCACGTATTGATGGTAGGGCCATATTAAAGCTGGCGATTACTTGTTAGGGGTATGAGGAATATGAGGAAGGAGGGGTCAGGGAAATGACTTAGAAAACAACCAAGAGAGAGCCAAAAGGCCTTTCTGCTTTTGAAACAAATCCCAGAGAAGATGAAGCTCCTGGAATAGGCGTAGGATGCTATATGTTAGATATGTATTATTTGTATTAGATTTGCTGCTGAATTTAAGGAGTAGGAGAACTACTCTCTGGGAAAAGTGTGCCCTCAAATGGACCTTAGTATTGGGTATTATGAAGGATTCCTAAAAAAACTAACATTCGTGAAATACCTCCAATTTCCTTTAGCTCTTCTCACCTTGCTTCCATCCACACCAAACCCTAGACCGGTGATGAGAAAGGCCTGCAACTGAGTACCAGCCTGCCCGAGTGCACTGTGACACACACCCCATAGTACACAAACACTTACTTTGTAAATCTCGTGGACACTGGTTAATTTGTCAAACTTGGAGTACATTGAATTTAGCATATTCACTATTTGGATAGGTTCACAGGCAGCACAGATGTTTTTAAATGTCACCACATCACTAAAAAGGATTGTGCAGGTTTTAAATCCCTTTGTTACATCCTGTGTTAGTGATAGCCAAGGATTTAGAATAATAATTCTATGAATTCTGAATTCAAGAGACCCTTGGGAACCAAAACTGACTGTGCCTTGGGGGAAAGGAGACAGATGCTATTCACCATTCACCCAACTGACATTTATTAAATGCCTGCTATGAGCTGGTCACCGTGCTGGGAAAATCACATAGCACGACGCAAACATGGCCCCTGCTCTTAAGGAGTGCCCATTCGAGAGAAGTAGATAGAAGAGTAAACAAATTCTCAGTAAGATGTGCCAAGTGCTGTGGAATGACAGAAATGGATTGGGTGGGCACTTGCTTGCAGAGAAAACCCTGGCAGGTGGGCCAAGGCAGAGGCTGAACTATAGGAGAGCCAGAGTCAGGGCTGGTAGAGACTGGTCACCACGAAGGACAGCAGGAAGCTACCATATCCACAACATGTTCTCAAGTCATCTGGCTGCATTCACTCCTGCTAATTCCATACAGCAGCCAGCTGATTTGTTTAAGTCAGATCTCTGATTCCTCTGCCTCAAATCTTCCACAGCTGTCATCATACTTAGACTAAAACACAAAATCCTAACTATGGCCTGTAAAGGGCCCCACTCTGTGCCCACCACCTCTCTGACCTCATGTCTCCACACTGCTCCTCTGGCTGGCTCTAGTCCAGCCACACTGGCCTCCTTGGGGATTCTCCAGCGGAGCAAGTGCCTCCTGCTTGGGCCTTTGCACCTGCTGTTTCCTCTGCCTGACTCACTCTCTTCTCAAATATAAATGGGGCTCTGTCTCTCACATCTTAAATGGAACCACCTCAGTGAGAACTTTTCTGACCACCCTATCTAAAATAACACTCCCTAGTTCTCTGTCCTCTTAGCTTGAGTGCAGCCCTCTACTCCATAAAACTCAAGTGACATGATATTTTATATGAGATTGTTTATTTGGCTATTGCCTATCTTCCCCATTGGAACAAAAACTCCATGAGATGAGAGACTGTTTTGATCTCTACTGTATCTCCAGTTCCTAGAGCAGGGGCCTGGCACATAGTAGGTGCTCAATAAATATTTGTTGAATGACTAAATGGATATCTCCTTGAACAGAGCTGGGAGCCTTCTATATTATTTATACTTCTGGTAATAATCTCCTATTCATGTAACTTTCATTTCCCTTTGGCTTCTGGCCCACATCCTCTCTTCATATTCTTCCTACTTTTCTCATGTGCTTTTATATATTTCCCTGGCTTTTCTCCCTTCTTAAATAATAGGTGTTCCCTAATGTTCAATACCCAACTCTTTTCATCTCACCTCATGCCTCATAGATGACCTTATCCATCATTCATAGTCTATGATGAATCACCATCCATACTGTGATAACTCCCAGATCTATAGCTCTGTCCTAGAACTTTCCATTGAGCTCCCCTTACAGTTCCTATCTACCTATCAGCCATGCTCTATGGAGTATCCCACAGGTATTTCAAATCCAACAGTTCTAAAACTGACCTTACTTTCCTACCCTCAGGATTCTTCTTTTTGATTCTGTCTTAGGATAAAACATCACATCTTTCCCCACTAGAAACCTCACACTCATCGCAGACTTATCTCTTACCTTTTCCATCTTCTCAGTTATGAAATCCTGTCAATTCCTACTGGTGCTGCCTGAATTCCGGCCTTTACCATCACTCAACTGCATATTGATGGGCTTTCAGTATGCCTCCCTCACACGTGTTCACTACACTGCAGTCAAAATCATATTTACAAAGCTAATCATGTCACCTCCAGTATTAAAAAACAAAAACAAACAAACAAAAAACTTCAGTGAATCCCCACATCTAAAATTTAAGATGATTTCCTTTTCCATGGTAATCCAGATTCATCACGATATCAGCTGAGCCTCATCCTGCCTGCTCAGCCTCATAAGGCACCACTTTGCCATAAACCCTCATGTTCTAAGGATAATACCCAGCAGTATTTATTTTTATATGACCTTACCTTTTCTCTTACTATCCTATTTTCCTGAAATGCCTTGCCCTTCCTGGCTTTTGTTTGTTAGTTTTGTGTTTTGCTGATATTCAGCCTCATGGCCCAACTCAAGTACCACGCACTTTATATAGGTCTTCACAACCCAACCTTGCTCCCATCTCTTTCTTTTCTGGCATTTATTTATTATTAATTTCCATCGTCTGTGTTTCTATAGTACCTTATGTCATGGAAAGAGTATGAATGTTTGTGTTAGATGGACTGATTATTTGTCCATTATTGGACTGATTACCTCAGCTCTTTTACTCATAAGCTGAGGGAAATGTAAATTTGCTCAACTGTACAATCTGGATAAATAACTACTCCCTCATAGAAATGTTCAGAAAATTAAATAAAATAGCATATGTAAAATGTCTAACACAGATCCTGGCACAGTAATTGTTAATGCATGTTAGTTTCCTTTCCTTTGGCCAACCTCACACCCTCATTAATTTATTCTGTGTATATCTTTCAAACTCACAAAACGTGAACTCTTTTGGGTCCCCAGACCCTGGGACAGCACCCTGGCACTGAGTACATTCACCTTGCTTGTCTGGTAGATGAATACATGCCCACTACAAATGGAAAGTGAGTTCAAAGTAAACATGGCATCCTTCATTCCAGAAATAGCTTACTCTCCCAGGTGGTCTTTAGAGGCACCCCATAATTTAATGTGTAGGTGTATCACTTCCAGTCATAGTGAAGAATCCTATTCATGGTCACTGAGCAAAGAGGCCCGTCTTAGGATATAGCTTTAAATCCTTAGAGAATGTTATATATGTTAGTGTCATTGACAGGCATTTTTATTTAATCTATATTTCACCCCTGTATTATTTTTATTATTCTCAATGTAGAGGAGAAAACTGAGGATATACAGCTTAAGTAATTAGCTCAAGGTCATGTTTCTCAAAAGCAATGGATCCAGAATTCAACCCCAGGTCACTCTGGTTTCAGATTCTGTGCCTCTAACCACAAAGGCACACTGCCTCCTGCTCAGAGGTCCCTGTGGAGGGAAGGAAATGCCTTACCTGCAGCCATCTTTTTGCCTTCCTTCAGCTGGTTGACCACATGCTTGGGCAGCATGGCGTAAAGCAAGGTCTGTTTTCTTCTTTTCTATGGCCAATTGCTTGGCAAGGACACGCAGCTCCTCCTTCTTCCTCTCCAGCTGGGTGGACAGCTCAATCTCAGCCAGTCGCTGCTGGTTCAGCAGGATGAGATCCCTGGTGGTGTCATAGAGGGGAGAGGTCCGAAAGATGCATCTGGCGCTCCTCTAGCTCTTGCAGGCTGCAGAGCTTAGGGGAGCAGAGGTATACCATGCACTACATAGACTCCATCCAGATCACCTGGCCTTTCCATCATGGAGAGAAATGTGACAAGACAGCATGTTACCAACAGGAGATGATATGGCTCTCCATGTAACGTGCCTTTCTATCCACTGCAGTCTCGCTCCTTCCCTTTCAGCCAAATTTTGTGAGAGTTAGCTATACTTTCTGCCTCCACGTACTCATCTCCTCTTCTCTCCATGGCCTCCAAACACCTGCTTCAACACAAGTCTGTCAGTCTTTTCCTTACTCAGCCAATCTGCTGTGTGGTGGAGCAGACCCTCCTCCCTGAAATCTCGTTTCCAGGGACTTCCCTGACACTGCTTTCCCCCTGAGACTTCTCCTACTTCTTTCAACTATTTCTTTAGGGTTTTGTTGTTGTTGTTATTGTTGTTCATTCCTTAAATGTTGGTGTTCCCCAGGGTTCTGTCTTGGTAGTCTTCTCTTTTGGCATCCTACAACTGCATTGTGCACCAGGCTGACAATCAATAGTGCTTACCAGAGGGTAAGGGGGGAGGGGGTGATAGATGAGGGTAAAGGGGATCAAATATATGGTGATGGAAGGAGAACTGACTCTGGGTGGTGAACACACAATGTGATATATAGATGATGTAATACAGAATTGTACACCTGAAATCTATGCAACTTTCCTAACAATTGTCACCCCAATAAACTTTAATTTAAAAAAAGAAAGTAGACAAAGAAATATGCACCTCGAATAGTGCATTGACGAATCTGATAGGGCAGAGACTCTTTAAAAAGTTGAACTTATATGTTACTCATTTTATGATAAAGATTAATTTTTCAATAAAAACTTTAAGATAAAAAAATAGATGTGCTTATTATTTTATTGTAAAAGTAATACACATTCATTGCAGAAAAGAACCACATAGGTAATTACTGTTAATTTTTATATTACAAAAAAATGGGGTTATCTGGCATCTATTTTTTGTAATCTGAATTTTTCACTTCGAATATTTAATAGATATTTTTCCATATCATTAAATATAGACATGTATCATATTTTTGCTGGCTACATTTGTTATACTATATTTTATTTAAGCAATAAACTAGAATTGATTACAGTACATCTAGTTTATCGCTCTATAAACAACATTGCCAAGAGCAAGTTTGAAGTAACTCATTGTGTATAATCATGGCTATTGTGTTAAAGAATGTATCCTTAAACATGGAATTACTTAGACAAAGAATATACTCATTTTTAAGGCTTTTGACACATATTGCCAAATTGCCCTCTTTAGAAAGATTGTGACAATTTATACTCCCATCAAGTTATTTTATTTTTATTACCAATTAGGTATTTATACATGACTATCTGCAACTGAACTCACCTTCTATGCCCTCTGCAAATCTTTTCTTTCTTTATTAATTCTTCTATAACGTATGTGCTTAGTCCCTACTATGAGCCAGGCATGTAATATTAAACATTAAGGATATAGCAGTGACTGAAACTGACAAAAGTCCTTGCTCTCAACGAGTTTACATCATGTCTTTTCTGTTAATCATACCTTTATCACCCAGTTACCCAAGCAAGAAAGCTAATAATTATCCTAAATATTTTTCAATTCCTACATCTGGCCACCAGTTTCTGCCTTAATCATCTCATGCATCTGTTCCTTGATCACCACCCCAGTGCCGCTGCCTGAATGCAATCAGCACTTGAAAGTTTCTCACCTGCTCTTCAATGGCAGCCTCCACCTGATCTCCAAGGTTCCATTTTCTCCACTCTCTAGTCCATCCTTCACATGCCTCGCGAGTGACCTTTCTAAATCTCAAATATGGTCAGAGCAGACACTTAAAAATGTTTCCAACTGCACAATGGAGCTTAAGTCTTCATCTTGCCAACTTCATCTCCCATCACTCCACTCTACAATTCAATCGGGGTTCCCAAAACACATCATTTCCCTCTCACATGTCTCTGCCTATGTTCATGCCTAGAACACCTAATCATCAGTCTAATAAATAGACAGTTCAAAATGTGTGCCCTCTTACATCATATACAAAAATTAACTCAAAGTAGATCAAAGACCTAAATGTAAGACGTAAAACTATAAAACTCTTAGAAGAAAACACAGAGAAGAGCTGCATGATATTGGATTTGGCAATGATTTCTTGGATGTGATACCAAAAGCACAGGCAATACAAGGAAAACTAGTTAAGTTGGATTACATCAAAATTTAAAACTTCTCTGCACCAAAGGTTACAATCAAGAGTGAACCGGCAATTCATGGAAAGGGAGAAAATATTTGCAAATCATATTTCTGATAAGGGTTAATATCCAGAATATTTAGTGAACTCCTATAACTCAACAACAGCAACAACAACAACAACAAAAACTGATTAAAAAATAGGCAAATGACTTGAATAGACATTTCTCTAAATATGTACAAAAGGCCAATAAGCATATGAAAAGATGCTCAATCACTAATCATTAGGGAAATGAAAATCAAAACCATAATGAGATATCAGTTAAAACCCATTAGAATAGCAATTATCAAACAAACAAGCAAACAAACAAAAAACAGAAGATAACAAGTGTTCATGAGGATTTAGAGAAACTGGCATCCTTGTGATACAAGTATTGCTTACTACTCTAGCTGTCTGTTTCTACTTGCATCGGAATATCTTTTTCCATCTCTTCACGTTCAGTTTGTATGTCTTTGGATGTGAAGTGAGTCTCTTGTAGGCAGCACGTAGATGGGTCATGTTTTTTAATCCGTTGAGCCACCCTAGTCTTTGGAGCATTTGATCAATTTACATTTAAAGTAATTATTGACAAGTATGTACTTATTGTCATTTTATAAATTGTTTTTTGGTTGTTTTTATAGCTCTCCTTTCTTCCTTTCTTCTCTTGGTCTCTTTTGTTGTGGTTGTTTGGTTTTCTTTAGTGTTTTTCACTTTGTTTCCTTTCTCTTTATTCTTTGTTTACCTTTTGTAGGTTTTTTTTGTTTGTGGTTACCTTGAGGTTTATGTATATTATTCTTTATCTATAGCACTCTATTTTAAGCTGATGGGCATTTAAGCTTGAATATATTCCATAAGGACTATATTTTTACTCCCCCCTCCATGCTTTATGTTATTGTTGTCATTTATTATAGTTTGAGTTGAGTTTGATACATTTTTCTTTTAATCCTGTTGTAATGTTTTAAATGTCTGATATACTGTATTTATTGAATATTTGCCTTTACCCATGAGATTTTTACCTTTCTCATGTTTTCTTATTTCTTTCCTTGTCTACTTAAAGGAGACCCTTTAACATTTCTTGTAAAGCTAGTTTAATGATAATGAAGTCCTTTAATTTTTGCTTGTCTGGTAAACTCTATCTCTTCTGCAGCTCTGAATGACAACTTTGCTGGGTAAATTATTCTAGGTTGTATGTTCCTTTCTTTCTGCATTTTAAAGATGTCCTGCCACTCCCCTCTGAATTGCAAAGTTGCTGATGAAAAATCAGCTGATAATTGTATAGGGTTTCTTTCCTTTGTGTGTAATTCATTTTTCTCTTGTTTTCTTCAAGACTGTCTCTTTAACTTCTGCAATTTTTAACTACAATATGTCTTGGTATGACTCTCTTTGGGTTCATCTTGTTTGGAACTCTGTGCTTTCTGGACCTACATGTCTTTTTTCTTTCCCACTTACGGAAAGTTTTAAGTCATTATTTCTTTAAATAAAGTTTCTGCTCTTTTCTCCCTTTCTCCTCTTTCTGGGATCCCGATAATGTGAATGTTTGAATGTTTGATGTTATCCCAGAATGCCCTTAATCTAGCCTCATTTTTCTAAAGTTCACTTTTCTTCTGCTGTTCTGAGTGGTTGATTTCCAGTAGTTTGTCTTCCAGGCCATTGACCCATTCTCCTGTGTTAGCTACTCTGCTGTTGATTCCTTCTAATGTGCTTTTCATTTCAGTTATTGTATTCTTCATGTCGATTTGGTTCTTTCTTATAGCTTCTAAATCTTTGTTGATGTTCTCCCTAAGTTCTCCTATCCACTCTCAAGTTTAGTAAGCAATCTTATGACCATTTCTTTGAATTCTTTATCAGGCAAATTATTTATTTCCATTTCCTTAGGGTTCTCCCCTGCTGCCCTCGCCCTGTCCCGTGGGGAATTTTTCTTGTTCCTTCATTTAAGAGACATTCTTCTGCCTTTTCATTTTGTTTGAATTTCTATGTTTGTTTATATGAATTAGACAAGATAGTTGTCTCTCCCAGTCTTGGAAAAGTGGCCTTATATAGAAGCAGGCTCTGTGTGGACTGTGTGCAGCATGGTTTTGACAGGCTGGTAGGAGCCAAGCAGGTACTTAAGGTGTACAGGGCACTGGCCCATTGAGCCAGAGCAGCTCCGAGTGGGGAGGCCAGGGGTATGTAGTAATGCCCTGTTGATCCTCTTGCTCTATTTGTGCAGAGCCAAAATGGGCCAAGGCGATGTGTCTGGGAACACATTGCAGCAACCTTGCAGGCATGCCAGAGCACCTGGATAGAGCCCCTACCCACCCCGTGGAGGTGGAAGGGGTCATAAACAATGGTGCTCCCCCACTCCTCCAGTCCTAGAGAGTTTCCAAAGCTCCCAGAGGCCTCCCTCGTCTTCCCAGTATTCTCTGTTTAGTCTCTTTCTCTTGATTGTTGTCAGAAGCTGTTCATTCAGTGCTTGGTTGTCTCACAGCAGCAACTGACATCTCTATACATATGTATTTGATTTTGCTCATGGGATGAGGTGAGTTCAGTGTCCTCCTACCATAGCCATCTCGTCCACTTTTGGATATATACTAAAAAGTTTTGCAGGTAGGGATTTCAAGAGAGACTTGTACTCTATAAATCACAATAGCCAAAAATTGGAAGCACTCAAAAATGGTTAAAGTGGTAAAATTTACCACAACCGAAACAAAAATGTGCATGCCCCATTAACAGTAGGTCGTATGATCATGCTGCTATACAAAAGAGACATTAAGTTAGTTCTGATAGTACCACGTGCATTCTGAAAATCTTGGTAACAGAGACCAGAATTTTATAATTTTACATATATGATACAATATATTATATTCTATATATTATACAATTAGAGTCCATTTATGTCTAAACCATAAACAGTTGAGGAAATAAAACATATTGTTTACAGATCAAGCCAAATGGAAACGTCAGAAAAACAACTGTTCTGAATGCAGTCCCTGCCCCATTTTTCATCCAATTTTTTTGAAGAAATTGGAAGGCTCTTCTTCTTTCTTTTCTAGCCAATCTCCCAAACAGCAGAGAACAAGGGGAAAAGGGTGACTTATTACCTCGGAGTTTGAGCGTGGGTTTATGTTTCCATGCTTCAGGCATCATTTCTTTCCGTGTCTTCAGGACAAATTGACTGTTGATAAATTTGCAGATGCTCAAAATGTTGAAGGTAACTTGGGGATGAATGATGGAGAAATACTTATCTAATCGAATCTTCTGGTTTTGGAGTCCTGGGACATATTTCTGAATATTCACTCCATCTTGCGTGACCCTCAGCTATACACAGAGAACAGATGTAACCCTGAAGAATAGAAACCTGCATCATAAAAAGCAACCTGCACCATAAACTTTCCCTTAGAAATATCATTCTGGCCATGCTTTGTGACTCATTAGGGGGAAAGAGGTCAGGAATGAAATAAACACCAGAGTAGTAGTTAAACATTCTTTTAAAAATCAAATCTGCAGCTAATCTCTAAAATAGAAAAGAATATTTGAGCAATGAAGTGCTCAAAAGCATATCTCTGACTAATAAGAAACAGAAGTTAAAGCTCTCACTTGGGCTAATAGTGCGTCCTAGCTCTGTGAGATCTCTCTCTCTCTCTCTCTCTCTCTCTCTCTCTCTCTCTCTCTCTCTCTCTCTCTCTCTCTCTCTCTCCTTCTTTTTAGAATTAATTAAGAAAGAAAGTAGCGAATTCTGTAGCATTGGATCTGGTACCCAAGCCTGGGTGAAGGAGTCCATCATGGAGCTGGGGAGACATCATTCATTGCTGTCTCCAGGGAACACACAGAAGGAAGAAGAAAGATAAGTACGCTTTACATGAAATGCCCAATGCCAGCACTAGTTGTCCAGGAACACTTGGCTTCACTAACCATAGGGACTTTCTGAGGTGATAGAAATCAACCTAATCTTATGAATAAGTATCACTAAAGGTTCTGTTATTCTGTGCCCAAAACTCAGAAAGGGAGTTTTTAAAGTAGACAAGCAATTTAAAATATTAATAGTAGCAATAATAATATCTTGTGGCATTAAGGAACAGCTGAGGTACACTGTTTTATAATTTCCTAGTTGTTTCTTATGGAGTGCTTGTAATGGAATAAACACCAGAGAAGTAATAAATATTATTTTAAAAATCAAATCTGCAGCTAATCTCTGAAAGAGAAAAGAATAGTATTGAAGTGCTCAAAAGCATATTTCTGACTAACAAGAAACAGAAGAAATAGCAGCAACATGTCTATTCATTCCAACAAATATCAGAGAAAAATCACAATAGCTGAAGGGATTTTAACTGATTTTTTTAGACCAGATTTACTTTGCCTAATTGACCTTTATGTGAGTTCATAACCAATTTAGTTGACATATATTTTATCCAAGAAAATGGAAAATGACCAAACATGACCTGTTGACAGTCATTCTCATAACCCTTGACCTCTCCCCCACCTTCATGATACAGAAAGTGAAGTTTGGTGGGATTGGGACATCCATGGTGACCACAAGGATGATGAGTGGTCATGTCTAGAATGCCACCCTGCCATTGCTACTGACTATGTTCTCTTGTCTCTTAGTGCAGTGAACTTTAGTGTCACTTCCTTTTTCTCGGAGGGCAAACTTTCTCATGTACTCACTAGTTCAAACCCCTTGGCACTGCTTCCTTCCATATCTATCAAAAAGAGCCTGCATTCTGGTTTCTGGAGGCTGCCACAAGGAAAAGGAAATCAATGGTCCTCCCAGGCTAAATTCTGGTTTCCCAAACTCTGGGGACTCCTCAGGGACTTAAAAGTCCCCACCAGCCATAAAGACTATACAATATAGTCTATCCCCAACCCAAGCTATAGAAGGAAAGGGTCTCTTACGGATTCATCAAATACAATGTGGAAAAGAAAAGCATTACAGAATGTCTTCTCTTCCATCCAGAGCCGCTCGGGATAAAGTGGCACAAAGACGTACATTCAGGAGATGTCCTGCCTGTAGAAAAAGAGAGTCCTGTTCACAGGCCACTTGCGCCACCAACCTGGCACAGAGCAGAGTTTAGGACAGTATCTTAAATGTTTCACAGGAAAGTACAGTCCCTCACTCTCCAGCACAGCTCCCTCAGCATCTCCAGATGGCCACAGCAATTCCACTTCCAAATTAAAACAAACAGAAAACTTGCTACCAGGTTGAGAAGCCCCCCTGCCCCCTGCCAAGTTTCTGCCTGCCGCTGAAGGGTTTCTAGGCCAATTGAGTATGTCTCGCCATGAAAACAGAGTCGGCATTGAAACGGTGACAGCCAGACAATGAGCTTGCAGAGCAGAGTGTGTGTGCCCAGCCCAGCGTCAGGGACATTTGCCATGGAGCTTTTTAGACTGACAGTTTGGGGTGGCACATAAAAATTTAACCAACAGCCCTATTTGGCAGAGGGTAGAGATTCCAAATGGAGCCTTTTTGATATGAAAATCTCCTAGACAAAGGATGTCAATTGTGTGTTTGAGTCGCTTGCCACGGCTCTCGGCTCTCGAGGGACTTAAAATTCAGCCTTTTGAGCCCTGCAGACCTTCTCCCAGATGCATGTCATCCTGATCCAGGGGACGTGAGGAGGACGCTCTAGCTCCCTTCTCTCCGTGGGCGGGAGCCCTTAGTCTAACTCAGGCACTCAGTGTTGATCATCAGACCAGCTCAGGGCCAACGGACAGACTACTGCCTTCATTTATCAGATGGAAGATGGAGGACCTTGGCCAAGGTCACACAGCACCTCAGGGACAGAGCCAGAAATCTGCTTTCCTGGCTCTTGACACAGTATCCTTTGCATTACCGGACACTATGGTTGTTATCCACAGAATTGTAGGCCAGAAGTGCTGCCCAGTCCAGAAGGGGTGGTGAGCTGTGGGAAATTCATTGTTCTTGATATGTCAGTACTCATTGTCCTTCTCTTTAACAGTCACCAGTTGGGACTGAATCCAATCCTCTCTCCAGTGGTTTTCCCTGACGACAAGGGAGACTGGGTCTGTGTGTCACCCAGCACAAATAAAACAGGCAAAAGAAGGCAAATTACAGTCTGACATTTTCAAGTTAAAAACCATGTGGGCCAAATCCAAGCTCTGCAGAGTCAGTGACATAATAATCACCAAGGACTTTGTCCATTTGTGTGCTCCAAGCGGTCACTGTGCTCTGAGAGCCCAGCTCCGTGGAATAGCCCACTCATCTTTTCCAAACATGACAATACTTCTCATAACTTCCCAGCGGGATTGCTTCACAGGATAAACAAAGACACTCCAATACTTCTCCTTCATCCTAAGGAAAGCTGCCTCAAGGGCCTACAAATGACAGGGAGAGAAGCAGACATGCCTGGTCACGCGACTGGTCATGACCCAAGAGATGCACAAACCCCATTTGCTGTTATTAGGGCCACAGGAACAGTGAGGGCTGCAAGGTCAATCCTACCAAGACTTCGTAAGCCCCAAGATTTTTATCTACTTAATCCTTGTGCTATTCTCTATCAAAGGCAGCAGGAACTTTTTATAAAATCTCAAGAGGGCGCTGGTAGGAAAATCACACATGATCATCTTTTTTCCTGTGGTCAAAGATGCTTCAGTGAACAGACTCGAGGTGGACTTTGAATGCTGTAAGATACAAACACTGTGCTCCAGGAATCACAGGCTTACCTGGATATTTGTACAAGCTATGCGGACATGGAGAGCTATGCACCTAATATATGTGGTTCCTAAATTGATAATGGTCTACAATTTGCAATTGAGGCAGCCAAATACGTGACCCCAGACCCCTGACTGGCCCCAGCTGCAGAAATGGGCACTAAGGACTTAAAAGGTAAATTGGTTTAGGAATAATGAAAAATAAGCCACCAGACCTGAATTTCAAGCCCTTTTTATTGGTATTCCTATAGATGAAAAATTTCCAGGCTAAGGTACACCCCAGAAAGCCTCCAATGTATATCCAGATTAACTTAACCCAGTGGTTCTCAACCAGGACAGATTTTTGTCCCTTACCCCCACCCTGGGGACACTTGGCAATACCTGGAGATATTTTTTATTGCAAAAATTGAGGGGGGGGGGGGAAGCAAAGTGTTACTAGTATCTAGTGGGCAGAGACCAGAAAGTTGCTAAATATCCCATCACAACAAAGGACAGCCCATCACAAGAATTATCTGTTCCAAAATGTCAACAGCTGAGATTAAGAAACCCTGCCTTCACTCTATTATTAAACACTCTGTGAGTATCTAATGCCTAAGAAAGTACTTGACACATAGTAGGTGCTGAATATATAGAGGGTGCCAAAATAATCTATATAGGGGCAGCCAGATGGCTCAGTTGGTTAGAGTGCAAGCTCTCAACAACAAGGTTGCTGGTTCAATTCCTGCCTGGGATGGTGGGCTGTGCCCCCTGCAACTAAAGATCGAAAACAGCAACTGGACTTGGAGCTGAGCTGCGCCTTCCACAATTAGATTGAAGGACAACGACTTGGAGCTGATGGGCCCTGGAGAAACACACTGTTCCCCAATATTCCCCAATAAAATTAAAACAACAACAACAAAAAACCACAAAATAAAAATTTTTTAAAATGTATACACATTTTAAGAAAGGAAAACTATATTAAAATTGTAAGGGGGGTGGAGGGTGGGAGATGAGGGTAAGGGGGTTCAAATATATGGTGATGGAAGGAGAACTGACTCTTGGTGGTGAACACACAATGGGATTTATAGATGATGTAATACAGAATTGTACACCTGAAATCTATGTAATTTTACTAACAATTGTCACCCCAATAAATTTAAAAAAAATTGTAATACTCGATATACACTGATAACAAAAGATGAGTGAACATAAGTCACGTTTGACTTCTGCAATTACAAGAGATGCTCAAAGTGGTTACCATCAGCGTTCAGCACTTCTGATTATGGCAAACTACTGCTTAAGTAATGCTGACCAAAGTGTCCACTTGTATACATTATTTTTGGCACCCCTGGTATGTGAAAAAATTGAGGCCCAGTTGATTCTCCCACTAGGAGGGACTGTGCTTTCTGAAGACGCAGCAAGCCCAGTACCTCTTGGTCTCTCCAGGTGCCCTGACCGTCTTGTAACCTATTTGGCTTTGCCCTTCTCATCCGTCTGTGAGATTTCTGCACAATCAGAAACACACCATTCTCCTTCTTCCCGGTCCTTTCCACTCCCTTGTTCACGTTAGGGAATCCATGGACACATTGATGTTAAAAAAGTCTTTGGCCACAGCTTTCTGCAGCCAGCAGAAGGCTGTCTGTTAGTGAGCAGTGGCACAAGGCAGTGTGTCAACAAAACTCATAAAAATAGTTAAGTTATACAACTTCTGATGAACATTCCCGAGTTCACCAAGTCCAGGTCCTGCGTCAAGACGGGCAGCATATGACAGATCAATAAAATAAAAAATTAAAATAACTTTATAGAGATTTAAGTTTTACGTGGCTCGATACCAAATATATTCCTGCCACTCTAATTTCTAGTTCAGCATCTATTCATGGAAGGCACTCAACTTATTCAACAAACAAATAAACTCTGGAGATAATGTAAGCAAAATTCAGTTGTAAAAGCGTTAAGGATCATGTTTGTTAAGTGTTCCTCTGGGATTCTATCCCAGGTTACAATATAAAAATGGTAAATCATGCATGAAGCTGTTCATCACAGCACTGTTTACAATGGCAAATGCATAGTATCAACTAAAAGTTGAACAATAGGGGACTAGTTAATTATAATATCAAATATCATTCAGCCATGGAAGGCAGTGGTTTTACAGACTGTGAAAACACGGAAAGTTGATTTTTTATAATGCTGAGCACAAAAATAAGTTGATATAAAATAGTGTCTGCAGAATTATCACAACGATAGAAAAACCAGCATAATTTTAAGTGTTGAAATAAAAGTGAAATGATGCCTTCTTTTGGCTCTTTGGAAGCTCATTTTAAAGGCTTGAAAATTTGGGAGTAATGGTCAAGATGGCAAAGTCAGACTATGGAAGAGATGGAGTTTTAACTTCCTCTCACAGCTGGCATCAACTATCCTGAGAATTTGTAGGGAAACCCATCCTGACTCCAGAGACCTCATAGCTGCAGGACTAGTTAAGGCATCCCCATACCTGGTACAATGTGGCACAGACCATTTCTATCAAAGTAGTCATGGAGGAGCATCTTCCTGTGTTCTCCTCTCTCCAAATGGAACGATGGTGCATGCATCTCCTAATTAAAAGACACAATATGTTTTTCCCAGTGAATGGAGGTTGTCTAAGTTATGCTTTTAAGTTTTTGTGAAACAACAGCTCTTATCCATTGCACCACACTGAACTATATCCCAAAGCCCCCTCCAATCTCACAAAAATAAAATCTACCATGTTTTCAGCCCCTATATGTCATGAATTTTGTATTATACCTAACCCCCGAATCAGGTCTATATGGCAAGTATTATCTCCATTTTAAAGAGGAGGAAACTGACGCTTAGGGCAGTTATGGCTAGATTAATGGTAGAACAATATTTTGACACCCCCCACCCCAAATGAACCTTTCCACCATGCCATGCTGCTTCTCCCCACACTCAAAAGCTGGAGCTGGCTGCCATGCTTGGCATGTGACAGTGGGCATCTTCACTATCAGGAAGATCAGGGGCTCAAAATAATTTGCAAGTGGAAAAAGAGTTTATTTCTTGTTCTGGGAGGATAATGCTGTGTGTGGTGAAAACTAGTACATTTGGAAAATCAAGGACACATCAGAGGAGATCATCTTTCTCCAGGAATAAATGCTGACATCCAAGTATGCACCATGTCATGGTAGATGTATGACAGGAAATGAGGACGAAGACTCTGTCTGGGGGCGTCCCTGAGAGAAGCAGTTTTCTCCCTGCTTGATCATAGGCAGCCAGAACCCTGCCCCGCAGCTTTTGGTCTGAGTGAGGGACGAGATTAAGGAGGTGGGTTCTTTCTGAGATCTTTGTTCTCTTCCATGGTGGGGTGTGTGTGGGTAGGGGTGTGTGTGTGTGTGTGTGTGTGTGTGTGTGTGTGTGTGTGTGTTTTGGGGTTGCTAATTAAAATGAGGTTTTTCTCCAAACATTGATTTTATCTTTGCAAAAGCATATATATGGAGAGAAAGTGTATGTGTGTAGGTATGTGTGTTTACATCTTGACTGAATCTAAAGATCGTTTGAGGCAGCACATATAAAAATCATAAGATAAAACAGGAAATTAAAAGTTATTTTAAAAAATTATATCCAAACTCTACACAGTGGGAAAAATAACAGAGTACAGAGAGGCTAAAATGAAAATTGACACACTTCCGGGGACCATCTCCACCCTCACTTCTGCCCCAGCCTACGCCACCTCCCCGAGACACTTGCCGAAGTTTGTGCTTTTAATTCTTCTGATTGGTGTCTCCAATTATCTAAATAATGTGATCATACTTTTATTTCTTGATGAAAATAGGGCTTTATAAAAGTGGAGAATGAGGGCAAGGGGAAACTAATGAGAAGCAGACCAGAGCACGGTCTCTGGAGACAGGCACACCTGGGGTTGGGGCCTAGCTCAACGACCACAGCTGGGCAATTTGGAATCGTTACTTGACCTTTCTGGACCTCTTCTGTATAATGGGAAAAGTAAGAGTACCTAATCTCAGGGGTTAGAGGATAATTCAATGTTTATGAATTACTTAGCCCAATACCTGCCTCATAATTAGCACTCAATGAAAGTTAGCTAAAAATAATAACTAGATTAAAAGCACAGTTATAACCAGAAATGTATTCCTTAAGGGACTGCCAAATTCCTAGAGACGGACACAAAGAAAAGTCAGTATTATCTCATATTATTTTTGCCTACAGAGACACGCTATAATATTTCACCCAATATAAAGAACAATGTAGATATCAGTTATCATTGCATATATTTTATTTCAACTTGCATATGGCAACATTTATGCATTTATTTACCTCATGTGCAAAATGCCCTTACTTACCTCTGGAGAAGTCCTGTTGCTTCTCTAGCATTGGTTTTGGCATATGAAGGAATAACTAGCACAGGAAATGTAGCAGGAAGGGGTATAGAAACAATGGACTTGGGAATTCAGAACCTCGATTCCTTCCACTCTTATCATAAAACCATGACAGTAATATGCTGAGAACAATATCTGGAATGTAAAAGATATTCCATAATTTTCTTTCTTATTTAAGGAATGAATGGAAGACTATTGATATTTTCTCCAGAACTGACTTAAAATATTAGCCAAATTTTCAGATGACAGATATGATATTAAAAAGTATGAAAGATTATTGAAAGGGTCTAACTATATTTCTTTATCTCCTAATTGTAGCGCTTTAATAAATTTGAGAGAAAGTTACCATGTGAATTATCACAATTTTAACACTAGCCACATTGAACAGAAAGAAAAGGAAGAGGAAGGAAGAAAGTTATTAGAAATGGAATGCCTTTTCTGAACTGATTACAATGGTAGAGACTTTTACATGTTATGTCTTTTAATCATCCACACCTCACTATGAGGTAGGATTTCCCCCCCCCCCCATTTATTCCTTTGGTCTCTGTGAGTGTCTAATGCCTAGGAAAGTGCTTGGCACATCGTAGGTACTGAATACATATTAACTAAATAATATGTGAAAAAAATTGAGGTCCAGAGAGGACAAGTAACTTGCCTGGAACCATCAGCTAGTAAGTTGCCACCTCTGATCCCCAGCCAGGCTTCTTTCCATTCCCTTGATTCTTGAGTTGATCACATGATAACAACAGAACAGACCCAACTACTCATTCTACTTGACGTCAGTTAAGGTTTTCAAGCCTCTTATTTCAATCATTCATATGAACGATTGTTACATGTGTAAATGCCACCTCGCCTTTTCAATAAGACATTTTCTTTTCTAAAATAGAGTAGGGAGTCTAGGTATTTGAATTTCCAATGATCTCTACAAACAAGAAAACCAAAGAGTGAACTCCAGAAGGACATATCCCAATAGGGAAATTAGTTTCCTAACACCTCAGGCAGTCACCCCGTGGGTTAATCAGAGTTGGATGGTGTCTGATTCTGGCTCTTGGCCGTGTCAAGTCTTTCGTTCTGGTACATGAATAAATGAATCTGGCTGCGGAAGCTGTTTATCAGCTCCATCCAGGCCAGGAAACCTGAGGAAAGATTTTTGCAAATCCACTGAAACCTGACTGTTTCCCAGCCTTTGTTCCCATTGTAATCAGTCTTCTAGATTTAATTCCAAACTCACACCAGCCCTATCAGAACAGACTGTCCTCCATCACAAAGCTGACCTCTCCAGCTTGCCCTTCTTTGATTGTTGTTGGTCTTTTTATGTAAGTGGCCAGCAGGTATTCGTTCTCCATTCCTTTCCCCAGAGAACTCTTTGGTCCTCTGACACCAGGTACCAAGGATTCTGCAGGCCCTTTGCAGCTGACCCCTCTTGGGGGAAGTGGGGAGATGGCCCTGAAGGACTCAGAATGGCACTTGCTTCCTTTACGAGCCACCAAGACCAGACTCAAACACCTTACCGTAAGAGAGTGCAAGGTAACTGTGGAGGGCATCTAGGTTTTCAATAAACTCCGTGAGATTTCCTCCCAATGTCCGTAACATCCTGTCATAGCCAGACTTCTTACTTATTCAAAGATATTCTCCAAAGAGTTTCAGGATGGCTTCCATGGAGACACCTGAGGAATCCAAAGCAGCCCCCCAAAATAAAAGCACCTGCAAGTGTTTGTTCTCATTTAAGTGGTCTCCATTTACTTCCAAACAGTTCAACTCCTGGCTGTTTGATACGTTACTTACTGAATTTCTCTCCAACACTTCTCTTTCCTCACCTGTAAAATGCCAATGATAACATCTATGTTGTAAAGAACCCAGGGAAGCTCTGGCAACTGGTAGGTGCTCATTAAACATGAGTCCCCTCTAACTCTACTCCAATCTTTTCCGTGATCCCCATGGTGGAAATTTCTCTGCAGTCCAGAAGGGGATGCAGAGCTGCAGAACCCTGTGAAGGCTGAATCTAGAATGAGATTCACTCTTGGCAGGGCAGTGAATGCAATCTTTCCTGCCACCTCTAGAAATCTTGAAATATTATACAATGATCTTTAACCAAGTAAAAAGCTACCTCTGAGAAATAACTAATACTGCAACCAAAAAACAATACTGACAAACTTATATTATCCTGATTTACCCAAAAGATAATATCAAATGCTTGCAATGACTTCCCCTTTCTCTCTCTTTTCTCTACATGCTCATCTCCCTTTGAGGTACAGTTTTCACATTGCATCCTCCAAAATGATTTCTCTCAATATCCCAAGTCACACTGAATCCTCTCTTCCTACATGTTGCACTTTTCTTTTCTTCCTAACTATATGACAATTCTGAAGGGCAGCGACCTCGTCCTAAACCTTCCTATGCGAGACACAAAGAGAAGTGCTTGATAAATTCCTGCACTGGAATAGATAGTTGGAATACACAGTGTGCCATCATTTGCTTTGTGGAGAGACAGCCAGTGTTTTTCAAGAATATTTTTAAATTTCTAAAACACACATTAACCAATGCTACTTTATTCAATGCTTCCCAAAACCTTGTAAGGTAGAACATTTTAATATCACGTCCCCTCATTTACAGGTGAACCCACTGAAGATGAGAGTTATCTTTGTGAATTGACCCAAATCCCACAGAGTGACAGAAGCCCTAGCTCTAAATTTGGTGCTTTTTGTACCATATCCCACAGCGTCTGGAGCAGCAGTCAGAGAAACACTTGGGGGACTGCTTATGGATTTTCACATCATTGACACAGGAGACAGGGCAACCATCTATGCTGGTAGTCTGGATCATCTGTGAGAGAACATTCTCTTATTTACATGATGTAATGAGTCATGGTAAGTCCTGGGGGCTGAGGAAAGGTCTGGAAAGCCCAGCTTCATGGGAGACCTGCCAGATTCACCATCACCAGCATCCTTGGCTGGATCCTGGAAGGACCCTAGGATTCTGACTGGTCTGGAATTCACAGCAGGGGCTTTCCAGATCTCTCGAGCTATCCACAACCACTTCCTACAGAGGTGGCAGGCGATCAGAGGAGGTCTTTCCAGCCTCTACTTGCTTCCTAAGCTGGTCTGACAGAATCTCTATAACTCATTGTCCACAGCCAGACTGAAGGGCAGATAATCATTCTGCAATCTGAGCAAGATAGAGTCCCCATTGAGTTAGTCTGGCCTTGTCAGAGATGAGTTATACATACGTCCCAACAATGGATTAGCCAGGCCTTCTGAATCTAGACAAAGTTCAGGATAGTAGATGGGATGTGATAATGGCCTGTGTTAATTGCCTCCATTGAGTTCTCTGTTGTGGGTCCATTCCTAGCTGAATGCAGGCAGGCTTGTCTATAAGAGCAATCAAGAGCCACCTGCTAACTCCCAAGGGAACTGAAATTAATTGCACTGAAATCCTTTTCAATGATTATGAGACCCTGGAAGGAGAACTCCTGAAAAGTACATGGACAGGTGTCAAATTGTTCCTTCCTCTTTCCTCCTCCCACCCCTCCTTTCCTGCTAAATCTGGCTCATTCACATTGAGGAAAAAAACAGCTGTGTTTTGTGTCCCATAGGCTGGAGCTCTAAGCAGATGCCTCCTGTTACCTGCCAGGAAAGTACAGCTCCCAGAGGCCTCCCTTTTCCCAGGGACCTCTCCCAGGAGGCCTGGGCTGTCTGCAAGCCAAGCCAAATTATAGAAAAGTGACTGTGGCGGCCCTGTGTGGAAAGACTACCTCCTTGACTGTTCTTTTAAATTTGTAAACCTACAAAAATCCATGAAGTTGCTTGTTCCAGACCCTGGTTGTTTTGTTTCTGGGTGCCCAGTTCTGTTAATAGGAAAGGACGTCTGGCTGACAGACTGTTCCTTGAATAAGGATCTTGGATTTGGGTGTGGTGTTTTCCATCTGTGCTGAGTTTGGGGTTTGTTCTAGAATTCTTGGTTGAGAATGCTTGTCTAGCAGAGGACGAAGGTCACTTTTTAAAACCAACACACGTATTGTGTTGTTATACAGTTTCATCTCAATGAACTTAGGCTTCCATGAGCTCTCTAGTCACAAGGAGTCAGGAATATATCTATATATCTATATTTATATATCTCTCTCTCTATATATTTTGTGTTGTCTTTTGCATTTATATATGTATATATACATATATGTACATAGTATATGCAGAGACATCATGTCTGCATATATATATATATATATATATATATATATTCAAAAGACAACTAAACAAAAGTCATAGGGTCCTTAACATATTTTTGATAGCGCAAAGGAGAATCTATAGTATGCTTAGTATTCTATCTTTTATGTAACAAATAAGGGGAATAAGGAAATAGGCATCTATCTGTTTATTTGTGCAAAATTAAACACCAGAAGGATAAATCAGGGGCTATTGAGATTGGTTACCTACAAAGCATTGGTGGGAATGAGGTGAAAAGTTTAGAAAATTGTGGCCTGGGGCAGGGGACGCACACTGCTTGAGCATAACTTTTTGAACAGTTCTGGTTTTAGATGATCATGTTAATGACTCATATCATACAGAAAATACAGAAAATAACTAAGGTTGACCATACAGAAAATAACTAAGATCAATAAGGATAGGGAAAGCCCGAAGATGGAATACACACAAAAACAGATTAACAGAACAATATTCCAACACAACAGTTTGAAATAACCTAATTACCTAAGAAAAAAATTAACCCAGTCACATTGAAACATAGTTTTTGAATGCTTTGTCTTTACACTAAAGACAGAAAAGAACTTTAAACAAATATGTAACTGTAGTTAGCAGGCTTCCTTTTCGCAATGGTGTGGGTTAGCAATTCTGAAACAACTTTCTGAACATTCGAGGATTAAGCATATAAGTAAATATATCATGGATAATGGGATTCAGGTTTCTCACTGTGTGAGAATAAAGTTACAGTTATGGAAAGAAGAACAGAATGAAACCTGTGGTGTAGGTTAGGAAACTTACCTTAATAAAACCATAAGACTGATCATGGTTTTAGGTAAATAAATGGATAGAGATAGATAGATAGATGACAGACAGATAGATAGATAGATAGATAGATAGATAGATAGATAGATAGACAGACAGGTGTCTGTGTGTGTGTGTGTGTGTGTGTGTGTGTATTCAAGTTCCTTGGAGAAATGGCAAATATAAGGGCTAGGGCAGGGAAAGGATAAGTTAATAACATCTTCTCATTCTAGAAAGTAAAAAAGTGACCAACGAGTGATGGGGACATGTTAAAAGGACACAAGGGGCAGCTTGGAGAGGCTCCCGCTCCCTAAATCTCAGAGAATTTGAGTATCAAATAAATAGTGAAAGTAAAGATTTCCATCTATTTTAAAAAACAAGAATCAAGAGTTCACATTGACATAAACAAATAAATGGACAAAGGGGAAAATTCTTCCTTACAGTAGAAATCCAACTAGTAAATGTGAAAAGAATGGTATAATTAGAAAATCACCATTTGACCACCATCAGAATTATTGATTCAGACAAGAATCACCAATGAACACTAAAACTAGGGAAGGGGGAGTCTGAGAAGAAACAAGGTAGTATTTATATCATCTGAAAGTATCTTCTCACAAGATACTCATTACAAAGGGGATAAAATGTGTCTTTACAGTGGAGAACCGTGACAGAATCCATCTTAACCAAGCGATCAAAGTTAACACCAATCATAAGACAAATTGACATAAATATGCCTCATGATATGATGAACTGAAAAGGGCAAAACATCACTTCTGTGGTCTTCCGGCCAAGAAAGCATAACCTGAATTGAATCAGAAGGAAATATCACATAAGCCTGAATTGAAGGGCATTCTACAAAATAGCTGACCAGAACTTTCCAAAGATATCAGTATTATAAAACACAAAGAAAGACTCAGAGACTGTTCCAGACTACAGAAGATTGAAGAAATGTGACAACTGACATGATCTGGGGTTTTCTTTTGTTCTAAAGGACATCAACGGGACAGTTAGAAAAATCTCAGTGAAGTCTGTACATTAGATAAAGCACTGTACCAATGTCTATTTCCCTAGTTGGAGAGTTGTACTGTAGTTACATAAGAGAATTTTTAGGGCTACAGAGACATCATATCTGCATATACTATCAATTCAGAAAAAGTATTACAGGTATAGATATAGAGACAAGGATATATGCTAAATATTAACAGTTGGGGAATATAGATGAAGAGTGTATGGGAATTCTTTGTACTAGTCTTACAAATCATCTGTGAGTTTGAAATTATGTCAAAGCAAAACGTTTTTGCTGGTTGTCCTGAAAAGACCTTAGGAAATCTCATATAATAAGACCACAAAGACCACATTTATCCGTAGCCAACTGAGATACCCTGGGTCCTAGACATCTGCAATGCGATGAATTTTGTTAGGTATAATCAGGACATTATGATTATGTTTTTAAATGTCTTTATCTTGTTAGAGGCTCATACTGAAATACTTAGAAGTAAAATTAGGGGAAACCTGAGATTTGCTTTCAGATGTTCCAGCAAAAACAAAACCAGAAAAAGGGTGGAGGGACTAGAGAGATGAAACAAGATTGGCAAAATAGTAATATTTTTTATTATTAAGCTGGGGCAAGGATACATGGGCTTCAATTCGCTCTACTTTAGTGTTCATGTGAAACATTCTATTAAAAAGTGTTTGTTTTTTAAAAAAAATAGACTTCTTTGTTGACAGGAAAATAACTGCCACTAAGTGTCTACACTTGGCTTCCCTGGAGAGGTATGGAAACTTCTAAGAAGCTTTTCCATTGGAATGATGTATAAATTCAGAGTTTCTGATTCAACAAGTTTGGCTCATCAGTGTCACCAGGAAATGTTTACTTCTTGCTGGGTGACAGCTCAAGCAACTGGAAACAGCTGAGGTGGGCTGCCCAGGGCAGGAGAAGATAACTGCTAAACCCTGAGTGAAGGCAGGCTGGCAGAGGAATGCCAGCGCCACAGCTGCCTCTGCCGGAGTTCCTGGGCCAAAGGCACACTCGGGGCTGGACTTCCCAAGATCCCAGCCCACCTCCCATCACCCAGCACATAGGTCACAAGAGCTATTCCTCATGGTGACCCACCTCTGGCAGCCAGAGAAGCATGTGTTCTTCCACAAGACAGGGAAGTGTATGCCGAACATCTTAGAAAGTTTACCATTGGAAATGGTTTGTTTGATTTTTCATTTTTCTTTTCCCAAAGCTTTGGTATCTACAGGAATAAGCTTCAGATATCTGAAGAAAGCCGTTCATCTAGAGTACTCTCCTTGTCAAATGGTATCACTTAAGCCAAGCATGAGATAGTGGATGGGGAAATTTTTGTGAATAGGAGAGAAAGGAGTTTAAGAAAAGGAGAGGAACAGCAATCCTTGTTGATACCGTGTTTCTCCGAAAATAAGACCTAGCTGGGCAATCAGCACCAAGCATCTTTTGGAGCAAAAATTAATATAAGACCTGGTATTATATATTATATTATATTATATTATATTATATTATATTATATTATATTATATTATATTATATTATATTATATTATATTATATTAATTATATGAGATCCGGTCCTATATTATATTAAAATAAGACCGGGTCTTACATTAATTTTGCTCCAAAAGATGCATTAGAGCTGATGGTCTGGCTAGGTCTTATTTTCGGGGAAACACGGTACAAGAGGTTGCTAGGAGGAAACAGACTCTAAACTGAGAGGGTTGGATTCCAGGTGTAGCAATAAGCTCATCAGGACATAGGTGGGGGAGGGGTAAAGCTCAGAAAGGAGTAAGGCAGCTCAGGTGAGGGCCTCTGCAGTGAGGGGCTGTCTCGCGTAAGCCTGGTAGATAAGCTGCCTGCTTCCGGGCAAACTTCAGAACAGAGAAGTCAGCGCAACCAGGAACCAGAGCACAGGGGTAGGAATCTGCTAGCGGAGCTGAGAAGGGGGACTGGGTGAAAGGACTGCTTTGTTGAGTACCCACTCTGTGTTAGGTACTTAGCTCACGCTATCAGATTCAATCTTTCCGACAACCCTCTGAGATAGACGCTGTAGGAATCATTGCTGTTTTGCCAATGGGGAACAGCTCAAGGTGACATTACTAGGAGACCCTACAGCCAGGGGGCTCATGCAGGTCTGTCTGATTCCAAAGCCCTTCATAGAGACCTCATGCCCCCACCCCCAGCCCCGCCCAATCAGCTGATCTTCCAGTCTGTGGGCTTCAGCACCAGCCTCTGGCCTCTGAGTCGGGACACCTGAGTTCCTTTCCATTTTCAGTTGGTCACATGGCCTGGGTCACTTGTCCCACCTCAGAGGGCCATAATAAAGAGCACATATTTAATGCCTGATTTCAAGACTGTGTAAGTTTTACATTGTTCCCCTCATTTTTAAAGAGGTAGTTGCTTGTTGGCATTTGCTGATAACTAACTGTTGAAAGGCGTTTTACTATTGGTTTCTTAGCAAGCAAAGTCGAGACTGACACAGCTGTGCCAAATGGCTGTTGTGTGTTGTCACTTCAGATCACTAATAACCCACTTACACACTAAGTAGGCACTTATTCATACACAGAACAATTCCTTATGCAATGCTCAACCTGCCATCTGGTCCCAGCCTGAATTATGCTAATTAGAAAGCACAGAGCTGTGCAGTGGCGGAGTGGTCTGGAAAACTCTCAACAATGGGTAAGGTAGGAAATGGCATTCTGGGGTCCACTTGGAAGGTAAAACACTAACGGGTGGTAACTAAGCATGCTTTTTTTCTTTGTCTAAGGGGGAAATTAGTCGTAACTGACCATATTTTGTTAAACTGTGAAATGTCCTTAATGTCCTTCCTTCAAACTTCCATCTGGCAGAGCTTTGTTCTCTCTGACTCACAGGAGATGATAGATAGGTAGGTAGGTAGGTAGATAGATAGATAGATAGATAGATAGATAGATAGATAGATAGATAGATAGATAGATAGATAGAGCATACGGCCCATGCCCCAGGGCCATCCTGATTCCAAGTCTCATGCATGCGTTTACCTGATTTTGAATCTCAGCTTTTTATTTTAAAAATGCACTCACCATATTTACACACCCTTCCAGGTATAGGACAACACATGTTATTGAGATAAAAATCAAGAAGAAAATACCCTTCTGATTTTGAAATTGAAAACCCAAATATAAACCCACATAAATATGGACATATAATTTTCAACAAAGGAGCCAAAAACATGCAATGGAGAAAAGAAAGCCTCTTCAATAAATGGTACTGAGAAAATTGGAAAGCCACATGCAAAAAGAATGAAACTAGACTGCTATCTGTCACCATATACCAAACTTAACTCAAAATGGATCAAAGACCTAAATATAAGACCTGAAACAATAAACTGCATAGAAAGAAGAAATCATAGGTACTAAACTTACAGACCTTGAGTTCAAAGAGGATTTTATGAATTTGATTTCAAAGGCAAGGGAAGTAAAAGCTAAAATAAATCAATGGGCCTGTATCAAACTATAAAGCTTCTGCACAGCAAAAGAAACCATCACAAAACAAAGAGGCAACCAACCAAATGGGAGAAGATATTTGCAAACAACTCCTCCATTAAGGGACTAATACCCAAAATATATAAGGAATTCATACAACTCAACAACAAAAAGACAGACAATCCAATTAAAAAATGGGCAGAGGACATGAACAGAAACTTGTGCCAAGAAGACATACAAACGGCTAACAGATATATGAAAAAATGTTCAACCTCAGTAGCTATTAGGGAAATGCAAATCAAAACCACAATGAGATATCACCTCACACCCGTCAGAATGGTTATTATCAACAAGACAAATAATAACAAGTGTTGGAGAGGCTGTGGAGAAAAGGAACCCTTATACACTGTTGGTGGAAATGCAGACTGGTGCAGCCACTATGGAAGGCAGTGTGGAGGTTCCTCAAAAAATTACAAATAGAATTACCATATGACCCATCAATCCCTCTCCTGGGTATCTACCCAAAAAATCTGAAAACATTTACCCATAAAGATATATGTGCTCCAGTGTTCATTGCAGCATTATTTACAGTTGCCAAGACATGGAAACAAGCAAAGTGTCCTTCGATAGATGAATGGTTAAAGAAGATGAGGTACATATACACAATGGAATACTATTCTGCTATAAGAAAAGATGAAATACTGCCATGGATTGCGACATGGATCGACCTTGAGATTATTTTACTAAGCAAAATAAGTCAGACAGAGAAAGTCAAGGACCATATGATTTCACTCATATGTGGGATACAAAACTGAAAGCAACAAAGGAACAAAACAAATAGAGAAACAAAAACTCACAGACAAGAGTTTAGTGGTTACCAGAGGGTAAGGGAGAGGGAGGATGGTAGAAGAGGATAAAGGAGGTCAAATATATGGTAGCAGAAGGAGAACTGACTCTGGGTGGTGAGCAGACAATGTGAAATACAGATGATGTATTATAGAACTGTACACTTGAAACCTATGTAATTTTACTAACCATTGTCACCCTAATCAATAAAATTAGAAAAAAAAAAAAAAGAAGAAGAAAACACCCTTCTGATTTTCAAAGCTAGACAGAGAGAAATCACAGTGATATGCTTAACTTTTGGCAGAAAGGTAATATGAGTCAGCCCACCCACTGATCTATAAATTTGTTGCTGCCTCTGTATATATTGTACTGGTTGTTTTGGATCTGTGAATGCATTAGGGCAGGTGTGTGATGGCATCTTTCTGCTAAAGGTACTGCCACACCACAGTGTTCACCATCATACAGTTACAAAAATGACCTGGGTATGATATTAGACATATGAAGTATTTCTTTCTGGAGATCGAAAACTAATTAGAGTTTCTATACAAGTCTGCTCAGGCTGCCATAACAAAACTGTAGACTGGTGGTTTAAAAACAGAAATTTATTTTCTCACAATTCTGGAGTCTAGCCATCCAAGATTAAGGTGCCAGCATGGTCAGGCACCCCTAGTGAGAGCTCACTTCCTGGCTTCTCACTGTCTCCTCACATGGCTTGTGCTGTGGGGGGTGGGGGACGAGAGCATTAGCTCTCTGGTGTGTCTTCTTATAAGGGCACTAATCCTGTGATCAGGGCCCCACCCTCATGACCTCATCTGAACCTAATTATCTCCCAAAGACCTCATCTCCAAATACTGTCATATTGGGGGTTAGGGTTTCAACGTATGAATATGTGGGGGGGTGGGAGAGGGCAGGATATAATTCAGTCTATAATAGTTCTTAAGTAAAATGAGGTTTTTAAAATTTTGAAAAAGATCTGTGTGTGAAAGAACCATTCTCTAGAGCGTGGGATGACAAAACATTTTTGGTAAAGGGAAGACAGTAAATATTTTCAGGTTTACAGTCATATATATGGTCTCTGTAACAACTACTCAACTCTGCTGTTATAGTGCAAAAGCAGCCACAGACAATACCCATAACTGTGTTCCAATAAAACTTTATTTACAAAAATAAATAGGCAGGGGGCCAGATTTGTCTCATGGGCTGCATGTAGTTTGCTGACTATTACTCAGAGGGTTCAGAACGTTATTTTGTAGCACACTCATTCAAGGTGAATGGCAAAGCTTGTCTCTACTTTTAAGTGGCAACAGCCAGAGGTAAAAAATACAGAAATGCCCCTGCCTCCCCTTCAGATCCACCATTCGGTTCACAGTTGCTGAGCGCCTACTATGGGACCTGCAGGTTGCTAAGAGCCTTATATTTGTTATCTGATTTAATTCACTCTTTCCCATGACATTTTGGGGTATTGTTCCTCTTTGAGAAGGAGATCAACTCTCAATGAAGTTCTGTCACTGGCCCAAGGTCACACAGCTGGCATGACAGAGCAGAATCCAACCCCTTGTGCTCATTCCGAATGACAAGATGCCCTTTGGCAGAGGGACAGGATGTAGCCACTGCAGCCTCCTGGTGCAGGGATCCTTTGAAATAAAAATCATGAAAAGACTGAAGGTGGGCTTCATTCCACCACCCAGTCCAAGCTTCTTTGCTCTTTTCTAAACTGTGTCAAAACTCTGGCTTTGCAGGTCAAGTCTCAGTAGACACCTCCAAGTACAGAATTCCCACCTAAAGATTTTTATCCGTTGTGTGGAGGGAAAGTCACCGGATGCCCCGCCTACTCTGCTGGAAGAAAGCAGACAACTGGAAGCATTCAGACTTGCCTGTGGGCCAGCAGCTCACACTCAAAATCCTGCAGAGCTGCCCACAGAGGGGCGGCCTCTAGGCTCATGTGGGGTGTGCAAATTAGAATAAGGGGGGGGCAGGGGTCTGCCTGTTTGATTTTAAAAAGCATATTTAACATCATAATTCCATATTTTAGAGGTTTAAAAAGTGATGTTTAAGCAAATAAACCACATTATCTCTGTCAGGTATGTTAAGCCAGAAGGCCGAGAGGTAGCACTATGATGCTGCTACATGTGAAGCAGGAAGCCTGCTACTTACAGGAGCTGAGCTGAGTCTAGATCCGGGGGTGGCACAGAGCTCTAAAGAGTACACACCTGGTGTCCAGCTCCTGCATAAAATTCCCACTCCACCTGCTGCTTGATAGCCCTGGCTCCACGCAAACCCACCCCCCACCCCTGGCATCAGCTATAGGAGTGACAAAGGAGCATGGGAGCCCCCCAAACAGGCTGGACAGGGAAAGGTTTGCAGGTACCACTGGGGTTGGCAGGTACCCTAGGTCCTGGCCCATCTTTTTCCTGGGAACTCTTTCTGTGGGGTTATTGGAAGGGGTAGTAGGCAGGGGGTGACCCTGTGATTGTTGGGAGGCCACATGAGCCCTGCCCTCTCCCTCAGAGGGTCACACCAGCTTTAGAAGGCATTGGGAAGTTTGCTGCTCTTGGAGCCTGCATTCTAGAAGCTGAAGGAACAAATGAACGTCATACTCCCTGCACCTTATTTCTGGCCTGAGACAGGACCTTTTCTAGTTCTACCAGGAGGTGCAGGTGCTGAGTGGCCAGCAGCTAATGCACATCTGGCTGGAAGTTACTGACCAGCTGGTGGCCCAGCCTCCTCCGAGCTCCAATCGCCATCATCCTGCCAGCCCTCAATGGCACCTCTGGGCCCTGCTTGGCTCTGTGGCTCCAGGACAGATTAGAGGGGCTGAATGAACTAGGGGCAGCAGGTGAGCACCCCTGGCTGAGAGATCTGCTGATCACACACAGTGAGCTCCCTAAGCCTCAGTGACTTCCCACTCCAGGCTGTGCAGCAACTTGGGATTTCTCCCAGACACCGGTGCCCGGAAGGTTTTCTGCATCAGGGGGATGACTAGGAACATGAGAAGAGATGCAGGTGTCAGTCCAATTGCCATGTGAAAATAGAGGGAGAGCCTCTTTTCTACCAGATCCAGGTGCATGGGATCAACTGCCACATTTTTTTTTTTTTTTAATCAAAGGATTCTTCTGAGATCCAAGGGAAAGGGAAATAATTTCTATGCCTCACCTGACACAGACACGTTACACATCACTGCTGTTTTCTAGAAAAGCCACCTGGCCCTGCAGGCTTAGCATTAGCAGGCTGCCCTGGCGTGTTCTCAGGCACACCTGGTAGGCTGCTTATCATATGCCTGGGTTGGCTTTACCCTGTAACTGCTTCAGGAAGAGCTCGTAAGGACAGCAGGCCAATTTGGTGGGCCCTCACAGACACCATGAAAACCAGCAGAAAACCACAGCCCCTACCACCTGACCCTCTACAGGCCACACAGGAACCAGCTTAAAGGTCCTGCACGCCCAGGTCTCACCTACATTTCCAACATCTCTGCCCCAGGGTCTCAGGTGCCAGGCGAGGATGCTGATGCAGTGTCCACCTGCAATTATCCCTAAATACTGTCTCACTGTGACCCAAAGCCACTCTGTCTGTGAGGAATGGGCAAAGCAAGTTCCACTGGCACCGAAAGCGGCATGTTGTCAAAGAGCCTGGAAGTGCCAGGGGCTTCCTCTGCTTCCTGAACACAGTCTCCTAGAGCCTGGGACACCGAGGCTGCCCACGCCCCCTTCCTTTCCAGTTCATTGCGTGCTCAGTGCTGGTGAGAAGGAAGGATAAAGGAAAGGAGGCTGTACTGGGCTGAATAGTGTCCCCCCAAAATCCATGTCCACCTGGAACCTTCAAATGTCACCTTATTTGGAAATGGGGTCTTTGCAGATCTAAACTAGTTAAATGAAGATAAGGTCATACTGGATGATGGTGGGCTCTAAATCCAATTATGTGTCCCTATAGGAAGGCTGTGTGAAGACACACAGAGGTTATGTGAAGACAGAGGCAGAGATGGGAGTGATGCAGCTACAAGCCAAGAATTGCCAGCTACCACCAGAAGCCAGAAGAAAGAGTCATGAGGCCGGTTCTCCCTCAGAGCATCCAGAGGGAATTCACCCTACTGACACCTTGATTTTGTGCTTCTGGCCCCCACAACTGTGATAGAATAAATTTCTGTTGTTTGAAGCCACCCAATTTGCAGTACTTTTTTTATGGCTGCCCCAGGAAATTAATACAAAGGGAAAGAAGAAAAAAATTTTCAGAGCTTATTATATACCATATACCACATTTGATATATTCACATACATTACCTCATGTAATCCTCAAAACAACTCTGAAGGGTAGATGTTATTCTCATTTGACCAATGAGAAACCTTTGACTGAGTCAATAACTTGTCCAGGGTCATCAAACTAGAAAGAGGAAGAGCTTAATTCTCCCTTTGTCCTGTTCCTCTTCCCCTGGGAGCCTAGAAAGTGGGCAAGTTAATACAATAAACCATCCTTTGTTGATACATCCATGGGCGAAATCATCCTGGTATTACACGTTCATTGTAAGTAGGACCATCCACACTTGGTGAATGGCATTTTAGTGTCTAGGCAGATGAAAAGATGTCCCATGGCTGAGCAGAAGGGGAGAAGGGACCTCAGCACCCTACAAAACACACCATGTCGATTTCCAAATAAACATGAGTGTGGTTGGCCTAGCAAGATTCTCAGTGCTGTTCTTCCAGACACCCAGAGGTAATCATGACTGTTCATTTCAAAGGTATTGCAACAGCTGTCAAAGCCAAACACAATGATGGTACAGATGATGAAATTCAGTGACACTCATAATTTTTGTCCATCAAAAATCTCAGGCTATTCAAATACGAACCCAGTAATGGGTTAAATAGTGCCCCTCAAAAATTCATGACCACTCAGAACCTGTGAATGTGACCTGATTTGAATATTGGGTTTTTGTAGATGTAATCAAGTTAAGATGAGATCATACTTGATTAGAATGAGTCCTAAATCCAATGTAACTGAGGTCTTTATAAGAAGAGGGAAATTTGGACATAGAAACATGGACACCCAGGGAAAAGACGGTCATGTGAAGAAGGAAGCAGAGACTCGAGTTATGTTGCACAAGGGACACCTGGGAACTCCAGAACCTGGAAGAAGAAAGATTCTTCCCTGGAGTCTGCAGAGAGAGCATGGCCCTGCCAGCAACTTGATTGTGGATTTCTAGTCCTCTAAACTATGACAGAATCAATGCTGTTTTAAGCTACCCAGTTTGTGGTACAGTCGAGCCTCATTATTTTCAGATTCCAAACGAGTATGTACGAATTTACCTACCTGTTGCTAGAATTTATTTGCAACCCAACATCAATACTCACAGAGCTTTCAGAGTCATTCATGGTCACATGCAAAACAGATAAAATTTTGAACTGTCCAACACACATTTCTAGCAACAGGCAGACAAGGCAATGAATGCACTGCGTTCCTGTTTCCGTTCTCATACTATAAACAGGTGTCCTTTCGGCAGTCTCTTTAGCGCTACATTTTTGCATTTTTGTACTTTCTGCTGGTGACTGCTGTTTCAAATGTTCCCAAGCTTGGTGCTGAAGTGCTGTCTAGTGTTCAGTGCCAACAAGGTTGTGACATGCCTTGCGGAGAAAATATGTAGCTTAGATCAATTTCATTCAGGCATGAGTTACATTAATATGCTGCTAGCTGCAAGCCCAATGATACCGAATAGCAATATATATTAGTAAGTGGTCTGTAAGTAGAAACATACACAAAACAAGGTTATATATTTATCAGTTGATGAAAATATTGTAACCAGAGGTTCCCGGAAATTGGCTCTGTATTTCCCCTGAGAAAAATGGCTCAGTATTTGCTAATTCAGTGTTCACGAAGACTTTATAGAACAGAACTGCTCTGAATAATGAGAATTGATCGTACTTTCTATGACAGCCCTAGGAAACCAAAATAAGCCATTTTCATGCTCACCCAGATCCTTGCAGGCCTCTTGAATGAACTTAATGCTGATGTCATCATACACGGTGTACATCACGAAGGCATCTTGCATTTCACAGTAGCTCTGAAAGATAAATCAAGGTGCAATGACAACCCAGTAACTGGAGCTTTGCCCCAGGAATACATCCATTGACCCAGCAAGATGTAACATAGCAAGAACACTCCTGATCATTAAGAATGGGAGGCAGTGGAGTGTTTGGGTGTCAACTCCTCCAAGAAACCTTCCCTGGGCCCCAGTTTGGGCCAAGAGCTCCCTTCACAAGTACCCACAGTAGGTGATGTGTTTTCCCAACGTATGTCAAGATGATTGGTTTTATCCCTTAGACTGGGCTCCTTGAGCATGGGCATTGGGACTTATTTCTATCTTTGAACCCCTAGCAAGTGGTGCTGTGCTTGGCACATGTGAGAAACTAATACATGGTAGTGAACTTGGAACTCAGTGGTTGTGGAGCCCTGTGCTCTGAAGCAAGTAGAACAACTGCTTGAGCAGCTCAGTGTTTTCCAATGTGATTGGCTGAGTTGTGGGACTTACTGGTGAACCTTGGTCTTGCAACAGCTAACCAAACCTAGTGAAAAGAGGCTGAACCTGAGAGTCAGAAAGCTTGCACTCTTGGCTTGGTCCTTGTGTGAACCCCTAAACTGTACTGAGCAATTCAGCCAATTCAGGGGGAAGGAGGCTGGGAAGGAAATGAGTAGGCAAAGAAGAGCATTCTGGACAGAGAGGCAAGGCTCCAAGGCAGTGGAGAGGATGAATAGAGTGCAGAACATTTGACTTATCCCAGAACAGATCCCAGAATCCCAGAACTGGGAGAGTTGTAACATTTCCTAATTGTCCAATTTCCCACCCTAAATGATTTCTGACTATTGGCCTTCCAGTTGCCTCTTGAATGCTTCCAGTGACAAGAAACTCACTGCTCTTGAAGGCAGCATATTCCACGTACAGACTGTTTTCTTTGATTGAAAGTTCTTTCTTATATTCAACTGAAACCTGCTTCTGGGCCCTAATCACACCTTCTATTTATTGAGCATCTCCTATGACCAAAAAGGTGACAGATTACTTCTGACCATCTTTTTTTACTGTTGAGGAAACGGACGCTCAGAGAGGTTAAGTGTCTTGCCAGGATCACCCAGTTGACAAGCGAAAGACCCGGGCTCTGGGCTCCAACGTCCACATAACTCCTGCATTTTGCCACTGCAGTTTCACTGATTGGTCCTAGTTCTGCCCTCTGGGGAAATGCAGATCAGACTGGTCCTGCCTCCAGTTACCAAGCCCTCTAATATTTGAAGATCCTAATTGACTCTTAAGTCTTTATTTTCTCCTAGGCTGCACACTCCTTTCTCTTTCTGGAATTCATCTTCCTCACTGCAAAATGGGGTGATGCTACCAGTCCCGCATTTCTGACTGGAGTATTGATGAGGATGAAATAGGATAACAGACATGAAAGAGCTCAAAGAAAGTGAGAAGAACACACTAGGCAAGAAGTAGCTTCCATAGTGATGAGATCATAAAGGTGGTGTGGGGCTCGGCGTCAGGAGATGGCGGGTCCAGGCCTGTGCCTGACACAAATGAGCTCAGAGGGAAAAGCACTTCCGCTCTCTGTGCCTTGACTTCCTTCTCTGTAAAATAAGGGAGGTGGTGGTGAGATCAGTGTTCCTCCACCTCTTTTTAAATCCATGTTGCCCCTCCACACACACATTTCACTGGGGATCCTAAAACAGCCCTAGAGGTCCTGCCCACACCGTTGAACATCACTAAACAAGAAGCTTTCTGAGTTTGACCCATTTGGAAGATTTGCTGTTTTGGTCCATGTCTGTACAGGGGTCTCTAAGCATCATCAGATGCAGCTGTTCAGAGAAGCTGGATGTGAGCCCAGGGAAGACAGGAGATGCTATTAAACAACATCACTCACTTAAGTGACTTCTTCTTGCCATGTTGGTATCACCTTCCTCCCACCTCCCCAGGGCCTGCGGGCCTGTATGACAATGTGCGTCCTCCTTCTGTGCCTCCAAGCAACATAGAAATAGGATGGGCAAGACCCAAGTTTAAACTTGACATGTTGTCGTAATTTGTTCTGAAGGCCCCAGAAGGATTATATCAGCTCCAGGACCCTTGGAAACAAACTCTATGGCTTTCCCCAGGCCTCTGGTGGGACCAGCCATTCATCCCTGTCCGGGGCTGGCAGCCTCTCCTTTCCTGTAAGTTGAACTGATAATACTTTAGTGTCAAATATTTATTTGGTTTGTATATATGTGGCACGTTTCTGGAATGCCAGACAAGCCCAGACTGTTATGATTACACAGGGATTGTCAGCCTTGTTTATTTATGGCCATGATCTTGCATATACCACTTCCCACAGACTCAGTGCACATTTGCATATATAGTCATTCAGACCACTTTACTGGAACAATATGTTCACCAAGATTTATAAAAATAAACCAATTGATACCTTTCTAATGGGATAACAAAGCCTGTGATAAGAAGAAGGGAGGAAAAGATAAAGGACCATCAGAAAACATTTTGAAGAGATTGAGGATTGTAAAAGCAACAAATGTGGGCAATAAAGTAAGTTTGATGTTTCCAGCTCACACAAAGAGAAGTGCATTTCGTGTAACACAAAAAGTGCTGACCGCATAGGTGTCATATATACACATAGTCAGAAGATGTGATGGATCAATATTTAACTGAACAATCAGCCATTACATGTATGTTCTTCTTTAGTTAATTCTAACTAGTGATACCCAAGATATCTAGGCAGGAAACCAGGACTAGGTTGCCTGTTCCAGAATAACTTAGGGAACGAAATAAACATACAGATTCCTGGGCTCTGGTGCTGGTGTCTGGAAATCTATATTTTTTAACTACTGTCTCAGATGACTCCCCAGGTTTGGAAATCACTGCTCAGAACACTTTCTAGGATTCAATTTGGCAAAGCAACAGATTAAAAAGTATAGATCTTACATTGTTCACCATTACTAAACTGATATCATGGTTTCTAAAAGTCTGTGGGGAGCCATAAAGCCCACAGAAAAAAATAAATAGTAGTTTACAGTAAGTTGCAGGCCAAGAAAATGGATCAGTTCTTAGTCATGGTCAATTGATCCTTCAAGAGCTCCGTTCTGGTAGATGGGCATTCATGTAACAAACGTGTGTGTCACCCTGTGACTCAAGATGTAGTCGAGGAAGGTGACCGTTGAAGGGCTTGTCCTGGTGTCGTGACCACCTGGTATTTAGAAGCAGCACCAACCGTCATGCTAGCCAGTTCTCCAGAGGGTTTTTCCAGCTCCCCAAGGCTTTCACGATAAAGTCCAGACTTCCTGGTTCTCACAGACAGTCTTCCACCTGTACCAACCCCCTGTCACCTCCAGCCATCCCCATTATCCATTCTACTCAAAGTTCCTGCGACAGCCATGCAGTTTCTTCCTCCCTACCTTCCCACGGACTCTCCCTCCACAGGAAGGGCCCTCACTCCCTCTTATCTGGCTAACTTTCGTTCCTCCTTCCCAACTCAGCCTAGGAATCACCGATGTTGTTTGATCTGAGTAACAATCAGATTCAGGCATCCGTCCTATGAGCTCCTGAGCCTCCCTAAATGTACCCGTCTTAGTTCTGGCTGCACATATAACCTTTGATTGACGTGGCCACATGGTCTTAGACTTCAGAGTACCAAAAGGCAGGCAAATGTCATTTGATTTTACATCTTCAATACCTAGCATTGTAACTGGCCCACAATAGGAGCATGATAGGTATTTATAAGAGAATTTAGGAGATGTGAGAGACCTCACTTGACAGAGGCATACATGTTCACTATGTGTGAGTAAAAACATCTGGGAGTGAATCCTGGCTCTACCACAGTTGAGCTGGATGAATTGGATCTAATCTCACTGTGCCTCTGTTTCTTCATCTTTACAAGGATGGTATTGGGTTAGGTCAATGTTTCCATGGAGATTTTGATGTACAACCTTCCCCTAACCTCCCCTCCACTCTCCCCAGCCAATACATGATGTGATTTGCTGAGAAAGATGCTGGTACTTCAACCAGCAGGTTTCAAGATGTGTCCCATAGAATCCCCGGTAGTCCCTAAGATGCTTTTAGGTGTCCATAAGGTCAAAACCATTTTCTTAGGAAATGAACACATTATTTGCTTTTTTTTACTGATTGACATGTGTGCTAGTTGTACGAAGGCATTGGCGGGTAAAACTGTTGGTGCCACGGCACTAATCTGTCCTAAGCAGGCCTTGTATTCTTCACTGCCACACACTTGCAGTTAAAAAAGAAAAAAAAAAAGCCCGTTTCCCTTCAGATTGTCCTCAGTGAAGCAGTAAAAATTGTCAACTTTATTAAATCTCAGCCCTGAGTACACATCTTTTGAACAATACGTGTAAGGAAATGGGAAGTCCACACATATGACATTTCTGTTGTACACAGCAGTGCGGATGGTCACCTCAAGGAACAGCGATTGGTTTTGTCAGCTGAATTAGCCCTTTTTTTCATGGAACATCATTTCTGTTTGAAAGAGTCTCTGACAGATGAACAACCGTTACTAAGACTTCAATATTTGGCAGACAACATTTTCTTTAAAAAAAAACACAAAGTTGCTTGTCATTTAAGGAAAATAACTGACAGAATTTGTTGCCAATGATAAAACTCAAGCTCTCAAGTGAAAATTGGAATTTTGTAAACTTGCATCTGCTACTGTGAGCTCATTAGTTTCCCAATTCTTAGAGGCTTTGATGAGAGTGTGGTGATATTGACAAATATGATTTGATATTGTACATTGTATTATGTCAACATTCATAAGATCTGCATAACTCAGTGAGCCAATATTTTCCAAATGACTAGTGTATGATAGTACCAAGTGATGGTAAAAGACTTATTTCAATGTGTAACACAGGCCACAGGATTTTCATATAATGGAGTGTGCAAAAGCTCATTGGTGTCGTCTCCCACTCAACACTGTAACTGATGTTTGAGAAACTACCACTGGGGGAGCTTTCAAGAGATTTAAAAAAAATCTCCAGAACTATCTGAAAAGAATATTAAAGTACTTCCTCCTTCTATATTTTCTCCATATATTTCAACAAAAAAACATCAATCACAACAGAGAATGCAGAAAATAGAATCCTGCTATCTTCTAGTAAGTCAAAAATTAAAGAGACTTGTAAAAATGTAAAATAAAGTCACTCTTCTCACTAATTTTTTATTTGGATAATAGTTATTTTTCATATGAAACATATAAAAATATTTTAACATATAAAGTATGTTATTTATGCCGCCATGTAATAGGTTTGTTGTTATTTTTAGATGAATTAATAAATAACCATTTTAAAAATGTCTCAGCTTTCATTTTTAATATAGTGAATACTAATAGATTAAAGTTCTTTGGGGTCTTCAATAACTTTTCAGAGCAAAAAAGCTTCCTAAGTCCAAAATGTTTTGAGAACTTCAAATTTAAACCCACAATGAATCAGATTTGCTTTGGGAGCTAATGAAGCTACGAGCTTCTGGGAAGCAGCCCTGCCCAGCCCCCTCTAGTTTGGAGCCATTCCCAGCCTGGAGGGTGGGAGTTGTCACCCTGTATGACCTGATGGCAGGCCACCCAGCCCCCAGAGCCACCTCCCCCTGGTAGACTCAACAAGCATCCAGACCTTAATGTGACCCCCCAAAACAGCATCCAGACCTTAACGTGACCTCCAAAGGAGAGGCCACAATTCTCTCATTCTCAGAGAACTTTCCCTAAAACAGCAGCAGGAGGATGGGGGCAGAGGAGTGAGGCATGTCAGAGTGAGATCAAGGCCTAGTGTTCTCCCAGGACTTCCCACCAGGAAAGAAGCACATCTCTGCAAACAAACTGCTGAGAAAGTTATAGATGTGCAGAAAAAAAATTGCCTAAGCTATCAATAAAAATAAAATACAATAAAAACAATTTTCAACCAGCCTTGTTAAAGGAATATTCATTCTATTCTCTTTATGGGAAAATGATCTGATTAAATCATTGTCATATGAATGAGTAAACCAAAAGCAGCCAAAGACACAAGGAAAAAATATGATAAAAGTGGGTCAGATAGCTAATTAATGATAGCAATAATAAATAAATGTTACCTTTAGGGCTTTTGATGTTAATCTGTCAGGTTTATACATTTTTTCTCATCTGAAGTAAGTATTCATTTTTGTAACGAAATTTTTATTTGTAATTTATACTCTTTTTAAAAAAGAGTCTCTCTAAATCATGTAAGTTCAGTTTCCTTATAATATCAGTTTTTACTCCTGCTAAATTTATCTTCCATATATTCCCACTAAACAAAAATATTTGTCAATCTTCACTTTCAATGGCCTTTATTAAAAAAACAATTTCTATTTCATATACACAATGATATCATGAAGTTAAATATATTTTTAAAATTTCCTAAGCCCTTGGATATTCTGATATGATCTTTTAGAGAGTAAGTTTCCCCGGTTGAGATATCCTAACCAAATGGATTCCTTGGGGCCCTTCTAATTCTGATAACCTATGATTTTAGGCCACCAGAAAAATCAACGAACACATTCATGGCTAGGAATGCAGTAGGAGGGGGAGACGGGCAGCATTCCCTGATAAGGTTAAAAAGTAGAAACTCTCTTCTTTTGGCTACATTTTAGCTAGATTTTATTTGTAGGAAAAGTAGAGAACTTGGAGGCAGCGGGTGCTTTCTAAGAATGGGAAAAGAGACATGGTAAGTCAATGGACAGAGGAGGTATAGCAGAAGGAGAATGAATGGGAACCATCCTTTTCTGGCTCAAATTGTTTTTTTCAGTGTATTTGAAGCGATGCTTTTCAAGATGTCAGAATGTTAGGAGCATTTATTTAGTAAGAACAAAAATTCCAAGAATGTATAGGGAGGGATCCTTGAACTTTTTCGATCATAGAGCTCTTGGGGATTCTGATGATTACTATGGACCCTCGCTCCAGAAAATACATGTAGACAGATGTACACATTTTCATAGATGATTCAGAGGTTCTCAGATCCTCTGAAGCCCATCAGTGAACCTCTGATTAAGAACCCCTGAGACTGAGAGAAACCATGCCAGCCCATCCACCTCCCTCCTAAATGGCTTGGGCTTGCAGGTCATCCATCCGTCAATCACTCATTGATTCATCTTCCATTCATACACACATAGATCATCCAACCACTCATTCTGACTCCATGCATTTGTTTATAGGTGGAGAAGACATGCCAATCACGCAAGTCTATTTATAAACCCTTTTTAGGGACCCCTACCCTCTCAAGTCCACCTCATTGGGCTAGGTATGGGTACCTGACCAAAGTCGGCCCATCCAATCCTCTGTCTCGGGTCTCTGGAATTGAGACACTGAGAAACTGAGCCAATCAGATGATGGTGGTCTCTAGAAATGCAGAGGCTTGCAGAGAGAGCCAGGAAAACAGAGTAAATATGAAGAGAGGCACAGAAACGGACAGAGACCCACTGAGCTTCCATCTCCTCCAGGTCTCTGCGCTTTCCACGGTTGAGCTCTGTGAGTCCTCTGAATCTTTCTCCTAACGCTTGTAAACTTTAGTGAATTGTGGATCCTTGTAAACGAAATTCTGGACTAAGTTCTACAACCAAAGTGCCAGATGCTTCACCTGTGTTAGTCACCCCCCCAATCCTCACAAGTAGATGAGGTTATTATCCCTATTTAAAAGTAAGGACACCAAAGCTCAGAGACCTCAGGAATCCACTGCAGTTGGTTATATTATTTTGTATTATTTACAAAATAATAGTCATTAAAAAAAACTCTCAGAGCCCTTCAAGATACATTATACATTGAGCATAATGTCAACTCTTTTCCATTTTCCACGCATCTATATATTCTGATCCTTAACGACTTCTCCATTTTCATCTCCTACCACACTCTGACTCATGGTACTCCAGTCATAATGAATTTTCTTCTCAAATTCACCAAACTCAACCCCATCTCGGGACCTTTACACTTGCTGTTCTAGCTGCCTGGAAAACACGTACTTTTCTGACTCAAAGCTGTCTCCTTCCTGCTTTCAACTCAAATATCATCTTAGCAGAGAAGCCTTTTCTGACCACTTCAGGGAAACTGGCATCTTCTCTCCCTGGTCACTATCAAGTACCCTATATTTTTATAGTGCTGAAAGATTTTTATTTCTAAAATTTACTTGTTTATTGTCTGCCACCCCACATTGAAATAAACATTCCCAGAAAAAAGCACCCTTGTCTGTTCCCTTCACCACTATTCCCAGTGCCAGGAATTCTGTTTGGCATATACTAGGAGCTAAATAAATACTTGTTGAATAAATAAACTTGCTCAAGTCAAACAGCTAGTAAATGAGACAGGCAAAATGTAAAGGTTTATCTGACTCCTGAGGCCTCAGTCGTCCCAACCTATTAGTTGCTTCTCATTGTTAAGTCTTGATAAAGGTTTTAGCCAGGAGATTATAAAAGAGCAGTTCACATAATGAGAAAGCTATAAATCTAGGTTATACAAGAGGGAAATAAACAATGCAGGCAAAGGAGGAGAAACATCTGTTTCTGATTATTTCCTATAAGGTAAAATTTATGTCATGAAGTTTGGAGACATACTTCATTTTACCTAATCGTTTCTTCTTAAAATTCATGTAGGAATTGATAGGTTTCTCTTTTCTAGCTAAAATTCTATTTTAAAAGAACCAGGGAACTTGTTATTAAATGCAGCCTGAAGCAAATCCTTTTGCACAGCAAATAGGCTTGATTTGCGTTTATGGATTGAGTTTTCTGCAATACAGGGTTTTTTTTGTTTGTTTGTTTTAACAAGTTCTGATATGATGCAATTTTCATAGCTGGTTGAACTTATTAGATAGGCTCAGCTTTTGATTTAAATATGCATTTTCAATGCAATCACATAAGTGTCTAGTGCTGCATATACAAACATAGCCTTTGAGACTCAGTGAAGCAGAAAATTGGCACTTCAAGATTAAAGATGTAAAACCTAGCGACACAGACCAGGATAGAGCCCCACTGGGTTCTGCGTTCCCGGACATGTTTCTCTAATTCCCTTGCACCCTTTTACACCCCTCGTTCAAATGTCCTTATCGCCTTAGAGTGTTGTTTGGGAATGCTATGAGAACTGTCCCTTTAGAAACAGAAGAGAAAATGAACCATTCCTTTCAGTGAGGTTGCACCTAGGGTCCAAAATGGAAAAAGTCTCTTCCATCCACTTAATCATGGAGAGGGTTTTTTCCCTAAATTTACAAAGATATGTTGAGCATCTCAACCAGTCAGTGTTCTGGTAGCTGGCCATGCTACATCTGCTCCATAATGTAGGGGAGGGCAAGAGGCCTTCTTTAAACAGAGCATCTCAGCTGCCCACCATAGGCAGACTGAACACCTTCTTGTTTTACTTCCACTCATGTCTAAGTGCTCCAGCTATTCCTGGTTATTTCCAGGTATTTCCAGAGCCCTGACATCTCAGCCAGTCAGGACATACTCTTCTGGGCCACCAGCCGAGCTGATGCTAAAAGGCCTAACCAGAGTTCAGATGGTACAAGGATCACGAGTCAAAAATCAATCAACAAAAGTCCATCCTTCCCTTTCACAGCTGGCTGGCCACTAGTGTTTATGGAGGTCCTCGAGGCAGGGCTGGGTAATGCCCACACTGGGGGTTAGGAAGACCACTCCAAAAGAAGGAGCAGAGGCACCAAATGATGCAAATTTTAGGAAGCCAGTTCTCCTCTGGGCAAGGAGGACGACTTAGAGGAACATCTGCCATCAAGATGGAAGGATAACTGTGTCTGACCAGCAGCAAAGTGGTGCCCGTCAATGTCAAATATAGTCAGATGCTAATGTTATACCTTACTGAGGGGGGAACGACACATACTGGGTACTACTATGTACTTTGAGGTAGGTTTTCCCATTCAATCCTCTCCGCAACCCTAGAAGATAGGTGCACTATTCCCCTTTTATCAATAACAGCTTCAGAGAGGTGAAGCAACCTGCTCAGGAACACACAGTTCCAAGCAGCAGAGCCAGGGCTCAAATCCAGTCCAGTGAGGTCCATACCCTACTGCCCTGCACCTCTCCCTACCCTACCTGAGGACCAGCATCTGGAAAATAAGCAAATATCGAGCATCGACTTCAATAACACAGCTTACATTTGTTCAGTGCTCACCACTGACCAGGCATTTTTTCCTGAGTCTTGTTTATTTTATTTCTTTTATCACTTGCAACAAGCCCTATGAAGTTAGTTAATGTTATTATCACTACTTTATGATGAAACACCTGAGTCACAGAGTGGTCAAGTACTTGCCTGGGGTCATACGGGACTATAAGCAATGCATCTGAACTTCCACCCAGGCACTGCAGCTCCAGAGCCCCTGCTGAAACCAACTGTGGCTTCCTAGGGACTTGCAGCCATATCCAGTGACTTCTGACAGTGCAAATGTCCTATTTCCCAAGTTAGTTCCCACCCCATCCCACAATGTCCTCCGGGTGGCCAGTCTGGGCTCACCACCTTTCCCTTCCTCCTCTTCCTAAGACTGACTGCACACAGGGAGGGGCAGCTGACCCTCTGGCAGACTGACCTGCTCCTGTCCAGTTTGTGACAGAGCAGATGATCCCAGTTTCCCATTTGACTTGGGTTCCAGCATCTAGTTCCTATGTCCCAGGTATATGTGTGATGTTTCTGCAGATTATAAAACCATCCAGGCCACACGGCTTAATTGATTCATTAATCCCCCTGTGTTTGTAACAGTACCAGGCATACTATGACAGCTCAGTAAATATGTGTTTAAAGAGACGCCCTTCTCTCTTCACCCGGAGACTTGGTATGACTGGAAATTCAGTCCTGTTGCCAGTGGCTCTTCCTTCCCCGAGGCAGTGTGGCCCGTTTGAAAGAGAAGCCTTTGTGGTCACAGGCAGGTGTTCCCCAAGGTCCAGCCCTGTTACTTATCTGTGTGGCCCTCAGTGACGGTCTCTCTGGGACTCAGTTTCCTCTGGGGTGGAAGGGGACAATAACCGGCCTTGCAGTTTTCTTCTTAGGCTTTAATAAGACCGTTATGGAAGAAGCCTGGACCCAAAATAAGTGCTTAATATGAGACTTCTTTTTTTTCTTTCCCTTTCTTACTGAGTTTATCTTTTACAAAATAATAGTCATTAAAAAAAAAAAAAAAAACTCTCAGAGCCCTTCAAGATACTGACATTGCATCTGGCCCTGTCGCCCACTTGCTGTGTAATCCTGGGCAAGGCACTGAATCTCTAGGCCTCATTTTTCTCACCAGTAAAATGAGGAGATCGTGGCTAGATGATCTCTCAAGCACCCACCAGTCCAAGCTTTCTCTGATCATTACTCAGCATTCTTCCTTGAAATACTGGGAAATAAGGATTCTTTGCCTCTATGAAGCCAGAGCTTTTTCCCACCCATACTGTGACACTCTAAGTGAGTTGCCCCAGAGATACTATGGAAATAGCCTGGGGCTGCCCTTCCCTAGAATAAGGGAACTGAGGCACAGCTGTGGGACGTGGTGCAGAGCAGGGCTGAGGCTGTATCTCCTCCTCCATTCAGTCTCATGTTTCCAAGGCTCCTGCACTCTCAGCTCGAATTATTATTTGTAAAATGGGGGTAGAATGGGGTGAGGGGAAGTTTGCACAAAGAATTTTGAGTTGTTTGTACATTACAAAAACAATGAAAACATAAAAATCAGGGAAATAGGTATTAGAAAAAAGCCAGTCATCCAGCATTTCTTTTCTTTTTTTTAAGAAATGTTGTTGTTGATTTTTTTTAAATTTATTTTTTAAATTTATTGGGGTGACAATTGTTAGTAAAATTACATAGATTTCAGGTGAAGAATTCTGTATTACATCATCTATAAATCCCATTGTGTGTTCACCACCCAGAGTCAGTTCTCCTTCCATCACCATATATTTGATCCCCCTTACCCTCATCTCCCACCCCCCACCCCCCTTACCTTTCTAATTCAATTACTGTTATTATTTTGGTCCTTCTGTTTTTTCATTTGCATGATCTACCCAGTGGCTATGGAAGTTTGTGTCTTGTTTTGGGGGATGGAATTGATTTGTTTTGTTTGTTGTTGTTTATTTCTTTTCTTTTTTTTTACTTACTATTGTCTTTTTTTTCACATAATATTGTCGTGATGTTTGCAATCATGACATGTAATGATGCCTATTGCTTTTACTATTCCCCTGTCTGTTGGTTTGTTCTGAACATTAAAGACAAATTTTCTTTATTTATAAATATAAGGTTACGTTACATTGCATACATAAACACACACACACACGCACACGCACACATGCCCGAGGTCTGACAATTAAGTTCGTGAACTTGTTGCAATGCTGTAACTAAACTTTTTTGATATCAGAGGGATTATTCATTATGAATTTGTACCAACTGGACAGTTAAGCAAGTTTACTATTTGGAAGTGCTGAAAAGGCTGCATGAAAAAGTTAGACGACCTGAACTTTTCGCCAATAATTCATGGCTCTTGCATCACAACAATGCACCAGCTCACACAGCACTGTCTGTGAGGGAGTTTTTAGCCAGTAAACAAATAACTGTATTGGAACATCCTCCCTACTCACCTGATCTGCCCCCCAGTGAATTCTTTCTTTACCTGAAGATAAAGGAAATATTGAAAGGAAGACGTTTTGATGACATTCAGGGCATCAAGAGTAATACAACGACAGCTCTAATGGCCATTCCAGAAAAAGAATTCCAAAATTGCTTTGACTGTGGACTAGGCGCTGGCATCAGTGCATAGCTTCTCAAGGGGAGTACTTCGAAGGTAACCATAGTGATATTCAGCAATGAGGTATGTGGCATGTTTTTTAGGATGAGTTTGTGAAATTAATTGCTTGACTATATATATAAAACATATATATAATATGTATATACATTGTATATACATATTATAGGTATGTGTGTTTTTGTGGGAATAGATTCTCGAGAATAAATTCTCAAGGTAGAAATTACTACTTCAAAGGATTTCATCATTTTCAAAACTTTTTGTATATGTTGTTGAGTTGCTTTCCAAAAGGGCTGCACTAATTTATAATGCCATCAGCAATTACCCATTTTGCTGCCTTTTAACTGGAATTGGTTATTATCATTTAAAGTTTTTGAAGATTTACCTGAAGGCAAAGCAGCACCTAATTGTTTTCATTTGCATGTCATTGATTAACTAAGAAAGCTAATCATTTGTCCATATAGTTTTATTCCTCCCTCTTCATAGGACCACATTATTTCGGAGACCCCTCCAGCCTCATCCAGAGGTATAGAACAAGATTACCAGAATCAGACAGGTGACTAGATGGAGATGTAAATAACAGTGTGAAGGGTTTACCAGAGGAAGGCAGAGAGGAAACACTGTAACAGTTACCCAAAGAACACCTATGGAGGGATTCTGGCTAAACTTAAAAGGGATATTCCCTCTTCTGTGGGGCTTTGGCTGCTCCATTTGGCTGCAATGGAAATAATGCAGTTACTTCTTTTTACTGCAATTAAAAAGAGCAAGTAAGAATTCATTCATGAAATAAAAGTTAGAGTGATATTGGTCATATTCATATTGGGACCCTGTTTTAAGGCTGGTTTTAGGGACTGAGACAGATAGGGTATAGCGGGGTTTTCTGTATCACCTAGATGTGTTAAGATATTTAAATTGATGTCCTTAGTAACAACCAACTAACTGGCTTAATCTAAAGGTTAGTGAAAACCCGTAACCCTCACAGAATTGGAGACTTACCAGTTGTACCAGGAATTCTTCACCTTTCCTTTAATGTACTGACTTTAATTTTTCCCACGTCTCTTCACGAAATTTCTCTATCACAAGGGAGTGCAGACAGGTGTTGATGAATCCATGCTAGAACACAAAACAAGAGGAAAACCATGGATAATGAAGCATGAAATCCCCTGTCATCGACATTGGACACTTTTAGGACAAGTGCCGTGGCGTCCTCTTGGAGAAACAAATTATATCTTTTCCTTATTTCTCGTGAGTTTTTTCTAGTTATAAACTGCTGATTCCTGACTTGGGATAAAGTCGTTTCCATAGAGAAAACATAGGAACTAAATTTGAAATCAGATCAACATTAGAAGTGGTTCATTGTAGTCTTCTCTGAAATAGGGAATTGTTGAGCCAGAACAAAGAGTTCAAAATCACAACAGGGGCAAAGGGGTTGCTTGTAGGTGGGGACGAGAATGTCACTCACCTGGAGGAAGACAGAAAAAGTGGAGGAAAATAAAGGGGGAGAAAAAACAATAAAGGGCACTGGGATTGACCAAAAGAATTTTCTATTAGAATTGTTCATTAATCTGTGATCCTCTTTCATTCCCTCCTTCAGATTAAAGAAAAAAATGTTTTTGATAAAAATAGAGGGCCCATAAATGCCTCTGCTTAGTGAAGGGCAGTACAACCCACGCAGGCCACCCCACTTTCTACAACATGCAGACTAGGGGCCTGTGGATGATTGGGTTATATTTGAAAGCACCAAGAGAACTTCACTTTTAAAAAGACATATTCATAAAGTGAAAAATCCTTCTATCACAAATATCAGGTTCAAGATGTGTAAGTTTGGATTTTCACATATGAGGGTTTCTTAAAGGGAAGAAGTCAATGCCAAGAGAAAGGAGAGAGGTCTAACCTCTAGCAGCTCTTTCCTGGGAACAGAATGCGTACCCCTCCTTGGCTGTGCTTCCACAGCCCAAAGGGATATAAGCCTTCTCCCCTGTCTCCATCTTTTCTTGCCTCTACCTTCCCCCATGTGTGACCCACTTACAAGACTGAACCTTTGCCTGAGATTTAAAGCACTCTCTAGAACGCTCTAGAACTGCTTGGCCCCTCTGTGTCCTCATCACCACAGGATTATTCTGTTAAAATATCACATGGTCTGTATTTCTTTCTTCCCTTCTCTCTCTCTCTTTCTCTTTCTATCAACACATGCACCCACACTCACACACACACATATATATGTATATACATTTATATTATTTTTACATATAAGTTGTTTTCTTCTCCTTTGCTATTATAAATTACAAGCTTCTCGGGGTCAGGAAGCAAGTGTAATTTGTCTATATTTCGACTAACATGCCAAGACAGTACCTGGCACATAGTAGGTATTTAATAAATACTTGAATAAATAAGTACTAAATCCAAGCCTCTAGTCTGAACTCCTGAAAATCCTTAAACAGCTCCAGTCATTTAAAAAATCAATCCAATGTTAACAAAGATATTGTTTATCCTAGCGATCTTTGCAAAAAGAGTGCCGAGTCAGAGGAAAACACCATGGCCACTGCCTAAGCCCTGGGTGCTCGTGACACCCTTCTAGTGTGTGACAAAGGAAACTCATTATTCTGCTGCTGGGTTACAACCACAGAGGATAACATTTCTCAGTTTGATGAATTTGGGATCAATGAGACATATGACAGCACTTGGTCTTTATGTTCAACAGTTCCTGAAGCCAGTGACACAGCCAGTCATTAGCGAACCCTGAGCATATAGGTCAGAGAGCAACTGATTATAAATATGCCCTTCTCCTGGGTGCTGAAATCAGGGGACTTTCTCTGCCTCTGGACAGAGCAAAAAAGAGCCAACTTACAGGCTGGTCCCACATAATTGTTCAGCGTATGCCATAGGCATTTTATATTTGCTTCTTACACACCAGGTTGCAGGGATTCTTGGTAAGACACACTCTTTACACATTTGAGGGATGGGCAAGAATGACAAACAGTCCTCAGGTTCTCCAACACTCAGGAACTAGTGCTGTTAAACTAGTTAGATGATCAGGAAGGTAGCAACTCATGTTGGCTGGTGGCACTCAAATATTTCAGGGCTACTTGAGTAGTAGTTGTGATACCCCCGGAAAAAAAATCAGTGTTCAAAAGAATGATTTTTTTTTTAAGTCCAAAAATGCTAAGATTTACCTAAATCTGTCTCTTATAAAGATGACTTTGCACATTCCATACCCAATCCTACCTACTGTGCCTGCCATCTGTTGGCTGGGGGATGTACTATAGCTTCAGTGAGTCCAGAGTCAGGTGGGACTTGAGGAAATGGCTTGGGCTCTGGAGTTAGATGGGTTTCTTTCTCTGTGCCTTGTAGCTGTGTGGCTTTAGGTAAGTTACCTAACCTCTCTGAGCCCTGTCTGCTCATGAGCTAAACTGGAAATAACAGTACTTATTCTTTTGTAGGACTATTGTTGAGGTTATAAAATGATGGTTCTAGAATCAGACTACGTAAGTTGATTGCCGATCCCACGTTTCACCAGCTGTTTGACCCTGGCCCTTCACCAAATCTCATTCATCTTCAGTTATTTCACCTGGAAACTGAAGGTGAAAATGGTCCCCTCCTCATAGGGTTGTAGTAAGGATTCAACGAGATAATAGTTATGAGGCACTTGGCACGTCACAAGTGCTCAGGAAATGATAGCCATTCTTAGATAAAATGTATTTTGAGCAATAGGCCTCAACAATGGAAGCTGAGGGAAGTCGGTACAGAGGACGCTGAGAGCTGTTTACCATGTTGCCGCGGCAGCTGTCTTTAGGCCCAGGCAATCCCAGGGAAGCACCGAGCTCCTGAACGTCCTGGCAGCCCCGAGTCATTTGGGAGAATCCCCAGCATCTCCAGAAGCTTGTCTTGTAGAGGTTCAGGTGGTCCCCAGGGAAATCAGGAGCTCACCGCTGGCCTCCAGGCAAGGAGCTAACTGTTGGGCCCATCACCACCAAGGCAGTAAAAAGTAAGGCTGCCCTGCCAGCAAATGTGGGCCCTGCTGCCAGGCTACCCAGGGTGCACATTACTGATGCTAAACCCCGGGGCAGAGGCCAGCCTGAAACCTGAACTTCTCCCTGAGGTGCCAACCCAGCAGCAGCACCATTCTGCCAGCATGGAGCCCCCTGGGCCTGGAGTTCCCAGAGACCCTCGGAGCACTGGGGACGGGAGGGCCTCTCCGTTGAGCACCCTCCTGTGGGAGAAGGCTTAGAGGACAAGCACATCCTGATCATGTGACCCTGGGGCTTAGCGTCACTTCCCCCTTAATCTTGCTGCAAATGCAGAAACTCTTTGCTCCTTCTCCCACTCCGTCCTCCTTAGAGAGGCTGGCGTCTGACTTTCCACGAAGCATTCTTTCCTTGATTGGCTTAAGTGGGAGGCCGGGATTCCTGAAACCTGGCAGGCTTTTGCAAAGTCATTTATCCTTTCATTTGACATTTCACTATTGGCCATCTACCTGTGTAATGGCAGCATGAGGGGCATGGGGAGGCTGAGGGTCGGCTGTGCTCTCAGGTGGCTAGTCTGGCCCACTTGGCCCAGAGCACTCCTGACTCTGAACTTGACCTTGAGGATGCCCCTGGGATCCTGCTGGAAGACGGCCTTGTAGATGAAATTGCCTATTGAGAGGTCTTCTTAGTTATTTAATTAAACCTCCTTGGATGTGGTCCAAGAATGGCCTGCTCTGACCAGAACTTGACTCTATAATGATATAATGTGAAATTCCCTGGTGCCGTAAAGCCTCACCTCCCCTTCACCACTCCCTGTCAGGCTCAGGTAGGCTGTGAGCTAGAGGTCTAAATCCTGAGCAGTGTGATCGGAGGTGAGAAACCCAGCCAGGAACCAGGTCCAGCGAATGTTGCCTACAACAATTCCAATAGACATGCCAGCTTTGGGATAAACACAAGAGTAAAAATAAATAGATACAATGAAATCAAGGGGTTAGGCGATCCCTCCAGGCTCAGTGCTCTGAAGATATATAGGACAGCCACAGCTGTGTGGATAGGACTCATGGTCAAAACAGCATCTCCTAAACCCAATAATGCCAGAGACTGAGGCAGTCCCCTGAAATGAATGCCCTCCTTCAAGTTCAAAGCATCTTTATCTTTGTATCCCCAATACCCAACACATACAGTAAAATTCCAAACAATTTGTTGAAAGACTTCTCCCTTCCCAAGAGGCACTCCTGCACTGCCCCCGCCCCCCCTTCAGATCCTGCTCCACTCTTGCCTCCACCTCTTTCTGCATCTCCTCTCTATCCATTAAGCCTTTTTTGTCTCCCTAGTCTGTTCCCTCCTGTCTTACTTGCACTTACATGAAAGGGTGCCCTCATGGAGAGACCTAATATTCAGAGAGACTGGTTAAGCCCCCTCTTCTTCCTTTCTGAAATGGAGGCTTTGCTTATTCTCAAAAGCTGGCCTCTCTACTGTGTTTTCCCGAAAATAAGACCTCGCCGGACCATCAGCTCTAATGCTGATTTGGAGCAAAAATTAATATAAGACCCGGTCTTATATGATATTATATAAGACCGGGTCTTATATTAAAATAAGACCGGGTCTTACATTAATTTTTGTTTCAAAAGACACATTAGAGCTGATTATCCGGCTAGGTCTTATTTTCAGGGAAACACAGTATGTGCTATTCCTGTATGGAAGGAACATGTGGTCAGGAGGAGAAAAAAGGCCCTGGGACAGGTGATTTCCATAATTATGCTTCCCAAGCCTTTGCCACCATTCAGCTGACAGTCTTCTTTCGCCCCTGCCAAGTGGGCTTGCTCTAGTTCTCTCTTATAAACGTCCCCACTCCCCACTCAGCCCCCAACTCTGCTTTTTCAAACACACCAGCACGCTCACATTTCACAATAAGTAAATGGTTTCTAAAAAATCTCCATTTTCTTTCTCATGCAGCAGATGGCAGGTCTCAGGAACTTGGTGGAAATTAGGCTTTCTGATTTTCTAATAAATTTCAGCATCTCACACAAAAAGCACAAGCTCATTTTGATTCTGATGTTAAGTACCATATGGCATATAATTCGTGGGCCACGGCAGCTTCATCCTCAGGGTAACAAGGAAGGGAGATCTTTCTTAGGACAACAAGATTGAGCTGGTACGGACCAATTGGATTCCTTGGTGAATGCCATTTGATAATAATATTGTATATGGCAGTGGAGCAATTATCCCTCTTTTATGGTATGTGTTAATTTTCGCTGCCAGTTTTCCTAATTACAACCGCCACCCAAAGGAATACTCTGTAAACATTTGAAAAGACATAGGCAGTGCGTGCATGAAGAAAAATGTCCCTGGATTTCGAAACTGTCTGGAAAATTGACTGACGTTTTCCATTTGTCAATTGTGTAGACGAGAGAGGGACTTACAGTGTACGGAAAGTCCCTTCTCTGCCTTCCTGCCTCGCTGTGAGCGCTGTTCTGAGGGGCACTTTGGTCTTCCGTGTGCAGTTCTATGCACTTTGACAAATGTCTACTCTTGTGTAACTCACACCCTAATAAAGAAGTAGAACATCTCTAGCATGGCAGAAAGTTCCCTGCGGCCCCATCTCCATCATTCTACCAACGACCACTGTTCTCGTTACTATCTCTATAGATTAGTTTGGCTTGTTCTTGAACTTCACATAAATCGAATCATTCAGTATCTTCTCCTCTGTGTCTGGCTTCTTAACTTTTTTTTTTTTAAGCAGTGAAAACAGATTTTATTCAGTAACTGGATTTACTGTTTTGTTCTAGTAAATACCTGAAGACTGGCTTCTTAACTTTTAACCCGTGCTTTTTGCATCAGAGTTCAAACCTTGTTCCCCAAGTTAGACACATCACTGTAAAAACGCAGCCTCGTTTGGTACATATCCTATGCTATCTAGTGAGAGCATAAAGACACCGCCGATCTCCTGTTGTTTAGGTCTGATGTGCAATGAGAAACACAAGCCTTTTATTTTTCATATGACCAGGGGGGAAAGCTGAGATGCCATAGGTTATGAGAGTAAATCTCTACAGTTGGGGGAAATGAGAGGGAGAGTTCAAGGAAAGAGTACCTGGGAAGAACATTTTTTTGGATGAAATACAATCAGCACATAATTTTCGTTTGTTTATTTTTGCACTTCTACCACTGTAGCTGCCTTACTCTTGGTGGGGACTCTTAGATTGCCTCAGTTTGTCACTCCCAGACTGCCTGAGGCTTCCTAGCTTTGAGCTGCCACCAGCTTCCTACCAAGGACTAAGGCAGCGGGACCAGGCGGTGGGATGTGGCCCCAGCTGGGCTCCCAGAGGCCCTTCCGATGAGAAAGATCCCCACCTGGCCTGCCAGGTGTCTGAAATTCTCATTGTTTTGGGCTACAGCTTTGAAAACTTCTACCAAAATGAAAATCGTATCTATTCCCTCGGGTAATGAGATTCGTTAGTATTCTCCTGGCTTGCTAGGAGGGACTGAGACATAGAAGAGATAAACTTTGATGTGCATGCATCGGAGAGACTGAGAGAGCTAAATTTCAGAACCAGTCCAAGATGTAGAGAGCGCACGAGAAGCTCTGAATGGTGGAGGAAAGGGGATGAACGTGAGTTCAACTTTACTAACATTACAGGTAGTACTGGGTTGGCCTTGACTTTCTCCCTTGATGGGACTAATATCTCAATGAAAGACGGTTTGAGGTAGGGAGGACTTGGCTAAAGGTAAAGCTGTGATATCGAGCCAGATTTCTTTCAGGCATATTTTCACATTTGGAACTTGAGCACACAGAAACAAGAGTCACCTAGCAGTAAGAATTTTCAGGAAAAGAATTTCCAGAAGACAGGGCAGTTTATCTTCTAAATGTTCATACGAAGTGCTTGTTGTATGCTAGCTGTGCTAACAGCTCACTTCTAACCAAGCCTCACTATGTGCTGGGCACAAAGTACTTATAGCATGAACCTCACCAAATTGCCACTCTTATGGGTCAAGGAATGTCAATAATTTCACTTGATTCAACTTAACATTAATTCATCCTTACACAATCCTATAAAGTAGGTCCTATTATCGTTTATCCTCTCTAAAGATGACAACAGCAAGGTCAGACGTTAAGTAGCTTTCTTCAGGCTCCAAAACTAGTTAGTGTCAGAATTGGTATTCAAACTCTGGCCCATGTTCTATACAGCCTCCAATAAAAAAATAGTGAAAATGGAAGGTAATGACCCCTCTCTTTTTTCTGGAGAAAGACTCTCCTGGAGTCAGAATCTTCAGAAAAATAATATCTTCAGAAAAAAAAGTCTCTTTTTCCAGGCAAGTCAAAATTCTGGCTCATGTGGGCCACCTTTCTTTCATCCACCACGCTGGTAGGTGATGTTTAATTTTGTACGTGAAGTTGGTGCAATGTTTTGGGAAAACCCTGACAAATGGGCTCTGAATGTGGAACTCTGGGTGCTTTGATTTCAAACCATAGCCTTCCCCTTACGACTGATGAAACCAGCATGATCCAAGGCTTTCCCTCAGTCGTTGATTCCAGCTCGCCTCTACTATCCCTAACAGCCCCTCTGGCACTGGGATCTGTTTCGTTCTAAGCAAGGGCACGCCTCTTTTTTCTTCCTTTCCGTTTGAATTTCAAACCCTCAAAGATACATAACCAGGAACGGAGGAATTGCTAGGCGTGAGGCGCCACCGTGTGGCCAAATCACCACATACCAACAGGCAGCTGGTAATTCCTCCACCACAAGGGAGGCCTTGTATGTGGCTTTGATCAGCCCACACATGCTGATTAGGTGGAAGAATCTCAGAGGATGGGACTCAGGACGGAGTCGTCGCTCTAGTACTGGTACCCGAGGTGATGATTAATCATGAAAAAGCCATTCGTCTTCCCTGAGTGGCAGTTCCCCTCAGTGTAAAATGGGGCTATGATCTTCCATTAGGGCCCATTAAGATCAAATTCAGCAACCTTCAAATCTAACCTAACCTATACTTCCATTTAATTCTGGAAAAGCTGCAAATAAATCATGTATTTGCATATGTAGAAGAGACATGACGATAAAGGATTGTCACATTGTAACCAACAGGCAATAATTATACTCTGATGTTTTTCCAAAGTCCATAATAATACTGATTGCAATATTTACTGCGTGCTTGCTGTGTGCCTGACACTGCAGAATATGAGCATGATGGTATAAGGTGCTCATAACACCCCATGAAGGAGACTTTACAATCAGGAAACTGAGATGTGACAACAGTAATCACGTCCAACACCACCCAGTGTTGGTTGGAGGAGCTGGGATTTCCACCAGACCCCTGACTGCAGAGCCCACTCTTAACCTTATGTTGGTTCAGTGCTGTCTTCTTCCAAACAGTTTTTCTTAGGAGGCAATACATTTCCCAGTTATGTCCAAAACATTTCAGAATTTCCCTTTCTAGCTATTTGTGACTATCCTAAGTGATAGCAAATTGTCATCCTTCTATATGACAGTAGTTATCACTTACGATGGACCAGGTACTTTAAAGGTATAAATCATTTAACCCTCACCTGTATAACACTGCAAGTTAAGAATTATTATTATCCTGCCAACTCCCATTTGAGAAATACGAGACGTAGATAGCCTAAGTCACCTGCCCACCTTTACACGCCTAAGTCACCTGCCCACCTCACACACTCCAGGCTCCAGGTCCACAGAAGGCCACCAGGTGAGAGTGAATCATTTGCTCATTGGGTGAGGTGATGCAGTGGGGCCTGAACCCATCCCATCCCACCCCACCCCCACCTGGTGCAGGCCAGAGGCCACTCAGGGGAAGGGGTGCCTAAGTCACTGTACTTGCCAGTGATGATTGGACCATGGGCCTGGTCCATTACACTCAGCGGCTTCTCAGGAGGGCTCGAGGTTTAGAAGCAGCCAAAAAGGATCTGGAGCTGTGTCTTGTGGGCAGGGTCAGTGAGCATTCCGGACCTAGACAATACCATTGAGAATCAAATCCAGACTGCTTTTCTCAGCTGGCTTTGATAAGAATAGACTGCAGGCCATGAACACCCTCCCTCACTACCTGTGCTCTGTCCCCCCAACCTTGGAGCCTTTTCTTCCCCTCATTAGCCTGCTGTCCCTCACACCACCCATGTTCCTTCTGTTCCTAGCCAGTATGTCAGGGTCCTCCGGGGCCCATCCTCCACCTCACTGTCCTCTTAGATCTCCACTCAGAACCCAGGGACCGCACCTTCCCATGCCTTCAGATTCCGTCTCTACACTGACAGCTCCCAGTTTTATAACTCAGATCCAATCAGAACTCTACACACAGATGGCTCATTTCCCACCTGGAAGTCTACAGAAAGCTCTACGTTAAGGTATCCAAAGCAGAACTTTTGATTTTCATCCTCACCTCCCCCCCAAAAAACCACCACCGACAACAACAGAATCCCCGCTAACCAGCCCCTTTCTTACTTAGCTTAATAAATGGTACCTCCAGTCGCTGGTTCCTCTTATCGCCAAACCCCGTAGCTCCCTGTCTCAAGCCTACATACCTGTAAGTCCTACTTTAGAGATTATCCTAAACCCCGTCATCTTAGTCACCAAGCCTCCCATCCAGGCCCCAGTCACCACCACCTGGTCTGGACAACTGCAGAGCCACCCAATTTGTTCCCCAAGTTTTCCTTTTGACTCTGCAGTCAAATCCCCATCCAACAGCCAGAATCGTCTTTTAGAAATTAAATCAGATGATGTTACTGTCCTGCTCAGGACCGTCCAAGGACCTCTGTGTCCTAAAGGTCCCCCGATGCCGTCCTGCCCTGGGGCCTTGGCGTTGGTGCCTTCCTTTGCTCAGCCAGTTCCTCCCCTGGTCTCAATCCCTCCCTGGCAGACCTCTGTCCTATCCGCTCCTCTGAGAGGCTTTCCCACCTCCTGCCTCTCCACCCTCTAGCCCTTTCTCTATTTTGCTCCATAGCATTTATCATTACCTGACACTTTATTATATACAAATATGTATGCATAGAATGTATGATTGCTTATTGCCTGTACACCTCTCCCTCAAAATGTATAAGCTCTAAAGACAGGGTCTTTCCTTCTTGTTCTCCTCTCAGGGCAAATACGGGTACTCAATAATACCTCAGGAATAACTTAATGACATCTCTGAACTCCCTCTAAGAAGCCATAGACCGTTTGCCCATGACATTGTCTCAGCCTGAATCTCTCTCTGCAGCCCCCAACCCTTTACCTTTTGATGCCTCATATTCACGTACAGATCTCAACTCATTTTCACTTCATTCATTTATGCAACCTTTCAATCGATGACTCAGTCAACAAATAGTTGTTGGTGTAGGCTCGGTTCCAGCGCTGGGGATGGGGAGTGAACAGAACAGACTAAGCTACTGTCCGTGTGGAGCTCACAATCTACTGGGAGTACAGAGGTATGTTTCTGTGAGTGTGTGTGTGTCATCGTGTGTTAGATCATGGCAAACACAGTCCACTATAGCACAGTAGAGATTAAGGACAGTGATGATTGAGATAGGGCCTTAGGGAAAGGTCGCTCTGAGGAGGTGACATTTGAGTATTTGAGTGCGACAAATGAAGCAATGTGAGATCCAGAAAGTCCTCCCCAAGCCACCTGCCCTGACTAGCTCAGATCCCCGTCACACGAGTTCTCCATGACACCCTGGGCCCCCCTCACAGCATTTACCACAATTTGGATTCATGTGTATTGGTATAATCCTTTAATTAATGTCTTTTCTCCCACCAGACTGAAAGCGCTGTGTGGCAGTTTGTATTATATCCCGAGACACAAGGCTGGAACACAGTACATGTTCAACACTCTTTGTCAAATGACAAATAAATGAAAAAAACGAACGTGGTTAAATCCTCAAAGAGAATAGTCAGGGGTCTTTGGCATCCTCTGTGGCCCTTGGCTATTACCTTATATGGCAAAAAGGACTTTGCAGCTTTGATTAAATTAAGGATCTTGAGATGGAGAGATTATCCTGGATCTCCCAGGTGGGACTGGTATGATCACAAAGGTCATAATAAAAAGGTAGGGAATCAAAGTGAGTAGGTGGAAATGTGACAACAGAAGCAAAAGTTTGGGGGTGATGCAAGGAAGGAGTCACAAGCTACAGAACACAGGCAGCTTTTGGAAGCTGAAAAAGATAAGGAAGTGGATTCACTCCTCGAAGCCTACAGAGGAAGCCAATTCTGCCCACACCTTATGACCTCCAGACTGTAAAAGAATAAGTTTGGGTTGTTTTAAGCCCTTAAATTTGTGGTAATTTGTTACAGCAGCAACAGGAAACTAATCCGCCATAAAAAGGCCATCAATGATGAAGGAAGCACAGTCTCCTCTTAGACCCACTCTGGGATCTGTGTCTAAGAGTAGGCAGCAGAAAGTTCTGTCCTGGCAACCATGTTCTCAGTTGCCTAGCAACCAGGAAAAGGGCTGGAATATACAGTTCAAACTAAAGGACCCCATGTATCTTTCTCCATGAAAGAGAAGATATTTTATGGGGGTGGGGGGTGGGGACGGGCGAGGGGAGCGCTAGCAACCAAAAGCTAAAGAACAAGCCAGATGCCAGGGACTCGCAACTTCTTTTTGGACATTCTGTCTAGGGACGTTCTGTCTAGGCAGATTTTCATATATCAAAACTGAGACAGTTCTGGGAAAACTAGAGCCACTAACATAATTCCACAAAGACCAGCTGATCGAATAACTGGTCGTTTCAAAGGGGAAAAGAATCAATCATCTGTTTTACTGAACTAACCTTCCTTTATCTCGAAACCCCAGCAGACCGCATCTCAGTATTCCCCAGAGAGAACTCACATCCTAGGGTTTATCACCAATTTCAAAGACTTACAATCATCCCAATGACAAGCCAGCCTCATGTTTCTGAATCACGGAATTTTTCAGACAGTCTGTGTAGAGTCTCATTAAAGATAAAAATTTACAAAACATGAAGCAAATGAGAAAAACATAGCTTCATGTCCCACAGTAATAAATGCTTTTAAAAAAAAATCAAGACTCCAAACATCCTCTCTATCATGTTTATTTTCTTCTTATCTGTTAAAGCAAAATGTACACAGTGTCTTCACCACATAATGTCCGGGTCCATTTATGATAAACTGTAGTTTGATAAAGAAGCACAGTCAAGAGACCTTCATTTTGAATTTACCCTCATCAGTGACTTTCATTTGTGGGACTTCAAAACAAAGCCACATTTGGGGAAAAGCAAGATACATGGTGATGTTAACTTGGTGTGCTTTAATGCAGTTTATAAAACAAATCTCCCAAACATTTATTTTTCAATTAAGCTTCTGGCTATATAGCGAGCTTAGTATAAGCAACAAAATGAAAGAAACCTCCCAAACATTGACATTGGCACTCAAAAAATAATAAAGACAAGCATTAAAACATTTCCAGTATATTTTCATTCTGAAAATGTGTTTATATAAAATTTCTAAGAATGCCACATAAGTATTAGGAATTTTTTTTTTTTTTTTCTGAGAGGAATTATAAATCCTTAGATTCAGGCAGTCAGGTTCACATAACTAAAAGGTTCTTTCTTAAAAAACTGAACAATAAGAATGTCATTACATGGGCCTGGCAGAAAGGAAGCTTTATTTAGTTCTTGGAGTGACCTTAGCCTAGAACATTCTTGGCTTAATTCAAATTACTGGTTTTTCCTAGTCTGTCTCCCTGCCTTAAGCCTATTAGCACTCTTGCATTCATGGGCATGCATCCTTCTCTCACCCCCAGGTGATTTCTTTTCTTTTTTTAAAGAAAATGTCAAAAGACATAGGACAAAGTGCAGTCCTATTCTGCAAACCGGCACTTCTCAAACTTGAGCAGGGGTAAGTATAAGCAAAATTGCAAAAAATATATTGAAAACGTAATTCTGATTCATATACAATTGCTGAAATACAGAAATCCTGCCTAGTCCAAAAGAACTTAATGATTCTGATTGCCCCCTTAATTGGTGAAAGGGAGAAGCACAGCCTGTCAGAAACTGGTTACCTGGGAATCTATAAGGATTTTATGGGTGAGAATGAGGGGGAAGCACCACTTCATCTCCCTCCTTCCCCAGCAAACTGCCTATGAGAAGTGGAGATGTGTTTGGAGCTGGGGGAGATAGTGTGGTCCCAAGACATGGCTCCGACACGTTCCTTCTCCCATTCCACTGCCAGGGCACTGGCCTCATCTGTAGCCTAATCCAGCAGAAGTTTCCAGAACATTGTGGAAAAGGTTAGGGTAAAAGGAGCTGCTTCTTGAACTGCGTTCTGCACACAAAAAAAGGCAATCTCGATATGTACCCAGAGTGTTTCTGAGCCCCGTAGAGAGGAGCTGCCTCTTCGAAAAATTTGGCCCAGATCCCTGGGTGGCTTTGTTCCCTGTGACAAGCACAGTGCTAGCAGCCACTTGGATAGATGCAAGGAGAACTAGGAACAGCCAGGGGAGGCAAGGGAGTGAATCTGGACACTCCCACTCAAGGCCTTCCATTCTTTCTGCCATTGAAGACCAGCCAGGCAGTTACTACCTGCTAACCTGCCTGTGTAGGGAAAGGCCAGCTCCCAAACTCTCCAAAGGCAGGATGTCGGGGAGGCCGCAGGTTGTTTGGCACTAACTGGGTACCAGCAGTGTGATCATAGGCTTGACTTTGTTACAGTTTCCATTTTAAACTCTTCTAAACCTCCATGCTGCACTGAAAGCAGACAGCTTCTCAAGGATCCAGCTCGAGCCAGGCTGAAGCGCCGAAGGAGTCAGGACACTGGCCTCTCCCAGAGTCGCTCTCGAAGCAGCCACTGCCCTTTGGGGTTCTCTGTCTTGTAGCAGTCCTCCCCCAGAGATGTCAGCTGCTCCAGCTCAAAGAGCTCCCCATCCCATTCCATGTCTTCTCCCGAGAAGTTGAAGAGGATCCGTCTGGAGCTCCCCAGGCTGGAAGGGAGGAAGGCAGCAGAGGGGTTAAGTTTGGCTTGGCCAAGCACACTGAGAAGGGATGCTCTGATTCACGTCTCCAGTGGAGACCATCAGATACTCCCCCAGTGCTGGGCCTTGTGGAGGACAAAGCAGTGTCAGCACAGGGGTTGTGCATAGACCTCAGCTGGACCTTGAGCTGGCCTTGAAGGAGAAGGGTTGATGGTGAGCGCTGGGTCCAGTACATAGTCCACTACTGTGGCAGGAAAATGCTATTTAGAAAACCCCTGAATCCATCAGAGTTGAATGGCTCTTGCAGAAACAAAGAAAAACAGGTGGATGAGCCTCGATGAGCCCTTCTATTGTGAAAGGTGAGGTTCCCCCAGAGTGGCCTAGGTTGGCCAGAGCAAGAGAGGACTTACTGTTCTGAATAAATGGGTCACAGGAATTTTGGGCTAGAGATGTAACTCATCTTGGGAGAGGAGGACCTGGAGAGATAGGGGCCGAAAGGGGCCAAGAAATGGTAGCAAGATGGCAAGACGGGTGCAGCCAGCAAGTTCTCCAGCTGAGCCTGGCCAATGCCTTTCTAAGGTAGGGGCATGTAATTGGTTTGATGTTGGTTTCCTCTTGGTGCTATGCCCTCTTCAACCCCAAACTCTCATTAAAAGTGTGTAGCACACGGTGTGTCAGTAGCACTTAGGGGAGGAAAGGAAAGAGGATATCACACAGTACGAGGACTAAGTGGGCCAGAGAAAGGGAGGCAAATCCAGAGCTGAAGTGACAGGAGTGGGGACAGCAGTGAACCAGGCTAGAATAGTATATATATCTGGTGCATAAAAAAAGCATACACATTTTAAGAAAGGAAAACTGTATTAAAAGTGTAATACTCGATATATAGTGATAACGTGATAACAAAAGATGAATACAAGTCACATTTGACTTCTGCAATTACAAGAGGTGCTCAAAGTGGTTACCATCAGCGTCCAGACACTTCTGATTATGGCGAACTACTGCTTGAGCAATGCTGACCAAAGTGTCCACTTGTATACATTTTGTTGGCACCCCTGGTGTGTGTGTGTGTGTGTGTATATATATATATATATGGCATGTAGGAAAGGGACTCAAGGCACCTTAAGAATAACCCAAGAGTCTGGGGGACATGATAACATCTTGGTTATACTATGTGGTCCAAGCACTTACTCTTTTTTGCAGGCTTTAGGCTTGAACTTCAAGGTGCTGAATGCCCCTTCCACAGCCTTGGGCAAGTAGATGGGATGCCTCTCGAGTCGCCTCTGAATGCCGATGGTCCTGCGCTCTGTGCTCCTCCGAAACTGGCCATCTGTTGTGTGCACGGTATGCACAGCCATGTCGTCAGAGTGCCGGCGTGGAGCCCGCAGGATCCAGTTGGAGTGCAGGCTGTGCTCGCGGGAGCTGGTGGCCACTGGAGGAGAGAAGCAGGGCCCCCAGAAGGAGGACTAGCCGTCAGGAGCAGCAGAAGTCAACAGAGAGTGGGCTGAGGACTCAGCAACAAACGTGTAGAAAATTCATAGCAAAGTCTTAGAAAGCACTGGAGGGCCAAGCAAAGGCACTGATTTGACTCTGCAATTATGGTGTATGAATACAATGGAATATTGTGTGTCCATTAAAAATAAGGACATTGATCTGTATTTACTAACTTGAAAAGATGCCCATGCTGTATTGTAAATTCTTCGGTGAAAAGAGCAGATGACAAAATAGCAAAGAGATTCTATTTTTTTTGTTTTTTTGTTTTTGTTTTTGTTTTTCCCCCAAAAATGAATCTGTGTGTTTAAAACCTTTTTGAAAGGACATACACCAAAATGTTAGGAGTAATTATTATCTCCAGGTGGTAGTATTACAGGTCATATTCTTTACTTTCTTCTTTATATTTTAGTGTGTTGTTTGATTCATTTGATTTACAATAAACTGTTACTGTTGTAATCAGAGAAAAACCATGTAGTCATTTTCACAGTTATAACTATGAAGATGACATTTTTGTCCTCAGTGGATTTCGTTGTCCTTCACCAATGTCCTGGATTCCCAGAGTCCTGAGGAGAGGGCTGCTTTTTGTCAAGGACTGAAGGGGCTACGGTGGGAGCGGAGGGCGGCAGATGGCCCTGCAGGATACAGTGAGATTGGGGAGTGGGAGTAACTTATGACAGTCCCCAGAACTCAGCGAGAACCGAAAACTCACAGATAAAAGGTTATGGGGCCAGAACAACAACAAACCACAAGAATGTAATCTGTTGAACACTAGATAAAACACTCAAGAATGATTTAATACTGGTACCGAAAGCTGTTACCTCATTAACCAGGGGCCAGTAACCCCTGAATAAAATCATTAATTATACCATGGCAAGGCAAGTCAAAAATTAAAGAAACTAACAGTAGAGTAATAGAATTTAAAAGTGGGCTCAACTCTTGAACTGGTTGAATTCTTTGCTCTCCACCAGGAGAAAGCCAGTGACACACCTTGACGAGGAGGAAAGCATCGTCCTCAGCCCTCAGCTCACTTCCTCTCCAGTGATCCAGGCTGGGCCTGGGCAACCCCCCAGGCCCTCTCCTGCCCTACACATGCTCACAGTGTGGTGACCCGTGAGGACCACAAAGGGAGTGCTGGGGGGAGGGGTGCAGAGGGGTGACAAAGTGGGTTATGGATCAGCGTTGGGTCCAGCCACCAGTGCTGCCCCAGGGCCAAGCTAGCTCAGCTGGGTCAGATGCTGGATTTTAAAATATAGTTTGTCCTTTTTCCTTCTTTTTTTTTTTTTTAAAAAAAAAATATGATCAAATAAACATAACATAAAATGTACCACTTTAGCCATCTTTTAGTGCACAGTTCAGTAATGTTGAGTATATTTGCATTGTTGAGGGAGAGATCTCCAGAACTTTTTCATCTTGCAAAACTAAAATTCTCTCTCTCTACCCATTTAACAATGACTCCCCACCTAATGCCTTTGTTTAATCATGTTTCTATGGCTTTCCCTTATGGAACTTTACAAAAGGCCTACCCTGTCTCAGCTGTGGCAAGTAGACCACAGGGAAGGAGTTTTTGTCCAACTATGGCCCCAAGTGTTGAAGGGGCGGGCTGGGGCAGTGGCAGCAGAAACAACTAAAGCAGGGACCCCAAAGGGAAGAGCAAGTCCAGGGCCAGGTTCTGGCTGGCAGATATTATTTTCTCTGTAATTGGGAGGTGGGATTCCGGATACCCCATCTTGTAAGTCCATGCCAGAGACTGCAACCCAGTCCCTTCTGCCCCCAAGATCTGCACTCACCATCGAAGTCCACGTCTTCATTCTGCGGGTCTGCTTCAGCAGCCCTCGGCCGTTTCTCTGTATCCAGCTCTGCGATGATGGAATCAAAAAAAGCTATGGCCTCTTCCACATCTGCGCTGAATTGCGAGTATTTCCTTGGGCTTGTTTTCTGCTGCAGGTGAAGGGAAGGAGAGAAAGTTGCCTGAGCCAGCCTCATAGCACCCTCACACAAGTCAGCCACAACCACCAAAAAGGATTAAATGTTCCTGAATGCATGTAAAGTTATGAATTTGTGGGGTTTAAAAAGGTAAATTTGAATAAGTGCTTGTGGAAGAAAGGTAGGCACTCCACATCCCCATTGCTGTAGGTCGATGGATTTCTAATTATCTCAAGGAGAGAGAGGGAAAGGATGAAAAGATCTGCCTCCCTTGGTCAGGACCTGTTATTGACCATTAGGCAAAATACTTGGTCTTTCTTTGCCCCTGTTCCCTGCTCGGCGATTTTACAGTTCCTTAGGTAGGTGATGAAATGCTCACAGGAGGAAAAGGAGGACAAGATATGTTGGAAACTCTTCCTAAGAGTCTTCAGTCACTAAAGTGGCCAAACTTGGGCTCAAATCATTGAATAAATTGAAGAGAAATTAGTCTAATTGTTTGCAAAGTCTAAGGAATAATAAAATATAGAGTTAAAAAAATCTACTGAGTGCCTAACTACGCTCTGCCCTGATTCGTTCTCCTTCACAATCTCATTCACCATCATCTTCACAACAGTCCACCAATGGTCACAAGTCTGACATCATGGAAGTTTAAGCACCACGGTGAGCTTTGGTGGAGAGCGCACCAGCAAAGGCACAGAATCGATGCATGAACTAATACAACACTCTCCAATGAATTTAGGAAATAAGAGAACTCAGGGAAAATAAAACAGGGACAATATGTGTTAACCAGGTTATTCTGACCAGGTGTAGAGTTCTTTTATTTGATGTGGGCATTTTGAAAGTAGAATGGTATTAAAAATGAATATGATCAAATTATAGACTGGAATGTTGGGAAATAAATGGGTGACATCTCTGTTTATGTACAAGATATGGGTGAAACGTATGCATTTTGTACTATTAGAAAACATTTTTAAATCGAGAGGTTTTTTTTATTCCTTTCTATTAGTAAGGAGCCTTCTTACAGAAAATATTAAAGAAACACAACATGCACCTCAATCTTTTCTGTTAAAAGTGGAAAACTATCCAAATGTAGTTACCGTCCCCTTCTTCAAAGAGCCCATTAAAATGAAAGCAAGGAGCAGAGACAATAGAAACCCCAGTGACAAAGAGAAAAAGGGAGAGGCCATCAGTGAAAGAGAGATTTCCAAAAGCTTCTGGCCAGTGGGAAGCAGTTGAAAAGGGGTAATTGATGTAACAGAGAAGAGGGACTGGCCTCCCAGAGCAACATTGGTGGTGAAAGCAGCTGAGAAGGGGGACATTTTGACCCTTGGGAACTAAACATGCTTCAGACTTGGCAGCACCAGGTATCAGGTTGGGAGTAGGATGCGGGAACAGGATGAAGGACTGGTTGACGTCTCTGTGAGCACAGAAGGCCAGAGCAGCAGGCATGCTTCCTGCACCCCGATGACAGGACGCTCACCTCTGTAGGCCAGTTAGTGTTCTTTTCTCCTCCCTGTGCATTTTTCTTGCTGGCCCTTCTCCGTTGGATGTCTCATCTGGGTGACTCCTATTCATCCTCTAAGACTTGACTGAGGCAGATCTTTCTGGAGGAAGACCCAGCTATTCCCTCCTTACAGCTCCATGGTCCTCAATACCTGACCTCATTCTACCAAGACACATACCATTTTAGAAATTTTTTTTTTTTTTTTTTTTTTTTTGGTGAGTGAAGTAGAGGAGGGAGATACAAAGAATGGAGAAAACCACACAATCTGGACTGAGTCCCAAAGGAAGGACGAATATTGTCTAATAGGAATGACAGGTCCATAGGTTTTTGCATCTCAAAATCCATCTCCACATGGAGAGGATGTGTCTAAGTTTCTAGTGGCAACTACCATCAGTGTTTGGCTTAATAATAGGGTCTCAGTCTTGCATCCGTCTGAGTCACCCTACTATTTGATCTAAGCTGTTCATTCCCCAGCATTTCCAGAAAGTAGACTTTGGTCAGCAGCTCAGAGCAGCCTGAAGCAGTTGCTTTCATTTATGAAAGGGTTTAGAAGATTGTCTTAACTATCAAAGGCTAAGAGCCTTTTCCTGTGGTCTCTTAGGAGGGTTGCCTGACCCTCCTCAAGTATCATTCTCTAAGGACAACATTTACAGATTAAAAAAATAAATCAATCAACCACTAGCACATACATCACCAGTTTAGCCCCTGAACTCCCTGTCCATCAAAACTGGTAGACAAAGGCCCGTTAGCTGCACACTTGTTAGTTATTCCAAATATTCAAACATGTTGATTGTTTCCAAAACTTTAAGCTTTAGGATTCAAGACTCAGGTCTCCCTCCCACATCTCACTCTTTCTGCTGTGCTTAGCAGAGATTGCCTTCCCGGGCAATTTCACCCAGAGACACTGATAAGCTCCTTAGACAACACTGAAGACTCCCATCTTACAGAGTCTCTATTGAGTCATTCAACGTTAGTATTATACAACATGTTTCTGTCACAAGAGCTTTGGGATCCTGGTGTGGCTGGAAAGTGAGACATTGGGACACACTGGTGACATTATTTGTGGCTGACCCACACCTGTGTGACCAAGTCATCATAAGAGGGCTTTCCCCCACCCCTTACCGCAACTGCCTTCATTAGTTCCCCACAAACCCTTCACGGGGTGAAGTAGGAGCATAAATAAATGTAAATGAACAAACAATTGCTTTCCTACCTTACTTAGCCCCACCTTCCTTCCCTGCACACAAAGCACCTGCCCCTGACTGAGTTTAAAAGCCAGGCTACCAGGCGGTGAGGGTATGCCTCTCCCTCATCCCTGCCAGGGTGAATCCATGGCAGTTGAACCCAATCCCATCTGGACATCAGAATGTCCTAGGGTGCTGTTAAAGAATATCTATACCGGGCCCTCTCCTGGATGAATTACTTCAGATAATCAAATGATTCTA